>NC_063335.1:104120205-104185667 GCF_021869965.1 Rhincodon typus | reverse complement strand
ACCCTGTTTGTTTCCTCTCCACCTATCCTCTCCTCTATCCCTCTTCTATCCGCCTCCCACTCTCTCCCTATTTATTTCAAAACCCCCTTCCCTTCCCCCTTTTCTGATGAAGGGTCTAGGCCCGAAACGTCAGCCTCTCTGCTCCTATGATGCTGCTTGGCCTACTGTGTTCATCCAGCCCTGCACCTTGTTGTCTAGGTTTTTCAGATATTTGAGATCGTAAATGTTCTTCAAAACGTGAAATCTTAATGCTCCATCCTTTTAGCCAAGTTGTCAGTCTCTATGGAGGTTGTAACCTCCTCTACCTCTTCACCTCACCTATTAGCCGTTGATTTCTTCAGTCATCTATTTATCACCTCCAGAGTTGAGTATTCAGTTTCCTCCCGGTTAGCCTACCATCTTCCATGAATTTCAGCTGACCTAATACTCTGCTGTCCATAATTGTTCTACAAAGTATTGTGCTCACCATTACCCCTATCCTTTCCTAAATTGATGCTGGTTTCCAAAAGTAAAATTCTCATTCTTACGTTTTAACCCCTTCATGGCATCAAGTCTCTCAGCTTTACCATTATCTCTAGCCTTTACCTAACCTCCAATCCCACTTTCCTCTCACCCCTCTTGTGTATCATTGCTGTCTTTTCCTCACCATTTCAAACAGTGCTTTCAGCTATATCTCACATCGTTTTCCTGCTTTAAAATGTACTTTAAACCTACTATTTTGAATACACTTTTGATTGTTCTTCTTAACATTACATTTCTTTGATCATACTATTGTAAAGTGTTTTAGCATGTCCCACTCCATTAAAAATAAAGAGTGGCATTTAATGAAGATGATAGAGGTTTTGCCCAGGGACGAGAGATTCACCGAAGCCTTGTTCCACCATTTCTTGAGGAGACCCTCAAACTAAGTAACAATCAGGCACTTTACTAGACAGCTAAATGCCTCCTTGAGATCAGGGATCCCAGGTCATGCTGAGAATCAGGGACTAGATTCTGTGCAGGGCTGGATGAACACAGCAGGCCAGACAGCATCAAAGGAGCAGGAAAGCTGATGTTTCGGGTCTGGACCCTTCTTCAGAAATGGGGCAGGGGAAGGGGACTCTGAAATAAATAGAGAGAGGGGGAGGCGATGATGGAAAGTGGATAAAGGAGCAGATAGGTGGAGAGAAGACGGACAGGTCAAGGAGGCGGGGATGGAGCCAGTAAAGGTGAGTGTAGGTGGGGAGTTGGAATGGGCGTTGGTCAGTTGGGAGGAAGGGGCGGGTGGGTGGGAGGGAAGACGGACAGGTCAAGGAGGCGGAGGATGAGGCTAGTAGGTAGGAAGTGGGGGTGGGCGTTGGTAAGTGAGGTAGGAGAAGTGGATAGATGGGAGAAAAGATGGACAGTTCAAGGAGGCGGGGATGAGCTGGGCTGGTCTTGGGATGAGGTTGGGAGTGGGGAAATTTTGAAGATTTTTCCCTCCCCACCCTTAGCTGCCTTCCGGAGGAACCGTTGTCTCCATGACTCCCTTGTCCGCTCCACACTCCCCACTAGCCCCACCACCCTTGGCACTTTTCCCTGCAATCACAGGAGGTGCTAGACCTGCCCCTACTCCTCTCCCCTCACCTCCATCCCAGGCCCCACGCAAACCTTCCACATTAAACAGACGTTCACCTGCAAATCTGCTAATGTGGTACATTGTATCCACTGTTCCCGATGTGGCCTCCTCTACATCGGGGAAACCAAGTGGAGACTTGGAGATGGCTTTGTGGAACACCTACGCACAGTTCGTGACAAACGACTGCAACACCTAGTTGCGAACCACTTCAACTCCCCCTCCCACTCCTTGGACGACATGTCCATCCTGGGCCTCCTCCAGTACCACAACGATGCCACCCGAAGGCTGCAGGAACAGCACCTCATATTTTGCTTGGGAACCCTGCAGCCCAATGGTCTCAACGTGGACTTCACAAGTTTCAAAATCTCCCCACCCCAACCCCCACCAACCAATTAAATGCCCCTCCACACCAACCTCAGCATGATAAAGCATTAAATTCTGTATTGAACAAACACTGAAAGTGCTGGAGAAAATCAGCAGGTCATAGAGTCATATGGGCCCTTCAGTCCAACTTATCCATGCCGAGCAGATATCCCATTTGCCAGCATTTGGCCCAAATCCCTCAAAATCCTCCCTATTCATATACCCATCCAGATGTCTTTTAAATGTGGTAATTGTACCAGCCTCTACCACTTCCTCTGGCAGCTCATTCCATACACACAACACTCTCTGCATGAAAACCTTGCCCCTCAGATCCCTTTTAAATCTTTACCTCTCACCTGAAACCTATGCTGTCTAGTTTTGGATTCCCCCACCTTGGGGGAAAAGACCTTGTCTCTTTACCCTATGCATGCCCCTCACGATTTTATAAACCTCTATAATGTAACCCCTCAGCTTCCAACACTCCAGGGAAAATAGCCCCAGCCTATTGATCCACTCCCTTCAGTTCAAACCCTCCAACCCTGAACCCTTTCAAGTTCCACAGCATCTTTCCTGTAGCAGAGACACTAGAATTGAATGGGATATTCCAAAGGTGGCCTAACCAATGTCCTATACAGCTGCAACATGACGTCTCAACTCCTAAACTCAATGCACTGGCCAATAAAGGCAAGTGTACCAAATGCCTTCTTCACTATCCTGTCTACCTGCGACTCCACTTTCAAGGAACTACGAGCCTGCACCCCAAGGTCTCTTTGTTCGGCAACACTTCCCAGGAGCCCTGCCCTGATTTGTCCTACCAAAATGCAACATTTATTGAAATTAAACTCTATCTGCTATTTCTTGGCCCATTGGCCTATCTGATCATGGTCCTGTTGTACTCTGAGATAACCTTCTTCACTGTCCACTACACCACCAATTTAGGTGTCATCTGCGAACTTACTAACCACACGTCCTGTATTCTAATCTGATTAATTATAAAAGGCAGTGGACCAGCACTGATCCCTTTGGCACACCACCAGTCACAGGCTTCCAGTCCAAAAAGCAACCCTCCTCTTCCACCCTCTGTTTCCTACCTTTGAACCAATTTTGTATCTAATTGGCTAGTTCCCCCGGATTCCATGTGATCTGACCTTACTAACCAGTCTACCATGAGGAACCTTGTTGAACACTTTGCTGAAGACAATGTCCACCTTTCTGCCTTCATCAGTCTTCTTTGTGACCTCTTCAAACAACTCAATCAAGTTAGTGAGACAGATTTCCTATGCACAAAACAATGTTGACTATCCCTAATCAGTTCTTGCCTTTCCAAATACATGTAAACCCTATCTCTCAGAATCCCCTCATTGACGCCAGGCTCACTGGCCTATAGTTCCCTCACTTTTCCTTCCCACCCTTCTTAAATAATAGCACCACATTAGCCAACCTCCAGTCTTCTGGCACCTTACCTGATGATGTAATCACAAGCAATCACTTTCCTAGCTTCCCACAAAGTTCTATGGTGCACCTGATCAGGCCCTGAAGATTTTTCCATTTTTATGCATTTTAAGACATCCAACACCTCCTCCTCTATAATATGGACACTTTTCAAGATATCACTACTTATTTCTCCAAGTTCTCTAGCTTCCATATCCTTCTCCATCATAAGCACTGATGCAAAATACTTGTTTAGTATCTCACCCATCTCCTGTTGTTCCGCACTAGATGGTCTTGTTGATCTTTAAGGGTTCTGTCCCTAGTTTCTCTTTTGTCCTTAACCTATTTGTAGAATCTCTTTGGATTCTCCTTAACTCTATTTGCTAAAGCTGTCTCATGTCCTCCTCTTCCCTCCTGATTTCTCTCTTGAATATACTCCTACTGCCCTTTTACCCTTCTAGGGATTCCAGCTGTATATACCTACCATATGCCTCCTTCTTTTTCTTGACCAGAGCCTCAATTTCTCTAGTCATCCAGAATTCCCTACACCTACCAGCCTTGCCCTTCACACTAACATACTGGACTCTCGTTATCTCATTTTTGAAGGCCTCCCACTTTCCAACCTTCACTTTTCCTGAAAATTGCCTCTCCCAATCAACTTTTGAAAGTTCTTGCCTAATACCATCAAAATTGGCCTTAATCCAATTTTTAGAACTTTAACTTCCAGATCAGATCTATCCTTTTCCATCATCATTTTAAAACTAATACAATTATAATCACTGGCCCCAAAGTCCTCCATCAATGACACCCCAGTCACCTGCCCTGCCTTATTTCCCACGAGAAAGTCAAGTTTTGCACCTTCTCTAGTAGGTACATTCACATACAGAATAACAAAGCTTTCCTGTACACGCTTAACAAATTTATCTCCATCCAACTCTTAATACTATGACAGTCCCAGTCTATGTTTGGAAAATTAAAATCCCCTACCATTACAACCCTATTATCCTTACAGGTATCTGAGATCTCCTTAGAAATTTGCTTCCCAATTTCCTGCTGACTACTGGGATCCACTAGTACAATCCCAACAAGGTGATCATCCATTTCATGTTTCTCAGTTCCACCCAAATAGCTTCACTTGACATACTGCCTGGGTTATCCTCCCCAAGTACAGCTGTAATATTATCCCTAAACAAAACTGCCTCTCTTGCCCTCCCTTTCTATGCTTCCTATAGCATCTATACCCTAGAACATTACGCTGCCAGTCATGCCCCTCCCTAAGCCACATTTCTGTAATAACTATGATATCCCAGTCCCATATTTCCAACCGCGTGCTGACTTCATCTGCCTTACCTGTTAGGCCTCTTGCATTGAAATGAATGCAGTTTAATTTATCAGTCTTACCTCATTCTCTGCCTTCCTCTTGCCTGCCTTGACTATTTGATTTACTTTTCTTTCCAATTGTAACAGCCTCAGACTTATCTCTATTCTCCCTATCTCTCTGGGTGCCTCCCCCACCCACTGACTAGTTTAAAATCTCCTGATTACTATTAACAAATCTCCCTGTCAGGGTATTGTTCTTCCAATTCAGAAGCAATCTGTCCTTCTTATACAGGTCACTTCCCACCCCAGAAGAGATCCTAATGATTCAAAAATGTGAATCCTGGCCCTCTGCACCAGCTCATCAACCACACATTCATCTGCTGTATCCTCCTATTCCTATTTTCTCTAGCATGAAGCAATGCAAATAATCCAGATATTACTATCTTTGAGGATCTACTTTTTAACCTTCTGCGTAGTTTCCCATATTCTGTCTTCAGAACCTTCCTTTCTCTCCCTAGTCAGAAATCAAACAATGATGAGTCAGAATACAGAAAAGAGATAGAGTGCTTGGAGTCATGGTGCAACGACGAACAATGTCTCTCTCAATGTCAGCGAAACAAAAGAAGCGATCATTGACTTCAGGAAGAAAGGAGGAGGACATGCTCCTACCTACATCATTGGAGCTGAGGTGGAGGGGGTCGAGAGTGTCACTAGGAGTGATGACAACCAGCAATCTGTCCTGGACCTCCCATGTAGATGCGACGGTCAAGAAGACACAACAACTTCTCTTCTTCCTCAGGAGGTTAAGGAAATTTAGCACGTCCATAAGTACTCTCGCTAACCTCTATGTATGCACCATCAACAGCATTTTACCTGGGTGCATAACAGCCTGGTAATGCAACTGCTCTGCCCAGGACCGTAAGAAACTTCAGAAAGTTGTGTGCACAGCTCAGATCATTATGGAAGCCAATCTCCCTTCAATGGACTCCATCCACACTTTCCGTTGCCGTGGAAAGAATGCCAACATCATCAAAGACCCGTGGTAATAGTCTCTTCCATTATGCAGAAGTTACAGAAGCTTGAACACACGCACCAACAGGTTCAAGAACAACTCCTGTTATTAGACTGCTGAATGGTCCTCTCTAATCTCAAATCTAACGTTGACCTTGCTTTTGTGCACCTCCTGTGCAGCCATAACCTTGTATGCCTCACTCTGTCTGAACCCCCTAAGACCTGTATGTCCTTGTTTGCTATGATCTGCCTGTACTGCTCATAAAACAAAACTTTTCACTGCACGTAGGTACATGTGACAACAACAAATCAAATCAAATCAAATCAAATGTCACTGGCACCAGCATGTACAACGACCTCTTGCTGATCACTCTCCCCTTTGACAATATTCTGCACCTTCTCCGAGATGTCTTTGATCCTGGCACCAGGGAGGCAACACACTGTTCTGATGCCTCGCTGTCAGCCAGAGAAACGTCTGTCTGTGCCTGTGACTAGACAGTCCCCTTTCACAATTGGAACATGACATACCTCTCATGACAGTAGAGTCAGTCTCCGTACCAGAAACCTGGCTATCAGTGTTATATTCCCCTGAGAGTCCGTCACTCCCTCCATTTTCCAGAACAGCACACTTTGTTTGAGATGGGGATAGCCACAAGAGACTCCTGCACTAACTGCTTACCACTCCTACCTTGCCTGGAGGTAACCAATCTACCTGAATGTATCTGTGGTTTTTCCAGCTTCCTGAAACTTCCAACCATCACTCCCCCGGCTTCTCTAAATTTCTCATTGCTTTTACCTGTTGACCCAACCAATCTGAAAGGATTTGCAACTAAATACACAACCTTCTCACAGCATACATAGAGGGAGAAACAGAGTTAACATCTTGAGTCCTGTATGACTACTTCTTTAAATTCTGCCTCCTCTATTAGCACAAATAGGTAATAAAATGTGTGGTAATTCATTCAAGATTGAATGGTTTCTGACACAAAATGGAGTCCAACAGAAATATTAAACTGGTTGCAAATTTTCCAGTCTGAACTATGTATTCCTGTCAAATAACTTGCCAAATATTAAATGATTTCTCTGAGGCAGTCATGTTGCTACCAAAACCAACTGCACACAACTACCCCATTATTGGATTCTCTCGATGTGCTCAAAAGAAAAGCTTCCAAGTTTTGTTGAACATCACAGGATTGTTGGCAAAGAACTGATGACATAAAATGCACATTGCTGAGAAGGTCGAAAAGACATTGTTGAAATGAAATGCATGCAGATAAGTCCAGCTTGGCCAAAGGAAAAATTTGTAGAGATCTTTAAGATTATTCAGGGTAACACGTCTACCCCAGAATCCCAGACATCTGGCAAGTTTACTCTGCAATCTTTTCTTCAATGTCATCCATCAGTACAGTAAAATGAGTTGAATAAGTATTACTGGGTTTAAAGCAGAACAGTATTTAAGATTTTTAATGCGTTTGAAAAGAATTTTTGAATCACGATTCACTGTGACATGTCGCCTCTCTTTGTAGCAACGTTGAAGGTGCTTGATGCCATCCAGGAATCAGCAGCCGGCTTGGTTGGCACCACATCCACAAACACGTACTCCCTCCACCACTGACACTCAGTAGCATTAGTGTGTCCCAGCTACAAGATGCTGTGCAGAATTTCACCAAAGCTCTTTAGGCAGGACCTTCTAAAGGTATGATCGCTCCCACCTAGAAGGACAAGGACAGCAAATACACATGAATACCATCATCTGCAATTTCCTCTCCAAGCCATTCACATTTGTGACTTGGAATTATACCGCCATTCCTTCAGGGTCAAAATCCTGGAATTTCTTCCCTATGGGTATTGTGGGTCTTCGGTTCAACAAGGCGGCTCACTGGCCCAGCTAACGACTCCCACATCCCACAAGTGTATAAAAGATTTGTGTATGTAACCAAACAAATATTTTTATTCCTGACTCCACAAGGACTAATTAAAGGAGAAATTGCATCTCGCTTTGCCCATCTTGTGAGTGAAAATCACCAATTTAGCACCATGCTGTCCAATGTTTGAACTGTGGCAGAAGTATATCTTTGAATATATTTAAAATAGAAGATGATAAATTTTTGGTTATCAATTCTGTAAGAGGTTATGGGGATAGTGGGGGTAAAAGGAATGTTTGATCAGCCATGATCGTATCAAAAACCAGAGCATCCCCGACAGGTTGAATGTTCTACTTTTGTTCTGAGATTCCTATCCTATATCCCACTGTAGCTGATGTTATTCGGGTATCTGGTATGTCTGCCTGAAACAAATGCTGAGCTAATGAAAACATGAAACAGGGTATTTTGTTGTCAAGGAATAACTAATCTGTCAGCTTTTGATATTCACAAATCACGGTGAGATACTTAAAAGGACCATCACCTCAATTAAGTTAAATCATTAGTCAGTCTTTATTGACTACTGGTGTGCTTTTTGAAAACTTTGGGCCAAGGTTTCACTGGCTTTGGAGAGTCAGTTTTGCATTCTTTGTTAGGATTCGATTCAGCTCAGTTTTGAAAGATTCCAGGCTTCTTAATTTGATTTGATTAAATGTAGTCACATGTACTCAAGTATAGTGCAAAGCTTTGCTTTGTGAGCAGTACAGGCAGATCATAGCAAATGAGGACATACAGATCACAGGGTACTTAGATAGAGTGAGGAATACAAGGTTACAGGTGCACAGGAGATGTACAAAGTAAGATCACCATTAGCAAGATCAACATTATTTGAAGTTAGGTAAGTCCATTCAGCAGTCTGATAACTGCAGGGAAGAAGCTGTTCTTGAACCTATTGGTGTGTGTGTTCAAGCTTCTGTATCTACTGCCTAATGGAAGAGGTAGGAAGAGAACATCACTAGGGTGGGAGGGGTCTTTGATGATGTTGGCAACCTTTCCCTGGCAACGAGAAGTTTAAATGGAGTCCATGGGTAGAGGGATGGCTTCCGTGATAGTCTGGGCTGTGCACACCACCTTCTGTAGTTTCTTATGGTCCTGGGCAGAGCAGTTGCCATACTAGACCGTTATGCACCCAGATAGAATGCTTTTGATGGTGCATCTGAAAAAGTTGGTGACAGTCCTTATTTTCTAAGCCACCTGAGAAAGAAGAGGTGTTGTTGTGCCTTCTTGACCGTTGCATCTACATGGGAAGTCCAGGACAGTTTGTCGGTTATCGTCACTCCTAGGAAGTTGACATTCCAAACCCTCTCCACCTCCACTCCGTTAACGTAGCTGTGGGCGTGTTTTCCTCCTTTCTTCCTGAAGTCAATGATCAGTTCTTTTGTTTTGCCAATATTGAGAGAGAGGTTGTCGTCATTTGACCAACACCAAGCCCTCTATTTCCTTCCTGTACTTTGATTCATCGTTGTTTGATATCTATTGTACCACTGTGGTGTGGTCAGCAAATTTGTAGATGGCGTTCATTCGGAATTTGGCAACACAGTTGTGGGTGTACAGGGAGTACAGTAGAGGGCTGAGAATGCATCCTTGCAGGGCGCCAGTGTTGAGGAGGTCCTGTTGTCTTACCTTCACTGATTGCGATCTGTGGGATAGGAAGCCGAAGATCTAGTTGCAGAGGATGGAGCTAGGTCTCAGAGTTTTGAGATTAGTCTGAAAGAGATTATGTTATTGAAGGTGGAGCTGTAGTCGATGCCTAGGAACCTGATATAGGGATCCTAGTTATCCTTATATGAGTGTAGGGCTAGGGAAATGGCATCTGCTATGGACCTGTTTTGCTGGTAGGCAAATTGTAGGGGACTGAGGCAGGCTGGGAGGCTAGAATTGATGTGGGCCATGACCAAAGCACTGCCTCTCAAAGCACTGCATGATTATGAAGGTCAGAGCCACTGGGCAGTAGTCATTAGGCACGTCACATGTGTTTTCTTTGGTACTGGGATGATGAAGCAGGTGAGGACCTTGGCTTGGGTTCGGCTTCTCCATGACTTCACTTTCTTGTGTTGCCTTGGAAACTGCCAAATGCAGAAGTTGACCAAGAACAGCCAGAAGACAGCAGAGACCTGGGAAAGTTTCTGGGAAAATGGGGACGTCAGGAGCAGGCCATACAAGATGTGAATCATGCATTTGAAGCTGTGATGTTAAGTGTTTGGGGCAACAAATGAATTTTGACCACGGCTGAGCGACATAAAGAATGTGAACATCCTTGAGAAGGTACAGAGGAGATTTAACAGAACGGTTTCAGGGACTGTAGACTCATAACTAAGGTCAGGATTTTTTATTCAGAGAACAAGTAGCACAAACAATAGCAAACTAATTGCAAAACAGAAACCATACAGTAGGGGCTAAAAGTAGTTATTCATATTGTTAAGTGAGGTTTCACAAGAATACAGCTGGAACTGCTGTTGTTCTCTATTTACATCAATGATTTATTAATGAATACATGAATATTGACTGGGTGAAATCCAAACTCAGTGTGGTGAGAATGGATCGGGCCCAAATCAATTGGAATGCAAGGTTGGCAGACAACACCTTATCTGAGCAATGAACTTCATTGAGAAAAGAAATAATTTGAGTACATACATTCCCACAAAGAGGGAAGGCAGGGCAAACAAATCTAGATGACAAAAGAGATAGGGATTTAAGATGAAAAAGAAAATAAAACGCTAATATCAGATCCCAGGTGGACAGAACAATCAAGAACCAAACTGAACAAAAAAGTTTCAGAGGGGAAGTGAAATCATAAAAGAGGCAAAGTGAAATTATTAAAAGAGACCAGCAGCTAATCTAACAGAACTCTATAGTCATATGTACAATAAAGGGGTAGTAAATTGGGGAGTAGGACCAATTGGGAGCAAAAAGTGGATTTATACATGGTGTCAAAGTGCTTGGTTGGTATTACATTAATACTTTATATCTGTCTTTACCAAGGAAGAAGATGTTGTGCAGGTCCTAGTGAAAAAAGGAAGTAATTCAGATACTTGAATCGTTTATAATTGATAAGGAGGATATATTGAATAGATTCACTGTACCTAGAGTGGATAAGAAACCAGGTTCAGATGAAATGCATCCAGAGGTATTGAGAGAAGTAAAAATGGAAATTGCAGTAGCATTGGTCATAATTTCCTCGTCTTCCTCAGGCTCTGGATGGTGTTAGAGGACTAGAGAATTGGTATTATTACACCTTCGTTCAAAAAAGTGTGTAAAGATACACCTAGGATTTACAGATCAGTCAGTTTAACATCTGTGGTGGGAAAGCTTCTAGAAAGCATCATTTTGGAGCAAAATTAATAGTTACTTGGGCAAAGGTATGTTAATTAAGGAAAGTTGGTAACAATTTGTTCAAAGCCAAATTGTGTTTAAGTTGATGGAGCTTTGTGAAAGGTAATAGAAGTTTGATAAAGGTAATTCTGCTGATGTTGTGTATGTGGACTTCCAGAAACATTTGATAAATGACTCACAACATATTTGTGGACAAAGCCTTGTAGAATAAAACACAGATTCAAAATTGGTTGAATGACAGGAAACAGAATGTTCTGATTAATGCATGTTTGAAGAAAGGTTTATAGTAGACAACTGTGGATGATATACAACTTTAAAGCATTGTGTGGTCAGGATCTGAATACACGTCTGAGAATGTGTTGAGACAGATTTAATTAAGATATTAAAGAGGCGATTTGAATGTTACCTTAAAAGGAAGGTAAAAATAGCAGGGGGAATTGCTCTAAATAAATTAGAGTTGAGACATTTCACATGACTTGATTATTTGATCAATGTCCTGATTAATGTCAGGCCAATAGCTGAATTCACAAGCCAAACCCTGCCTTTTCATCTATGTGACATATGTTCATATGTTCAGGTGTATCTACATGTTGAGCTTGTAGAATAATTACATCCTTGCCTTTGAAAATCAGAAAGTCCTAGTTCATCTCTTAATGATCAGAAAGAACATGCATGCTCAGAAACCTGATTAATGCATTCAGGCCATACTTTGATGATGATCTTAAAAAACCGAAAGAACTGCGGATGCTGTAAATCAGGAACAAAAACAAAGTTGCTGGAAAAGCTCAGCAGGTCTGGCAGCATCTGTGAAGGAAAAAACAGAGTTAACGTTTCAGGTCTGGTGACCCTTCCTCATGATTTTCTTGAGTTGCTGTAGCTGAACATTATCAGATGTAGCTTACTGAATTTGCTTAACTTGGCTGTGACTAAAATGTATAAGTTGGATGTGGAGAATATCTTCTAACACAGATTCAATAATAACAGGAACAAAAACAAAGTTGCTGGAAAAGCTCAACAGGTCTGGCAGCATCTGTGAAGAAAAAATCAAGAGTTAATGTTTCAGGTCCGGTGACCCTTGCTCAGAACTGAAGAAGAATCACCGGACCTTTAAATTGAGGGGTGATAGATATAAGACAGATGTCAGAGGTAGGTTCTTTACTCAGAGAGTAGTAAGGGCGTGGAATGCCCTGCCTGCAAAAATAGT
The DNA here is from genome assembly GCF_021869965.1 of Rhincodon typus. Classification (NCBI taxonomy): domain Eukaryota; kingdom Metazoa; phylum Chordata; class Chondrichthyes; order Orectolobiformes; family Rhincodontidae; genus Rhincodon; species Rhincodon typus. The sequence continues at coordinate 104,173,486 of NC_063335.1, read as the reverse complement.
AGACTCGCCAACTTTAAGGGCATTTAAATGGTCATTGGATAAACATATGGATGATAATGGAATAGTTTAGGTTAGATGGGCTTCAGATTGGTTTCACAGGTCGGCGCAACATCGAGGGCCGAAGGGCCTGTGCTGCGCTGTAACGTTCTATGTTCTATGTTCTATGACCTGAAACGTTAATTCTGATTTTTTCTTCACAGATGCTGCCAGACCTGCTGAGCTTTTCCAGCAACTTCTGTTTGTGTTCCTGATTTACAGCATCCGCAGTTCTTTTGTTTTTTTTTTATTACAGATTCAATAATGTCCACTTACAGGTCCAGAGGAAGATTTTTGTTCTTAGCAGAGTTTGGAAGTCAGCTCGGAACATTGGAATCATCCTCCGTGATCCTGCTTTGTATTGTACTTCTAAGGAGATTAAGGAGGATCCCAAGGCTTTTTATACATATATAAAAAGCAAGAGAGTAGCCAGAGAAAGTGTTGGCCCTATCAAGGACAAAGGAGGGAATGTATGTTTAGAGCCATAAGAGGTAGGTGAGGTCTTAAACGAATACTTTGTATTGGTATTCACCACAGAGAAATAAAAAGGGTGAAGTCACATAGTATCAGTGGTGAGCTGGCAGGATGGATATAGGACTCGCTTAGTCGTAGGAGACTGAGGGTAGCGGTGGAAGGATGCTTTTCAGAATGGAGGGCTGTGATTAGTGGTGTTCCACAGGGATCAGTCCTGGGACCTCTGCTGTTCGTGATTTGGAGGAAAATGTAGCTTGTCCAATTGGTAAGTTTACAGATGATACAAAGATTGGCAGAGTTTTGGATAGTGGGCAGATGGTATTTAATCAGGACAAATGTGAGGTGATGCATTTTTGAAGGTCATGTACAGGTGGAAATTATACAGTAAATGGCAGAACCCTTTGGCGTATTGATATGCAGAAGGATCTGTTTGTGCAGGTGCACAGATCACTGAAGGTGGCAGCACAGGTAGATAAGGTAATAAAAAAAGGCTTATGGCATGCTTGCCTTCATTGGAAGGGGCAATGACTATAAGGATAGATAAGTCATGCTGCAGCTTTATAGAACTTTAGTTAGGCTACACTTGGAATAATGCATACCATTCTGGCCCCCACACTACCAAAAGGATGTGAATGCTTTGGAGAGGGTACAGAAAAGGTTTACCAGGATATTGCCTGGTGTGGGGGATTTTAGCTATGAAGAAAGGTTGAATAGACTGGGTTTGTTTTCACTGGAATGTGGGAGGTTGAGGGGCAACCTGATAGAAGTTTAAAGATTGTGAATGGCCTCAGGGTGGAGGGTTCAAATATTAGGGGACACAGGTTCAAGGTGAGAGGGGGAATGTTTAAAAGAGATGTGCGAGGCACATTTTTCACACAAAGGATGGAGAACGCCTGGAACACACTGCCAGAGGAGGTGGTGGAAGCAGACTCATTAGCAGCTTTCAAGAAACACCTGGATGAATACATGAATAGGAAGGGAATAGAGAGATATGGATCCTGTGAGTGAAGATAGTTTTATATGGAAGGGCAAAATATGTTGGTGAGGGCTTGGATGGTTGAAGGTCTTGTTCCTGTCCTGTATTGTTCTTTCTTCTTGTTTGTTCTTGTTCTAAATCATTCCAGTGAAACTGCACAAGCAGTAGTTTTGGAGGCGCATTTACAAAAGGTTTTTGACGGATCATTTCCAAAGGTTTGTGGTTGGTATGAACAATGAAATGCTTGCCAAGTACGTTTGTGTGGAATGTTTGTATTCCAAAAGCTAGAGCTAAGGTTTCTTTTACAATGTTTGATTTGTTCGTCCAAGCTGTCAGAAGGACTTTAGAATCAAATCAAATAGAATTGTCATCCAATAATAGACATGTTCATCCAGTAATAGACATGCTCATGCTGTAATAGACATGCTCATGCTGTAATAGATATGCTCATCTTGTAAAAAACATGCACCAAAACCTTTATGTGATACATTTACTTCCAAAGTGGTAAGCTTGAAGAAAACTGCACTTGCAAGATAATAGACCATTTTTAAATGATTGAAAATATGTGCATGGTGCACCTTTATGGAGAAAATATCTCAGAGGAGATGCTTTGGTTGCAAAGTTAGAATATTCAGGGTTTAAAAGTCAAGGAAACTGAGAGACCTTTGCAGGTTACCTTTATCTTGTGACGTAGGCATCTTCTGTATGTCAACTATGTTGGCAAGATCAGATCTAATGCTGTTTGAAGGTAGATTCGTCCAACGACATTGATTTGGCTCATGTTGATTCAACATGTTTTGCTGTTTGAAAAGAAGACGATGTTTACTTGCCATTGCCATAAGATGATGCGAGCTTGTGCCATGCTCATATTTAGTTCTTCCAAAAACTGCAATGTCATCTGAAATACAGAGATCCTCTATGATGTACTCCATATGTTATTGGAAAATATTCTGGCTGATGGACAATCAGAATGGTGTTCTGAGAAAATGGTATCTATGGAAGGAAGTTCTAAAAGTTCTTGGCATTGAACTTGGAAAAAATGTTTGGCACCTAAGAACTTGGGATTAAGTCCCTCCTGGGTAGGAATCTTGTGAGGACATATTTTTAGTGTCCTGCTCAGTTGCCTTGGATATATATCTTTCCTCAAAACACCAGTAATGCAGTTGCATTAATTGGTGGGATTCTCAACTTTTCAAATTATATTTTGTACAATGGAATCCAGTTCCAGTTTGAGCTTATCATGAATTTGAATGCTGCACTCATGTGGAAGGTCAATGCCGGGTTGGGCATCATCTTTCAAATGTAGTACTGCATCACTGCCATGACTGTGAATTGTAACCCCTGATCACCCATGGACCTAACGAACTTTCATTGCAAATGGTGTGTCTTTAAAAAAGAAAAAGCCAAAGGTTTGCTGCAGCTGGAAAGTCAGTGGCTGCCTGGATTGAGAGAGAGAGAGAGAGATAGAGAGCCCTTTGGAATGTTGCACTGGACAAGTTATGAAAGATGTTTCAGTGAGAGAAATGCATTGCAAACCAAATTTGTAAGCTCCTGGGAATATCTCAGATTGTAAACATTACGGTAAAGAAGACAGCAGTTTGGGTGATTCACATTTGTATTTCCCCCAATTCAGGTATCAACTAGGTCCGGGGTTAAAAATACATTTCAACCTTGGTGTGTATGTGTTAGTGGCTGGATGTCTGAGTGGAATAGTTTGTAGTGAGGGTGACATCTCTGAGAAAAGCCAAGTAAACACCCTTACACTGCAAAACAAAGGGCAAATACTCTCTAACTCTGAATACTGTCAGTAAGGTGCTGTTAGAAGGAATCAGGACAAGTTTCAATAATCTAAAAACCCAAGAATCTCAATAAACTATTCAACTACCAACAGCAATGCTACCTACAACAGCTATAATGCTCAACAATTTGATCCTCATGAACAATTCAGCGACTGAACCATTTACCTTTTTAACTTTTATCTTTATGGAATCATCTCTTATTTATAAACTGTGTATATGTGTGTTAGATCATAAGATCATAAGATATGAGTAGAATCAGACAATTCAATCCACTGAGGCTGCGCTGCCATTCGATCATGGCTGATATGATTCTCAACCCCATTCTCCTGCCTTCTTTCTGTAAGCTTTGTTCCCCTTAAAGAACCTACCTATCCATGTCTTAAATACAGTCAATGACTTCCCTCCACAGTTCTCTATGGCAATGAGTTCCACAGATTCATTACCCTCTGGCTGAAGAAATTCCTCCTCATCTCAGTTCTAAATCGTCATCCTCTCACTCTAACGTTGATCCCTTGGGTTCTAGTTTCTCATATGAATGGAAAAATCTTCTTCATCTCCACTCTATCCACATCTCTCAGTATTCTATAAGTTTCAAGGAGACCACCCCACCCCCCATCCTTCTAAACTCTATCGAGTACAGGCCCAGAGTCCTCAACCACTCCACATTTGACAAGTCCTTCATCCACAGGATCATTCTTGTTAACCTCATCTGGATTCCCTCAAATTCCAACACGTCGTCCCTTAGTTACAGGGCCCAAAACTAAAATCAGCCTTATACAGTCCCAGCAGGACATCTCTGTTGATCTATCCCTCTCAAAATGAATGCCAACATTGCATTTGCCTTCCTAATTGCCAACAGAACCTGCATGTTAACCTTAAAAGAATCCTGAACTAAGATTTCTAAGTCCCTTTGTGCTTCAGATTTCTGAAGCCTTTTCCCATTTAGGAATCAGCGTATGCCTCTATTCTTCCAACTAAAGTGCATAACCTCACTCTTTCCCACATTGTATTCCATCTGGCACTTCTTTGCTCACTGTCCTAGCCTGCCCACATCATGTGCAGCCTTCCTGCTTCCTCAAAATTACTTGTTCCTCCACCTATCTTTGTGTCATCTGCAACAATGCTCAGTTCCTTCGTCCAGATCGTTAATGTGTAACGCAAATAGTTGTCCCAATGCTGACCTATGGAGAACTCCACTACTCACTGGCTACCATCCTGAATAAGACTTCTTTATCCTCACTATCTGACTTCTGCCAGTTGGCCAATCCTCTCTTCATGCCAGTGTTGCATTACTATTTCTTCTTGTGTTTAGTAATTAATAAACTCAAACTTTTTTGATAATTCAAGAAAGACATTTTAAATTGGCTCTTTTCAAAATGTAAGCTCAGTTGGGAGAAAACTATCCACAAAGGATCCTTTTAAAATTAAACTTGTTACAACCAACCAAGGCTTGAGCGAATAGCCGGGGAAAGCTGGTACACCCCAACTCCTCTGTGAGCTTAATGGTTTGAGGTATCCCATCTGGACTGCAAAAAAATGGGGAACCTTGCCTGGGGGCTGGTCAAAGGAATCTCCTTTAAAGTTGACAAGGTAGAGGTTATACATGCCATGGATAGACTTCAGCCTTCACTGTTACATGGGAACTTCAGGTCTGAACTCAGACAGATGATGGATGGCAGCTGAGAAAGGAGCTTTTCACAGTGATCATTTGTGCTATCACCCTTTAACTTTTAGTACCAACTTGATGCAATTAAACTTTAGGACCTACTTATTGTCACCAGATTCTAATACCCACTTACTGTTCATGTGACATGTTAGATAGAGACTGGGTTCTTAGACAGATATCTGAAGATTTATTAACAAACTATGTACACCAATATGACATTACACACTTAGATAGAGTCTGGATTAGATCATGAACATAGAATAGTACAGCATGGGAACAGGACCTTCGGCCCTCCATGTCTGTGCCGACCATGATGCCATTCTAAACTAATCCCATCAGCTTGCACATCATCTGTATCCCTCTATTCCCTGTGAGTTCAAATATCCATCTAAATACCTCTTAAACATTGCTATTGTATCTATTCTACCACCTCCCCTGATAATATGTTCCAGATACCTACCATCCTCGTATAAAAAAATTGCCTCACACAGCTCCTTGAAACTCCCCCTCACCTTAAAATTATGCCCCCAGTATTTCACATTTCCACACTGGGAAAAAGATTCCGACTATCCACTCTATCCATGTCTTTCATAATTTTATGTACTTCTATCAGGTCATCTGTCAGCTTCCAATGTTCTCGTAAAAACAATCCAAGTTTGTCCAACTTCTCCTTATAGCTAATATACTCAAATCCAGGCAACATCCTGGAGAAACCTTTTAGCACCCTCTCCAATGCCTCCACATCCTTCCTATAGTGTGGCCACCAGAACTGCATGCAATACTCCATATTCTTATTTATGTAACTACTAAATTTTACACAAGGTGTCTGACTTACTGCTTACTTAACTGACCAACTGATACCATAGTGTCACATGTCAGGATGCCATCCAGCTGTCTTAAAGGCGTAGTGTTTTTGAGATCTGTGTACCAATACAAGAAGATGAAGGAAGGCATTTCTTCACCTTAAGACCCCAGCAGTTTATGGAAGAACCACTAACAGTGCAGATATTGCCATAGGCCTACCAGAGCATTGGGCTGCTCTCTCATTAGAGACAGACAACCGGTGGTGGCTTAACCTGAGAGTCAGCACATCTCCAGCAAGGGGAGAGGTTGAGAAGGAGAGTCCTTTAAGGTAACCTCTGGGGGAATTGAACCCACACTTTAGCATCATTTGATATCACAAACCAGCCATCCAGCCAACCAAGTTTGTGGTATAGCAACACGGACAGATGACTGGCTAACCAATAGAAAACAGAGCATTTGGATAAGGGAGCCATTTTTAAGATTTTCTGCCACTTACCCAGAAAAGTGGGAGATGCGCTCATCCACAGGTGAGTCTGAAAAAGCACGGCTTCAACTCCCTCCTCCCCAGCATGCTTCTGGTAAATGTCCAAGCCATACAAAGCAAGCTGGACAAGCTTAAAGCTACTCTCACCTACCAAGAAAGACTGCTGTGTGCTCTGTTTTACAGAGACATGACTTACTCCTGTTTCACCTGACTGTGCCTTACAACCTGAGGGCTTCTCAATTCACTGGATGGATTGCACACCAACCTCGGCAAGGCTAAGGGCAGAGGGGTCCACCTCCTGATCAACACCTCTTGGTGCTCAGACATAATGACCCTGGCAAATTTACTGCTCCCTGGACCCAGAATATCAAACAGTGAAATGCCATCCTTACTACCTGCCATGGGGGTGTACATTGCTATGCTAACAGTAGTTTACATTCCATGTGGAAGTGAAGAGCACACCTGATGAAATATACACCACCACAAATAGCCTTGAGACAGAATATCCTGAGGCCTTGTTAATTGTAGCCAGTGACTTCAACCAGGCCAATCTCAGGAGTGTGCTTCCAGGGTAGCACCAACACATCTCCTGTTCCACCAGAGGCCCAAACAACCTGGACCATTACTACACAGACACCTATTGCTCCATCCCCCTCCTGCAATTTGGTAAACCAGACCATAAAGCTGTGCTCCTTCTCCCAGCTTATAGGCAGAAACTGAAGTAATAGGACTCAGTACGGAAAGGCGTACAGTGTTGACCTGAGATAACGGATGAGCTCCTATGTGACTGCTTGGGGCCGGTGTACTGATCCATACTCATGAACTCAGTGGCCAACCAAAATGAGTCTGCCATTACCATCACCGACTTCATCAGTAAGTGTGCAGGGGACTGTGTGCCAAAGAAGTTTATCCGAATGCTCCCCAACCAGAAACCATGGAGGAACGGTAAGATCCACTCCCACTGAAGTCCAGGTCTGAGGTGTTCAGTTCTGGTGACGCTGACCTCTACAGGAAATCTAGGTACGATCTTTGCAAAGCCATCAGAAGCACCAAGACAAAATACCAAACTAAACTAGAGTCCCAGACAAACCACACAAACGCACATCGATGGTGGCAAAGTTTACACGATGTAATGGGCTACAAAGCAAAGTTGAGTAGAATCACTGACAACAATGCACCCCTTCCCGATGAGCTCAATGCAGTCTATGCTTGTTTTGAACAGCAGGTCAATGAAATGGTGTCACCCACCCTGACATCCTCAGGTGTACCTGTACCCACAGATACCGCCATGGAAATCAGAATGGCCTTCTTGAGAGAGTAACCCCATGGAAAGTGACTGGCTCGGATGGAGTACCTGGCTGTGCACTCAGATCAGAAACTTCTTTAGCCTTTTCTTACTATGATGGGAGGTTCCCACCTGCTTCAGGAAGACCACTACCATCCAGGTGCCAAAGAAAAAACAGGCAAAGTGCCTTAATGACTACAACTGATGGCTCTGACATCCATCATTCTGAAGTCTCAGTCTCCCAGATTGCCTTGATCCACCACAATTTACTTACTGTCACAATATAGACAGCCCTACCCTCATCCCAGAGCATCTGGATAACAAGGACACCTATGCCAGACTCCTATTTATTGACTTCAGCTCTGCCTTCAACATCATAATTCCAATAAAACTCAACCCCAAACTCCGAGACCTAGGACTCTGCTTCCCCCCTCAGCAATTAATCCTCAATGTCTTGACCCACAGACCACAATCAGTAGGGATAGACCACAATAATCTTCAACATTGCAAGGCTGTGTACTAAGCCCCTTACTGTACTCCTTAGACACTCACAGCTGTGTAGCCAAATTCTGCTCTAACTCCACTTACAAATTTGCTGATGAAACCACTGTAGTGGGTTGGATCTCAAACAACGATGAGACAGAGTACAAGAAAGAGATAGGAAGCTTAGAGTCATGGTGTAAAGACTACAACCTCTCCCTCAATGTCAGCAAAATGAAGGAGCTGGTCATCGACTTCCGGAAATGGAGTGGAGGACATGCCCCTGTCTGTGTCAATGGTGTTGAAGTAGAGATCGTTGAGAGTTTCAAGCTCCTGGGAGTAACTATCACCAACAATCTAACCTGGTCCATCCACATTAGTGCTACAGTCAAGAAAGCACACTAGTGACTCTACTTCCTCAGAAATCTAAGGAAGTTCGGCCTGTCCACAATGACTATTACTAATTTTTATAGATGCACCATATAAAGTATCCTAACCGGGTATGGCAACTGCTCTGCCAAAGAAATTATAGAGAATTGTGGACGTAGCCTAGTCCATCACGAAAACTAGGCTTCCTTCCATTTGACCTCGTCTACACTTCTCGCTGCCTCGGGAATGCAGCCAACGTAATCAAAGACCCCTCCTAGCCCAGTTATAATCCCTTCCACCTGTTTTCATTGGGCAGAAGATACAAAAGTTTGAAAAGGCGTACCAACAGATTCAAGAACAGCTTCTTCCCTGCTGTTATCAGACTTATGAACAGACCTCTCAAGTATCAGAGTTGATCTTTCTCTACACCTTCTCCATAGCCGTAACATTATATGCTGCATTCTGCTCTATTACCCTGATATACTTACGTAAGGTTTGATTTATCTGGTTAGCATGCAAAACAATATGTTTCACTGTATCTTCATACATGTGACAATAATAAATCAAATCAAAGCAAATCAAATATAACCAGTAGAATGCCACAGGGATCAGTACTAGGGCCACAATTATTTAGAATACATGTTACTGACTTGGATGAGGAAAGTGAATGTGCTATAGCCAAGTTTGCAGATGCTACAAAGATAGGTGGAAAGACAAGTGGTTAGAATGATACAAAGAGTCTGCAGACGGATAGAAACTAATTAAATGAGTGGGCAAAAACCTGGCAGATAGAATATGATATAGGAAAATGTGAGCTTATGCACTTTGGCAGGAAGAATAGAGGAGTTGAATATTATTTTAAACAGAGAAAATGGCAGAAAGCTATTGAAGAGGATACTTTGGAGGCCTCATGCATGAATGAAAAAAAACCATCATCAAAGTTCAGCGAATTATAGGAAAGACAAATGGAATGTTGGCCTTCCAGCAGTGGATGGCATCTGCCAGTGGTTGGGATATCCACATATGACAGACTCAGTTTCTAGGATCTCTGCACTCTACATATTTATAAAATCACAGCCTCTGATCTGGGAAAATGTTGCCCAATAACGTTCACACTAAAATACAGAAGAGAGAAAGTCAGTTAGAAAAATGGAGGAAGGTGTGAAACATAACAAAGGAACTTCAGAAATTAAAAACCATGTCCAGCATGAAGTTGCTTTGATTACAGTAGAAGAGGAAGGTACAAACTTACAAACAAATTGGTAAGTTGAATTGCCAATAGAGTAATAGAGTTAGTATCTGATGTCTGTCAAATTTTGATGTGCTCTCTGACTGCAGTTCTGCTTAAGTTCTACTTCCTTGGTCCTTTTCAAAAATCCCAAAAATCTACCCCCTCATATGTTTATTTATTTCCCTTTGATTTCCCTTCTTGTTCTTTGACACTTACCTTAAATTTGTTACTGACACTTCAGCCACTAAAAACAGCTTCTCTCTAATAAATCAGCTTCATTCATGATTATGAATATCTCTTAATTCTCCTCTCAATCTAAGGAAAAATAACTGGAGTTTCCACGATCTTTTCACAAAGCTGAAACCTTTCATCTCTGTTTTTCATTAAACGTCTTCCTTGTCCATCATACCCACCCTAAAATGTGGTGCCCAGCGACAATAATGAGATGGTGGTGAGATGTCTAAGTAAGAAGCTGCCCCCTCACCTCGCCCTTTCCCTGGAGATCCCCACATGTAGTTAGAGTTGGCTGTTGTGTCAAGCAGTGGACAGTCCATTCAGCAAGGCCTATGGGTAGAAACACTGGATACCTTGGTATTGTTGGGCACTGCTCAGGGGCAAACAGCAGGAGGAGCATCAAAGAGGCGCCTTCACTAGGAGATAAACTGCATTCCTGCAAGGGCCACTCTCATATAGCATCTGTCTCTGTGAAGTGCCTGCAATGACATTCCTTTTGCTTGGGCAGAACCGAGAATTATAGTTTTCCACCAGCAAATTAAATAAAATGTTCAAATTAGTTCTAAATCTTGGACTTTCTACTGTTAAGCCATCTCCACTGTGTTGTTGGCCTCCTAACACAGCATTGCACCATTGGACAGGTTTAAGGCATTGTCCAGTTGATAACACGGTTGATAGGCAGGTCGCTATCCTGCTGGGGCACACATCCAGGGAAAAGCTCACAGAGGTGGGAGCCCATTACAGAGCTGACCTGGCTCATAGATATTCCACACATGCCCCACTCCTCCAAGTCCTCCAAAGCCGTTTCAAAAAGTCTGGAAAATTTCAGCCCCATGCTGTAGTCTGGATGTAACCAGTGTTCTACAGTGTTTTAGCATAGCCCTTTTTACACAGCAAGCTTCTGTGGATAAATCTGAGGCCTGTTTAACAGCCTTCTTAATTTGCCCCACCACTGACGCAACCTCACACATGCATTTCTCCATCTCTCACTGATCTTCCGTCCTCTTTAAAACTACACTTAGTTTACATTGTAGCTCTTTCGAAGAGCTGGCACAGATACAGATGGGCTGAGGGACCTTTCTAATCTGTATGATTCCATGAGGGAAACTGGAATGAGGTGAGTCATACATTCAGTATATAATTCTCATCGCAGAAAACTCATGTAGGATGATGTACATTCTTGACCAGTCACTGGCTGGCTATCACTCTGATAATATTGCCAGCTTATCCTTTGGGTTAAAAGAAATTTAAATGCTAAATTCAGCTGAATTCCGACACAGTCAATCTCTTTTCTTGAACCATGTTTTTCAGCCACCTAGAAACAACTGAGGAAAAATGCCTTCAACTTCAACTGCAATATTCTTGAAACAAGTTGTAGCTTTAGCTGAAAAGCTTGTTGGAAAGTAGTTGATTTGAAAAGGGTAATTTTGCAGGGGTGAGAATGAAACTTAGGGAGGTGGGCTCTAAAAATTTTGAATTGACCAAGAATGTAGATCAGGAAGAAGATATATTTAAAATGATAAGTTGAAAGTAATTGCATAGATTTAAGTAAAATTAAAAAGACCTAGGCAATCTGGTATTTAAGAGACCTTTTACAAACGCATATACTTTACATGTCTAACAAGGCCAAAATGCCATTTTATGAATAACATCGTTCTAATTTCACTGAGCCTCACTTCCCAGAACACAAACAATCTAAGTTATAAGTAACAATAGTATGAGAAACATTTTAAACATTTCTGTGATTGAAGACTAAGTAGTAAATAACTGGTTATGAATGAAGACTGTACTTTCTTTTATTATTATTTTTACTAAGTCTTAGCTGTATTTTTATTAACATTGTCACAAACTACCGCTCAGAATGAAATAATTAAGATGCCGCCAGCTAATTTTCGTCAGGCCATGACCTTGCAAGAGAACACAGACTGACTGGGAAACTGTTCATTGTAAGATAAGGTGAACATTATGAGACGCTGCATTGTCTTTGAGTGAGCAGTCATATATGCATAGAAAGATCCGATCAAATTAAGTGTTCCACATTATTAGCAAATTGGATTTTAACAAAAAGTTTCAATTAAGGGGTTAACCCCAAAGGGACAATAAATAAGTAATTGAGTGTCATGTTTGGTGCTCATGTGTGGGGATACTCCAGATAACTGAGTGTGGTGAGGTATTGGCTTGCATCAGTTGGTGATTAGAACAACCTACAGGTCAGGGCAATTAGACAGGGGCTTCTGTCTGAGATATTTTCTCTAAAGGATGGAAGTGGGATCCTGTTGAAGAACTAGGTTTTTGATCCAGTTTGAAGTCTGTCTTGTATTTTGGATAAGTATAAGATTTATGACTTTTGTTTCTTGCTTAAATAGTATATTTTGTTGTTAGAGGAATGTGTTACTTAATTGTACTTAAAAATCTCATATGTATGTTTAATATTTCTTGGAGGACTTACGTTTTGAAGAATTGTAGGAAAGTTGATTTATTTCCAGCTTTGTGGAAATACCAGGAGTGATTTCTTTAAAAGAAGTCATTGAAAGCTCACTGTGGAGATATTTTGAACAAGGCTTCCTTGAAGTCACATGACTGGTGATAACTGCTTACTTTGCTGTAGACCCTGCTGGGGCTGCTTTTGATTAGTGGCAGATTAGAGACTTCTTTGTTTTTAATCTGGTTCAAATTCTGCTAAATACAAGATACTTTGGAGGAAAGTTTACTATGAACAAGTTACCCAGCTGATCTCTCCCAATTCTGAAAAGGAAACCCTCTACATCTGTTCAAGGCAAAACCTATTTGACCTTTGAAAGACTGATTGAAAGAGCATCTCAAGATTGTATTTGCTGAGTCAGCTGTGTCTACGTGACTTTGGTTAGGTCAGATTAACTAAATTGAACCAAGCTAAATTACAAAAAATCCTCTTTAAGATTTGCGCAGTACAGGGCTTCAGAGTCAATCATGAATGATTAGTAACTTGATCGCATGTGCCAGAATATCACAGGTACAGACTCTGGAACATCTTATGCTTTGTCATTTTACATGCAAGGAAGGGGCACTGGACGCATTTTCATTATTTCTTCATTTTTCCACCTTCATATTCTGTTGCAGTTTACTTTTCTGCATTTTAATATGGTGATGGAGAGTAGCGACACAATATAACACTTTTCACTGTATTTTCATGACAAGACCCACATGACAATAAATAAATCAAATCAAAGTGTTTTATCAGAGAGTCAATCTCTGCAGAGAAATCTGTTTTTGTTTCTTTCTTCTGAAGTATGTGCATGTTCGTGAATTTGTTGATATTTACAGGGATATGCATCTATACTCCTATATTACTGACTGTGGATGTCAACCAATTATTGTATTTTTATTGAATAAGTTAAGTTTTGATAGTAAGCACATAATCATGTTTGATCGATCTTACTGTTCAAAGCCTGATTTTGATCATTTATTTAATGGGTCAACTTGATAATTCCAAAAAAAGTTTCTATTTTATCTTGTAACCTATGAAGTAATGGAACTAGAACAATGACATACTCCTCCTGCCTTGGTCATAGCAGCATTCATTACCTCAATGCTCTTGTTTTGGACAATGGTACAGCTTTGTCAAAATATTTAAAATATAGTTTAAAGTGTTCACCTTTAATTAGGTCAGCTCAACCAAATTGAACCAATCTAAATTACGCAAAATCCTCTTTAAAACCTGTGTAGCTCAGGAGAAATATATTTCTCTAAGATGCAAGGACAAAGTGGCCAATTATGAAACACCATGGTTGAGTAAAAGAAAGGAGTGAAGGTGATGACAAAAGTGAATTTAAAATGTTAGTAATCATAGGACACTAGAGCACAGTGAGAGGCCATGTGACTTTTTATGTCCATGCTGGGACTTTTGAAAGTATTTGGCCCCACCTCCCCACTGTAATCCTGTGAATTGCTCATCAATAAATGTGTGCGGACTGGCTTTTAAAATATTATTTATGTAGTCAGCTTCCATCACCATTTGAGGAGAACATCACTATTTGAGATCCCAACAGAACTCATCATCTCCCCTCTAGGACTGATTTAATCCATTCAGAACATCTCCAGTAAAACAGATTTAAAACTGGGCTCATCTTCGTCAAATAAGTTTGAATCTAGACAGTTGCCATTCACTGTGGGGCATAGCTTTTCTCTTTTTCTGTCAAAAACTCTCACTATCTTCAAAACTTTTATGTGGTCACCAACATAACAAACATACAAATAAGAGCAGAAGTAGGCCATTCAGCCTCTTAGGACTGGTCTGCCATTCAATGAGATCATGGCTGACTGATTGTAACCTCACACACTCTCCCTACTCCTGATTAACCTTTCACCTCCTTTCTTAACATGAATCTATTCCTTTCTCCCTTAAAAATATTCAAGGACTCTATTTTCACTACTTTTTCGGGAAGAGAGTTCCAAACGTTCATTACCCTCTGAGACAAAAAGAAGTCAGCTTACCTCTGTTTTAAATGAGTCACCCTTGACTTTGAAACAGTGATGCCTATTTCTTAATTCTCCAACAAAAGGAAGAATCCTCTCCTCGTCTACTTTGTCAAAAAGAAGGATTTTCTTTAATTCATTCACAGGATGTGGGCATCAGTGGCTGAGTCAGCATTCGTTGCCCATCCCTACTTGCCCAGAGGGCAGTTATGAGTCAACCACATTGCTGTGTGGCTGCAGTCATATGTAGGCCAGATCTGGTAAGTATGGCAGTTTCCTCTCTTAAAGGGCATTAATGAGCCACATGAGTTTTTTTCTTGACTATTGGTGATGGTTTTATGGTCATCATTAGACTTTTATTTCAAGATTTTTGTTTAGTTCAGGAACCCGGGTCCCCAGAAGATTACCTGGGTCTCCAAGTTACTAGCCTAGCAATAATACCACTAGGCCATTGCCTCCCCTAATTAATTAGTCAGATGGGTTTTAATGATAATTGATGATAGTTTCAACTATTATAATTACTAAGATAAGTTTTGATTTCCACCTGTTTCTTAGTTAATTGAATTCAAACTCCATTAGCTGCTGTGGTAGGATTTCAGCTCATGCTCTAGAATATCAGCCTTGGGTGTTGGGTGACAAATCCATTGCCATAGTGCCACACCCTCCTCCCCTACTTAAGCCTTGAACCTTCTCCTTGAATCCAAGAAGAACAGTGAACATTTCTGGTGTCTCCTTATACCTGAAACACCTCATCATAGGTAATATCCTGAGCACCCTTCTTATGGCTTTTACACCTTCATGTCAATACCATCCTAATGGCTATAGCTATTCATATCACTCTGTGTTACTTTTCCAAGATTATCATCAGCAACCAATGCAGAATATAAATCAGACAAAAAAAAAGAACTATGGATGCTGGAAATCTGAAACAAAAACATAAATTGCTGGAAAATCTTAGCAGATCTGGCTTCATCTGTGAAGGAGAAAACAGAGTTAACGTTTTCGGTCCAGTGACCCTTCCTCAGAACTGATGGTAGCTGGGAAAACATCAGTTTATATGTGGAAAATAGGGAGGTGGGTGGGGTAGGGAGTAAACGGTAGGATAGAGCCCAAAGAGAGAGAAAGACAGTTGAACAGACAAAGGAGTTGGTAACGATCAAGCTGGGAGGGCGAATAGTTGTTAATGGGGACTGTTAGTGATTACCAACAGGGGGTGTGTAATGGCAGGCCATGTGGCAACAAGGCCTGGTGGGACATGGGAGAGTTTAGGCCCTAAAATTATTGAACTCAATATTGAGTCCGGAGGGCTGTAGGGTCCCCAAGTGGAAAATGAGGTGTTGTTCCTCCAGCTTGCGTTGGGCTTCACTGGAACACTGCAGCAAGCCGGAGACAGAGATGTTGGCCAGGGAGCAGGGTGGTGCGTTGAAGTGGCAGGCAACAGGTAGTTCAGGGTCTTTTTTGCGAGCAGAACGTAGATGTTCTGCGAAGGGGTCACCAAGTCTACGCTTTGTTTCCCCAATGTAGAGGAGACCACATTGTGAGCAGCGAATGTAGTAGACTAGATTCTGGGAAGTGCAGGTGAAGTGTTGCTTCACCTGGAAGATATGTTTGGGCCCTTGGATAGTGGGGACGGAGGAGGTAAATGGGCAGGTGTTGCACCTTCGCCGGTTACAGGGGAAGGTGCCGTAGGGCTGTGGGGAGGTGTTGGGGGTGAAGGAATTGTGGACCAGGGTGTCCTGGAGGGAATGGTCCCTGTGGATGGCAGACAAGGGAGGGAGGGGAATATGTGTCTGGTGGTGGCATCTCGCTGGAGGTGGCGGAAATGGCGTCTCATGATCTTCTGGATGTGGATGCTGGTGGGATGGTAGGTGATGATAAGGGGAACCCTATCGCTGTTGCGGGAGGGAAGAGAAGGGGTGAGGGTGGACATCCGGGAGATGGGTTGGACCTGGTTGAGGGCCCTGTTGACAACGGAGCTGGGGAAACCTCGGTTAAGGAAGAAAGTGGACATTTCAGAGGCTCCCTTGTCGAAGTTGGCCTCATCTGAACATATGCGACGGAGACGGAGGAACTGAGAGAATGGGATGGAGTCTTTACAGGAAGTGGGGTGTGAGGATGTATAGTCCAGGTAGCTGTGGGAGTCAGTGGGTTTGTAATGAATATTAGTGGCCAGTCTATCCCCAGAAATGGAAACAGAAATGTCGAGGAAGGGAAGGGAGGAGTCAGAGATAGACCAGGTGAAAGTGAGGGCAGGTTGGAAATTGGAGGCGAAATTGAGGAAGTTTTCCAATTCCAGACGAGAGAGGGAAGCAGCACTGATGGGTCTGCCCAGACAGTCCTGTTTGTGGATTTTTAGCAGGAGGTAGAAACGAGCTGTGCGGGGTTGGGGGACTATTAGCTTGGAAGTGGAGCGGGGGAGATCACCGGATGAAATGAGATCCGTAACCGTAGTGGATACAGTGGCCTGTTGTGTCATGGTGGGGTCATGGTCCAGGGGAAGGTAGGAGGAGGTATCTGAGAGCTGGTGCTCAGCCTCTGCAAGGTAGAGGTCAGTACGCCAGACTACAACAGCACCACTTTTATCGGCAGGCCTGATGACAAAGTCAGGGTTAGATCTGAGTGCATGGAGTGCAGTCAGTTCGGAGGGAGATAGGTTAGATTTGTTGAGAGGGGCAGTGAAATTGAGGCGACTGATGTCACGTCGACAGTTCTCAATGAAAAGATCAAGTGCAGGTAAAAGGCTGGAGGGAGGGATCCAGGTGGAGGGAGAGTGTTGGAGTTGGGCAAAGGGGTCTGTGGGACGGGGAGAGGACTCTTGTCCAAAGAACTGGGCCTGGAGGCGAAGACGGCGGAAGAAGATTTCGGCTTCCTTCACAGATGCTGCCAGACCTGCTGAGCTTTTCCAGCAACTTTGTTTTTGTTCCTGATTTACAGCATTCGCAGTTCTTTTGGTTTTTATTACAGAATAAGCTCAGGTTGTTTTCTTTAGAACAGGGAAGGCTGAGAGGGAACTTGATAAAGGCGTATGAGATTACGAGAGGCTTGGGCAGGGTGGACAGGAAGCAGCTATTACCCTTAGAGGAATGGTCAATAATAAGGGGGGATAATTATAAGCTGAAAGGCAGGACGTTTAGAAGTGATTTGAGGACATTGTTTTTCACCCAAAGAGTAGGGAGAATCAGGAATGAACTGTTTGCAAGGTTATTTGAGGCAGGAAACCTCACAACTTTTTAAAAAGCACTTGGGAGAGTATGTATTTGGAATGTCGTTACATTCAATGCTATGGGCCACTGGAAAGTGGGATGAGTTTAGGTTAATGCAGACTTGATGGGTCAAAGGGCTTCTTCTGCTGTAAAATTCCAGGAAGGAATAGCAATATATTTCTAAATCAGGATGGTGAGTAGTTTGGAGGAGAAACTATGGGTTGTGCTATTCCCATGTATCTGCCATGTCCTTCTAGATGGTGGTAGTCATAGGTCTGGAATGAGTTAAAAAGACTCTTGGTGAATTTCTGCAGTGCATCTTGTAGATCGTGCATACTACTGCTACTGAGCGTTGATGGTGGAAGGAATGGGTATTTGTGGATGTGCTGCCAATCAAGTGCCTGCTTTGTCCTGGATAGTGTTAAGTTTCTTGAGTGTTGTTGGAGCTGTACCCATCCAGGCAACTGGGGGGTATTCCACCACATTCCTGATCAGTGCCTTGTAGATAGTAGACAGGCTTTGAGAAGTCAGGAGGTGAGTTACTCGTCACAGGATGTAGAACAAGATGTTTGCCATTTGTTCCTTACTTGGCTAATGACAAAATAACTGCAAGCTACATCTTCTCATTCTATTTTGTTTTAAACATAAGCTTTACATAGACTGCATTAATTGGCTGATGAATGATACAGCTTTGGCTGACTATTTCTCACACTAAGTGCTTACAATGGGAACATTGAGTCCTCATCACTACGTCAGAAACAGAACACAGTGGCGTCAGATTGGTGATCGAAACCTTGATTAAACTGGCAACTGAACAGGAAAAGTAAAGTTCAGCTTATCAGAAGCCCAAAATGTTTCCAAATTCCCAATTATTCATAGTAATTAGTGAAATTATTGCTTTACTTGTCTCAAGACTTTCTGGTGTCACCAGTTATTTTTGGGTGAGTGAAAAAGCTGCTAATAGAAGCATTTGCATTTACATTATGTTAGCGGCATCACCCATGTGTTGTTGGGCATGTATGGAATATGTTAAGGAATAACTTCCATTTGGAGATATTAACAGTTTGCTGTTTTGTAATCCAAAATACAATGTGTTGTTTGAAACTATAAAGAGCCATATGAAAACACCAGCAGGCCATTTGGCCTCTGCCGCAAATGGATGGAAATATTTGTGAATATAAGAACATAAGTAGGCCATTCAGCTCTTTTGAGGCTGTTACATCTGAGTGTATGTGTTTGGACCAAAGCATGTCCTATCAAATTTAAAAATCTGAAAATGAACACTATCTCAAACATCCTTGTCATCCATTAGCCATTATAATGATTTGGAAAGCAAGAAAGTGATAACACAATGCATGCATGTGGAACTGAAGATTTGGTGACAATTGCAAATCGGCAGTAGAAACCTTTAAAATAAATGTACGATAAGAGTCTGGATGGAACTGCTACACATACTGTGAGAATTTTCTTCTGAGTTACGATCTATGTGCTGCCAAAATTGGGAAATTGACACAAAGGATTAATAAAGCAAAACATCACTGAAGTTGAGAGAAAGTGTAAGGTAAGTGAAGAAGTAATTGCAAGATACTGCAAGGCCTGGCTAGAAGAAAAGTCAAAGTGATATTCTTAAACTTATTTCCTCTCCAAATACAGGCACAAGAACCTTCCCATTCTTTTCATGCTGGCTTTGAGAGTCCTAGGTCTGTGAGAGCAGTGGAGATGGGGGTCATTGAATGCAAACACAAATGTTCCTCTGCAAGGCTGTGCATTGTATCTGGTTATGCTGACAGAGGCATGTGCATTTCCTGTTGTTGCATTGCAAGTTTCCGTCTGATGGATGACTTTGCTGAGGCTCAGCAGTTACAGTGTTGATTTGTTTTGTCACGTCCTATTTGTTGGTGTGATCTTGCTGTGAGTAAATTGGCTGTGTGTTTCCTTCATAACAAGTGAATATACTTCAAAAGAAAACCATTACTGTATTTAGGCTGACTTGCCTCCTCTGACTGTGATTTCCCAATGGTCTCTCTATCTCCAGCATTTTCTCTGGCTCACAAAAATTTTGGCTCTCCTGGAGGATGCGTATCTTAGCCCCTGGAGGGTGCACATGAGATAAATGAGAGTGCATCTAAAGAGAGCTCAGTCTTCCCTGAGCAGTTCCTCCATATGCAATGGAGGACCTGTGATAGATAAAAAACATGAGTTAGCACTGACATGAGGTCAGGATACAAACTCAACTTAGTATACATCATGGCATTTTTGTTCGTGGGGGCTTCAATTCAATACGAGTGTCTGTTAAGTGGCAATGTTTCATCTAATTCCATCACCCACCCTTGTTAATGCTGGCATCCAGTGTGTGCATGAACTGGCTGATCTCCAGGGCATCCTCCATTGTACTCAGAGTGGCAATAGCTGCAGATCCAGCTGGTTCTCTGCCTTGCCCTGGAGCTGTGTGCTCCCCAGAATACAGAATTACGAAGGTATGAAGTGGAATGGCTGCTGAGGATGGAATGGACACATTTGAGGAATATGGTCAGGAAGTATGTTGCAAGCGGTCAAAATATTGAAGCATCTGGACAGTGTTCAAACATAATGAGGGGTCTGAATACACTAGGCAGGGAGAAATGATTCCTTTAAGTTGAGATACAGCACACAAAGATTTACAACGAATGGCAAAAGGGGAGAACATTTATTACGCAGCGAGTAGTCAGGGTCTGGAACGTCCTGCCTGAGTGTGGAGGAGGCAGTCGAGACAATCAATAAAGAATTGGATCATTATTTGCAGAGCTGTGAGGTAAAGGCTGGCGTGGGATTAATGGTGTTCTTGTAAAGAGTCGGCATAAACATAACAGGCTGAATTTTTGAACATAGAACATAGAACAGTACAGCACAGGAACGGGCCCTTCGGCCCATGATGTTGTACCAAACATGATGCCAAATTAAACCAATCCCTTCTGTCTGCCCTTGGTCCTTATCCCTCCATTCCTTGTATATTCATGTGCTTATTTAAAAGTCTGTTAAATGCCCCTATCATATCTGCCTCTACCACCACCCCTGGCAGCATGTTCCAGACTCCTACCACCCTCTGTATAAACAACTTGCCCCTCACATCTCCTTTGCCTCCTCACCTTAAATGAATATCCGCTAGCATTAGACATTTCAACTGTGGGAAAAAGATTCTGACTGTCAACCCCGTATATGCATCTCCTAATTTTATAGACTTCTATCAAATCTCCCCTCAGTTTCTGCTGCTCCAGAGAAAACAATCCAAGTTTTTCTAGCCTCTCCTTACAGCTCATACCCTCTTCTTCACCATCTCTAAGGCCTCCACACCCTTCCTATAATGTGGTGACCAGAATTGAAGGCAATACTCTAAATGTGGCCTAACCAAAGTCTTATAAAGCTGCAACATGACATCCTGAATCATTTCTTTTCATGCTGTAGCTACTCTATCATCGAATGAAAAGGATGTGGGTAGCTGTGAATGTTGGCTGTTCAGTTGGAGATTTAAGGAGGTGCCTGGAGACAATTGTATCTGTGGAAATGTAAGGTGTGTTGATCAAAGGAGTTGTGTTGGGAGGTTGCTATGAAAACAGATGCCACATGAAAGTGTCACTTTTTGGAACCCAATGAGCTCATTAAGCTTCTTCTGACAATGAATCCAGATGCTGGTCAGCATTGCTATGTTTCTCACAGCCTCGGCTACATTGGATGAGTTCCGCTGCAAAGGTAAGGGCATTGGTGTCAGGAATACAGAGAAAGCCTGATGGATATGCAGAAAGAGATGCTTGGAAGGTCCGCACTATGAAAGATTGTGGAGGTGCTCAGCTCTGTGCTTTACACAGACCTTGGAACACATTGTCTAATCTGTCAGAGAGCTGGCCAACTCCAAGGAAACACTTGAAGAACCAACCATGATACAGCATTTGATGGCCAATGTCGCAGCTTCTATTACAGTGCAAGTAGAAGACATCCAATCTCTAAGTGCTGCAGTGGACATCCAGGCAGAAGGCATCCAGTCTCTGCTTGTTTCCTTGCAGGCTTATTGGCTGCATTGCAGACAATAAGGCTGTTTGACAGGGCGTTCAGCCTCTCACTGCTACCCTGTTGGTGCCCTGTGGAGCATAGACTGTCATCCTTAAGATGTAGAAGCAGTATTAGGCCATTCGGCCCATTGAGTCTGCTCCACTATTCAATGGGATCATGGCTGATGTGATCATCCTCAACTCCACTTTTCTGCCTTTCCCCCATAACCCTCAATTCCCTGACTGATTAAAAATTTGTCCACCTCAACATTGAATATATTTAACAACCCAACTCAAGTGCCTACTCAATTATCCCTCAATTAACACATAAACATCACTTGTTACTTAGTTCCATTTGGTCTCAGGCATTCCCGCCAGACCCAACTAAATGGTAACATCAACCACAATTTTGGCTGGGAAATGACTGAATGAAGTGTGGGCAAATTACACTTTTTGCAAGAATTGTGATGAGATAACTGTAATTCCCAGACACCACTCTCTAATGAGTCCTGCAAAGATCTTTTGACCTCTTACCAGACTTCCATTCTATCACAACTATCCCTTGTACTTCCTATCCCCTGATTCACTTCCCTCAGCCCTCAAACATGTCCTGCAAACCAGTTTTATAGAATCCTTACAGCGTGGAAGCAGGCCATTTGGCCCATCAAGTCCACATCCACCCTCCAAAGAGTGTCCCACCCCTATCCTATGCCTGCATTTCCCACCCTAGACACTATGGGTAATTTAGCATGGCCAATGCACCTAACCTGCACATCTTTGGACTGTGGGAGGAAACCGGAGCAAACCCAGCAGACATGGGGACAACATGCCAGCTCCACACAGACAGTCACCCGAGGCTGGAATTGAACCCAGGTCCCTGGCGCTGTGAGGTAGCAGTGCTAACCACTGAGCCACTTTTGTGAGAGGCCAGTTCATTTTCTACATTACCAAAGCAGTGAGCAAGTAACAAGGATGCCTGTCAATCTGCAATGGGCCAAATACAACTAAAACAAGGTCTGAAGCTAAAAATGGTTGCAGCCTCCTGGCCTTGGTTTTGAGTGAATATTGCAGTTATTTGTGGGCTTGAATCAAAAAAAATGGCCCTGCACATCTTACAAAGGATTGCCACTGAATTACACACCCAAGGCAAAATTAAACCAGACGAGGGGAATGAAATAAATTGTAAATTGTAAGTATATAAGTTACAATAAGCAGAACAAATGGATAAGTGCAATGAATAATGCCATTATCCAAACAATTAGGTGAGTAAAATGACTTTATTTGAAGAGGACGGAGTCTCACTGTCTGGACTATGATAATGCGATTGTAATGTAAGCAATGCCCTTGGGAAAGAATTTTCTTTTAATTTGTTGAAGAGGACAGAGGGTGAAAATGTGAAGTTTTTGGTTTTGAGGCATTTGGCACATTGTCATCATATGTTTGAAGTGGTCAATTTTATTTCCACTGATCTGCTGCAAATACCAGTAAAAAGAATAAAATTGATAAGATCACAATGTATTACTTGAGGCTGTAAGTTGAGGGGCATCTCATTATCAGGAGCTTGACATAGTGCTGGCTTTTACTCACAGTACAGTTCAGTATATAGGGACAGCTCTAAATCAATCAATGTCCCTGACAAACCAAACATTTTCTTCACAACCTTTTCCACCACATAACAACTGAGATAACTCAAATTAATTTGAACAAAGCAAAGAATTGCGAATGCTGGAGATCCGAACAAAAACAGAAATTGCTGGAGAAATTCAGCAGCTGAGAGAAAAACAGAGGTAATGTTGTGAGTCTGGTGACTCTTCATCAGAACTGAGTTCTGACTAAATAATTTGACGTTAAAATTAATTTGAACCCTGTAATGAAGTCTTGAATGGAAATGGGTGGCATGGTGGCTCAGTGGTTAGCACTGCTGCCTTACAGCTCCAGGGACCCGAATTCAATTCCACCCTCGGGTGACTGTCTGTGTGGAGTTTACACGTTCTCCCCGTGTCTGTGTGGGTTTCTGCCAGGTGCTCCAGTTTCCTCCCACAGTCCAAAGATGTGCAGGTTAGGTAGGTTGGCCATGCTAAATTGCCAATAGTGTCCAGGGGTGTAAATTAGGTGGATTAGACATGGGTACAGGGTTAGCATATGGGGATAGATCTGGGTGGGATGCTCTTTGGAGGGTCAGTGTGGCCTTGTTGGGCCAAATGGCTTGTTTCCACACTGTAGGGATTGTATGTACCTTTCCATTAGTAATGAATTGTTAAATTTAAACATGATGATTTAAAACAAAAACTATTGTTCAAAGTTTATGTTACTGCATCTTATTTATTAACTCATAAAATATGTTTTTTTATTGAACTAATGTCTTATGGACAAGGACTTCCATGATTTCATGCTGATATGTTTGCAACTCGTGATCAAATTGTTGATATGCTAAAATGGCAATTCAAGTGTTGCTTGTGGGGAAACAAATAGGAATGAAATCACCACTAATGTCTTCAAGACAGAGTCAAACTGGAAGGTAAATTTCAATTGCGACCATAAATATACTGTAGTGAGAAGGCAAATAACTGGAGACATTTTAGGTTAATCACATTCCATATGGATACTCTTCATCCATTATTGCTGATTTGTTATACAGCTTGTTTGGACCATTGTCTTTTGGACCCTGGCACAAAAGCTCAGATCTCTAAATGTAAATTCCATCTGTCTTGCTGCCCAAGGCTGAATCAGACTGTTTTCAAACTTGGTATTCTAGTAGACCCCATGTTCAGCTTCCAACTGCATTATCCTATAGCAAATTCTTTCAGTTCCACCTCCCAAACATGGCAGGTCGCCAACTCTCCCTCAGTTATTTTACTTTGAAAATCTTATTCATGTCTTTGCTATCTCCAGACATGATAACTCCAATACTCTCCCACTTTTCACCCTCTATAAGTCTGAATTCATCACAAGCTCATCAAAAGCTCTGTTGCTCCTTTCGTAACCTTTACCAAGTCTAAGTCACCTGCTGTGTCTGCTGCTCTACATTAGCTTCCCACTCAACAAAGCCTTAATTTTAAACTTATTATTCTATTTGTTCCTCCATATCCTCCCTCTTTCTTATCTCTGTATTTCTTCTAGCTCCTTAAAACCTCTAAATCATCCGTTTCAGATCTTGTAACCCGTAAACTAGTATTTTCTGAACTATTGACGTTAAACTAAGCAGGATACAGTTTTCTGGGTTATCTCCAATCTTCCTTTTTAAGTTACACATTATTCGCTTTCTTATTGATTTTGTAATACAAGGCTATTGAGAATCCAAGGGGACTATCCACCTGAACCTGGAATCACATCTTTTTAATAGTTAGTTAGTATCTCCTTTCTTAGGTTTTTAACTATGGTAATATCTAACTTGATTGATGGTCATGTTGTCATTTCATCTTTGGTAGTGGTGTGTTACAGATCACTCATGGAGTCTGCGTGCTGCAGCAGCCAGCATTTCGAAATGATGTTTTTGTCTGAATCTGTGGATAGTGATGAGGTTCTAACACTTTTTTCTATTACATGACTGACCAGGAATCTCTCCTGCCCTGGCTGCCTGTCATTAGCATGTATTGGAAGGATCTGCAGCTTATCGTCCTGTCGACTTATCAACAATACGCATGCACCTTCTTTGGTCATCAGGTTCTCGAGTGGGACGTGGACCCAGGCTATCTGATTCAGTCACAGGGACCCCACCCACCGCACCACTAAGCTTCCTCTCTCAGTAAAAATGATTCCAAATATTTTTTCTAACTCTGTTTATTGTGGTAGCTTTTGTTATTTATCTTTATTCCTTAGTGGCATTTCATTATTTAATAATTTGCTATTTTTAATAGACTTTACTTTATTAACTTCATTTCTATTTAACGTCTTTTGTCATCCCTTATTGTGTACTTTATTCTTCATTAAATTTTATTCCCTGCTCTTTATTTATTCATAACACTATATTATATATTATTCCTGAACATCATTGAGGAAAAGATAAACTGTAAACCAAAGGCTGAAAATTCAATGTCACATTTATAGTTTTGACTGGAGAGGACGTAAGTCTGTATGCCACTTCTGAATTGTAAAAGGGAAAGAAAAACATTGAAATGAACAACTCAATATGTGAAGGTTAAAAAAACTTCACACCTTGTGGCATTGAGTGGAAGAAATCATACAATTATCTTCTACATATGGACTGAAAAAATCAGGAAGGCTAATGTAGCCTAGATAAGGAGTTCATAAAATGTATTCAGGATAGTTTCTTGAAACAATATATTCTGGAGTCAACCAGACAGGAGGATATACTAGATCTTTTATTGTGCCATGAATTAAAAGTAATTACTTACCTCATAGTGATAGTGCTCCTAGGTAGCAACAATCATAATATGATTGAATTTTACATTCACTTTCAGAGTGAGAAGGGTGGGTCCAAGACTAGAATTTTAATCTTAAATAATGACAATTACTTGAGCATAAAAGCAGAGCTAGCTGAAGTCAACTGGCAAATTAGGGAAAGTGATTTCTCAATTGAGATGTGGTATCAGACATTTTAGGAGATTTTTCAGAATACACAAAATAGACTCATTCCAATGAGAAATTAAAAAATCCAATGGAAGGTCCCATGATCTGTGGTTAATGAAACAGTTAAATATAGTATCAGACTTAAAGAGAAAACATGTAATTGTATAAAGATGTCTGGCAGTTCAGAAGATTGGATAGAATATGAAAAAGAACACAGAATGACTCAAAGATTTATTAGGAGAGAAAAATTAGAGTACGAGAGAAAGTAGGATAGAAATATGATACACATAGTAAGGCTTTCCGTAGACATTTAAAAAGGAAATTAGTTCCCAAAATGAGTAATAATCATATGAAATGTCTGGGGAATTAATAATGGAAAAGAAAGACAGAAATTGCTGGTGAAATTCAGCAAGTCTGGCAACATGTCTGGGGAGAAGGCATAGTTAATGTTTTGATTCTGATGATTCTTCATCAGAACTGATATCAACTAGAAAAAGGTAGTATTTATGCTGAAGATAGGGCCAGGGAAGTT
This sequence comes from Rhincodon typus, assembly GCF_021869965.1. Classification (NCBI taxonomy): domain Eukaryota; kingdom Metazoa; phylum Chordata; class Chondrichthyes; order Orectolobiformes; family Rhincodontidae; genus Rhincodon; species Rhincodon typus. Next base: position 104,146,906 of record NC_063335.1, on the reverse strand, counting down.
GGGGGGAGGTGAGCTGATAGGTAGAGATGGATCTTAGAGAGGTAGAGATACAAAAGAGGTAGACAGAAAAGAGGTAGGCAAGACATAGAATTGATAGTAAGCCAGGATAGGAGAAGCTGAATAAGTGACAAAGAGAGCTGAGAATAGGGGCTTATGGGTAGGCTGTGCTGAAAGCAAACCCTGTTACGGCAAGACCAGGGTATAGGGTGGATAAGAAACATGGAAGATGTAATCAGGCTCTAATGTTATTGAAGTCAATGTTGAACCCTAGAGGCTGCTGGATCTCCTAAGAGAAAGATAAGATGCTGTCCTTTGAGTTGTGCTGAGGCTCACTGGAGAACTGCAGCAGGTCTGAGGCAGGCCTTAACATCAGTCATAGAGAAGATGTTAGAAAATATTATTGAAGATATCATTGAAGAGAACTTTGACAAAAAGGCAGTGTCAACCTGGTTGTGTGAAAACAAAATTGTGTTTACTCAAATTGTTGGCATCCTTTGAAGAAGTATATCTGCTGTGGGAACTGTGGATGCACTATACTTAGATTTCCAGAGATATTTGATAAGGTGTCACATTAAAGGTTTTTGTAGAAAACAATGCTAATGGTGCAGAGAGTCACATGGAGAGGAGATTGGCTGGCTAATAAGAAATAGTGAATAGGCACAAATGGATCATTTTTGATTGGCAAGATATAACCAGTCGTATACAACAGGGATGAGTTCTGGGCTTCAAGATTTTTGTAACTCATATAAGTGACTTGCATGAAGGGATTGAAGACATAGTTGCTAAAATTACTGATGACTCAAAGACATGTTGGAATGTAAGTTGTGAGGAGGGCATAAAGATGCTACAAATTGAGATAGATGGGTTAAATGGGTGGGAAAAGATCTCTGATCAGTCAACGTGGATGTCTTGAGGCCACCTACAAAGTGTTTCTGCTGTGTTCCTGGGTGTCTACTGCTGTGACCAAGTCGCAAGTAGAACATTTGCTTTGAAGACTACTCTAAGGCTTAAATCTGATATGTCCTGCCTAACAGACCTGGTTTTGAGTGATTAGCATCTCAATATTAGCGAGAGAATGTCGCTGTTGGACTGCCTTTCTTGCCACTGGATTTGCAGGAGATTGAGAAAATACCGCTGGTGGCACTTCCCCAGTGCTTTGAGGTGCCTGCTATCGATTGTCCAGATCTCTGAAACATGTAGCAGTGTGGAGATCACTACTATAAGCCATAGTGATAGTACGAACTGTGCAAATATCAGGTTTTTGTAAAAACCCATCTGGTTCATTACTGTCCTTTAGGGAATGAAATCAATTGCAGTTATGTAGAACAGCCAATTTCAGATCCATGGCAATATGGTTGATTATCATCTGAGATCACTTAACAAGTCTCTCAATTAAAGGCAATGAAGAAAGGACAATAATTGTTGGTCTTGTCAGAAAGATCCACATCTCATCAACGAATTCCATTATAAGTGGAATTGTATGGTGCGAAATGAGTTGAAGAATATTTGAATTAAAAATCTGTAGCAGAATGCCAAGGAGTGGAGAAGAATGAAATAGAAATTGATGCATGAGAGAGGAGAAATGAGAAACGGTGAGGAGTGGAGTAGGTTAAAGTTGACTTTTATAACATACTGGGATCATAGGGTAGAATTCTGAAGGAGAAGAATGAATTGGACAAACTTTCAAGGTAAGAGCAGAAAAGAATAAACAGAATGGTGGATGGAATGTGCATTAAATTGGACAAAATATTTGTCTGCAGAGCACCATGATTTACTAGCTTTGTACCATACAAATGACAATGAATCTAATCCTATTTAACAGAATTGTCAGGCATTGAAATAAAAGCAGAAAGTGTGGAAGAAATTCAGCATCTCTGGCAGCATCTATGGAGAGAGAAACAGAGTTAATGTTTTTGAATTCAGTTTGAATTCAGTTTGAATTCATCTTCAGTCACATGAGAATCGAAGCATTCACTCTGTTTCTCTCCCCACAGATACTGCCAGACCTGCTGAGTCTTTCCAGCATTCTCTGTTTTTATTTCAGATTTCCAGAATACGCAGTACTTTGCTTTATGTGACTGTCAGGGGCTCAGCTACATTTCCAAAAATGAGTGTCTAGTGGAGAACTTACAAACTTTAAAAAAAAGCATGAAATGTTCCATTTCTCAAATTTGGAATTCCCAAGCAGAAATAAATAGCCACAATGAAACATAACGCAGTTTCAGTCTCATCAATCTTGCTTATGAAGCTTGACAAACTTCCACTATCCTGTATTGACAAGCCATATTTCCTCTATTCTCATGACAAGAATTAATTTTTTTGGCTTTTTTTTCCCCTTTGACTACAGAAACAGAGAAAGTGATGAGGAAACCGGTTCAGATGTCTATTATTGGCATTGCTTTTATTTTTGCTCAAAATCTAAGATTGTAGGGAGAAAAAAAAAACCCAAAAAAATCTTGGTAATGAAGTGAAGAACTTGTGGAAGATATATGTAAATAAACATGGGGAGTTTTATTATTACTTTGATACATAAAAAATGATTCTTTTAGTGCGTTGTAAGAGATACTTACATTATTCACACACAATTATGTCAGCAACATCCCACAAATATTGGGTTGGCCAGTTATTTTGTTGGCAAGGGATGAATATTGGCTCGGACAACAAGAAAATTCCCGAGATAGTAGGAACTGCAGATGCTGGAGAATCTGATATAACAAGGTGTAGAGCTGGATGAACACAGCAGGCCAAGCAGCATCAGAGGAGTGGGAAGGCTGACGTTTCGGGCCTGGGTCTAGGTCTGAAACGTCAGCCTTCCCGCTCCTCTGATGCTGCTTGGCCTGCTGTGTTCAAGAAAATTCCCGCTTCCATGATGTCTGGTTCAAAGGTAGCACCTCCAGCTTTTTAGTATTGCCTCAGTACTCAGTCTTAGACTTCGTCATGTGCACAAGTCCCTGAAACAGCATTCCGACTCACTGACATGTAATCCAGGGACAGGCGTATTATCAATTGGGCCAAACAGGGAAAAAAAAATTCTAACCCTCCCACCCACTCAGTATCTTCCCCCCAAAAAATTATTAACAGAGTGAGGGAGAGATAAGAATATTAAAGAGAATAAAAGTAATTTAAAATGAGGCTTAACACAGATAGGTTATGAAATAATCTGGCAGGGCAGTGTAACCTTTTCATGAAAAGAGACTGTACAAATTAAACAAAAAGACAGAGGAAAGTGTCCAGGGTGCTGGAGTAAATTTAAGCATTGGTCATCATATGGCTTTAAACCTAATCTCAGCCCCTATCTCATCGACATGAGCAGTAAAAACTCACTGAGAAAGATAATATCAAATTAAGTATGTTAAGGCCATTAACATGACTTGAAAACTTTGGGATGAGTGGTTGGGGGGACGGGGGTGCGGGCTAGATGTTTTTTTCCTGTTTGGCTCAATTGAGGGCGCAGTTCTGTAACTGTAACAATGCTCTCATCACAGAATCACAAATAGTTACAGCACAGAAAAGGGCCATTCACCTATCGTGTGGTTCTTTGAATGAGTAAGTTACCTGGTGCCAATCTCCTGCCTTTTCCACATAATCCTGCATGTGCTACCTTTTCAGAAAGCAATCTCATTCTATGTTGAATACTTCAATTAAATCTGCTTTTGTCAAACTCACAGGCTGCACATTCCAGACCTTTAAAAAATCACTGCATGAAAATACTTTTCTTCTCATCTAGTTCTTGTTTCTTTGACTAATTTCTTTAAATCTGTGCCCTTTCAATCACAGTTCTTTAACAAGTGGAAACAGTTTCTCTGGTTTACTCTGTCTAGGCCCCTCATGGTTTTGAATATCGCAAGTGAAATGACTGCACAGAGGCTGATATCCTGTCACAAAGTCACCCAGCTAGCTCAGAGCCAGTCCTAAGAGTCAGCCAGGGCTCCCTGATTGGCCAGGATTAACAGCCTCAATCAGGGATCTCATACTCAATGAGATTCACCTTGCCAACTTCGTTCTAATCATTACAAGTAAATCTCCTCTCAGCCTTCTTTTCTCGTAGGAAAACCTCTCCAATCTATCCTTTTAACTGATGTTTCTCATCCCTGGAACCAATCTCATGAATCTTTCTTACACTCTTTCCCTGGCTTCTCATTCTTCTCAAAATGCAACACCCAAAACTGAATGCAACACTCCAGGTGATGTTGAAATGATATCTTATACAAATTCAATATTGCTTCCTTTCTCTTGTACATTCTGTTCCGATTAATAAATACTGTATGCTTTATTCACTGCACCCTCAAAGTGCCTGCCACATTTAATGACTTATGTACATATACAGCCAGGTTCCTTTGCTTCTACAGAGACAGTAAGAACTGCTGATGCTGGAGTCAGAGATAACACAGTGTGGAGCTGGAGGAGCACTGCAGGCCAGGCAGTATCAGAGAAGCAAGAAAGCTGACATTTCGGGTCGGGACCTTTCTTCAGAAAATGTCTGAAAATCTCAAACAACCATGTGACAGTGTACAGGAAAGATATAGAGTGGCATGGTGCAAAGACAATCTCTCCCTTAACGTCAGCATAATATAGGAGCTGGTCATCGACTTCAGGAGGCAGAGTGGAGAGCACATCAATCTACCCTAGTCCGTCCATGTGGATGCTACAGGCATCAGAAGGCTAAGGAAAATGGGCTTGTCCATGATGACTCTTATGAATTTTTATAGAGGCACCATAGAAAGCATCCTATCCAGATGCATTATAGCTTGATAAAGTAATTGTTCTGTCCAAGACTGCAAGAGGTTAGAGAGTTGTAAACACAGCCCTGTCCACCATGAAAAGGAGCCTTCCATTCATTGACTCCATCTACACTTCCTGCTGCCTTGGGAAAGCAGCCAATATAATCAAAGACCCCTCCCATCCTGGTTATACTCTCTTCCACCCTCTTCCATCAGGCAGAAGATACAGAAGTTTGAAAACACGTACCAAGAGATTCAAGGACAGCTTCTTCCCTGCTGTTATCAGACTTATGAGTGGACCTCTCATGTTTTAGAGTTGATCTCTCTCTGCACCTTCTCTGTTGTAGCCGTAACACGATATTCGCCTACCTGTTCTTTAACCCTGATATACTTATATAAGGTATGATTTGTCTGGTTAGGACACAAAACAAGACTTTTCACTGTATCTCGGTACATGTGACAATCAAAAGTATCAAAATAAATTAAACAAATGAATTCAAATCAGGTTTTGTATAATCTGCAAATTTTGAAACTGTGCCCTGTATCTCAAGGTTAACAATATATGTCAAGGACAGCAAAGAAAAAGTCAGCAGGTGATTGGGAAACTGTCACCAGCAACTTTCCTCAGAACCACACACCCTCCTTACTTGAAACTATTTAATCGGTCATTCACTGTCTCCAGTTACAATCCTGGAATTCTTTTTTTAATAGCACAGAGTGTCATAGAGTCACAGAATCATACCGCATGGAAACAGACCCTTCGGTCCAACCAGTCCACGCTGACCATGTTTTTAAGCTAACCTAGTCCCACCTGCCTGCATTTGGCCCATATCCCTCCAAACATTTCCTATTCATGTACTTATCCCAGTGTCTTTGAAATGTTGCAACTGTGCCTGCATCCACCACTTGATCAGACAGTTCATTCCATACACTAACCACTCTCTTTGTAAAAAGGTTACCCCTCATGTCTTTTTTAAAACTTTCCCCTCTCACTTTAAAAATATGCCCCCCATTTTTGACCACCTTAGGGAAAAAGATCTTTGCTATTCACCTTATTTATGCCCCTCATGATTTCATAAACCTCTATAAGGTCACTCCTCAACCTCCTACACTCCAGTGAAAATAGTCCTGGTCTATCCAGCCTATTTTTATGACTCAAACCCTCTATTCCTGGCAACATTCTGGTAAATCTCTTCTGAACCTCCTCTAGCTTCCGAGAACAGGTCAACCAGAACTGCACAGAGTACTCCAAAAGAGTCTTCACCAACGTCCTGTACAACTTCAACATGATGTCCCAACTCCTATACTCAAAAGTCACAGCAATGAAGGCAAGCATACTAAACACCCTCTCAATCACCTTGTCTATCTGTGACACAAATTTCAAAGACTAATGTACCTGAACCCCCAGATCTCTGTTATACAACACTACCCAGGGTGCTGCCATTAATTGTATAAGTCGTGCCCTTGTTTGTTCTACTGGAATGCAATATCTTGCATTTATCTAAATTAAATTCCATCTGCCACTCCTCAGCCCATTGACCCAATTGATCAAGATTTCTTTGTAATCCTACACCCAAAAAGTGGCAGCAGTTCGAGAAGGCAGGTTGTTCCCCCATGTTCTCCAGGGCCATATTGAAGATGGCGGCAGTGGAATAGGCAGTATTTGGTCTTCTGTGCCTGGGCTTATCCTCCCCGTCTGTATTTTTCTATTTTCTTTTTCCTTCTACCCCTTCTTTTTTATCTGATAAAGAGAGCCCTTCGACAGTAGGTGGTTTCGTTGGGCTCCGGAGGGGCGGTGGCGTTTCAGAGGCTGCAGACACAGTCAGTTGGCTTCTGCATGGAGTGGGTCTCTCTCTTGGCAGCATGACATGGATTGGGGATGCCTGGAATGGGACACTTTCTCGCCTGAATGGTGTGGTTTGGGTATGCCTGGAGCAGGGCACTCTCTTGGCAGCATGGCATGGGCTGGAAAGCCCGGAGTGGGACTCTGGCAGGAGTATGCCGTAGCAACAGAGAAGGAAAAGTTGGACTGTCTTTAAGTTATCTTTTTTATTTAATTCTGTGAATGGCGCTTATGTCTGAGAAATGGTGCACACTTTTCACTTTGTTTTATATTGAATGCAATGAAGGATAAAGTTAGGGATGGTAATATACGCTAAATCAGATGGTGATGTCTCCATTCTGTGCATGTATTTTAAAAAAGTGTCCCAACACTGACTCTTGGGGAACTCCACCACAAAATATTCTGCGACACAATAAACATACATTAACAGCCTTTCTATCAGTCAGCTAATTTCATATGCAAATTGGTACTGTATCTATTGTTCAATGAGCTAACATTGCAGGACACTTTATCAAATGACTTTTGGGAGACCATGTACCTCACATCAATAACATTGCCCGCATCAATCTGTTTGATATCTCTTCAAAAGATGTTGGCAAGAATGTTAATTATGATTTTCCCTTAAGGAACTCAGACTGGGTCTCCCTAATTAAACTGCATTTGGTCATGTGATTATTAATTTTGTCCTGAATTACTTTTTCTAGAAGTTTCCTCACCACTGAAATTAAACTTTTAATATTTGATATTTAATATTTGATTAACTTTTCTTTGTACCTATTTTTTCAACAAGTGTGTAATGTTTGAAATTCTCCAGTCATTTGTACCACCCCTGAATCTAAGGAAGACTGAAAAATTGTAACCAGTTCCTCCGCAATTTCCAGTTTCACTTTCCTCAGTGTCGTTAGATATATCTCATCCAGTTTTAGTTCCTTATTTGCTTTAAGTAGAGACAGCCTGTCTAATACCTCCTCTTTACCAATTTTATTTCAGTGTTTAAACTACCTGCTCTTTCTCAATAGCCTGGATAGCATCTTTTTCCTTGTTAATGACCAATGCTAAGTATTTAATAGCTTGGCCCTACTCCTCCTTTTACCACTTCTTTGTTTTTTTTGTGTGTTTGCAGTCGACTTTGAAATTCCCTTTTATGTTGTGTGCCAGTCTCTTTTCAAACATGGGAAATTACAAACCAACCCAGGAGGATGCATTTTGTCAAAATGGAGTAAGAGTAATAGGGAGTAAGAGCTTCAATTTGTTATAGGCAGCCTGGAGGAGGAGGCTGTATTAGGGTTGGTTTCCTCTATAGGAACATACAAATGTAGGAACAGAAACATTCCATTTAGCTCCACACACCTCATGATTTTATTAGATCATGGTTGAATTGTACCTCAACCTCATTTATCCATCTTAACCTCAAATCCCTCACTATTGTTATGCAGTGAAACACTGATAAACTTGAAAGAATGGATAGTTACAAAGGTATGAGTGCAGACTTGGCTGAAATGGATGAGGAATGAATTTAACAGAAAAGATGGTTGGGGAGCAATGGCAGATATTTGAGAAAATAGTTCATGGCTCACAGCAATGATATATTCCAGTGAGGAAAGAGGATTCTAAGAAGGGATAAGCTAACCATGGTTAGCCAGGGAAGTGAAGAATAACATCAGATTGAAAGACAAACATGCAATGTGGCTAAGATTAGTGGTAAGCCAGAGTATTGGGAAACCAACAAAAGATGATCAAACAAAGGGAAGAAAATAAACTTTGAGAGTAAACTTCCAAGTAATATCAAGACTAATAGCAAGAACTTATTTGAATATATAAAAAGGAAGAAAGAAGCTCAAGTGAACTTAGGACTCCGAGAGAATGAGATTGAGGAAGTAATAATGGGGAACCAAGCAATGGCAGAGGAGTTGAATAAATACTTTGTATCAATCTTCACAATAGGAGTCAAAAGGAAGGCTGGAAAGAAATATAATAATTATCACTAAAGAAAATGTACTAGGGAAACAAATGGGGCTAAAGACCGAAAAGTCTCCTGACCTGATGGGATGCATCCTATGATTTTAACGAAAGTAGCTACAGGGAGGGACACAGCTACTAATCTTCCAGGATTCCTTAGATGCTGGAAAGGTCCCAGAGGACTGGAAAGGGAAGAAAACAAATAACAGCTACTTGTAGACCAGTTAGCTTAACATCTGTTATTGGGAAAATGTTTGTGTCTGTTATAAAGAATGTAAGGGCAGAGCATTTAGAAATGCATAATCTGATCAAGAAGAGTCAGAATGGCTTCAGGAAGAGATAACCATGCCTGACAATTTTGCTAGAATTCTTTGAGGAGATAACAAGCAGGACAAATATAGGGAAAACAGTGGATGTAATACATTTGGATTTCAGAAGATGTTTGATCAGGTACCGTACATTAGACTCCACAATAAGATAGAAGTCCGTACTGTTGGATGTAATATATTAACATGGATAAATGATTGGTTAACTAATAAAGGACAGAGATTTGAGATAAAGGAGGCATTTTCAAGATGGCTACCTGTGGTGGCCACAATTATATATGGCTTAGAAGGGGAAATGAAATATACTAGAGCTATGTTTGCAGATGACATAAAAATAGGTGGGAAGGCAAGTGATGAGGATGGCACAAAGAATCTGCAGAGGGATATAGTCATGTTAAATGAGTAAGATAGACAGAATATATTGCAGGAAAATGCAAAGTTAAGTATTTTGACAGGAACAGTTAGAAGACCTGAATAGTTGCTGACAATCAGGCTGGGACCTATTCACCCTCCCAGACTGATCATTAGCAACTCCTTTGTCTGTCCAACTGTCTTTCTCTCTCTTTGGGCTCTATCCTATCGTTTACTCCCTACCCCACCCACCTCCCTATTTTCTGCATATAAACTGACGTTTTCCCAGCCACCATCAGTTCTGAGGAAGGGTCACCGGACCCGAAATGTTAAATCTGTTTTTCCCATCACAGATGCTGCTAGACCTGCTGAGCTTCTCCAGCAACTTTGTTTTTGTTCCTTATAGAATATGAGTTATCTGAGCCAATCAGGAAGCCCTGGCTGACAGATATAAACAGGAGTGTCAGAAGTTCTGCTCACTCTGAGAGCTGGCTCTGAGGAAGCCGGTCCAGTGTCAAGCACTTTTCTTGCGCAAATAAAGTGTGACTTGGTGATGGGATACAGGCCTCTGTGGAGTTATTTCAGAAATTTGGCCTTAATTTCAAAAAGGAGTGGAGTTTAAATGTAGGGAGGTTTTGATAAACCAATACAAGGCACTAGCAAATAAAAACCAAAAGAACTGCGGATTCTGTAAATCAGGAACAAAAACAGAAATTGCTGGAAAAGCTCAGCAGGTCTGCTGAGCTTTTCCAGCAACTTCTGTTTTTGTTCCAAGGCACTAATCAATTCATAGCTGGAATACTGTGAACAGTTTTGGACCTTTTATCTGAAGAAAGATATATTGGCATTGGAGGCAGTCCAGAGAAGATCCGCTAGGCTGATAACAAGTATGAAGGGATTGTCTTATAAGGAGAGGTTGAGTAAATTGAGCCTGTACTTGTTAGACTATATTGAAGAATGAGATGCAACCTTGTTGAAACATACGAAGGGACTTGACAGGGTAGATATGGAAGGGTTGTTTTCCCCTTGTGGGCATGTCTAGGACAAGAGGCAATTATCTCACAATAAGGGGTTGCACATTTAAAACAGAGATGAAGAGGAATTTTGCTCTCAGAGGGTTGTGAAATTGTAGAATTTATTTCTGTAGAGGCATGTCGAGGCTGGCTCATTTAATATTTTTAAGGCTGAGATAGACAGACCTTTAGTCTACAGTGGAATCAAGGTGAATGAGGTAAAGGCAGGAAAGTGGAGTTGAGGATTATCAAATCAGCTATGATCTTATTAAATGGCACAGCAGAATCATTGGGCTGAATGGTCTACTTCTGTATCTATGTCTTGTAGTCTTTTGGCCTTACAAAATTAAGAAGGTCATTTTGATTTGTTTCTGGTGAGTTAGCTAATAATGTTTTTCGTATTCACAACTACAAATACATACCATAGCTATGTATTTTTCTAGCTTCTAGTTTGTTATGTGCAACTGGCTTGATGATCTGCACACTCACTTTAAGATTGGAGTGAGATGATGTATGTACATAACTTAAAGTGAACAATTGTTTGTGGGGAATGTGGGAATCTTAATTGGTCCCTTAATGAGACATTCCCAATTGTGACATGGCTACACACCCACACAAAGGGAACGTTGTAAATAAATATCATAACAGCATAGATAAATCATACATTAGCTACTATCGTTACAATGGTCTGGCACTGAAAGTATTCAGTCTGTGTAATCATGGGGCACCAAATTTCTATGAGGCACCAAATTTCCCTGTTCTCCCCCATGAAAGAAGCCTGTCCATGAAGCCAATTATTACTCATCAGGAAGGTGTGTGATGGGGTGGAAGAGACAAAAGAGAAAAACTGAAGCATACCTTTAAAAGGATGGGTGTATGAATAGGAAGTCTTTAGAGTGATGTGGGCCAAATACTGGCAAATGGAACTGGGTCAGATTGGGATGAGTGGTCGGCATTACTGAGTTAGACTGAAAGGTCTGTTTCCAAGCCGTATGGTGTTATGTGTAGTGATTAGGGAATTAACTGATATATTTTTCTTTCAGAAATTCTGCAATGGGAGCATCTTTTCTCTTTGAATCTTTACTTACCACATTACAATTCCCTTTTGCCATAGAGGGCTATCTCTTCCATCTCTCCTCAAACTCTCCTGACTTCCATTTAATCAAAGATTGTCCCTTTGTTCTTGTTCCACCAATTCTTGCTCAATACCTGTTACATCCCTAACTTTTTTCATGTTCTGATGAAAAATTGCAATCATGATATATTAAGTCTACACACATGTTAATGTTTTGCTAAATGTTTCCAGCAGTTTTTGATTCTTGTTCCAAATTCCCAATATCCACAGGATTTGATTTTGCATGCAGAATGTTTTTTAATGGTTTCTTATGTCTTAATTGTTAATTTAATTAAATGTAAAATTTTGGCTGGACGAAAACTCAAATTGGACATGAGCCAATCATAATGGCTTTGGAATAATTTCAACATCTCCTTCTTTAATTAGTTACTGCTGCATTTGATTGGAAATAGCTGATAGGGAATCTTGGGGCACAGACTAGTCTGGTATTCCCTTGAGTTTCCTGGAAGTATTTATGATGACTATGTTGAATAGCGCTTTGACTCAGTGACAAAGAGTCATGGCTCTGTTCTTTATTAATTCCCCTCCTTTGGTCAGTTGTAATGAAATGTTTTTTATTTTTGGTTTGTCGGCATATAGCTAACACACTTCAATTAAACTCGATTAATCAGATCAAAAAGTGAAAGCAAACCGATTCTAATTCCAAAACTTTCTTAACTGAAAGAGAATGGTTGCATTACCTGAAAAAAATAATAAAACATGACATACATACAATCATGAGACAGTGATAATGCTCTTAGAAAGAAGGGGTGTGGGGGGATGGAATGGAGCAACAGAGGATATGTAGTATAATGGGCAAGATAAAGACAGTTACACATTTACTGATTTTTGGAGTATTTGAGTTGTGAGATGTTGTTTCCTCAGGACTGGCAAAGCTTGCTGATAACCTTGATTTCTCAGCCAATGGAGGTTTTTTTTTCACCTGCCCTGGCTTGCTGAGTTTTAAATTGAGCAAGTGAGGAGCTTTCCATATCTTTGCTGTTGTCAGTTCATGTTAATTTCTCTTCCTTTTTTCCTCAAAGCAATTTCTGAAATATGACTTGTTTGAATATTCCAAGTCTAGCTCAATTGTACTTTCTGCGTTCTGAGTTCTGCGCAAGTAATCTTCCATCTTCAATAATGATGTTATTATGCAAGTGTGACTAAAACGAAAAATGCAACTTTCTGGGCACCTCGCTGAATTTCATTGTTTCCTGAGTAAAATGGTATTTCCAAGGCAGCTGTTTTTTGTATATTCCCTGTGGATTGCCTGGGCTTGTCAGGTGATTACAGCAGTAATTTTAAGTAAGTAATGTATTTTAAATAAAAAAGTTTTCTGTTCATGGAAGCCTCTGGCATTAAAGTCAAATGATGAAAGTTACATATTGATAGTCCATTTTCACTGTGATCATAAAATTCTCCCACCACAAAGAATGTAATATGAACAATATTTCTTATTCAGTGTCACTATGAAAGAAAATACATAAAATGGAATAGAGACACACATGTATTCCACATTCATTCTCTTTATTCTAAGCTGGGTTCAAATCAGTTTCGATGTTAGCAGTTTGACTTGTTCGCTGGACTGTGGTCACATTCCCAATTTTTAACCCCTCACTGCTCAGTTCTATAATCCATGTCCCAGCCTCAGACACTTTAACAAATTTGCTTTCTAGGAAGTTGGCAGGTGGTAACTGTGCGGTGTCTGGACTTGCATCTTGCAGCTCACCCTCATTTAACTTTGTACCAAACTAATTTGACTGATTGCGGTCTGAGGCTTGGTTTGTTCCTTGTATGCACCAGTGGTAATTCTGTTTTAATCACTGCTATTCCCTTGGCACTCTCTGCTGTGGGGTACATTCCCCTCACTTTGTTTTAGGAATGGGATTTTCACTAGCCCAACAAAGGTCATGAGGGGCAAGTGGAACAGATGGACATCCAGAGCAAAAGGCAAAGGGAGTGCTAATAGTGGTAGAGGAGTGATATAGCTATTGAATATGTGTTAATGATAGGTGTGGATGGTTAAAAATAGGTCCTCTCTGCTGAGAGAAAACCTATGTAAACAAGGCACTCAGGGGAGAGAGTGAAATGGGGCATGTGGAGAGGGGAAAGTTTACGTGATCAAAATGTAAAGTACCTTAAGTGGAAAATGAGCTGCTGATCCTCTAGCTTGTGCTGGACTTCACGAAAGCACTGCAGTAGGCACAGGATGGAAATGTTACTATGAAAACAGGATGGTATATTATAATATTAATCCACTGTATGGTCAGGATCATTTATCTCTTCATGGATCATGATCAGACGATCTATACGTTTCTAGGACTGTTACTATGGAGATTTCCCCTCCACAGCTTCCCATCTCATAGTCCCTATCCCCACACAGCCCATTTCTACCTCCCTCCCAAATTCTCAAACCGATCATTTAAGCCTCTTCCTACCCCCTTGAACTCATTTCATCCTTATTTCAAGAACGTTGTCATGAAGCATCTCTTCACACAGATGGCAGTGAAGCCTTTAACTTTCTCTCTTGGGTAAAAGAATTCTGTTGAGGATACAAAGCAAAAACCAAATTGGAAATGAAAAGATTTCTGTTGGACGTAGTGGCTAATTGTGAAGATGGTTCAGCCCTAATGGAATTGAATAACTGAACAGGTTTGAATAATTGAATAGTCCGTTCTTGTGGCTATTTATTCATTTTTGATTGTTACTTGTTGATAGGAACTTTCCATTCCAGCTCAGTAACGATTTATTGTTCATCATGAAGATATTCATATTTCTAGGAAGGATATTGTCAAGCTGGAGAGGATTCAGAAGAGATTTACCAGGATGTTGCCAGGGTATGGAAGATGTGAGTTATAAAAACGGGCTAGATAGGCTGGGACTTCTTTCACTAGAGTGTAGGAGGTTGAGAGGTGACCTGATAGAAGTTTATAAAATAATGAGAGGTATAGATAGAGTAAATGGTAGCTGTCTTTTCCCTAGGATGGAGGATTTCAACACTATGGGTATTTTTTAAGGTGAGAGGAGAGAGGTTTAAAAAAGACATGAGGAGCAAATTTTTTCCATGGAGGGTGGTCCGCATTTGGAATGAACTTCCTGAGGAAGTGGTGGATGCGGGTACAATTACAATGTTGAAAAGTCATTTGGATAGATACATGAACAGGAAAGGTTTAGAGGGATATGGGCCAGGAGCAGGCAGGTGGGACTAGTTTAGTTTGGGATTATATTCGCCATCGACTAGTTGGACCGAACCGTCTGTTTCTGTGCTGTATGACTGTATGACTCTATGATAAGGAGACTTGGGTTGATTGCATGAAAGACATTTGTGCAAATACATTTCTGTCACCAACATATGGCATGGAAGACAAAATGCGCAATGGCGGTACAGTTTGTATAGTCAGTTAGAAGGTACTTCTGTTTTTGGTTTGGAAACAGCATTCTACTTCCTTGGGAATTAAACAGAAAAAGTACTGGACGGTCCATTGAGTTCATCCTCACCCATGCCAGTTTGCACTTCAGACTCTGTTTGTATTTTTCCATTGTAGCTGTTACTAAACCTTTGGAGGATATTGATTGACGTAGAGCATTCTGAAAAATGTTTTCGAAAGACTAAATGGAAATTGTTGGTTGATGCCAGGAATGATTTTATTTTAGGAACTGACCACTGTTGTTTGAAATAGTTATCAATCATCTCAGCTCACCCTTCATCCTCCAATAGGACCAGGTAGAAGTCCTGTAAGTTGACAATAAAGGATATTTTTGATGTGCAGATCAAAAACTGCAAAATTCTTTAAGAGACTGAAGCATGAGAACTCCAATTTTTGGACACAGGTCTAAGATGCTTAAACTACCCATGCTGTTTGGAAATGAGATGGGCAGCATGTAAAATCCATGCACCCATCTCATTTTGCTCTTTGTAAAATGGCTCCTGCAGTGAATTGGTCTCCATGGTGTTGCGTCCTGTAAAAGCCACATGCTTCCTGCAGCCTTCCTTTTCTAAAGAAGCAACTTCTACGTCAGGGAATTTGCAGGAATGCAGTTTGCTGGATAATTGCTTTGAAACACACATGGAGAGGAGGAGAGTGACGTATCAGGGAAAAGTGCCTCGGTGACACCACCCTGGATAAATAAATATTGCAGGAACAGCAGTCAGTAAAGAAAGCAAACTGTATGTTGGCAGTAACAGTGAGAGGATTCAAGCACAGGAACAAGAATATCTTGCTGCAATTGAACAGGGCATTGGTGAGGCCACACCTGGAATATTGTGTGCATTTTTGATCTTCTTATCTGAGGAAGGATTCTCTTGCTACAGAGACAGTGCAATGAAGGTTTATCAGATTGATTTCTGGGATGGCAAGACTGATGTATGAGGTGAGACTAGGATTACATTCACTGGAGTTTAGAAGAATGAGGGTGGATCTCGAGAAACCCCATAAAATCCTTCCAGTAGACAGGTTACATGTAGGAAAGATGTTCAGGAACCAGGAGTCATAGTTTAAGCATACCGGGTAAACCTTTTAGGCCTGAGATGAGGAGAAACTACTTCACCCAGAGAGTGGTAAGCTTATGGAATTCACTGTCACAGAAAATGGTTGAGGCCAACATTTTTAAGAAGGAGGAGATATAGTTCTCGTAGCTAAAGTGTTGAAATGATAGTGAATGGTGGAGCAGACTCGATGGATTGAATGGCCAACTCTTGGCCTGACCTTCTATATTTCCATTTTTCTATGTTACCCCCATTAGCCACCAAGCAACGCTGTCTAGCCAATCTACCCCCCCACCCCAACACTGCACATTATCCACATGAACCTTCAAACCATTTCAACTGCATACACCACTTACACGTTTCTCCAAACCTACAGCTTTTCACCTATGGACATCTGGTTTAGTAATGTCTTTTAGGGAAGGAAGTCTGGCATCTTTACCTGGTCTGGTCTACATTCGACTTCACACCCTCAGCCATGTGGTTCACTGTAAACTGCCTTCTGGGCAAAAACATTGGGTGTAAAACATTATCAGGAACTGTGCCTGTGGTACTCAGTGTTGGTGAGTATTGTCCATGACATAGGATTAAGTCATGGCTTAATAACAGGGTTCAGTACTTTCAGGGCCTGCTTTGCTGGGTCAGGATTGGAGCAACTATGCCAGGGTGGGAGACTGGAGGTGCTGGTCCAGGGGGCTGTGTGTGGAATAGCACCAGGGCCTGAGATTTATGTCCCTGCCACTGTCGCTGAAGCAATAGAGGATGATAGTGAATTGCTGCATTCTGAATCTTTATCAAGAGACGCCTAAGAAGTAGAACTGGACAAAATTAGACTTCCCAAACCAACCATACAGACATCTTCAGCCTAAATAACACAACAGGATACAAAATGGAGCAGAGATAGCAGGAACTGCAGATGCTGGAGAATCTGAGATAACAAGGTGCAGAGCTGGATGAACACAGCAGGCCAGGCAGCATCAGAGGATCAGGAAGGCTAACGTTTCGGGCCAGAAAAAATTTTTTTTCTGAAGAAGGGTCTAGGCCTGAAACATCAGCCTTCCTGCTTCTCTGATGCTGCTTGGCCTGCTGTGTTCATCCAGCTCTACACCTTGTTATCACAAAATGGAGCAGGGCAAGATAGCGGAGAGAGACACATCCCTCCCTGATGTACTCAATGCTTTCTATGCATAGTTTGAACAGAATGTCAGTAGCGTGATGTCATCTGCCCCGACAGCCCCAGACACACCTGTTCCGTCTGTTACTTCCTCAGAAGTCAGATCAGTCTTCCTGGAACTCAACTCAAGTAAAGTGATGGGCCTGGGCAGCGTCCCCGGCTGAACACTCAGATCCTGTGCAGACCAACTGGTGGAGGTATTCACCGACATCTTCAACCTCTCCTTCCTATAAGCTGAAGTCCCCACCTACTTCAAGAAGATCACCACCATCCCCGTACCTAAGAAAACACATGCAACGTGCCTGAATGATTACCACCCAGTGGCTCTGGCCTCCATAATTATGAAGTGCTTAGAGAGACTGGTCATGGCCCACAACAACTCCAGTCTCCCAGCCTGCCTCAGTCCCCTGCAATTTGCCTATTGATGCAACAGATCAATAGCAGATGCCATTTGCCTAGCTCTGCACTCATCCCTGGAACATCTGCACAGCAAGGACATCTATGTCAGACTCCTACTCATTGACTAGAGCTCCACCTTCAACACCATTATCCCCTCCAGACTGATCTCAAAACTCTGAGACCTAGGTGTCGGCTCCATCCTCTGTAACTGGATCCCAAGCTTCTTGACCCATAGACCGCAATCAGTGAAGATAGACAACTGCACCTCCTCCATGATAACACTCAACACTGGAACCCCTCCCTGGCAAAGCTGCATCCTTGCCCCTTACTGTACTTCCTGTACACTCAGAATTGTGTAGCCAAATTCTGAACGAAAGCCATCTACAAGTTTACTGACGAAATTACCATGGTAGGACGGATATCAAACAGCGATGAGTCAGAATACAAAAAGGAGATAGAGGGCTTGGTGATGTGTTGCAATGATAACAACCTCTTTCACAATGTTGGAGAAACAAAAGAACTGATCATTGACTTCAGAAAGAAAGGAGGAGAACACGCCCCCATCTACATCAACAGAACTGAGGTTGAGAAGGCTGAGAGCGTCATGATCCTTGGAGTGATGATAACTGACAACCTGTCCTGGACTTCCCACATAGATCTGATGGCCAAGAATGCACAACAACTCTTCTTCCTTAGGCAGTTTAGGAAATTCAGCATGTCCACAAGGACCATCACCAACTTTTACAGATGCACCATAGGAAGCATACTGTCTGGGTGCATAATGGCCTGGTATGGCAACTGTTCTGCTCAGGACTGTGAGAAACTACAGAAGGTTATGAGCACAGCCCAGAACATCACAGAAGCCAACCTTCTATCCATGGACTCTATTTACACTTCTTGTTGCTGTGGATAGGCTGCCAACATCATCAAAGACTCCTCACACCCTGGTAATGATCTCCTACAACCTCTTCTGTCAGATAGAAAATACAGAAGCTTGAACACATGCAACAACAGGTTCAAGAACAGCTTCTTCCCTGCCATTATTAGACTGATGTATGGACTTTCTAACTTTAAATAATGTTGATCTTGTTAATATTGATCTTGCTTCATGCACCTCCTGTGCAGTGTAACCTTGTATGCCTCACTTTGTCTGAGCAGCTTATGATCTGTACATCCTTACTTATTATGATCTGCCTGTACTGCTCGCAAACAGAAGTTTTTCACTGTACTTAGGTACACATGAATATAATAAATCAAATCAAATCAAATCAATTACATCTCAGCTCTGATCCCAAAAGGTGGTTTGAGGTAAAAAGTGAAAATTAAGTGAATATTAGCCCTTGTTGCCTTTCTCTGCAGCCACTTCTTCCTCACACCTATTCTCCTTATAGGCTTTTAGCTTTAACATAGTCAAGAATTACTGCTGTTGGCCAATGAAGTGAGGAAAGAAGAGAGCAACAGTAGATCTCTGAGAACATTCTGAGGAAGGGTCACCAGACCTGAAACGTTAACTCATTTTTGTTCCTGATTTACAGCATCCGCAGTTCTTTTGGTTATAAATAAGCTTCTCAAAATCTGTTTATTTAATAATTTGTTCATGCATCTATCCGAACATTCTAGGGTATGAAAAGTAGGTTTAGAAAGCAAATTCATCCACACAACATTGTGATCTTGTTCACTGTCCACTCCACACTTTGAGCCGGATTTTCCGAAGAGAGGAAATCTCTCACCGGTTGCCACTTCAATCCTTTTTTATGCTATAAAAGAGCTCTGCTGACCTGATGAGATTGCAATCAGAGCTCCCTCAGAAATGCAAGCTGTGTTCCCATTGTAACATTTCCATTGCCATACAGAACTGTAGGGAGAGGGGTCTGGGTGGTAGGATAAGGCAAACAGGCCCCTTTTTCACAGCAGTCAACTGCTGTATTCTGGAATGGAAAGGTCCAGAATCACAGACAGTCACTTTGACAACTGCTGTCAAAAGGTAAGTACACAAGATTAGGATACTAGGGGGTTATGGTATTAGGTGGGTTTGCAGGATGGCACATGGAAAGGATGCCAAGTGGGTGATGGGTAAGTTGCCAATGGGTAGAGGGTAGGGTGCCAAGGCTAAGGTGCCAGGTTAGTCAGGTGCCATGTTGGAATTTGGCCAGGCCAAGTGATAAGAATGTTTAAGGGTAGGTTGGACTGGCTGGGAAACAACTGGTCCAATAGGTATAGGAAAAATAGATGATATTGATTCCTGGAGGAGGAGTTTCAGGTCTGGAGTGAGGGTGTTAGGTCAAGAGTACAGGAAGAGAGTTTAAGATCAGAAGTTGGGGATAGAGTGGTTTAGATCCGACAATGGGGTCACGTCTGGAGTGAGGCAAAAGTGGGGTGTTGGGTTCAGATTGACGGAAGGTGTGGCCAGGTCTGGCCTTGGGTCAGTTCTGGAGCTGAGTATGTGGGGCCATAAGGGATCTGAAGGACTTGTTCTGGAGGGGAAGTTGTGGATTCAGTTTACTCAGGGGATAGACTAGATAATTAACAGTCAAATTTTTCCTGAGTAATTATTGACTTGACTTCATCAGAACCCTCCGAATTCACTGATTTAAACGGATGACAGGATGACTCTGAATGAAGGGGACTATTCAGACCATCAAAGTTCCTCCATCTAGAGAAACTTCCTAAAATCTCTAACATTCAAGACAGAAATGTATAGGTTTCTTTTGTCTTTCTTCATAACTCAGACCTTTGACACTAAAAAGTCAATCATGTTGTTTTTCTCAGCATTAGCTCCGAAGATTGAATGTCTTCCTTTCATCTCAGTGATAAGTATAGGCACTGTACTCAAAATCCCATCTAAACAAAACAATTTGCATTTGGCTGCCAGTTCCTCAGACTTATATGTTGCGTTGTTTTAATCTGTCAGTTTAATGACCAAATCAAAATATAATTGGAGATATAGGTAGAAACTATTGGAAATACTCAGGGGGTTAGGCAACTTCTGTGACAGTGGCACAGTTACAAAAGTAGTCTTGACAAGTGATTCAACTTGCAATGAGATGTCTGCACATTTGCTGAGTGTTTAGGACATTTCCTGTTTCTTGTTTGTTCTGTTGCCTTGATATTTCTTGCCTTATATTGAGTGCCAATTTTAACCATTTATAAATTTAAAGTTAAATTCAATTTTAAGCTAAAACACTGGAACCTGTTCAAGATGATTGCCCTTTTACCAGTGGACCAAACTCAGGTGAAATTTAAAACTGAAAGAATTGCGGATAATGTAAACCAGAAACAAAAGCAAAAATTGCTGGAAAAGCTCAGCAGGTCTGACAGGATCTGTGGAGAGAAATCAGAGTTAGCGATTCAGATCAAGTGACACTTTCTCAGAACTGTTCTGAAGAAGAGTCACCTGACCAGAAACATTAACTCTGATTTCTCTCCAAAGATGCTGCCAGACCTGCTTAGCTTTTCCAACAATTTCTGTTTTTGTTTCTGGTGGAAATGAGCTTGCCAAAGATTGGCAAATTTCTTATAACCACATTCAGATTGGAGTCCTATAATGTCACCGAGGTCCTGGCTGAACTCTGATTCAGTGGGTCAGAAGTCCCACATAGCAGCAAACCTGCTGGCTAAAATGTAATATTGTCTACTACCCATAGAATCTCTACAGTGTGGAAGCAGGCCATTTGGCCCATCGAGTCCACACTGACCCTCCGAAGTACATCCCACCCATCTTATCCTATCCCTGCATAGACATTATGGGCAATTTAGCTTAGCCAATCCACCTAACCTGCACATCTTTGTACTGTGGGAGGAAACCGGAGCACCCAGAGGAAACCCAAGCAGACACGGGGAGAATGTGCAAACTCCACACAGGTAATCGCCTGAGGGTGGAATCGAACCCGGGTCCCTGCCGCTGTGAGATAACAGTGCTAACCGCTGTGCCGCCATCTTTCCAAGGGAAACTCCTGCCTGCCCAAATGAGAGCACAGGTTTAAGACCCAAGACAACATCCCAGCTGTGGCGGTTTCCATCAAAATTACTTGGGTTGTGAATGTTGACTCCTACTCTAAAGGCCTGGGTTTGTGATCCTAGATTCAGCCACATTGTTTTAGTTTGGAATACAAAATGCTCATGCCTGGAAGTGTGTGAAACAAGCAGCTTCTCTTCATAGCTGAACACCTCTGTCCTCATCTCTGTCCTCAACATTGCTGTGAGATGGCTTTCCCCCTGGTGAGCTGTTCTTGCAGCTGCTGATGATAGGTTGGGTACATCATGCATACAGTGCCTCTCTAGGTCAGTCTTTAACCCCCACTGCCACCTGTCAATCTGTTGATCTTTGTAATAGTGCTTGAAAGTGATGAAGTGTGTGATAGTACTGTCTCAGAAAAGATTCACTTCCTCCTTTTGCTTTGATTGGCACATTCTAGTAAATAGCATGTTGGCATTTCTCAGTGTAACAAAGTACTGTTTCGTTTCTTCCCAATGGCTGTGCAGCTGCTGAGAAGGAACTAGAGAAAGGAGAAAAGGGGCAGGTATTGAAATGATTCTGAGAAACTTGATGCCAATTTATGGCGGGATTCACAATGCAGCTTGATATTTTAAAGGGCATTTTTCAAAGAATTTGAAGAATTAACAACCAGTTACCACAGACGCTGGCTCACAATGTGTATTTCTGACAATCCCTAGAGAGATCCCTGATTTCCAATGCTTTGCTGCTCCAGCTTAGAAAGGAGCATAGTGTTGACGGATTCTCTCCTCCATCTTAACCCTCTTCCTTGTGTCTGTGTGGTTTATCCTGCAGAATGAGAGGATGATTATCAGTAAATGACACTGTACATGTAGGGAGTGGGTCAGGGTGGCCGTGGAGAGGAGAGAATGGAGCTTCAACTTGTCGTGTGTGAAAAAAAGCAAATGGGGTCAAGGGGGAGTCAATCTTTGGAAGGTGATGCGTGGAATGTGAATTGGAGAAGGAGGCAAGAGGGAAGTTGGCTAGGAAGTGAGAAGGAATTGCTTGCTTGGAAGAGGCTGCTCTGGTGCTAACAAGGAATTGAATAATGTGTGATAAGACAGAGAAAGGGTCTAACATGCTCTGGTGCCGTATCTTGTATAACTGTTCAGGGCAAATTCATACCAGTTGGGTTTTTTGAAGGGATGGCATTAGAATTTAACAGGAATATTTAACCTGTTGGTACTGCATCAAAGTCATCTCCACCCTGGTCTGAATCCTCAGTGCTCAATAATCACCTCCTCGCTATAGAGTGAGGCAGCTCAACATAGCTGATCTTCCACAAAAGGCTGTGTGAAGCTTTCTTTTGAAAAGATCAAACAGATACTTCCATCATAATCATAGAGGGATGTCTCAGTGATTCATCTGTGTTCTGAAGCCATTGTGACCGACTGATGTAGCAGTCCTGTGTAGCGAAGGAAAGTTAAAGAAAATTGCATTTGACACGTTTTTAGGCATTACAGTTGGGATGGGGAAAACCGTATGCGGCATTACTATACCAGCTAAGAGCTTGGAGCTTGCATTTTATATATAATCCCTTTCCCAGGGCTTTACAGTTAACTTAATTATAACACTTTCCCCCCCACCTCCCAGTCCAGAGCAGTCTATCTCATTTGTTCAGGAGGACAGAGATGGGGCATTGAAATATTTATGTGTAAGCAGTCCCTTCCAAGTTTGGAACAGGTTGAATCAACTGGGCAAGCTTTTCCTAGCCTGAAAAAAATGCCACTTTCTCACTGTTGTTCTCCTCCTGCAGCAGATTCAGACTTCCTTGGCTGAAAGGGAATATTTTGTGTATTAACTCATCATCAGAAAAGACAGGCAGCATTTACATGATTGACATTATAGCAGCCTTTCAGCTCTACTGCATTCATCATTACATCGCAAATTATTGATTCACAGGCACCTAGAAATGTGTTTAAAGTAGACAATCCAGACAAAAATCAATGAATTCTATAATTCTCTGAGGGACGTTTTTCCTTTATGATTAGGAAATCAACGTTACTGAGCCATGAGGGGATATAGTAAGAAACTCAAAAGAGCTTTAAAAAGAACTGGGATCTTAACTTGAGATAAAAAACATGATTCATGATTTCCTGTGAGATTGGTTACTCAACTTTATTTTCATTTAAGTATGAGTTTCTAAGACACCCCTAGAGTTTTCTTTTAAACATCCAGACTATGTTTATGCCTACATTATAGGCCTCTCAGATTACATGTCATTGCAATCTTGCTTTAATAATCTTAATTTATTTATGGCAGCAATGTAGCTGCGTGAGTTCAGCCAAAACAAATCAACCCCAATGATGCTTAAAATGATTGGCTAGCTTTTTTAAAAGTACTTGTGAAAATGCTGTGTCCCCCAGAGAGTCTGCTGATAGCATTTAGTGACGCAGCTATCATCTCATTAGTACAGAAAAAGCAATCCATCAAAGTCTATATGCATTAAAGTCTACTTGATGCTGTCTTTGTTGTCAAAGCTGCTGTCTTATTTGCATCTACAATGGAAGAAATTAAGTGCCATCTATTAATATGAAGAATTGAAATATATTTCTGTTCATCATTAACACTTTTGCATCAAAGATGTTCCACATGGGGTGTGCAGTAGAAGAGAGATTCGTGGTGACAGAGTTGGTCTCGGTGCTGTGCATTCATCTGGGATAAGATGCTGAAAGCTTTAAGTTTTGAAGTGTTGTATTTCCCTAAAGTCAACCTGCATCTTTAAATGGGTGACCCCTCATTTTTATATAACCGTTGCCCCTAGTTTTAGATTCTCCCATAAAAGGAAACATCTTTTCAACATCTACCTGGTCAAGACTCCTCAGGATCTTTTCTGTTCTGCTCTGAAATCTGTTCTGAGTGATTGATGGCAATTATATATCTTTTATTGTGTCTCCAAGAGACAATACAAAAGACTGAACAATTGTGAAAGGGCGAATGTAAAATGAGAAACCTATGGCAGTATTTCAAATTCCCAATTTCTCTCGCTCACATATTTACACTTTGGAGTTCTGTAGATGCAGTAAAAACAAGTAACTGCCTAATGACATAGACTAATGATATAGATGCTAACTTAGCAACTGTCGGAAAATAAGCAAAATCAGAAATTCTAAACAGTAGGAAAATTTCTTCTTCAGACCCCTGAATGCTTCATGCATGACTGTAGACTTAGAAATGGTGCAAAGGAGAATTTAGACGATTGGACCCACTTAGAATCACTGCAGTATGGAAGCAGGCCATTCAGCCAATACCGGCTCTCCAAAGACCCATCCCATTCCTGTAATTTCCCATGGCTAATTCACCTAGCCTACACATTCCTGGATACTATGGGTAATTTAGCAAGGCCAATCCACCTAGCCTGCACATCTTTGGACTGTGGGAGGAAACCGGAGCATCTTGAAGGGTAAACATAGAGAAATGGTTTCCAGTGCCAGAAGAGTCACATTGAACAACTGTATCAGTCTGCATTCAGGCTCCAATGTAGTGAAAAGCAAAATTACCAACAAAAATCTGACCACCATGACAAAAATGGAGATGTTGGGACAGTAGACTAAAAGCTTGGTCAAAGAGACAGGATTTTCAAACATCCTAAAGTAGGGAAAGGAGTTAGAGAGGTGTAGGAAGAATTCAGATTTATAGATGATTGCCAAAAGAAGCAGAGGCAAAATGCAGATTTTTTTTTCCCCAGCATGTTATTGTAGTGTAGGATGAGCTGCCTGAAACTATGGTGCAAGCAGTTTCAATAATATCCTTAAAAAGCAAATTGGACAAGTGTTCTAAAGGGAACAATTAGCAAGGTTATGGGGACAGGGTCAGAGAATAGGACTAATTGGAAAACTCTTCCAAAAAATAGACACAGCCAAAATTAGCTGAATGATTTAATAGTTTAATGATTCTGTGAATAGAATTACCATTTATCATAACAATTTTGAAGCTTACCAAAACTATTGTGGCATTCTTTTCCTATTTCAGGAGTGTTCTTATATAGAGATATTGAATACCTAAAACTTAAGAAAATATTAAACTAACTTGCCTTCTATTTTTCCATTGAATAGTTTAACAATGTAACATATTGCTCCCAGAGAGCTACTTACAGAATTGTCCTGATTTTAACTCCTTCCCACCCAGTGGAAAACAGTCAGTCAAAATGTTTTTTGACTTAACCTCCTCCGATTTTACTGCTGTCCTGGTGGGGGCTCTTTTGAGCAGGTAAGCAAGGCACCTGCTTGAAGGTAGCCGCTTCTAGTATCAGGAGTTTGTTGTCCAGAACTCACCTTCTTACCTGAATAATGGCACAGCTCTTCCACGATATCCCATTTTAAGTTCAACCTTTTGTTCTGTTTCTTTGCGTTTTCTCTTAAATACATGGAATAATAGAGACACAATTGCTGGCTCTCACATGACTAGAATGAAAAATTATAAAGCGCTTCAAAATTTCAGATGTAACATTGCCGCAGTGCATTGTGTTTTCTTGACTTCCTCATCTTCCTTTCTATTCTTGTTATCTTTAGTGACATTCTGCACAATGGGCCTTCGCCTTTCATGGTTACTTGGCTGAAACTAACTACAACTGTGCTATGAAACTGACCATGCTGGCTGTGTGAAAAGTACATGCAACAACCTCATGTCAGAACAATAGTAGCAGTAAGGGAGTCCATGGGATACTTCTGCTTATTGAAATGACATATCTTCTCAGTTTCACTCACTTATTTATGATGTTCAATGAATCTTTTATGATCTTAAGAATTCACCCAGTGGTTAGTGTCTAGTTTCCTTATTTCATGCACAGCGAACAAAGACAAATACATTGCAAAATAAAATTATCTAGTTTTTATTCACATCAGTTGCTTTTGTTTCTTTTTGTGTGGATATCTTGAAATGAAGAGTAATACAGGATGCATCATAAAGATCTTTATCGTGATGAAAATGTTTTGTTAGAGTGAACACAAAAAGAGCATTTCGACTCATGGTGTAGTGTGTAAGTAGGGTTGGCGATGGCCTAGTGGTACTGTTGCTAAACTATTAATCCAGAGACCCAGGTAATGTCTGGAGACCTGGGTTTGAATTGCCACATGTCAGATGATAGCTATAATGTGGAGATGGACTGGGGTGGACAAGGTCAGAAATCAGACAACACCAAGTTATAGTCCAAAGGGTTTATTTGAAAACCTTTGATCTTTTACTTATAAATTCTGTGTCTGATACTACCTCTCTCACTAACACCTGAAGAAGGAATAAGACTCCGAAAGCTTGTGTTTTCAAATAAACCTGTTGGACTATAACCTGGTGTTGTGTGACTTCTGACCTTGCAGATGGTGGAATTT
>NC_063335.1:104067367-104090205 GCF_021869965.1 Rhincodon typus | reverse complement strand
CCACCTATCCCCTCCTCCCACCTCAAGCCGCACCTCCATCTCCTACCGACCAACCTCATCCTGCCCCCTTGACCTGTCCGTCCTCCCTGGACTGACCTATCCCCTTCCTAACTCCCTACCTACACTCACCTTTCCTGGCTCCATCCCCGCCTCTTCGACCTGTTTGTTTCCTCTCCACCTATCCTCTCCTCTATCCCTCTTCTATCCGCCTCCCACTCTCTCCCTATTTATTTCAAAACCCCCTTCCCCTCCCCCTTTTCTGATGAAGGGTCTAGGCCTGAAACGTCAGCCTCTCTGCTCCTATGATGCTGCTTGGCCTGCTGTGTTCATCCAGCCCTGCACCTTGTTGTCTCGGATTCTCCAGCATCTGCAGTTCCTACTATCTCTGTCATGTGAATCTATTCTGTTCCTCTGCAGTATCCCATAATAGTCGCAAGGTCCAATTGTGGCTTGAGTGAAATGATTCAGGGCAAATGAATAGGCACCTGAAGAAGTTTTTTTAATGAGTTAATCAATGAGCCCAGTAGAATGGTGGTTATGCATACAGGCCCAAACTGTAATTTTCCAAAGTTCGCTTAATTTGGGAACTGTTTCTTTAGATTGAAAAATTATGCATGCCACGCCCTCAATTAATGCCAATATTTATTGCTCATCCCTAGTTTCCCCTGAGGATGTGGTGGTGAGCCACCTTTTTGTACCACTGCAGTCTGTGTGCTGGAGGTAGACCCACAATGCTGTTAGTGAGGGACACTTAAGAACAGTGAGACAGGAGGTGTGGGGAATAATGGACCAGTTAACCTAACATCTGTTGTCAGAAAATTACTGGAATCTATAAGTGCAATGTAAAGGGTCAATAGTTGTTATGCCAATCGTTAGAGAGCATTATCAGTGATGCTCGATGATGTTTGATCACATGTAACTGGAACCTGAGGAAAAAAGTTTATAATGGAGTCCTACTAACATTTGTAAATAGTTAAAAATGTCTACTAGTTTGTACCAGCATTATTTCCAGTTCTCTTCTAGGACCTAAAACCCAGTTGTGGGGGAATAATAGAGCAGTTAACCTGCCATTGGTTATCAGAAAATCACTGATAATGAATGAAAGTGTGACTAAACACCTTGAACATTTTCAGCTGATCAGAGAGAGACAGCACAGGCTTTCAAAGGATTGGTCATGTATGATGAATCTTTAATTTTTTTTGAAGAGGTTCCTAAAATTGGTGGGCAAAGATGGATGTTATCCTGAAGCGATAACACAGTGTGGAGCTGGAGGAACACAATGGGCCAGGCAGCATCAGAAGAACAGGAAAGCTGAAGTTTCGAGTTGGGACCCTTTGATGCTGTCTGGCCTGCTGTATTCCTCCAGCTCCACACTTTGTTATCTCTGACTCCAGCATCTGCAGTTCTTGCTATCTCAGTGATTTGTTACCCTGAAGGTCTTTGATTGAGTTCCTTTTAAGAACCAGTTAGGTAAAGTTGAGATGCCACACCAATGCCAGGCAATGATCATCTCCAATGAGGTAGAATCTATCCATCACCCCTTTGCATTCAATGATATCACCATCACTGAATTGCCTTCTATCAACATTCTGCTGGTTACCATTGATTAGAAACTCAACTAGATTAGCCATATAAATGCTTTGGCTGCAAGAGCATGTCAGAGACTGCAAATCCTGGAGTGAGTAACTGACTTCCTGATTTCCAAATCTATCCACCATTGACAAAGCACAATCAGGAGCAAAATGGAATACTCCCCACTTGCCTCGATAAGCACAGCTCCAACAACACTCAGGCCATTTGACGCTATCCAGGACAAAGCAGCTTCTTGATTAAACCACACCCACCATCATCTACTCTGTTCACCACTGACGCTCAGCAGCAGCAGTGTGGACCCATCTTCAAGATGCACTGTAGAAATTTATGAAATTCATCAAGGATCCTTCGACAGAACCTTCTAAACCCACAACTACTACGATATAAAAGAACAAGGGCAGCACATATTTGGGAACATCATAACTTGCAAGTTCCACTTCAAGCCACCGGTCATTCTGACTAGAAATATATCACCACTCTTTCAGTGTTGATGGATCAAAACGCTTGAATTCCCTCCTTAATGGCCTCTAGCACCTAGACAGTAGCGGTTCAAGAAGGCAGCTCACCACCACCTTCTCAAGGGCAACTAGGGATGGGCAGTAATTTTTGCCCTGCCAGCAATGCCCACATGCTATGTATGAATAAATAGGAAAAAAAAATCTGATGGAATTGAAGGCAAATTATTGATTTGCTCTGATTTGATTTATTATTGTTATCTACTGAGATACAGTGAAAAATATTGCTTTGTGTGCTATCCAGACAAATCATACCTTACATAAGTACATCAGGGTAATTGAACAGAATGTGAAATATAGTGTTACAGCTCACAGAATCTGCAAGATCAACACTAATATACGAGAGGTCTGTTCATAAGCCTGGTAACTGCCCTTGAATCTGTTGGCATGTGTTTTTAAACTTCTGTATCTTCTGCCTGATGGAAGAGAATATAACTGGGGTGGGAGGGGCTCTTTGATTATGTTGCTGCTTTCCTGAGGCAGCAGGGAGGTTAGACGGAATCAATGGAAGGAAGGCTGGTTTTCCTGATGGACTGGGCTGCATTCACAACTCTCTGTAATTTCTTGCTGTGGCAGAGCAGTTGCCATACCAACTGTAATGCATCTGGTTTAGGATGCTTTCTATGGTGCATCTATAAAAATTGGTAAAAGTCATTGTAGACATGCCAAATTTCCTTAGCCTTCTGAGGAAGTAGTGGAATTGGATTGCTTTCTTGACTGTAGTGTCATAGAACATAGAACATAGAACATTACAGCACAGTACGGGCCCTTCGGCCCTCGATGTTGCGCCAACCTGTGAAACCAATCTGAAGCCGATCTAACCTAAACTATTCCATTATCATCCATATGTTTATCCAATGACCATTTAAATGCCCTTAAAGTTGGCGAGTCTACTACTTTTGCAGGCAGGGCATTCCACGCCCTTACTACTCTCTGAGTAAAGAACCTACCTCTGACATTTGTCCTATATCTATTACCCCTTAATTTAAAGCTACGTCCCCTCGTGCTAGCCACCACCATCTGAGGAAAAAGGCTTCCACTGTTCACCCTATCTAATCCTCTGATCATCTTGTATGTCTCTATTAAGTCACCTCTTAACGTCGACGTGGATGGCTGGAATTGGCTGAAGAATAGATAGAAAGTAGGAATACTGGGTAGCTACTCTAATTTTTAGATTTTGCCCAGTGGATTCTTGCAAAATTAAAAACATAAAATAATGAAATAAGAAAGGCATTTTTCAATATTTGCTAATGGCAATGCGGGTAGCGTTATTAACAATGTCGATGTAGGTAGATGAAATTACAAAGAGACACTGATAGTTAAATGAATGGGAATAAATTGTAGCAAATAGCTTTCAATTTAGGCAGATGTGAAGTCATCCATTTTTGGACCTAAAAAGGACAGAACAGGACTCTTTCTAAATGGTCTAAAGATAGAAGCAGTGGAAGTCCGAAGACCTTTGAGTGTCCAGATGCATAGATAATTAAAATTTTATGAACAGATACAGAAAATAATCAAAATATTGAATGAAAATTTAGGCTTTATACCTAGATGACTAGAAGTCATCCTTCTGTAATAATTCCACAGAGGCGGATAACCTGTCACCTAGTTACCCTTTATTTACATTTGCACAGTACATGACACTAGTCTGACATCCTCAGAGCCAGCTCTCAGAGTGAACAGAATCTTTGGCACTCCTGTTTATATCTATCAGCCAGGGCTCCTTGATTGGACCAGGTTAACAGCCCCAGTCAGGGAACTCATATTCTGTTAGGTCTAACCAGCTGACCAAATCACAATCATGACACCTTCCATGTATGTAAAACTCTGTTTTACCCACACCTGGAGAATCAGGTTGAATTTGTTCACGCTTCCCATCTGATGAAAGTATGAGTCTTCAGTATAACTATTTTGTAGTTATTAACCATATTGCATGCCAATGGGAGTGCATTTATTAATGTACTTAAAACTGATGAACTATTTCTCATTTTTTAGTGAAAAGCAGCCTTCGAGCTTAGCATCTTTATAACGCTACTTATTACATATTTAGACTAAATACTAAAGTATAAAATATTCAGAGACATACCGCATTCTGATCTTAGTGTCACATTATTAAAAGACTTTTCCATAACCTCTATCAACTAATCTTAACTATAGTACTCCATAAGCTTCTTTATACATGTTTTTTAACATTCATATAGCTGAATTTCAGACTTCTGCT
The DNA here is from genome assembly GCF_021869965.1 of Rhincodon typus. Lineage (NCBI taxonomy): Eukaryota > Metazoa > Chordata > Chondrichthyes > Orectolobiformes > Rhincodontidae > Rhincodon > Rhincodon typus. The sequence goes on along the minus strand of NC_063335.1, from coordinate 104,085,876 downwards.
GAGTAATAGCAAGGTCCATTAAGAGCAGTAAAATTTATAAGTATAGGTAACATTTGTTAATAGCAGCAAGGTCAACTAATAAATAAAGAAATGGCAGAGCTGTTGCAATCCTGAGAGTGCACATCCTGTATTATGTGAACACTTCTTGTGTCCTGGAGATCCTTTTATGTCGGTGTTCTCAATTAAAGCAGCTCGAACTCTGGGTTTCAGAACTTGAACACCAGCTGCAGTCTGCTCATTGTAATATATCCGTGATGCCGAGACCTAGGTAGGTAGTACATTTTATAGGTATGGTCTCACTGAAGTTAAGGGGGAGAGGAGATGGTTGACCACCAGACAGTCAAAAAGGAACAAATAGATAGTGCATTTCTGAAGAAGGGTCTAGGCCCGAAACGTCAGCCTTCCTGCTCCTCTGGTACTGCTTGGCCTGCTGTGTTCATCCAGCTCTACACCTTGTTATCTTAAATAGATAGTGCAGTTGTCTTGTGGATACATCTTTCATTCAAACATCTATTTGGTGGTGAAAAATTATGAGAGTGATTGTTCATCTGGGGAGCACAAGTAGAGACAACTCCAAGCCAACCCCTAGCTACACAAACAGGTACAAGCGATACTGGAAGAGCAATAATGATAAGTGATTTAATAGTTACAGGAATAGTTTCTGGTGATACCAGGATGATGCATTGCCGGCCTGGTGCTGGGGTCAAGGATGTCACTGAGTGCCTGCAAAGAACTTTGAGGAGGCAGAGTGAACAGCCAGCAGTTGTGGTCCACATCACTATTAACATAACGGCAGAAAGAGAGCTGGAGCTGGAGGAACACAGCAGGCCAGGCAGCATCAGAGGAACAGGAAAGCTGATGTTTCGAGTCGGGATCCTAAAGAGAGGTGTGGTCCTGCAGTCAGAATTTAGGTAACAATGTAAGAAATTGGCCAGCAAAAGTGGTAATCTTCACACTACTCCCAGCACCAGGTACAAGTGAGTATGGGAACAGGAAGGCAAAACAGATGAATATGTGACTGGAAATAGGATGAATGAGGGAAAGCATGGTATTCATGGGTCATTGAAACTGAGGAAAGATGGGCCAGTTGGAGTTGCACCTAGACTCCAGAATTGGTATGAGTTTCTTGCTTGCCATTTTGCGAATGTTATTGTGGAGGGTTTAAACTAAGTTGTAAGGGTGTGGAAGCCAAAAGATAACATCAACGAGGAATGAAAAGATGCACTGAGCACTGATAACACCAGAAAAGGAATACGGGTTTAATAGGTGGCATCACGGTGAGAGAGAAAATAATAGTTTAAATCCGGATTACTCGGCATGTACGTGAATGCATTGTCATTGTCGTAAGTCCTCTCCGACTGTCAGTGTTTGAAACAATATTTTAAAACCACAGATTGGGCCATGTGACTTTTTGCTGACAGTGTTGTAAATTCAAGCAGCTTGCAATTTGCAAATGCAATACTTTTGCTGCTCAAATCAATGGCTTTTGCTTTGAAATGTGGTCTTTCCAAAAAAGTTAAAGATGGTAAATACATGTCCACACTGTTAATATTATAAATTAATATTTTAGATAATGCGTCCTTTTAAGTGCAGTCACAATGGGAGACTTTAATTATCCGAATATAGATTGTGATATTAGTAGTGGAAGCAACTGTTGCTACAGTATGTTCAGAAAACATTTCTGCAGCAGTTAAATGAGATGGGAGCCACTGCTAAACCTGTTCCTTGGGAATGAAGTGGGCCAAATGAATCAAGCATCAATAGGAGAGTATTTAAGAGACAGTGATCACTGCATCTTAAGGTTTAGACTGACTACAGAAGATGATAAAGAATGATCCAGAATACAAATAATTAACTCAGGAAACCATGGGGTAAATAAATTAAGTGTCGAAGGAGGTGATTGTAGAGCTAGTCAATGAATTGGTGATTATTTTCCAAAATCCTTACTGCAAATTGGAGGCCAGCAAATGTCCCTCCATTATTTAAGAAGGGAATGAGGGGGTAAATAGGGAGCTGCAGGCCTGTTAACCCAACATCCATGGTTGGGGAAATGCTTGAATTGATTATGAAGAATGTGATAAACGAGGACTTGCAACAGGATCTCTGAGAGATGTGTGATAGAATCAGACAAAAAGTCTGGTGAGGTGTATCTCGATGTTGGGAATGGCAAGGCGAGGTTCTTGCCGGGTAGCGGTGAGTTGCTAGGAGGATTGTTAAACACTGCATTTTGCCTCATTAAAATTCAGTTTCCTACCATACCAAATGTGCCGAACAAGCTAGACGTTGAGTAATCTCGATCTGGGAGTCACAGCAGGCAAAACTGATGTCTCCAATTGGCTGCAAAGAGCCTCCATGTTGTTCAGCAATGTGGGGCATGATCCATGGGCACAGGAGCAAACATCCTTCATCAACAGGCATTGACGTTCGACATTTTCCAACCCCCCACACCCAGCAAGGCACCTCTGCCCTACTCATTCAGACCGCTGAGGAAACACAGATCTGCAGAGCAGGGTGCACTGGCTAACAGCGTTGAAAGGCTACAGCTGGGATTCTTTGTGCCCAGAGGCAGGTATCCAGCCAAGGAAAGTGGGGGATTGTAGGTTAGATGGTCTGGTACTGCCATTTGAGGCTCACAATCCAGGGGCTTGGCCATGGTCAAATGATGCTCATAGTCAAGGCATCAGTCTAAGTTCAGTCAGAACAATGGCCAGCAAGACGTGCAGCAGCAGTCTGTCAGCCAAGGAGCAATAAACCCAGCAGTCAGGGGTCTGGTCAGTCATGTCTAGGCGCTGCTTGTCGAATTTGGTCAGGTATCTGGGGTTAATAGTCCTGGGGGACGTCCAACCGATTATTAAGGAGGGTGCAAAGGGGACCTACACAGAGAGTGGTTCGTGTGTGGAGTGAACTTCCAGAGGATGTGGTGGATACAGTTACAGTTACAATGTTTAAAAGACATTTGGATGAGTTCATGAATAGGATGGATATGGGCCAAGCACAGGCAGGTGTGACTAGTTTAGTTTGGGAACATGGTCGGTGTGGACTGGTTGGACCAAAGGGTTGGTTTCCATGCTGTATGACTCTATGAGCCTATGACAGTAGTAAGATCACTGCCGAAAGGGGTGGGATAGTTAATGCTTTTGTGGTGGCAATGGGGTTGGTGGGAACAAAGGTGTGATGTGCAGTCAACGACAGTGATGGAAAATCTCAGAGTGAAAGGGGAGGGGATGGGGCATTTGGAACAGCATCAGAGGCTGGTGGAGGGTGGGATGGGGGAATAGTGTAGTGACCACATCAGTGGGGAGGGGGTGTGTGTGTGTAGAACAAGTGCGTAAGATCAGAGGAGCAGAGTGAGCATCATCAATATTTAATGCAAAGGTTCAGGGAGGTCCATTTTAGGAGCAGTTCAATGTGGACACCACCACATTGGGGGAGGGCAGTTGGAAATGGGCTGTTGAGGCAGTGCAAGGTAAAACAGGAATTGGAAGCTGGGGATGGAAGGGAATGGGTGGAAGAGGGTGCATGTGGGAGTTTATGGTGATCAGGCTGGTGCTGACGGTGTCCACCATGGGCTGCGTTCCAGCCAACTCCAACTTTAATTCATTAACATTTCTTCATCCGTTTCCAATGCAAGTGCTTAGACTTCAAATGCTGCTCAAATATGGATTCACCATATTATAGGTGCTTTCAAATCTAACCTCTGACATCTCAGTGACGCAGAAGGTAGAATTAATGAGTTAAAAAGGCGAATGGTGGTCAAAAAGTGTCCTATCACTTGTGAAACTTCCAAGGAGCTATCAGACAAGGGGAACAATGCTTCATCATCTCTCATGTAAGTATAATGATGGACTCTACTGAATGCAACAAAAACCTGAATGGTTGATGGAGGTCTAGGATGAGAAGGGGGTCAGAACATAGCAGGCACTCACTTGCTGATGTAATGTGTTGGTCACTCGGCACTGTGGCACCGTCATTAAATTGGTGCATATGCTATGAGGAGGGCCATGATAGAACAGAAATAGGGCTCTTCAAGCTGTTGTTCTGCTGCTTAGACTGGTCTAGGGGTCCCTCTAATAACATCCTGATGGATCTCTCACAAGAGATTGGTTAGCATAGTTGAAGTACATGGGATAGGAAGTAATGCATAAAGGATTGCCGAACAGACAAGAAAACAGAGTAAGAATAAATGGGTTGCTCTTGTACTGGCACACTGTGACTAATGGGGCACCACAAGGATCAGTACTTGGACCCTGGCTGTTCACAATAATGTATCAATAATTTGCAGAAGGGAATCAAATGTAATATTTCCAAATTTGCAGATGATACAAAACTAAGCAGGAATGTATGTTGTGAGGACGATATAGAGTGACTTCAAGAAAAGGGTCCGTGATTGAGCACAGAATCATGGCAGATGGAATATGGCAGAACCCAGGGGACACAAATATAATAATCAGGGGATGCCACTTAGGTCTGAGATGAGTAGAAATGTTTTACTCAGAGGGTTGTGAGCCTTTGTAATTCTCTACCACACAGGGTTGTGAAAGCAGAGTTGTTAAGTACATGGAAAATAGATGTTGATAAAATTCTAATTATAATTAGTTTCAGTTGTGGGGATGGCATGGACAAAATGCATTGAAGTGTTCAATCATATTAATTTGTGTGGCAGGCTCGAATGGGCTGAGCTGAGTAGAAACGTTGGTGATGGCCTAATGGTATTATCGTTGGACTGTTAATCCAGAGACTCAGATAATGTTCTGGGGACTCAGGTTTGAATCCTGCGACGGCAGATGGTGGAATTTGAATTCAATAAAAAATCTGGAATTAGCAATCTAATGATGACCATGAATCCATTGCTGATTGTCAGAAAAACCCATCTGTTCACTAATGTCCTTTAGGGAAGGAAACTGCCATCCTTACCTGGTCTGGCTACATGTGACTCTAGACCCACAGCAATGTGGTTGACTCTTAACTGCCCTCTGGGCAATTTGGGATGGGCAATAAATGCTGGGCCTGGCCAGTGACCCCCTCATTCCGTGAATGAATAAAGAATGGCCTACTCCTCTTAAGATGTTCCACCATTAAGAATGGGTGAAAATGGATGGGAGTGGTAGTGGTGGAGGGTAAGATTGGTGGAAGGTAAGTATAATACACACACAACTCATCATTCAAAACATCTTTTTAATTTTTCATGAGAACAACAATGAAGGGTTTTTTTCCATTAACACGTTATGTCAAGGATAAGTAGTTCATACTACAGTTAGGACAAAACGTCCACAGTACAACATCCTGATGCTTGTTAGTTCTTTCACCAATTACCATCATCTAGCAGTACTACTAATACATTATTGGCAGCATAGTTCAAACAAATGTTTTCTAATACTGCAACAGGTTTCTCACCTGTACAGCACAGGTTAAATTTTATTCCTTTTCTCTCCAAATCTAAGAAGTCATGATATTGACTGAAAACTTCTGCAACATTCCTAATACTTTTGAAATACAGGACAAAAATAGAATTCTTAATGCAAATTAAGCTGGGTACTTCAGAAGTAAAAGTTGAGCAAGCAAATTAAAAATACAGTTTCAACTTTCGTCACTTTATTGAATGAGAATTTCCACCAGCCTAAATTATTGGCTATTTTTAAGCTATGAAGAATGATCATTCAGTGGTTCTGCAATAAGAAGCTGATTATCTTCTTGAAAAGTAATGTTACATTTTTCTTAAATATTTGTTTTATCAGATCTCCCATTAGTGAAACTAGAATATTCAGTTTTAAGGTTCTCATTTATGAATTGAACAAACTGGATTTTGTAGAGGAGATTAGGCTTGGGTTAAATTAATTTGGTTGGAAGGAGGAAACCATGTTGTAGCATTAGAAACAAGATACATGGAAGACTGGAAGAAACATCATTAGAATAAAGTGTAGTTATGAAGTGACAGGGATTGGGTATAGGGGAAATGGGAGGAAGATTTAGAGTACATGGATGACAATGTTTTGATTGTAGTAAGTAAGTTTGGTGAGCTGCAAGGTACATAGTTTTATGATGATACAGTGAGATTAATGAGATCTTGGAAAAGATTGGGCATTCAAATTCCTGGCTACAGGCTATTCAAAAATGATAGAGAAGGAGAACAAATACTGCTATAATACTGGAGAGGCAAGATATGCTTGAGGATTCAAAGACATATCTATTCAAGTGGAATTATAAAAATCCAGAGGAAAGATTATGCTGCTGGGTTTATGCTATAGGTCAAATAGTGGGAAGGAACTAGAGAAAAACGTGCAGGCAAATTACAGAAAGATCCAAGCACTTTGGAATAGCTTTAATGGGGGACTTCAATCACTGTAAGACAGCTGGGGAAAAAAAAACAAGTAAAGGGCAAAGAGGGAAAGGAATTTCTAAAATGTATGCCAGAGAGTTTTCTTTATTGACACGTTTCTAGGCCAACAAGGAAGGATTGAGTGCCAGATCTAGTTATGAGGAATGAAGTGCAACAAATGAGAAAGCTGTATCATGAGATTCAGAGCTATTATTGCAAAGGTCAAAGAACTACCAAACATGAAAACACTTAAATAGAGGAGACCTGATTCCAATGTGTTGAAATGAGATCTAGCTGAGGTTTATTAGGTGACACAGCAAATGAGTCAGGCAGGACCTACAAAGAGGAGATATTCAGGCACAGACTAGGTACAATAGTAGCAATTTACAACTTAAAATATAGTGAAATTTTAACAGGGCTTTTAGAGGAAGATATTAGGGCAGATAACCAAAACATTGGTTGAAGAGATACGTTTTGGGGCATGTCTTAAAAGATGGAAGCAAGGTAGAGAGAGAGAGACAAAGACATTTAAAGAGAGAATTTCAGAGATATGATTGAGGAAGCTGAAGACACTTCCATCAATACTGGAATGATGGAGTTCATGGATCTTAGAGGGCATTGGGGTTGCAGAATATCTCACAGGTAGGGAGTGATGAGGCCATGGAGGGGTATGAATACAGGATGAGTATTTGAAAATCAGTGTTGTTTAGTTGGAAGCCAATGTGGGAACAAGCTTGGTGGGTGAGTGAGATTTGCTGTGAGTTAAAACATGGGTAGTAGAGTTTATGAAAGAGGGAAATGTGGGAGAATGGCCAGGCATGCATTGGAATAATCAAGTCTAGAGTTAACAAAAGAATATGGGTTCCAGTTGAGTTGATAAGTTGAGGAAGGGGATGTAAGCTGATTATTACGGACGTGAGGAAGATTAGCCTTAGTGATGACACTTGGCACGTTAAGTAAGGCTATTGCAAGAAGTAATCTCTCCAGAGTGAGAGGTGAGCAGGACAGGATAAAGAGCACAGAGGTCAATGTGAGACCAGTGGTGGGAGAGATATCAAACCACAATATGACATGAGTGTAGGGAAAGCAGCTGATTGGTCAGTGGAATTGTTATTTCTCATCCTTAATGTAAAAACTTTTAGCTTGTATTTTGGTCTCAAGTCTTTTCTTTCTCTCTTTTTTTTTAAATTAGCTTTTGGTAAGTATGTGATATAGGTGCAAAAGTATAAAGAGCACAAGAGAAAAAAGCAATACTATAGCATTAATTAATTAATTAGATTTAAGTGCAATGGTGATGGCAGAATGGGTGATGCGTTGCTGTAGCAGCATGTGGGAGCTGCTGGACACTAAGGTGATCCAATGTAAACACATCTTAGTAAATGTTTGTAGCTCACAGAATTTTGGATCTAAGTTGAGGAGCTGGAGTCCAAACTGCAGACACTATGCCACAACAGGGAGGGTGGAAAATTACCTGGATACTTTGCTCCAGGAGATGGGTATACCCTTCAGATTAAATAATTCAAGTTTGGTTTACGATCAGGGACAGAAGGGTGTGACTGCAGGTCAGACAGGCATGGGTATCCAGGAGACAGTGCTTGAGAAGCCTCAGCCCTTGCAATTGTCAACAATTACAGTGTAACTGAGGGGAAAGTTACTGTGAGTATGTAGCCCAAGGATGTGCTGTCTGCTTATGGCCAGGATTAAGGACATCTCCTCAGGACAGGAGAGGAATTAGGAGTGAATGGGGAGGGATCCAGTTGCTGTCTTCCACGTTGTACCAATGACTTTGGTAGGACTAGAAAGGAGAGAGCGATAAAAGGACTTTGAACAGTTAGAATCTACATTACAAAGCAGACCCTCCAAGATAATAATCTTGTGATTAATACTCAGTCACAGGCAAAATGACATAGTGTAATTACAGCTGTGAAGTTAAAAGCACGTTTCAAAGATTTATGTGAGAGGATGGGGCTAAACCAACCATAGTTAACCAACAAAGCTAATGATTTACTTATGAGGTCAGGTTAAGTACTTTGGTCTTGTAATCATTGGAGTTCATAAGAATGCAAGATGACCTTATTGAAACATACAAGATTCTTAGCGGACATTATGAGGTAGAAGTGGAAAGTTGTTTCTCTTGTCAGAGAGTCTAGGACATATAAACTCAGAGTAAGGGTCACCAATTTAAGACAAAGATGACGAAGAAATTTTTCTCTCAGAGGAAAGTAAATATGTGGAATTCTTTATGGCAGAGATTGTAGAGGCTGATTCATGAGTAAATTCAAGGCTGAGACAGATGGAATTTTAATCAGTAAGGGAATTGAGGGTTATGAGGAAAAGGCAAGAAAATGGAGTTAAGGACTAACAGGTCAGCCATGAATTTAATGAATGGTGGGGTGGACTTGAAGGGCAATGTGGCTGACTCCTGCTCCTATGTCTTATGATATCATGAAACAGTCAAAAGCCTGTGAGGGGCAATAAAATGGGCACTTGAGGGGCACTGAAATGGGCATTCACATCTGGAGCTTCCCTGGATAACTAAAGACATTGAAATTAAAATGAAACAAAAAATACATATTAAGTCCAGGGTTCTCAATTTAGTAGGGAACAAAGTAGGGAATATAAAATATCTATGAGAGAACTGAAACAGCAATAAACAGGGCAAGCAGAGTGTAAATAGTTTAGTGAGCTTCTTTCTTATTTTTTCATGGGATGTGGATTTTACTGGCATAGCCATTATTTGTTGCCAATTTCTAGTTGCCCCTGAGAAGTTGGTAATAAACTGCCTTCTTGAAATACTTCAGTCAAGCTGGACTGGTACACCTACCGTACTGTTAGGAAGGGAGCTCCAGGAGTTTGGCCCAGTGATAGTGAAGGAATAATGTTCCAAGTCGGCATGGTGTGTGACTTGCAGGTCATGGCCTTCACACACAACTGCTGCCCTTGTCCATCTAGATGGCAGAGATTGTGGAGTGGGGAGGTGATGTTGAAGGAGCATTGATGAATGTTGCAATGCACCTTGTATATAATGCACATGCTGCCATTGTGCATCAGTGCAGGCAGTGAGCACTGAAGGGGCAGCTTTATACTGGATGATGTTAAGCTTCTTGATCATTTTTGGAGCTACATTTATCCAGGCAAGTAGAGAATATCCCATCACATCCTTGACTTGTGTCTTGGAGATTGTTGACAGGCTTTGTGGAGACCGGAGGTGAATTGCATGCCTCCAAATATCCTGTCACTGACATGCTCTTGCAGCCACAATATTGATATGATGGTCTAGTTCTGTTTCTAGTTGATGTTAACCCCCAGGATGTTAACAGTAGGGGATTCAGTGATGGGAACACCTTTGAATAGCAGGGGATGATGGTTAGATTCTCTCTTGATGGAAATGGTCATTGAATGGCACTTGTATGGCATGAATGGTGCCTGCCATGTATCAGCTTAAGTCTGAATGTTGTTCATGACTTGCTGTAAATCAGTACGGACCACTTCAGTGTTGGAGGAGTCCCCATGTCTGACCTTATGCTGCGTTATGCTGATTATTGTGTTGAGATCACACCCTGAGGAACTCCTGCAGTGAAACTTGGGACTGACATGATTGGTCTCCAAAAATCACAACCATCTTCCTGTGTGTCAGGTGTGACACTCCAACCAAAGAAGAGTCCACCCCCTGCACCCAACTCCCTAAATTGCCGACTGACTTCAGTTTTGCCTTTTGGGCATCTTGATGCTACACTCAGTCAAACACTGCTTTGGTGTCAAGGGCAGTCACTCTCATTCCACCTCTGGAGTTCAACTTTGTCCATATCACAGAATCATATAACACAGAAGAGTCCCTTCGGCCCATTGAGTCTGTGCCAACCTATCCATACTAACTCTACTTTTCAGCGCTTGATTCATAACCTTGAATGCTGTTCATGTGTTATTTGGTAGTATTGTTGATAACATCTTACAACTAACATAAGCAGAGATAGTAAGAACTGCAGATGCTGGAGTCAGAGTCAATACAGTGTGGAGCTTGAGGAACACGGCAGGTCAGGCAGCATCAAAGGAGCAGGAAAATTGACATTTGGGTCTGGACCCTTCATCTGGACTCCTTAGAACAGCTCCACACTGTATTGACTGAAGCTACACCATTAGCTTAAGACACTGATTAAACCACAAGCCCCCACCATTCACCTACCATTCATCCGGACACATATCTAATATGGTTATCCTCAACATCAGATATTTAGCTCTTCCCAGACCCTGAGCCACTCAGGGTCATCCTCAAAGCTAGCCCTAATATCCTTCAATGAAAGTCAGAAACTTTTACCAGCCGTGCTGTATCCACTGAAGTTGGATAGTTACTTGAGTATTAGGAGAGCCAAAGGCAATTGAAAGATAGGCATTCAGAGAATACTTGATTTCTGCATGCAGTATGGCATGAGTTCTTTTGTAAATTTGACTTATTTTGCAGGTGACTTTTATTTGTCCACTGTGGCCAAATCGATGGCGTGATGGTCAGTGACGGAGAGAAGGTAGAATTCAAGACACTGGAATTGGGAATTGGGTAAGAGTTACTGGTATTGACTGGGATGAGTTTTTCACAGCCAATCTAGGTTTCCTTTCCTCTCACACCCCTGGTTCTCTGCTATGTAGGTGGTGGCAAAGGATATTCCCTCATGACGGAGCATTCAGCGGATGACTGGGAATGGGTTTGCTCCTCTGAATAATGCAGGGTGATCCAGGCAGCAGGCAATGTTTCAGCATGTCAATAACCTTTCCTACCATAATTCATACAACATGCATACTGGGCTTGTGGAAGTCACCATGTCATCAGTGGTTGCCCTTGTTGGTGGAGTGGAATCCCTCAGTGCAAGTAAAGCAATGCTTGTGTAGTAAATGGAAGACAGATTGAATTGTTTGCTCTCATTTACTCGAGGGCCTCTTTCTCCCCTCTATTCTGCAACAATGGCCAGCACACTATGGGATGTTTGAAGCATCTCTAACTCTCACCTAAAAGGAATCTGATGCAAAAATAAATTCATGTACTGGAATCACTACAGTGTGGAAGCAGGCCATTTGGTCCATCATGTCCACACCAATCCTCCAAAGAGCATCATACACCCAGTCATTCCCCCACCCCACCCTGTAACACTGCATTTCCCATGGCTAACGCACCTATCCTGCACATCCCTGGACACTACAGGGCAATTTAACATGGCCAGTCCACCAAGCCTACACATCTCTGGGCAATGGGGGGAACCAGAGCACCCAGAGGAAACCCAGCAGACATGGGGAGAACATGCAAACTCCACACAGACATTTCCCCGAGTCTGGAATCGAATCCAGTTCCCCGACACTTGAGGCAGCAGTGCTAACTACTGAGTCATCATGCCACCCATGTTAAGGTCACCTTCACAGTTAATGTGAGCAACAAAGGCATTACAGGGATTGAGGGTTGAGGGGAAGTGTGGGGATGGAGCAAAATTAAAATTAATCCGAGATACTCAGAAATATTAATGATGATTTGTTTCTGGTCGCAGAAGTGCAATCTGCTGGAGTGATGGACTTGATTCAAAGTCACTCCAATGCACACTATGGGAGCATGCTTCAGAGCAATATCTATGGAAGAGGCCTTGGAATCAGAACGTTTATTTACTCCATTTTGCTGAGGATGGCTGAGGAGCATCACGAGAGGGAATAGAGAAGTAGCTTTAAAAACATGAAGGAAATTCTCAATCCCAACCTGCACTGCTACAGCTTCTGATCAATCTGCTAGGAGTTTGCTTTATCTGGAGGAAAAATAAAGTTAGACTCTGAATATGTTATTATAGCACGTATTAAACAGAGTTGAGACATAAAGCAAAAATCTATAGGTCAGGCACTGACTTCAATGCTTCACAATTCCATCAGGACGTAAAGCAATACAGAATGAATAAGTAAACGAGGAACGTAGGAAGTTGGTATTACCATTAAACATTCACAACTCACTGTCATTCCTTATTTTCCTTTTTTGGTGTATTTCTCTCAACATTATTTGAACAAAAGCAATGAATCACCTCTTTAAAGAGGTACATTTTCATGAAAAACTGTAAAACACATGGTGCTAGACAAACTTTTGTCATGTCATGTTGAGCATATTTTAAAAATCACACTGCGTTATGTTCGGGTCCCCACCAAATAGGCACTTAGATATGGAGGTGATGCCTCTGAAACACATGCAGTCATAACTCCGCAATGAATTAAAAATATATCACACTCAACTGCACTTCATCAATGATTATAAACATACTGCTCCACAGATCACCATTGCATGACAGGAAACTGTTTCCAACATAGCTGATGTCCTTGAAAGAGGCACACATCACTGCACTGGCTTCTCACATACTTCACAAAGAAACACTGTAATCAGTGTGGGCTGCCCATCATGATTTTGACAATACTGGCATTTGGCAACTAGTGCCAAAATCACACTTATAGACTTTGGGTCTTCCTTCGTACTGCAGCTGTATCAAGACCAAACCTAAACAATACAAAGGATCAAAATAAAAATTAGTTTTCAGTATTTTGTTGAAGCAATGTAGCTATTTTAATTGCCACAAGAGAAACTGTTTATCTCTTTTTGATGTGTAAATTTTGGGGAGGGGAGGTGAGAGTGATAACTTTTCTTCTTTGTTCTTTTTCTTTGTTCTTCTTTTGGGAATACGGTTGGATATTTTGAGGTCCATGTTGTAATCGGTGAAGTGTGAATGACAATCCTGGATAGCAGTGACAAGATATGCTCTGCTCACAGCCAACAGTGAAAGGTGACATCTAGGCTTTTGAAGAATGCTCACGTTCACCCGTGCATCTTCAATGGAACAATGTGCCATTTCAAAAAACGATGCTGCATATCCCATTCCATTCCCGGTCAATGAGGTAAATGCATTAAACCAGTTTGACACATTCTTAAGATTATGTAAGGCAAACATGGAGGTGTAATGGTATGTCACTGGACTTGTAACCTGGAAGACTAGGCTAATATTGTGGCATGTGTTTTCAAATCCCAATACTGTATTAGTGGAATTTAAATGCAATTCAAATTAATCTGGAAATAATCTGAAAGCTAGTCATTAGTGATGGTAACTGTAAAATTGTTGTCACCTATACCCTCCCTCTAAGGAAGGAAATCTATCATCTTCATCTCGTCTGTTCAAATGTGACTCCAGATTCACAGCAATGTGGCTGAAATGGCTGAGAAAGCCACTCATTTCAAAGTCAATTAGGGATGGACAATGATTGCTTGCTTTGCCAGTGACATCCTCATCCCACAATGCCTGAAAGAAATATTAGTGTGCTCACGCTACAAACAGTGTCCTATGCACTTACATTTTTAGTTTGTCTCAATGTAGATGCCATTCAGGAACTTACTATTTACAAAAAAACCCCATAAAATGTTCTGCGTTGATTACATCCTCATATTGAGAGGAATCCTTTTCAAACATACCAGCATCTGTCTGCCCTTTCATTGTTAAGTAACGAATCACCACGTTGTGCCAGTCAATAGCATCTTCAATTTGCATCGGACCATTTTGCCTTATGCCTCTTAAGAAACCTGTGGAGAGATAATGTTCGAAGCTAGATTTACCATATTCACTCTGATTTTAAAATTAGAAATATTCTGCTGTTAGTATTTGGTTTCAAACTTTGGATGTTTACAATTCGTAGAGCCATATCTGTTTACAGCACAGAGTGAGGCCATTCAACCCATTGTGACTGCATCAGTCAACAAAAATGGGACTATACTAATACTATTTCCCAGTTCTTAGCCCATATCCCTGGAGACTATGGCAGTACCGCTGAAATGTTATGAGAGTTCCTGACTCAACCACCCTGAGTCACAGACTCCCATCACTCTCTTGGTGGACACATTTCTCCTCAACCCCCCTCTTAGCCTTCTAACTCTGAGCTTAGAACTATTCCATCCTGATTATTGAACCCTCTATTAATGCAACAAGTGTTTTCCTACCTGCCTTATCTGTGCCTCCCATAATCTTATACAGATCATCTCTCAACCTTTGCTGTTCCAAGGAAAACAACCTCAGCCTGTCCAATCTTTCCTCAGAGCTCAGAATCTTCATCCCAGGCATTATCCTGGCAAACCTCTTCTGCAGAAATCTGCTCTGACTATGTCTATAGTGCAATCATATCCTTTCTATAATGTGGTGACCAGAACTGCACACAGAACCCCAGCTGTGGACTAACAGTTCCAACAAAACCTCCTTGTATTTCATACCTCAACCTAAAATGGAAGTATTCCATATACCTTCTTAACCACCTTATCTACCTGCTTGCAATCTTCAGGAATCATAGGAAGATAGGAACAGAATAGACCATTCAGCCCCTCGAGCCTATTCTGTCATTTAATGAGATCATGGCCGATCTGTAGCCTAACTCCATATGGGCCCACATCCCTTAATATCTTAGCTTGCCAAAAAAACAGCTTACATTTAAAATTAATGATTGATCTAGAATTAACTGCTATTTGTGGAAGAGAGTTTCCAACCCCTACCATCCTATACATGTAGAAGTGCTTCCTAACATCTCTCCTGAATGGTCTGGCCCTAATTTTTACACTATGACCCCTAGTTCTAGAATCTTTAACTGGTGGAAATAGTTTATCTACCCCAAATTTTCCTCTTATTAAGTTGAAGGCTTTGATCAGATCACTCCCTAACCTTCTAAATTCTCGAGAAAATAGGCATAATTTGTGTAATCTCTCCTCATAACCCCTGAAGCACAGTGGATGAACCCACCAAGGGTCCCTCAGAGGGTCCCTCTGATCTTCAGTACTTTCCAGAGTCTTATCGTTCACAGTGTAATCACTTACCTTGTTCATCATCGGCAATCACTCACTAACAGATATGATTATCCACCCAGGAAATCCTGTGTCATTGGTCTTGGGCTCTGTGGATCATTGTGTGGCTGATGAGCCCAATCCTAGAGCTACATCTCTGACCACACAGCTGGCAGCTGTTTCTGGGAGGTGGAAATGGCCCTTGGTCTTGATGTCTTTGGCATTCCTTTCTCTGGTTCCTTTTCCATAGTTCCTCTTCCCTCCTCCTCACTATTCAGTACCCTCTACACTGAAGTCCAAATCATTAACGTACACCACAAACAGCAAGGGCCCCAACAATGATCCAAAGGAACCTTATTGGAAACAGGGTTACAGGACCATCCTCTGATCATCCTGCCTTTCAGCCAATTTTGGGTCAAGCGAGCCACTTTGCCTTGGATTCTATGGGCTTTCACTTTCTTGACAACTGTTTTAAGTGTAAGTTTATGCCTATTTTTCTCTTGACTATTAAACTCCAACCATACATCCAGGAGCTCTTAAAATGATCAGAATTTAAGCCAAATTTAAAAAAAAAAGTCTTTTCCTTTGATTAATGTTGCTTTCACTGTTCTTTTGTCTTTCTTGGACACGTTCAATGTTTATATATTTTATCTTAATTGGGAAGGCTGGAATATAATCATCCAATTGCTCCCCAGAATTAAAGTTTAGGGAGCTTTTAATGCATTCTTGAGTATCAAACAAAACATTTTATAGACTTCTGCCTCATCATTATAAATTGTACCTATTTCTTTCACATGACTTATACTTCAGGAGGAAGGAGATATTGCCATGTAAAGTATATAGTCTCTTGGCTGTATCACACTGAAATAATATCCACCATGAACCAAATGAAAGGATGAAAACTGCGATCTGAACGAAACGCATATTGTAAGGGGAGATAGTGAACTTGTGGGCGAAGTATGCGTTCTAAGACTGTGGGTAGAGTGTGTGTGTGTGTGTGTGTGTGTGTGTGTGTGCGTGCGTGCGTGCGTGTGTAATAGCTAATAAATTTTAAAAATCTGTTAATCAGCTGGTCTGATTTCAATAGAATTGAATATAAAGTGGGCCATACAAAAGGCATCCAAAGTGATATCCGCCATTTAGTCATACTGGACAAGAAAAATTTCTTTATGCTCATAATTAATGGGAATGAGCATATATTGAAACATTTCTCAGGTCAGTTCCTCTTTACTTGGAACATTAGAACATTGGACCAAAAGAAACAGGAGCAGGACTAGAGTCCCCTTTATCTTCAATATAATTAGGGCTGATCTTCAGCCTGAACTCCACATTTCCATCTACTCTTCCACATCCTAAGATTTTCTGGGAGTTCAAAAATATCTAAGTTTAAATAAAGTCAGTAATGTTGCACAGAAGCTCCTGGGGTTCAGAATTTCAAAGTTCAAAACCCGTTGAACGAAGAAACTCTTCCTCTTCTCAGTGTTGAAAGACCAGCACCTTATTCTGAGGTTATGGCCTCATATTCTTGATACCCCATCCAGGGGAAATAAGATAGAAACATTGAAAATAGGGATAATTCCGCACTTTGAGCCTGCTCTGCCGTTCAATAAGGTCACGGCTGATCGTCCATTTCATTCCCACCTTCTCCCTATGCTTTTAATGCCTTTAAAATTTATCAGTTTCTTGAATATATTCAGTGATTTGGCCTCCACAACCTCCTGTGGTAGAGAATTCTACTGGCTCACTACACTTTGGATGAAGACCTTTTTGCTCATCTTTGTCCTAAATGGTTGAACCCACATCTTGAGACTGTGACTCCTGAGTGTAGACTCCCAACCAGGGAAAACATCCTCCCAGCATCTAGGCTGTCCAGCCCTGTTAGAATTGATTAGATTTCAATCCCTTTTCATCCTCTACACTCTAGCAAATATGTACCCAGTCAAAGCAATCTCTCCTGATAGTACAGTCCAGCCAAGCCCTGTATCAGTCTAATGAACCTTGGCTGCACTCTCTCTGTGACAAGGGAAATAACCTCTCACTTGAGGCAAAGGGAGGCAATGGCTTAGTGGTATTATTGTTGGGCTGTTAATCCGGAGACCCAGATAACATCCTGGGGACCCGGGTTCAAATCCTGATATGGCAGATGGTGGAATTTGAATTCAATAAATATCTGGAATTAATAATCTACTGATGACCATGAGTCCATTGCCAATTGTCAGGAAAAACCTACCTGGTTCGCTAATGCCCTTTAGGGAAGGAAACTACCATCCTTACCTGGTCTGGTCTACATGTGACTCCAGACCCACAGCAATGTAGTTGACTTTTATCTGTCCTCTGGGCAATAAATGCTGCCTGGTCAGCAACGCCCTCATCCCGTTAATGAATTAAAAAAAACTGTGTATCCTGCAAAATTCCTTCACCTCTCATTCTTCTAAACTCCAGAGAATATAGTGCCCAATTTACTCAGCCTGTTTTCATGGGCAACCCTCTCTCTAGTGACAAGGGTGAATCTAATGAATTTTCATTCTACCATGTCTGAAGTAAATAGGCTCTTTCTTAAATATGGAGATTAAAACTGCATATAGTATTCTAGCACGGAAGAGGCCTTTCAGTCCATCAGGTCTGCACTGACCCATCAAACTAATGCCACTTTCCAGCACTTGTTCATAGCCTTGAAAATTGAAACATTTCAAGTGCTCATCCACATGCTTTTTAAAAGTTGTGAGGTTTTCTGCCTCTACTACCCTCCAAGGCAGTGCATTCCAGATACTCACCACCCTCTGGGTGAAAAGGATTTTCCTCAAATCCCCTACACTTCACCTTAAAATTACTCCCTTTCTTCTTGACCCTCTGAATAAGGGAAACAGCTGCTTCTTATCCACCCTGTCCATGCCCCTCACAATCTTATACACCTCATTCAGATCCCCTCTCAGCATTCTCTGCTGTAAAGAAAACAACCTGTGCCTATCCAACCTCTCTTCATAACTACATCTTTATTCTAATGCTCCAATCTCCTTTCAATAAAAGCCAGCATGCCATTGGCTCTCCTAATTGCGTGATGCACCTGATAACTTTGTGTTCCTTTGCACAAGTATACTTAAGTCCCTCCGAACAACAAAATATACACGTTTGGTGCATGTTAAAAAAAGTTCTCCTTTTTGATTCAAAATACCAAAAGTGAGTAACTTCACACATTTTACTCCACCTGCCATCTTGTTACAATAGCAACGCCAACAACAACACCGAGAGGATCAACAGCTTGCAAATACTGAGAATGGAACTGCTCTGTGGTATGTAAGATAACAAGGTATAGAACTGGACGAACACGTGATTCCTAACACTATCCTTCCACAAGTCCACTGGTGTCCACCC
>NC_063335.1:104018291-104066967 GCF_021869965.1 Rhincodon typus | reverse complement strand
TATACTTTGTTATCTCAGATTCTCCAGCATCTGCAGTTCCTACTATCTCTGTGGTATGTAGCCTCGTTTGTTTTTGTCCTTTGTTCAATCCATTTGCTAACCATCAATGGCATGTGCCTGCTGCAAAGTTGCTTCACTGGTACCTTTCTTCAATTGCTAATTATTTTTCAAGTGTAGGTCTAATTTTAAATTAAATCTTCCACAATCTGGGCCCTCCTCTATTCCCTGAAAATTAGTACTTAACATTGGCACGATAATACTAATAATACCTTCGGGTGAGATTTGTGTTGTTCTCTTTGAGGTGTTTCGTATCCAACCAACAGATGTATGCGCGAACATGTCTATAGAGTGTGTATCTGATATTGTGTCAAGGTCATCTTCTTCATTCATCAGCTCCCTGCCCTCAGTGGAGCACAGCTTACCTACGGTTTAAGACAAAAAAAAAACACATTTTGGTCTTAAAGAGTGCTGTATTGAAAATGCAAGTTGACTTGATTTAATAAAGATGTTGTTGAATATTGCCAGTTGCCAATGGACTATGAGCAACGCTATCTCATCTTAAAATAATCCGAGAAAATGAAACGAAGGTCAGTCTGAAAGACAACAGACAGGTTAATGTTTCAGATGAGTTGTATAAAACATTATACCTGAAACGTTGAGCTCCAACACTCAGATTTATTGGCAGAGGGGAATGATTTTTCGTGATTCCATTAGGACGAAAGCATTCAGTGTGCACTTTAAAAGGAGGGAATGAGGGCTGAAGTTTGGAAGGAGTGAATAGTGTCCAAGTTGATTTTACTGGTGAGGGTGGGCAGCTAAAAGCTCAGAATTGGGGTCGAGAGGAGAAAGTGGAAAGCAGTAACCTAGAAATAGAAATTGACAAGTCAGATCAGGAAAGAATATCCTGGAGAATTTCTGGTGTTCTGGTTTAGGGTTAAATTGCCTGGGGGGATGTAAGAGAGGTTAGTATCGATAACTGATTTAATAGTGTATATAGGATAGGTGGAGGGCTGAGATGGATAGAGGCAAATTTGAAGATGAAGAAAGCAAATTAGCTCCTGAATGGGACATCAGAGTTCCAGGTGAAACGAGAGAGGTGGGCCATTTTGAAAAGCAGGCACAATCGTTTTCTTGAAAAACACAGCAGGCCAATTTGCACAAATCAAGATTCCACGAACAACAATGTCAGCAATGGCAATTTAAATCTGGTTTGAGGATCCTGGTCGAGGGATAAATGTTGGCTAGTTCATTGGAAAAGCCCCTGGCCTTCTCCAAACGGCAGCTGGGATCTTTTACATTGAATTGGAAGGATCCTGGACAGCACTGAAGTACTGGCCTAGATTATACCAGCAGGGACTGGAGTGATGTAACATGTAAGAATTCCAAAAACCCATAATTAGTGACAGTCAGAGGAGATACTCTCCAAACGCTGCAATGCCAAGTACAAAGAAAGGGAGGGAGATTCTTGCCTGACTGTGATGGTCATAGACTTGGAAGAATTCAACACCTTGCCACTGTGCTGGGAGAGGGACATTGATCAATCTGGCTAAAAATATAAATGTCTTAGTTATTGCTCCTCTACTGGCAATCTCCATTTTGAAACTTGGATGAAATGCTCTCTGTTTATGCCATTGTATAGTCCTATTTTGAAACTGTATACGTTAATATTGAGTATATTATTGCACTGTTGAAACACATGTTAGACAACTTTAGAGATGCCCTACAATATGCCCTAAAACCTCCCACAACTTTGGTGTGTGCAGCATACTGACTGACATGGCAGTACATGGAGGACTGCATTTGAAGGAGGAAGCGTTGGTGTAAGGGTAAAGGAAAAGAATCTGGGCAACAGCTAAGGTAGGTATCAATTAATAACAGAGAGCATCCAGTGATCTGTTCATTCTCCTTTGAAAAGTTACTCAAAACATTAAGCATTTTTTAAATATATTAACTCATGGAATGTTGGCTCAGCTGGAAAACTGACTATTTGCTGCTCATCACTAATTGCACTTGAGAAGGTGGTGGTGAACTGCCTTTTATAACTCTGGTGACTTTCTTGCCTTCACCTCGTGGAATAATTTTTAAGTGATTCAGGTAACTTTTATATAAATGGCTTAATGAAAATGCAGGCTCAGAAGCTGCAAATAAACAATTAATTCAATTAAAGGATTGACTTGAACTCTGTTGAAAAGATGTATGACTTAGATATTTGTTCAGGCATAATGACATTGTATGGGCTAAGATCAGCCATCATTGAGATGCAGAGGGATTTGGCTGTCCATGTGCACGAATTGCAAAAGATTGGTATACAGACACAGCAAGTAATTAGGAAAGCTAACAGTATGTTTCTTTTAATTGTGAAGGAAATTAAAGACAAATGTAGGATGGCTGTGCATCATTTGTACAGGGCATTGGTGAGACCACATTAAAAATCCTAAGCACGGTACTGGTCAGCTCATTTAAGGAAGATGGAGTTATGGACCAGACCAGATACAATTTGATTGGTCAAACTACTCAACTTTAAGCAAAACACACTTTATTTTTACACTAGAGTTAAAATACAGACAAAATAAAAATGAAAGGTTTGGTTTAACTGTAACTCTATTGAAATGCATAACAAAAGAAGATATATTAACTGTTCCAATATAGTAACAACCTATAAACGCAGCCTTGGCAAATGCAAATTCAGGAAAATAGATTGTCTGTCTCATATGCAATTCTAGCAGCAGGAAGAGAAGCTTTTAGCTGTAACAGAGAGAGGAATAACAGCTCCAACATCCAGCTTCAAGACCTTAGCAACTGTAGAAAGCAAAAACAAAAAAAATCTCGGATCTGTGGGTACTTGACCCCACTCATTCAGGCTGCTTCTATTGTTCCAACTTAAAAAAAAAACCCAAGGCCTCACAAGCTGTTTATTTCATTGGCTTTGAGAAGAATACTCGGAACCTCTGTATCACCTTTCTTCATTTAAAAAAGGACAAAATACACCTCTTAAAGCCATAGTGTCATCATCACACCTCCCCCTATTAAAAAACCCCATCAATATACAAAGACGGCTTCATTTTTAAAAACCTTTAGCCTTATACTATTAGTACACTACAATGCATATACATTACATTGACTTTAAGCATGCAAACATTCACTATTACAGTCCATTTCAATTCATTTTTTCTTGCGACCGAAAACCTCCGTCTTCCTTCATCAAAGTTGCGATAATGTGTTGGCAATTATGTTCTCTCATGTCCTGCCACATGAATTATTTACAAATTGAATAGCTGTGATAATAAGCTCCATCTAAATAATCTGGAATTTTTATCTTTAAATGTTCCCAAAAACTTTAAGGGGATATGATCAGTATATACAATTGTATCAGACATATTACTGGCAATATAAACGTTGAAATGTTGCAACACTAAACTCAAGGTTTCCTTCTCAACTGTGGAATATTTCTGCTGAATTACCTGGAAAAATACCCAATAGGTCTTTCTATCTTATTGTCATTGTCTTGCAACAGTACAGCACCAACACCCACATCACTCACATCAATAGTCACCTTGAATGGCTTTGCGTAATTAAGTGTGGCTAACACCGGGGCAGTGATTAATACAGATTTCAGGCTGTCAAATACCTTTTGATATACCTCCATCCACTGAAATTTTCTGCACTTCTTGAAAAGTCAGAGGTGAGCAACCACACTGCAAAAATTCTAAACAAACTTCTAACAAAAACCATCGAATCCCAGGAATCACAGTACTTCCCTCTTTGTTGATAGTATGGGAAACTCCCCAATAACCTTTGTTTTCACATCCTGTGGGGCCATTTGTCCATATCCAATGTCAAGGCCCAAAAACGTGACTTGGGATTTTGCGAACTCACTCACCAAATCCGCCCCCGAAGTCGATCGAACAATTCCGAAAGATGCTCCAAATGTTCCTTCTATGTGTGACTAAAAATCAGCAGAATCATTGATCTGCACCACACAATTGGGTAACCCTGAAATTACTTTATTGGTTAGTCTTTGAAATGTGGCCGGTGCATTTTTCATACCAAATGGCATGACTTTAAACTGGCACAGTCCATTCGGTGTCATGAAAGCCAGAATTTTCTTCATTCTTTCTGATGAAGGTAGCTTCCAGTATCCTCTGAGTAAGACCAACTTAGAGATACAATGTGCTTGTCCCACTTTCTCAATACAGTCTTCCAAACGTGAAATAGGATATGAATCAGATCTTGTAACTGCATTGACTTTGTGATAGTCCACACATAATTGTTGGGTACTATCTGGTTTTGGCACGAGTACTATGGGTGAGCTCCATTTGCTGCTACTCGCTTTGATTATACTGTCTTTGAGCAAGCGTTTTGAACCTGTGCCTTTAGACGGTTAGGTCTATAAAGGTGTTGCTTAACTGGATAGCATTTCCTATATCTACATCATGCATAATCAGATTAGTACTTCCCACCTTATATTGGTACAACAAACAAGAATAGGGCTTATACATTGAATGGTAGGGCCATGGGTACTGTTGTAGAACAGAAGGACCTGTGTGCAGGTACATAACTCTTTCAGACTTGCATCACATATAAACAAGTTAGTTAAGAAAGTGTCTGGCACGTTTGCCTTCATTGCTCAGTCCTTTGAGTGTAGGAGTTGGGAAGTCATGTGGCAGTTGTATAGGACATTGGTGAGGCCTCTTTTGGAATACTGTGTCCAGTTCTGGTCCCCCAGTTATAGGAAGGATATTATTAAGCTGGAGAAGGTTCCGAAGAGATTTTCCAGGATGTTGCCGAGTATGGAAGGTTTGAGTTATAAAGAAAGGCTGGATAGGCTAGGACTTTTTTCACTGGAGTGTTGGAGGTTGAGAGGCGACTTTACAGAAGTTTATAAACTGTTTCTCTAGGATGGGGGTTTCAAGTCTGGGGGCACATTTTTAAGGTGAGAGGAGAGAGATTTAAAAAAGAAGCGAGGTGCAAATTTTTTACACAGGGGGTGGTTCACATGTGGAATGAACTTCCTGAGGAAGTAGTGGATATGGGTATAATTACAATGTTTAAAAGACATTTGGATAAGTTCATGAATAGGAAACATTTGGAGGGATATGGGCCAGGAGCAGGCAGGTGGGACTAGTTTAGTTTGGGACTATATTCAGCATGGACTAGTTGAACTGAACTGTCTGTACGACTCTATGACTCTATGTGATTGCAATAAATCTTTCGGGTCATTTTGATTTTCCTCTGGAAGGTAACTCAATAATTGATACAAATTTTGAGAATTTCCTCATTGTCCAATTTAATTTGAGGAATATGCAATTCAGAATTGTTTGAACTTACTTCTTCATTCTGTGTTGTAACCTTTTTCTTTCCTTCCCTATCAAAATACCTTTTGAGCATATTCATATGACACACTCTGTGAGAATTCTTTCTATATGATGTTCTTATCAAATAAATCACCTGACTCAATTTCTTTTCGATTTGATAAGACCCACTAAACCTTGCTTATGCTTTATCACCACTAGCAATATTACAAACTTTTGATTTCTTGTCTGCTTCCTGTTTCTTCACATACTATGCTACTGGCATAATCTATTTAATCTTTCCCTAAAATTTACACATTATCCATATATGTGATCTCTGAAGTCTGACTCATTAATTTCGCCTTAGTTAATTTCAGTGGTCCTCTCACCTCATGCCAAAAACTAATTCAAATGGACTGAATTTGGTAGATTCATTTGGTGCATCCCTAATTGCAAACAGTACAAATGGAATTCCTTTATCCCACTCCTCCAGATAGTCTTAACTGTAAGTCCTCAACATGGTTTTTAAAGTTTGACACCACTGTTCTAATGCTCTCTGTGATTCTGGATGGTCAGTAGTGGAGTTGAATTGTTTTATTCCTAAGATATCCACACCTTCCTTGAATAATTTTTGAGATAAAACTTGACCCTTGATCCATTTGTATTTTCATGGGTAGTCCGTATCTAGCAAAATAAAATTGAGTAACTCTTCTACAACCTTTCTAGCCATGATACTGTGAAATGGAATGGCCTCTGGAAATCTAGTAGGCATATCCATTATAGTCAACAAATACTGATTCCCACTTTTTGATTTAGATAGGAATCCAATGCAATCAATTAAGACTCTTGTAAAAGAATCCTCAAGTGTGGAAATGGGTATTAAGGGTGCTGGTTTACTGCCTGAGGTTTTCCAATTACCTGATACAAATGACATGGCCAGCAAAAGTCAACCACATCCACATGTAGTCCAGGCCAATAAAAATGTTTTTGTCTTTTGGCTTGAGTTTTCCTTATTTCCAAATGACCTCCCACTGGTAGTTCATGTGCTACCCGCAACACCTCCTTTCTACAACTTGATGAACTTCTGCCCATTTTTCATCTGCCTGAGTATGTGGTGGTTTCCATTTCCTTCAGGAGCAACCCAATCCAATGTCAACAGATAATCATAGGTATGATTTCCAGTGCTTGGCTTGGTAACACACAGTCCTGTGATTAGAAGATGTTCAGATAATTTCCTCATGGGTTAGGAGATGCTCCTCTGGACCTTACAAGGAACACTGAGAATTGTCCATTTCCCTTAATCTCCTGCAGTGGCCCCAGGACTGACTTATCCCCTTCCTATGTCCCTCCAACACCTACAGAACACTGTCACAATAGTGGCAAAATATGAACTATCATTTTTCACACTTCATCATCATGGACTGAAATGGGTTTAAAAAGAAATAAATATGGATCTAAAATGGCTGCAGTGAGCACCAGCTCAATGATTAAAGTAAGTTTAAGAAACCAGTGCAGAATAAACAAAATAATCTGAACTGAAATTTTATCTTATGACAGTGAAACCAGACAAGTGAGTCAGACATTATGAAAGCCATATCTCCTGATTTGGTTTACACTGTATGAAAAGTTGTGCATATCAAACACAAAAGGCTGCCTGTCATCTTCAGTTTGAATAATGGAGCCAGACAAAGGAATACACAAATTAACTATATTTCAGTAGCTGCTAGGCAGAACAGCAGAGAGAAGAAAAATATTTTATTTGCACAGAACTGGAATACTGTCTCTCTCCGTCTCTTTCTCTCTTCCTATCATTTCCCTGTCATCATCTTAAAGGCCAGCACAGTTGATAAAACAAATCTGAGAAACATCAATTCACTGAGAACTTAATGATTGTACACATTCCCTGTGTGAGAAGACATCAATTAGACAGTCATGGTCTCAAGTTCAACTATAACAATTCAGGACTCTAAGAAAGACTCTTGTTAAATGACATGTTATTTAAATTCCTATTCTATTAGACACTCTCCCCTTTTTAATCTTTGTACACGTGTTTTGGTGTATGTTTGAAGTCATGTTTTATTATTGTCTTTGGGTTAGTAAGTAATAAAATTGCTCTTTTTCACTCAAGAGAGCTTTATAATTGGCTCCCTAATTTTGATTATTACAACGTTTTAACTGAAATGTGATATAACTGCATGCTAAGAAAAATTGCTTTTTAAAAAAAAATCACTCATTGGCTAGCCAGCATTTCTTGCCCATCTCAAGCTGTCCTTGAAAAGCTGATGAGCTGCGTTCTTGAACCGTTGCAGTCCACATGCTGTAGTTGACCCACAATGCCCTTAGGGAGGAAATTTGACCCAGCGACAGTGAAAGACCAGTGATATATTTCCAAATCAGGATGGTGAGTGGCTTAGAGGAGAATTTTCAGGTGTTGGTTTTCCTACGTATCTGCTGTATTTGTCCTTCTAGATGGAAGTGGTCATGGGTTTAGAAGGTATTGCCTAAAGCTCTTTGGTGAATTTCTGCAGTGCATCTTGTAGATAGTACACACTGCTGCTGCTAAGCATCAATGCTGGAGGAAATGGATGTTTGTGGATGCCAATCAAACAGGCTGCTTTGTCCTGGATGGTGTCAAGCTTCTTGAGTGTTTTTGGACCTGCACCCATCCAGGCAAGTGGAGGATATTCCACCACACTCCTGATTTGTGCCTTGTAGATGGTGGACAGGCTTTGGGGAGTCAGGAGGTGAGTTATTCACTGCAGTATTCCGAGCCTCTGACCTGCTCTTGTAGCCACTGTGTTTATGTGGTGAGTCTAGTTGATTTTCTGGTCAATGATAACCCCAGAATGTTGATAGTGGGGGATTCATTGATGTTATACCATTTTAAGGGGCGGTGGTTAGATTATCTCTTAATGAAGATGGTTATTGCCTGGCATTTGTGTGGCACGAATGTTACTTCCCACTTGTTTTTTGCAGTAAAAAAAGTCACATTGCTGCGGTTGACTGAGGGGGTTAAAAAGTGGAGATCTAATAGCATGTGCATGCATGCAATCACACACACAAGTAGATAGCATTTAAGTGTCAAAAGGTCAATTTTTCCATTGACTCTTTTTGAGATAGTAGCTGGAAGTATTGCGGGCCTAATGATTCACTTTTGGATCATCACAGAAATGTAGGCTGAAAGTAACTGATGAGGAAGAACGTTACTGCTTACAGCAAAAGATTTCTAGTTTTGTTCCAGTTGATGTGCAGTTGAACCCCTTTAGTGAAGATTTAGCTTCGGTCTTCAAGTCAGTAAGTAAACGGCTAGCTCCACTTTTACGCCTGTTAGTGGATTCTAGGCAGAGTTCACTCTTTGCTGGGATGATCTCCTCCCTCTGTAATTTCCTTCTCTCGTAGACCAACTGATAACTGAGGCTGCGCTCAAAATCACAAGCTGGTTTCTATCATGTGATCACAGTATAGCCATTCCAATAGCAGTAATGGCACACAAAATGCTCCCTGATGTTAGCACTGCCGTACTGTTTTTAAATATAATTTGTCACGTATTTTCTCTAAAGCCCCTGGCACTATTTTTGGCTTAACCTGAAAATCGTGAAGTCTGGCACTTCCTCCCAGAGGAAATGACACTGACCTCCTTGCATTCCAAATTTGGGCATGAGCCAACATTTCCAACATTTAAAAGGGGCCTAAGAGTTGAATTGCACTTTGACATATACTGTTCAATGTGATTTCCACAAAACACTGTTTGAGTGGTCTTGCCCTGTCTCACACTGTTTCCTCACCAACAACCCCCTGCAGTTTAATTTGAGGTGGATAAGTTATCTAGGAAGGCCACTGAAGGGTGAGGTGAGTTGGCAGTGAGGTAAGATTGAAATCCAACAAAGATTGGCGTGTTTTGTTAGATTAAGGAGACATTCTAATTTTGGAAGTGAAGGATCCTTAATGTTTCATTATAATTTGCCATAATATTTTGAAATTCTCTTTAGCTGCCAGCCTGTTGGTACAATGCATAAGTACTGAGTACTTAAAACGTTGTAATAATCAAAATTAGGGAGCCAATTATAAAGCTCTCTTGAGTGAAAAAGAGCAATTTTATTACTTACTAACCCAAAGACAATAATAAAACATGACTTCAAACATACACCAAAACACATGTACAAAGAATAAAAAGGGGAGAGTGTCTAATAGAATAGGAATTTAAATGGTGTAGTGGTTAAGTCGCTGACTTTGTAATCCAGAAACCCCAGGCTCTAATGTTCTGAGGAAATGAGTTTGAATTCCATGATGATAAAGAGGGTGAAATTTGAATTCAATCTTTTAAAATAATGAGATTAAATGATGATGATGCAAACACTGTCAATTGTCAGGAAAAACCCATCTGGTTCACTAATACCCTTTAGGAAAGGAAATCCGATATCCTTACTTGGTCTGGTCTACATGTGACTTCAGACCCACAGCAATACGGTTGACTCTTAACTGTCCTCTGGACAATCATAGATGGGCAGTAAATGTTGGTCTTGCTAATGAAACCCTGTATCCCATGAATGAATGAACTTAAAAGAAATTGAATCTGGACCATTAAGGATTCTGACATTTAAAGTTCTCAATTGTGCATTCTAGGAGCATTGGCTAATTTGGAACAACAAAAACTTCTGCCTATTCTATTCATTCTCCCATTGCAACGGCATCAATCTATTTGATCAATACACATGGAGTTGGAAAATACTGGTTTGTATTCAATCTGGAATTCAATGGCTTCCTCCTGTTTGGAAGATAGAAAGATGTGGGATCAAGGCGGTAAAATCCAGGCTGAAATTTCTCTGCTTAATGATGAAGCACTGACGTATTGGAGATGCCGTCTTTCAGACGCGACATTAAATGGAGAACCATCTGCCCTTTAAGTAGAATGTAAACGATCTCGTGATTTCACTTTGAGGAGGAAGACCCCTCATTGTCTGGACAATATTTATCCCTCAATCAACATCACAATACACAGATTCTATTTCCCATGGCTTTTCTTTCCCTTTGTAGCAGTAAACTAAATTCATGATTTATCATGCAATTATCTCTTGTCTCCAGTAAACCGACAGAGAGAAGGCTTCTAAACATATGTTAAATTGTCATTCAATCACGTCATTCACTCATTCTCAAGTATATGTAGTTTAAATGAAGTTTGTGTAGAGAATAACCATAAACTAAAAGTTACATCTGACATTTTATTGATAGAAGTTGATTCATTGAACATCTCATCCGAGAGTTGGGAATAAATTTAAGCAGGCAAATAGTTTCACCAGTTAGGCTCTGAGATTAAACTTTTCATAAAGTTTGTAAACTTACTTATTTATATAGCAGCAACATCAGATGTGACTAAAACTCCTGCATAGTTCTGATGTCAGTCATGACTCTGTTGACGGTGTGCCAGCCTTTGAGGCAGAAAACTGTGCGTTTCCCACTTTCGGGCTTAAAAAAAATCAAAGCTTAGGTTTCTCTGCTAACTGGGAAGGTGCTGTCTTTCACCTGAAATGTCCCATATGCCCTTTGTGCAGTCATGAAAAGCTCTTATGGCATTACTTTGAAGAAGAGCAACCCCTGGTTGCCATGACAATATTTATCCCCAAATCAGTATTGCAAAACAAGAGATGATGTGGCCTTTATCAGATTGCCACTTGTGGAAATTTACCATGTGCCGTGATATTTCCTATATCACACCAGTGACTTCAAACTCAAAATCACTTCATTGGCTGGAAAGCACTTTGGGAAATCTAGTGAGGAGGAGAGGTCCATACAAATGCAATTTTCTTTCTCAGCAAAATACAGTGGAAGCTGGAGATCTGAAATAAAAACCAGAAACTGAGCAGCTCTGGCAGCATCTATGGACTGAGAAGCAGAGCTAACATTGTTAGTTCTTTATCCTTGGTCACTTGTTTGAGAATAATGAGGATGATTGAGAGGATCATAGAGTCGTACAACATGGAAACAGACCCTTCGGTCCAACTCGTCCATATCAACCAAGTTTCCCAAACCTCCCATTTGCCTGTGTTTGAAAAATTGAAATGTGGCCCTGCTCCAAAGTGAAAAGATTCAACAGGCCTGTCTTATAATTTAGTCCAAAGTAGTCCAATAGAGCACATAACAGGAAGCTTCTAACTTGCTGCTAGAAGATTTGGTCATTCACATGGTTCATCTCAAAGTTAAGTGAATGAATTATCCTATATCATTTGATTTAACAGATTAAAACCTACTTGACACTGTGGTCTAAACAGTTGGCATGTAATTGACCTCTGTCTGTAGGAGACATGCCTGATTTAGCTGAGGTTTTATTACTAAACCTAAACAAGTAGCCTTAGCAGCCAGTTTGGCCTGGAATAAGGAAGCTGAAAATGTTAAATAGCCAAGAAAATAATGTAACAGCCCATTTCACCAGAAGGTTAGAATTCTACCACTTGGCATCCTTTGCAACTTTCAGCACAAGATGCACTTCACTGCATTTTAGTTTTGCTTGCTTCAGGTTTATAATGCTAATTAATAACCAAGGGATAAATCATTAGGTGAACATTACCTTTTTTCCTTGAGTCTCTATAAAATATCCAAAATATGATTTCTTTTTTTTTAAACTATGCCTTTTTAAAATTGTTCAGATAAAGTATAACAAATATATTCAAACGTACACTTTGTGCAAGGCAGAAGAAATTCATTCTGATCACTCTACCTTAAACACATTTGCTGTTCTGTATGATTTACATAAACAGGAAACATTTGTTACGAGGAACAGGATGCAGTAAGTAACAGCAATCAAAGCCTTATAGGAGAAGAACCTGAACACAGAAGTAGTAGACTTCATGCTCTCCGAGAAAATTGTTACATTGGCTCCTCCCTAAATCCCCGGGAACTAACAACACTCACTATATTCGTCTAGCTTGGGAAGCATAGAGAATTCCTGTCCTGGCCCATTTCAATGGCCCTAGCTTGTCCTCATGCAGGTTATACCCCTGCACGTGCCCACTCCTTCGCAGGGATATCAGGAGTCTCTCAGGCCTGCAGCTATCTACAAGGCCTTAATTATTGGGGCTATCATAGAAGCTAGAAGAAAGAAAGATATTTTGGGCATTGCTGCAATTGGGCGGGTGGGGCGGCTGGAGACGGGGCTCAGAAAGACGGCAAAACATAACGATTGAAACGGGGAACAAAAACAAGTTGCTGAAAAAGCTCAGCAGGTCTGGCATCATCTGTGAAGAAAAATCAGAGTTAACGTTTCAGGTCGGGTGACCCTCCCTCAGATGGAAATGGGGCATTGGGGTGAAGACTGGCATATGGGTACTGAGGCTGGATATAGGCTGGGGCTTGATTTAGGAGGGAAGAAGGGTGTTGGTGGTCAGGAATTTTGAGTAATTATGAGGGAGTGTGCAGATTGAAAGACTAGGATGTGACTGGGATTGAGGCTTAGATGCAGGGACAAGAGAACTTGTCAGGAGTAAAGAGAATTGAAATGGGATGGAAATACCAGAATGGAGGAACAGCAAATGGGACTTTGCAGGATCTGAGATGGAATTGGGCATCAGGCTTGCAGCTCAGGCTGGGAGAAAGCAGCTGGGGCTTGTGCATGGGTGTGGGGCCTAGTATTTCTTGAAAAGCCTAACATGAAGCGGTAGCAGTACGGAGAGGAACAGCCAATAAAGGGCTGTGTGTAACCTGGGGACTGTTTGTCCTTGGGATTAATGAAGACCAAAATGGTGGAGACTGAAGAGTTTTAGGAAGAACCAGGAGAACAAGTAAAGAAAAGGTGATTTATACCATGAGATATCACAATTTGTATCAATGGACTCAAATCTAATTTAGAAAGGGCAGGAAAGCTGACTGGCATGATCTGGATGTGTTCAATGCTCCCAGGGCAGTGGTTATGATCAAGGATAGGAACCCTTGTCTGCACTCCCTCTCTCTATCCCAGGCCAGTGATCTGGTGCAGGAACCCTGGCTGATACACATAGGACCACTCATTTGATATATTCCATTCATTGAAAGTCCTGGACTTACCCCTATGTTTGCACAGCATTTTGATGTAATAGAAAAGATTGGTGCACAGGTTGAACGGAGAAGGGGTCCCTGATTTCCTGATCATGTCACGGATCAGCATGGCCCTCCCAAACTTCCACTCGGTATCTGACTGCGCCTGGATCCGCTGGTAGGTGTCACTCATCATGGCAATTAGCAAGTTAATGAGGACAATTAGGGTCATGACAAGGTACATTCCAAATACAAATCTGACAATGAATTGGGTGAAAGTAGGTGTCCGATGCAATGGAGGTAACGTGTCTGGATCCACCATACCGAACAGAGCAAAAAATAGCAGGACAATAATATCCAAAGGGTCTTGGACATCGTAAGTATTGCCTTCTGAACCCGAACCATTGCTGGCAGCTGGACTGCCCAGTACAGCTGGATACACAGGCTGGTAAACCGCTGAAAGTTGCATGGTAAAGGCTACGTGGAATAGGGCCAGAATTACTGCAAACCTGGCGAGGTCCTTCATCAGGTCTCGGATGATGACGGCCCAGGGGCCGAAGAGGTGGTGAAATGTCAGGAACTCCAAAAACTGCACAAAGCAAAGTGTCATGGCCACTGCGAGGAAAATGTTTCGAGCGAAGAAGCAGTGCAGCCGGTCGTGGTCGTGGAAAGCAAATGCAAGCAGGTGGCAGAAGACGGCAATGGCTGAAAACGCCAGGATGAAAATCCGTATCCATGCTAGTCCTGCCCTCTCCCCAGGATGGGTCAGTTCCGAGACCAGCATTCCCGAAAGCCAAGCCAACAGCAGCCACTCATTCCAGCCTGGCAACGTCCGCCCCTCATACATTGGGCTAAGTGGGGGGTAGACAATGGTTAATATAAATAGCACCAGGAGGAAGATGTGAGAAACCAAATGGCTCATGAACTTCATGATTGGAATCCTGTTGAACTGGTGCTTCAGCGGAAGGGAGAACATCAGCCAGATCAGAGGGCAAATGAGGAAGACAAAGAACAGAAGGACTATCTTCCAGTGGGCCCACTTCAAGTTCCCGTACCAGACATCGGTCAGGTATTTCTGAACTGCTGGGTGAGCCACCACATCCTTCTGCTCACATTCTATAAGTGAGTCCAGCATTGTGGTGCCACGATGGTCCACGGCACGGAGCAAGTATCCGGCACTCCGGCAACCAGATGCCACAGTCAGGAGCTCAGCCGCCATGTTTTCGCAGTACTTGGCTGCTTCCAGAAGCTCCATGGATCTCTCTTTTTCCTTCAGAGCTGTGATGCTAAAAGCACGGGACAGCTTGATGGCAGTGTCCATGGGGGCAGCTGAGTGCAAAACAAACTCCTCAATGACCTTGTTCCTGTTGAGCTTTCCACAAACCATGAGGTCAAAGATGAACTGTAAAAGAAATCACACACACAACGATTGTCTTGGTTATTCCAATGGGCAATCAACTATAGAGTACTATGGGAACTGCAGCATACCAATAATGGCACTTGCAACAATATAGTACCTTAGCGTTGAAGTCGTTTACACAATGAGTCAAGTTTTAGTTTGGCACGTATTGTTAAAAGTGTCATAGCAGATTGGCAGCCTCTCACAATTTTACGCTGAAGGACAGAACCAGACCATCTTTCCTCATTTAATAATATTCTACTCCTTCCTCTCCCACATGTGCTTATCTAGCTTCCTCTTAAATGAATCGAAACTCCCTCCCTCCACTCCTTGTACTAGTGTGTCCTACATGCTAACCACTTTCTAGATATAAAGGTTTCTCCTGAAACCCGTGTTAGAATTATATGATTCATTGATAGGACTCCAAACAGCACTCTCTCCTCATACAGTAATAAAAAGGTTGCTTTCCTGTTACATTGGTATTTCTCATGAATTGACCTTTTCAGCAATACCCTTTAAAAATCTTCAAAATTTTATGGGGTGACCTTAAAGTCACCTCTCTGCTAATGTGAACAAATCAGTCCCCTTAAATGTTCCTCATGAAAATAGCTGATGCACGCAAGCATTTATGACAAGATAGAAACAGAAGTGACGAGAAGGGAGAAAAATTACAGTTATTATGGTCTGCAAATCAGCCCTGAAGCAGAATCAATAGCAACTTTTACAAGACTACCAGGTAAATACTTTAAGGGGTAACACAGTGTGGAGTGGAGGAACACAGCAGGCCAGGCAACATCAGAGCAGCAGGAAAGTTGATGTTTAGGGTCGAGACCCTTCTTCAGCTCCACACTGTATAATCTCTGACTCCAGCATCTGCAGTTCTTGCTATCTCTGAAATACTCTAAGGGGAAATCTTTGCAGGCTGTGGGGAAAATACATGGGACAAATTGGATAGCTCTTTCAATAAAGACATGATGTATAGATTGACCTCCTCAACTGCTGTGTCATTCAATGATTCTATGAAATGTTTCTGGCACTGAATGTGTTGCAAAGTGTAACTAGCATCTCTCCAGTTTGATACTACAGATTCCCACAGTTCCCACATTTCAACCGCTTACCTTACGATCCTCTGTTAGCTTAAGGGTGATATTATTCTTTCGGATTAAAAAGCTCACCACCTCTTGGTGGTGGTCAGCTGCTGCATACTGAAGGGCAGTCTTTCCTTCCTTACATTCCAGCTTGGGAGAAGCTCCACTTTCCACCAGAAACTGCACTGTATCCAGGTAACCAGACTTGGCTGCGAAATGCAGTGGGGTCCAACCATTCTAAATCAAGGAGTGAAAATGCCCAATTAAATGCAAACCTCTTTCTAGCTCAGTCTATTTTTATCCATACTTAACGATTGTGAGGTGAACGATTGGAAGCTGGCAATGCACATGCTCTGATTTTATTTCACTCGCAGAGGTGGGTCTCTTTATTACAATCAATATTTGGGCCTTAGAACTGAATCATCAAAACCTCACTGTGCAGATAAAGGCCATTCAGCCAATCGTGTCTGCACTGACCCTCCAAAGGGCAACCGAGCCTATTCCTGTAACCTTGCATTTAGCACAGTTGATCCACCAAACCTGCACATCT
Organism: Rhincodon typus; assembly: GCF_021869965.1. Taxonomy (NCBI): domain Eukaryota; kingdom Metazoa; phylum Chordata; class Chondrichthyes; order Orectolobiformes; family Rhincodontidae; genus Rhincodon; species Rhincodon typus. The sequence continues at coordinate 104,050,635 of NC_063335.1, read as the reverse complement.
TTGGACTGTGGAAGGAAACTGGAGCACCCGGAGGAAACCCACACAGAGACGTGGAGAATGAGGCTGGAAGCAAACCCGGGTCACTGGCACTGCTGGGCAGCAGTGCTAACCACCGTGACACCCATTGTTCAGTAGAGAATTGCAATGAGAAATCAGTATCCTGTAAAAGCACGTTGAACCACCTAGACACTATCAAGATGTAGTGTTTCACTTCAATTCTCTTACTGCTAAGAGACAAGATGCAATCCTACTGAGAAACACTAGATTGGAACATCATATATTGGAGTTTGTTGATACCAGAGAGCACGGGCGTACAGGAAAATAGGAGAACATCGAATTTCATCAGCATGAACATCAGATGAATTTGTTGTCTGTTTTGCAGTCTGACTGATTTTGCAGTCAGTGTAAACTAAAACTCAGGTTCAAATGTAGGCAGTAAATAAAGGCCAAAAAGATTCAAAACGCCGGGGTGCAGGTTTTCTTGGTCCTCATCACCCACCTTGTCTGTGACATTAATCTCTGCCCCCTGGCCAAGCAGAGCTCGTGCCATCTCGATGTGACCATTAGCTGTTGCCAGGTGCAGGCAGGTGCGTCCTCTCTTGTCTTTGAGGTGCAGCTGGGAGGTGGACTTACTCAGCAGGAGGCCGATGACTGCAGTGTGGCCATTCTGGGCTGCGAGGTGGAGGGGCGTGGAACCCTGGAACAAGATGCAACCAGTCACTACCTTACTCATGCGGTCTCCCGCACAAATGCTTGTCCAACATTGTGTAGCCCAAACAGTGCTACAATTAAAAAAAAACTTGAGATGGTCAACACGCTGGTTATTATAACATAAACTTGTTCCAGAACACATAGCCCACCCATTAAAACACATCACCATGTCAGGGCATGGTGAAGGTATGAATTCTTTTGCATTTTCTCCCAATTTAAACAGGAAAAGTTTGCCAAACCTTTTCCAGTGGAGACCATCTCATATTTTAACCAGGCAGACAGTGAAAGAATATTTTAATGAATATAAGGGATAATGGCCGAGATGTTCTGGTCTCCGGATCTTTAGAGACCCATTGTACAGCCCAAGATGCATGCTGAATCCCAACAAAAGTCCTGATGGATTGGCTACTTCAGGCACTGCCAAGAAATGTGAACTTCTGTGCCCAGCTCCTTGGTCTTCTGCAAAAGTGTCTGAGTCTGATCTACACCACAGACTTTGGGCATTTCCAACATAGTTACCTGATTACTTTTCCTGGGGATGTTAGAATTCTTTGGGGAGGTAGCAAGCATGTTAGTCAAAGGACAGCCAGTGGACGTGATCTATTTGGATTTTCAGAAGGCCTTTGACAAGGTGCTACACAGGAGGCTACTAAATAAGGTAAGAGCCGATGGTGTCAGGGGCAAGATACTGACATGGATAGACGATTGGTTGAATGGGAGAAGGCAGAGTGTGGGGATAAACGGGTCTTTTTCAGGATGGCAGCCAGTGACTACTGGAGTTTCACAGGGGTCAGTGTTGGGACCACAACTATTCATGTTATACATTAATGATGTGGACGAAGGAACTGAGGACATTGTTGCTACGTTTGCAGATGACATATAGTTAAGTGGAGGGAAAGGTAGTGTTGAGGAGGCATGGGGGCTGCAGAAGGACTTGAAAGGTTAGGAGAGTAGCCAAACAAGTGGCAGATGGAATACAATGTGGGAAAGTGTGAGCTTTGCACATTGGTAGGAAGAATAGGTGGACAGACTATTTCCTAAATGGGGAAAGGCTTTGGAAATCTGAAGCACAGAAGGACTTAGGAGTCCTTGTTCAGGATTCTCTTAAGTTTAACATGCAGGTCCAGTTGGCACTTAGCAAGGCAAGTGCAATGTTGGCGGTTCATTTTGAGAGGGCTAGAATACAACAGCAGCGATGTACTGCTGGGGCTGTATTAGGCTCTGGTGGTCTGACTGCACTTGAAATATTGTGAGCAGTTTTGGATCATGTATCTAAGGAAGGATGTACTAGTGTTGGCGGGGGTCAAGAGAGGTTTACAAGAACGATCACGGGAATGAAGGGCTTGCCGTGTGAGGAGCGGTTGAGGACTCTGTGTTTGTAATCGATGCAGAAGGATTAGGGGGTATCTCAGTGATACTTACAGAGTACTGAGAGGTCGGGATAGAGTGGACTTGGAGAAGATATTTCCCCTACAAGGAGATACTAGTACTGGAGGATACGGGGTCAGAGTGAAGGGATGACCTTTAGAACCTAGCTGAGGAGGAATTTCTTCAGGTGTGAATCTGTGGAACTTATTGCCACAGAAGACTGTGGAGGTCAAGTAATTGAGTGTATTTAAGGCAGAGATAGATAGCGTCTTGATTAGTAAGAGGATCAAGGATTATGAGGAGAAGGCAGGAGAACGGGGTTAAAAAACATATCAGCCATGATTGAATGGTGGAGCTGACTCAATGGATGAATGGCATAATTCTGCTCCTATATCTTACGGTCTTAAAAAAGACCTACCGGCGCTCCAGGATGACTGTAAACTGGCTCCCCATAACCACACACATAGACCTGGCCCACAAATCCCTCCTTGACCCCCCTCACTATCCACTGTCCTAACTAGCCCCCCCACTCAACTAACCCCCTGATCTGAACTGGCTCACCCTGATTCTGAAAATCCCTCCTAAACCAGCCTGTTGCCAAACCACCCCCCCCAAACCACGTACCACACACACACCTGCCAACCTATCTACTTGCTATGCACCTGCCAGTCTACTCACCTGCCACAGTAACCAGCAACAAACCTACCCATCTGTTAGCCTACACACATGCCACACCACCCACTTAGTGCCCTATGCATCTGCCACGTTACCACCTAACCCAGTCACTACTTCACCAACTTACCGACTGAACAACCAGCCACCTCACCCACCTTCCACCTCATCCATCTACTTCCTCACCCACCTTCCACCTCATCCATCTACTTCCTCACCCACCTTCCACCTCATCCATCTACTTCCTCACCCACCTTCCATCTCATCCATCTACTTCCTCACCCACCTTTCACCTCATCCATCTACTTTCTCACCCACCTTCCATCTCAGCCACCTACCATCCTACCTGAGGTTGCGGACCTACTCACTGAGCCGGTGTGTTTGCTTGCAGACATTTCACCGTGCCAGGCAACATTGTCAGTGCGCCTCCGGTGAAGCATTGGTGTTCCATCCTGGCTCGGCGAGCAAATCTGTAACCTCGTCCACAACCTGAGCTACAAATCTTCTCAAAAACTTTATACCATCCTACCTAGTTATCTGTACTAGCCTACCCATTCACTCATTCACTAACATTCGCCTAGTCACATGTCAGCCTTTTCATGGCCCACACTGTCAAGAGGATTCTTGAACTCTCGAATCCCTAACCATGTCATCAAAGCACCAAGACAGCACTCCCTGTGATCAATGGAGCAAAACAAAAAATCAAAATGATGCTAATAAACCCTCTTAAGGTCAATCATTCTGAGGAGAGGATACTGGGGTCTGGATCTGTCAACTAAATATTGAATATTTCCCTGGGACCAAATGTACAGACTTGGATAAAGTTCTGAGAACTAGTAACATTGATATCCTTCAGTTACAGGATACACACATCACTGATGATGGTGAAGTGTGTCGTCACAGGATCAAAATTTCTGATCTGCCAAAAGTCACACCGTGTTAAAGATACCTTGGTAAGTTACCTGATAAATGTAGTTATTAACTGTTTTACCATCCCAAGGGCAGAACATAGAGGGACCACTCCAGTAACTATCAAGATTGGTGAGCTTACAGTTATCAATGTCTCCTCAAACAGATACACAGCCAACAATTAGCTGCAATGTGAGGTTTTTGCAGAGAAAGCCATCCATTTCATTCCCGCAAACACCAGACTGTGTAAACAAACTGTGAACCGGCCTATACCTGCAGCAAAGAATAATATTCCTGAAAGTTTCAGAAAGCAGTGCATCCTTTATTAGAGGCCTTAGTGCAAAACCCTCCTCCAACAATAGCAACAAACGGCAGCAGCTTGAATTTTTGGACAAACTGACATCAAAGCTGATGCGGGTAATGCATGGGCTTTATACTGCCCTACATTGCACTGGAGAGGATGCAGATGAGACTCACTAGGAATGTTGTCTGGGATGAAAAGTCTCAGTTATGAGGAGAGACTGGATAGGCTGGGTTTGTTTTCACTGGAGCAAAGGAGACTGAGAGGGGAGGATTAGATTGAGGTATACGAAATTATGAAAGGCATAGAACACAGAACATAGAACATTACAGCGCAGTACACGCCCTTCGGCCCTCGATGTTGCGCCGACCTGTGAAACCAATCTGAAGCCCATCTAATCTAAACTATTCCATTATCATCCATATGTTTATCCAATGACCATTTAAATGCCCTTAAAGTTGGCGAGTCTACTACTTTTGCAGGCAGGGCATTCCACGCCCTTACTACTCTCTGAGTAAAGAACCTACCTCTGACATCTGTCCTATATCTATCACCCCTCAATTTAAAGCTATGTCCCCTCGTGCTAGCCACCACCATCCGAAGAAAAAGGCTCCCATTTCCACCCTATCTAATCCACTGATCATCTTGTATGTCTCTATTAAGTCACCTCTTAACCTTCTTCTCTTTAACGAAAACAGCCTCAAGTCCCTCAGCCTTTCCTCATAAGACCTTCCCTCCATACCAGGCAACATCCTGGTAAGTCTCCTCTGCACCCTTTCCAATGCTTCCACATCCTTCCTATAATGCGGTGACCACAACTGTACGCAATACTCCAAGTGCTGCCGCACCAGAGTTTTGTACAGCTGCAACATGACCTCATGGCTCCGAAACTCAATCCCTCGACCCATAAAACCTAACACACCGTATGCCTTCTTAACAACCCTATCAACCTGGGTGGCAACTTTCAGTGATCTATGCACATGGACACCGAGATCTTTCTGCTCATCCACACTACCAAGAATCTTACCATTAGCCCAGTACCCTGTATTCCTGTTACTCCTTCCAGAGTGAATCACCTCACACTTTTCTGCATTAAACTCCATTTGCCACCTCTCAGCCCAGCTCTGCAGCTTATCTATGTCCCTCTGTAACCTGCAACATCCTTCCGCACTATCCACAACTCCACCGACTTTGGTGTCATCCGCAAATTTACTAACCCATCCTTCTACGCCCTCATCCAGGTCATTTATAAAAATGACAAACAGCAGTGGCCCCAAAACAGATCCTTGAGGTACACCACTAGTAACTGAACTCCAGGATGAACATTTCCCATCAACCACCACCCTCTGTCTTCTTACAGCTAGCCAATTTCTGATCCAAACCGCTAAATCACCCTCAATCCCATGCCTCCGTATTTTCTGCAATAGCCTACCATGGGGAACCTTATCAAACGCTTTACTGAAATCCATATACACCACATCAACCGCTTTACCCTCATCCACCTGTTTGGTCACCCTCTCAAAGAACTCAATAAGGTTTGTGAGGCACGACCTACCCTTCACAAAACCGTGTTGACTATCCCTAATCAAATTATTCCTTTCTAGATGATTATAAATCCTATCTCTTATAATCCTTTCCAACCCTTTAGATTGTGAGAATGTTCTTCCCCCTGGCAGAAGTGTCTAAGACCAGACGGCATAAGTTTAAGGTGGGGAGCAAGTGGTTTAGAGAAGATATAAGATAGAATTTTTTCACCCAGTGGGTGGTAGATATATCGAATGTGCTGCCTGAAAGGGTGGTGGAGGTGGATAGTCTTGCAGCATTTAAAAAGCATCTGAAGAAGTACTTGAAATGCCAGAGCATAGCAGACATTGGACCTATGCAGGTTAAGTTTAATGTTTGTTGGTTGGCATTGACATAGTGGGCTAAAGGACCTGTTTCTGTGCCGTATGACTCTATGACTTTACATACTCAGGCACAGGGCTTCCTGAAGAAACCTGAAGCATCAAACTCTGCAGAAACTGCTAACCAAAGGAAAGAACAAATACTGTTGCTGCCAAATTACTGGCTGATTTGAAGGACCAACTTGATATACAGGAGGTCAAGAGAAAACTCAATGAAACCACGGTGAGTTGTTGCGAGTCTTTCCCACTGCTACATATCTTTACTCTTGTGGAACTGGAAAAAGGCAAAGATGCCAGAATAGATGTCAGTGCACTGGATTTACTGCACTATCTTGGCTCTCTGGCAAAACAGCGGCTACTAGCACTTTTCTCAACTGTAATGGAGAATACCACATTCTACAAATCTGTTGTAAGATGATAGTAATGGCCCTGTGAAAGCAAGAAAGCCAGCAAATGGCTTTTTGAGCCCATTTCACTGCTATGTACAACCTGTAAGCTCTTGGAGTGGCTCATTCTTGTAAGAATTAGCCCTGGCCACATTGTTGCTGTGCTAGCACTGTAAGAAGGGGCCAGTCTAGTCTTCCTCCACTCTTACTCCGGGTGCTCAGTGTTGTGATAAGCCTCTGCGAGGGACCATTCTTCTGCAACTCTGACAGATATTTGCTCATTGTGACACTGTGTGCCATCAGGGACAGGAGAATTCTGTGGAACACTGGGTCCATCCACTGTGAATAATGTAACAGATAAGGTGAGTTATGAATTGTCATTTTTAAATTGCAGAAGTATATGTCAGGAATAGTCAATGGGTAGGTCAGACCATCCAGCATGATTCTCCATTGATTAATGAATGGATGAAATTCTGAATATATGCTTGCATTGCATTCTAAACCTGCTGTATAATAAGCATCAAGGGATTCCTGATCGTGGCTCTGCTCTGAACACCAATTCACACAATGCCAGGAAGAGTTGCAGTGTTAATGGCTGTACCTCTCTCCTTTATGTTTTGAGACAGCACTGACCTTTAAGAAATTTGGAACATTTTCAAGTGTTAACTGCAACTATAAATCAAATAAAATATGTGGTCAGCTGTTTCATTTCAATGTAGATTCGGAGAATTGTTTATATGAATGTACTGATGTGTACTAGGGCATATTTGTATGCGCATGTGTGTGAGAACGTTCATGTGAATAAAATTGCAATCATTACTTGGAAAGACCCTATAATGTTATGCTAATTGAACGGAAGCAGAACAATACTGCAGCTCCTCAAAGACAGAAAGATTTTTCTTTCAACCAAAAGTTAATTAGAATTTCTGAGATGAAACATAATTCTTTCTGCCTCTAATGCATCCAAGTCCTGGCCAACAGCTGACATTTATAAACTTGATACTTCTGATGTTATTCCATCTAATCTTTTGCAGACCTCCTTGTGAACTACAATATCTGTACTCTTAGTAGTATCCCTACAGTGTGGAAACAGGCTCTTTGGCCCAACACATCCACACTGACCCTCAGAGGATCCCACCCAGAATCATCCCCCTATAACCCACCTAATCTACACATCCCTGAACACTACAGGCAATTTAGCATGGCCAATCTACCTAGCCTGCACATCTTTGGACCGTGGGAGGAAACCCACACAGACACAGGGAGAATATGCAAACTCCACACAGACGGTTTCCCAAGGTTGAAATTGAACCTGGGTCCCTGGTGCTATGAGGCAGCAGTGCTAACCAGTGAGCTACCATGCCGCCCTCCTCTTTTGTGGAGACAGACGTAAAGGTTTAAACTGTGGTTCCGTCCACTCTGTCTGCATAAAGGATCCCAATGACAGCAACATCAATTGCTTCAGGGTGCCCCATCTCAGGAGCCTTTGAGAGGTGCCAGCCAATGGGATTGGTCTCCTGCTCTCTAGTCCCAGTGCAGGATTTGTCTCCAATAGTAGAAGGGTCAGTAATCAGAATATCAGCCAAGAGGGAAGATGGAACCAATCCTGAGGTTGTTTCCTTTGGAACATATGAGGCTGAGAGAAGATTTTAATTCATAAAATTATGACGGGCCTATATAGAATGGCTGAGAACGATCTTTTTGGCACAGGGATCAATAAGCAAGGAGTGTGCTTTAAAGTATTTGGTGGAAGGATCAGAAGGGAGATAAGGAGAAACTTTACCATCCAGAGAATAATGGGGTGTTAGAAATACACTGCCTGAAAAAGAGTGGATGGGGCTTGTCGCTTTCAGAAAGCACCTGATTTGCTGAAATTGCTGAAACCTGCAGGCTGCATACCAGGAGTTGCAAAGTGGATTCAAGCAGGAAGACTTTTTTTTTGGACTGAATGGCTTCCTACTGTATCATACGTCTTTAGGATTCTATGAGTTAAAAATATCAGTCATTCCATATCAGCAATGAGGGACTTTACATAGAAACTAGACAATAGGTGCGAGAGTAGGCCATTTGGCCCTTTGAGTCTGCACCACCATTCAATATGATCATGGCTGATCATGGCAATCTTAGTATCCCACTCCCACTTTCTTTCCACACCCTTTGATCCCTTTAGCTGCGACAGCCACGTCCAGCTCCCTCGTGAATATATCTAATGAACTGGCCCCTGTGGGAGAGAATTCCACAGGTTCACAATTCTTTGAGTGAAGAGATTCTTCCTCATCTCAGTCCTGAATACCCCTTATTCTTAGACTGTGTCCCCTGGTTCTGGACTTCCCCAACATCAGGAACATTCTTCCTGCATCTACCCTGTCCAGTCCCATCAGGATTTTATATCTTTCAATGAGATCCTCACTCATTCTTCTAAATCCCAGCAAGTACAAGCTCAGTCGATCCAAACCTTCCTCATATGGTAGTCCTGCCACTCCGGGAATCAGTCTGGTGAACCTTCATTGGACTCCCTCAAAAGCAAGAATGTCTTTCCTCAGACCATGAGACCAAAACTGCACACAATACTCAAGGTGTGGCCTCACCAAGGCCCTGTATAACTGCAGCAAGCCCATCCTTACTCCGATACTCGCATCTTGTCGCTGTGAAGGCCAGCTTTCCTCACCACCTGCTGCACATGCATGCCAACCTTCAGTGATCGTTCCACCATGGCACCCAGGTCTCCTTGCACCTCACCTTTTCCTAAACTGCCACCATTCATATCTTATATGTGGAGGTGGAGAATTATTCCCCCTTGGAACAAAAAGGGTTAAAGGCTGATTTGATATATGTGTTCAAATTTATGAAGGGATTTTAACAGCAGGAGAATCAATAAGTGGAGACATGAGTTTAAGTCAATTGTCAAATAAACTATAGAGAAGATGAAAAGAAATCTTTTTAAGCAGCAAGTTATTACAATCTTGAAATTACTGGCTGAAAGCATTTGCGTGCAGATTCAATCTTAGCTTTTAAAAGGAAACCGGATACATATCTGAAAAGGGAGTATGTGGGCTACAGGAAAACAACATTTTACTTGATTAAAGGCAATATATGAATATAAGTTGTTGTTGTTTTGCCATTCAATTCAACAAAATCTCTTATAATTTTAAGAACTGGTGCTCCAGTGAAAATAGTCCCAGCATTCAGAGTCTCATCTTGTGACCAAGCTTTCCCATCCTTGCAATCATACTGCTGTATCTGCACCCTTTCAAGTCATATACAGGGGTGTCTGCTGTTTTCCTCTATTGACTGAATAAGGATGGTGCCACTGTTTACAACTTCCGAAGCAAACGATGAAGAACTTTAATATGTTTCAAAAATGGCTTCGAAGACCAATTTGTTCTTTATGGGGAAATGAGTCACAGTATCAAGTGCCTGCTTTACTATCATGTTCCCACAATCACTGGTTGACGTCATTGTTTTGAACAGTTGTTAAGTGGTTTTTGCATCCTGTACTGAACAATCTTATAGCCATCCAAAAACATGGAGGAGTGACCCTCAGATATGGAACTCCTTATCTACTTTGAGCAGCCAAGTATAAGCGTTCAGACAATGTCAATCATTGTTGATATTGTTATTCAGTCAATTTAAAAAAAAAATTCCTTGGTCATACAGAACTTAAGCACTGCTAAACAGAGGCATGAAGTTGAGGTTTTGTCATCCCGCACTCATCAGGACCAGAACACAAAGAACAAACTTTAAAAAGGGCTACCAATTTATACTACATGAGAAAAACATGTTGATTGTTTGGGCCATTGTTGGCATGGAGATGCACCAGGAACAGTTAACTGTCAATCTCAGTTCTTACATCAGGAAGGTAGACCCTGGTTTCTCAAGGCATTATCATAGGAATGCAGAGGAGTTTGGAAGGCTCCATAACCCCTTTCGTTTCTCAAAAAAAAATGCAATTTATGTACAAATTCCTTTTGCCTACAATAAAGTGGATCCCACGTGTTGATATATAGGCAAATGCATCACACGCCAAACCTGACTGATAATCCATGTATAATTTTTGGCACAGTTTGGATTATTCAATAAGTGCTGTCCAATAGCAGAATTACACTGAATGTTAGACAAGGTGTTCTGAGGATTACAAGTGCAGGCTAGTTGAGCACAATTGGCATGCTGCCCAGAGCAAATTGTCAGTGGAATGCAGTACGCCAGTTTTTTGAATGTACAGCCTACATACTCAGCATCACTACAGTACTAAAACTTGTATATCACATTACTCATTTCTTGGGTAGGAAAAATGTCTTTTTGGCTTGATAGTAGCATCCTGTAAGTGGATTTACTGAAAGTGCACCAGCGTGAGACAGCTGTGATAGAATCCTGAAAATGTAGAAGAGGCCATTCAGCCCATCGATTCTACACTGACCCTCCAAAGAGGGTTACCTGAGGCTGGAATCGAATCCGGGTCCCTCATATTGTGAGGCAGCAGTGCTAACCATTGTTGATTAAGTATTTGAGATGCCTTCCCATTAGACCCAAGGTCTTGCCAGTGTCCACTTGCAAGCAAATTGATAAAGCTAAAGTGAGACACAATCTGAGGATCAATTGTGTTTTGATGCAAAATGAGTTGGAATAGATTGGTAGCAAGGTTATACTACACTTGGTGTGAAGTGCCCAAATTTCATTCATTTTTTGATTTAATCTATTTATGCCTCAATATTGCCTTAATATATAATCACAGCATAAACAATCCCCACTTGAAACACACTCGCAATTAGGCAAATGTTATGTAGGTATGTGCTACATTATTATTATTTTTTTGGGAACTGGGGTTCAACAACAGAGAAAATTGATTTTAAGATTTCAATCATGTGGAACATCTCTGGACCTGTACTTTTTTAAAGGTCTCAAAGTCATTTTGAACATTGAGTTCAAAGCAGTATATACCCCAGACATCACGTGATTTCAGCAAAATGACCAGCAAGCCACCTAAAGACATAACTGCTAAGGTGTTTGAAGCAAGCTCAAGGAGGAGGAAGAGGCCTGTGATAGCAAAAGTGCTGTTCTGAGCAGTCCCCAAGCAGTCAGGGCTGGGCAGAACTCCTGAGCAGCTTAGAGGTCAGTGACAAGAAAACTCCAGAGCAGAAAGCAATGGTCATGCCAGAGAGAAAGACATCCTACAAGGCTGTTGAAGTCATGAGTTTAAGGAATCCTTATTAATAATCAGTGAGCTGATTAGCAGTTTTGCTTTAAGAGTGTTGAGGACATAAGATCGTAAGGAGCAGAAATAGGTCAGTCAGCCCATCGGGTCTGCTCTACCATTCAATGAGATCCTGGCTGATTTGATAATCCTCAACTCCACTTTCCTGCCTTCTCCCTATAACTCCGGGAGACATGTTAATAGTAGAAAATAACAAAAATAGTGAATGTGCAAGAACTGGCTGTAAGAAACTGGTTACAACTCTGCCAGTTAAGCAAGATGCTCAATGTAGAGATAGGGGTGACCCCTCACTGAAGTTGGAATGTGTGTAAGGGGACTGTTGAGATACAGGAATGAATCTTTCTTTTAAATGAAGTCATTCCAATAGTTCTCTAACATTTAGGTGAAAAGATCTGTTGGGGCAGAAGCGCTTATTGTAAATTCATGAGCAAGTACACTCTTTGTTTTCTGACCTTTATTTTAAGATGTGGGTCATTTGATGAGATTTGCTATCATATGAGGAATTTTTCCCAGATGTGACACAATGCAGAGTTCCTTACATTGCACTAGTCTGCCATATCCTTGGAACTTACTCCACTGCACATTTTTGATAAGTTTGATTGGGAAATGTAGGAACCTGAACTTTATATTGTGAGCCTTTGCCACCAAATACTTGAGTAGTGTCTGGTCTTTTGAGCACCTATGGTGCTAACCCTAAAGACTGACTTCTGAGGAATGATTGTAGGGAGAGACAATAACAAGTCATTCAAATTTTGGTTACATATTCCATTGTAATTCATTGCTCATTAAGTGGTTTAGATGTTCCAAGAATATGATAAATGCTATATTAATAACTAGTTTATTTCCCTGTTCAGTTCTATAGCAGCTTCATGTAAGTCAGTCTCTTTACACCCCACCTGCTCTCAATTGACATATTCCCGTTTGGAATGAAAGGAATTGAAAAATGGTGTGATAATTCCTACTGAGAATATTGAGAGAGAAAACCAACACGTGTTGAAATGGTCTTTATTAATAAACACAAGGATACTAAAGCATTGCATGTTTTCAGTGTCATTTTCCCTTCCATTCTGTCTTTGACTGACATTAATTTCAACTCAAGCTATATCTTGATTTTAAAATCCCTGTTGTAGGTTTTAATCTTATACATTCAGTGATCTCACCACCATGGAAATGGAGGACATCCATGAAGCAGTAAATGGCACAAATACAAATTCATTTAACAAAGTTGGCCATCTTACCTGTAAGCTGGTTTGAGTGTCCACCTGAACCCCTGGGTAGTTAAGCAGAAGTCGTACCAAGTTCTCATGCCCAGACTGTGCTGCCAGGTGTAATGGTGTGTACCCTGACTGAAACAGTGCAATAAAGTCTTTAGCCCAGGTTCACCTGGATTTCCATAACACTGAGTGAGCAATTATTCCTTCATTTCGCAATTCCCACCCCAGGGAAAATGACAAATTATCACTTACTGATTCAGGATCCATCTTCCTAAAAGAAGGCAACCCAATTTTTCAAGCGATTCTCTGAGTCATTCTGAAAATAACTCTTCAAGTCATAGCCAGTGATCTTGCTCAAACAAATGCAGATTTCTGCTTTTACACAGTCACCAGAAATTTGCAACCAAAGTTAGAGTGGTTGATTGAGTTAAAGTCAAACCCCCTCTGCAGAGACTCACCAGCACTGTGTACAGAACTAGTGGGGCTTCCTGTGTCAAGCAGCTGGGGTAACTTCAACCTGAAATATTGTCTAATGTAATGAATGGCTAAAGACTGACTTCCTTATTTAGACTAACCTTGGAACAATGCCTTGTAGTGCAGTGGTAGTGTCCCTACCTCTGAGCCAGGAGGCCTGGCTTCAAGTCACACCTACTCCAGAGGTGTGTAATGACATCTCTGACCAGGTTGCTTAAAATCACCCAGAACAATCTTGCCACTGATATACTAGGCTTTTAGACATTTGAAGTGTCACATCTCAGACTGGAAGAACACACTCAACATCATAGATCTAACTTTAACAAAGATTCAAGGAGTTTTAAAGGAAACTGCTTCTCGCTGTTGTTACATGTACTATCCAAAGTTTTGTAAAGTAGACTGTGCACTCAAAATTTCTTATTCAAATATCTAATAATACTCAAGCCATCATCAGAGAGGGAAAATTTAAAACACAAATGGTCGCAAAAAAAAAATCTAAATGCATGGGAAGACCAAATCCAGCATAGTCTGGATGAATAATTAAAGGTTTTATAAGTATAATTAATTTGCTTCCTTTTGGATAAAAATGTATCAGGTAATGAGATTTGCTATCATATGAGGAATTTTTCCCAGATGTGACACAATGCAGAGTTCCTTACATTGCACTAGTCTGCCATATCCTTGGAACTTACTCCACTGCACATTTTTAAACACTGAGTAGAACTGAAGGATTTATAACCAACTTTGGAATGATGTGCATCCTCATTAACAGTAGCAACAGTGATTTATTGCTTCAGACTCTATATTGGACAGTTTCTAGTGGTCCCTTAATGCTTGTCATGGGCTGATCCTATATCTGCCTTCAAGGCTAAACTCAACTGAGGTGATATCCCTAAACTTCAATCATTTGCTTTAACAAAAAGACTCATTTGTAATAAAAGTTTTTATGCTAAGCCCAAGGCACTGAAACATAGGAAGAGGAGAAGGCCATTCAGCCCCTTGATAAGCACGGTAGATCTGTATGTTGCCTTGGCTCTGTGTCCTTTTGCACCTTTGCCAAATGAAAATCTAGCAATTTCTGACAAACCAGTCAATTACTGCTTCTTGTGGGAGAGAATTCTTTACAATCTTTAACAGCATTATCATCTTTCACATGAAAAATGTGTCTTAGTTTCTCTCCTAATGCGATGGTTCTGACTTGAAGGTTATTTTCCATTGTCCTAGAATTCCACACAGGAAGTTTCCCTCTATCTATCCAATTTATTCCTTTGAAAAATCACAAAAGCTTCCATCAATATACTTTATAACCTTCTACCCTGCAGGGAATGCAAGCTTAGTTGAAGCAAATCCCTCCACATGATTTAATCCTTGGAGCCCTGGTAACAAAGCAGATTATTCTGTTTGTTTATTCACTGCTCCATTCTACATCCTCAGCTGAAAGGTTGCTACAATATGGAATCACGACAAGAAAATAAAATAATAGGTGTTTATGGAAGTCTAACGTGCCTGCTCTAAAAGTTTTAAAATATTTTTAAAAAGCTAAAATTGTTCAAAAGTTAAAGCTTTTTAAAAGAGGAGGATATCAACTCTGATACCTCGGTTGCCTGTTCCTTCATCAGTTGTCCCTCATTGGTGCTCTTCGGATTCTCACTGCGTATGGTTGCTGGTACCTTGGTGAGAATCTCCCGCACAAAGTCCATCTGGCCAAAATGCGCAGCCACGTGAAGAGCAGTGAATCCAGTCTTCAAGGAAGGGAAATGAGTTTGGTTAGATAAAGCTGCATTTGAGTTTCAGGGAGTGTCATCTCAAGGTGCTCAACCTGACAAAATGATCTGAAGTGAGATAAACCTCAAGATTATAAAGCGATTGAATGATGAAAAACTAGCAGGACTTTCAGAAGGTTCGTGGGCAAATATAAAAAGATTTGATGTTGCTTTTGAAGATATATTGGACTTTTACACTCAAGGTAACAAAACAATAATTTTAGTTCTGCTTCCACATGATTTGGTTTATATATAGAATACGGTATAAATGCATTTCTACAGATTGCAGATAGTTTGTCACATTAAAAGGCTAAGAGGCTGGTGGTAAACAAATATAACTCCTTCCTCCTTCAAATCATTCATGTTTTGGGAAAATTGACAGAGATAAAAATGTTCTTAAAGGCTCCTGCATCAAAGTTGCCAAACTCCACTTGAACTTTGAGTGATAGAATCATAGAGTCATAGAAATAGACCCTTTGGTCCTCCTAGTCCGCACTAATCAGATATCTAGTCCCATTTGCCAGCATTTGGCCCATATCCCTCTACATCCTTCCTAGTTATATACCCATCCAGATGCCTTTTAAATGTTGTAATTGCACCAGCCTCTCCTACTTCCTCTGGCAGCTCATTCTATACGTGCACCACCCTCTGCGTGGAAAAGTTGTCCCTTGGTCCCTTTAAATCTTTCCCCTCTCACCTTAAACATATGCCCTCTAGTTCTGGACTCCCCTACCCTGGGGAAAAAAAACCTTGGCTATTCACTCTATCCATGCCCCTCACGATTTTATAAACCTCTATATGGTCACTCCTCAGCCTCTGATGCTCCAGAGAAAAAAGCCCCAGCCTATTCAGCCTCTCCGCATAGCTCAAAACCTCCAATCCAGGCAACATCCTTCTAAATATTTTCTGAACCCTTTCAAGTTTAACAACATCTTTCCTATAGAAGGCCAACCAGAATTGAACGCAGTATTCTAAAAGTGGTCGAACTAATGTCCTGTACAGCTACAACATGACATCCCAACTCCTATACTCAAGGCACTGACCAATGAAGACAAGTGTGCCAAATGTATTCTTCATCACCCTGTCTACCTGTGAGTCCACTTTCAAGGAAATATGCACCTGCACCCCTAGGTCCCTTTCTTTGGCAACACTCTCCAGGACCCTACTATTAACTGTGTAAGTCCTGCCCTCATTTGCCTTACCAAAATGCAACATCTCACATTTATCTAAATTAAACTCCATCTGACACTCCTCAGTCCATTGGACCATCTGATCAAGGTCCATTGTACTCTTAAGATAACTTTCTTCACTGTCCATTACACCATCAATTTTGGTGTCATCTGCAAACTTACTAACCATACTTCCTATATTCACATCCAATCGTTTATATAGATGATGAAAAGCAGTGGACCCAAAACTGATCCTTATGGCACACCATTGGTCACAGGTCTCCACTGCGAAAAGCAACCTTCCACCACCACTCTCTGTCTCCCACATTCAAGCCAATTTTGTATCCAATTGGCTAGCTCCCCCTGGATTCCATGTGATCTAACCTTGCTAACCAGTCTACCATGCAGAATCTTATCGAACACATTGCTGACATCCAAACAGACAATGTCCACCGCTCTGCCTTCATCAAACTTCTTTGTCACTTCTTCAAAAAACTCCGTCAAGTTAGTGAGACATGATTTCCCATGCGCAAAGCCATGCTGACTATCCCTAATCAGTCCTTGCTTTTCCAAAAGCCTATCAATCCTGTCTCTCAGAATCCCCTCAACAACTTACCCACCAGTGATGTCAGGCTCACCAGTCTATAGCTGCCTGGCTTTTCCTTACCACCTTTCTTAGATAATGGCACCACATCAGCCAACCTCCAGTCTCCTGGCACATCACCTGTGGCTATCTATGATGCTTCCCAATGAAGCTCAAGCTTCCTTTAAGACATTCCAAAAGCCTACCAAATCAAAAGGCAGTAGCCAGCCATCTGCTCATTCCTCTGTATTTTCAAATGTATTGAGCATAAAGATGCCACTTGCTCTAAGGTATCACTGAGCTGCTTACCTGACTGAGGATGCCACTTTGTGGGCTGTTACTGAAGGCTGCATCTCTTTCTATGCTCAGCTATTTCCTTCTTTGAGGTTTTGAGTCAGGACTTTTGCTCCTATTTTTAGTTCAGCTTTGTACACAGTACAGCTTTGTAATCTTGGGCTTCCCAGTGGGAATGCCTTCTGAAGCAGAGGCCAATGAGAAAGAAAATAAATTTGCATTTATTAATATAGTACATTTCATGACCATCAGACATTTAAAAGTACTTTCCTCCAAATAATCTATTTTTGATGCATCCATGTAGGAGAAGCTAATTGGCACTTAGCAAACTTCCACAAACAGCAGTGCGATCTTGACCCAGATAACTGTTGTCAGCTGAAGGGTAAATACAGGCCTATGAACAGGGGATAACATCTCTGTTCTTTTTGAAAATAATGCCCATGAGATATTTCATGGCCACTTGAGAGGCAGACAGGGACTTGGTGTAAGGTCTCATCCAAAAACGTGTTATCTGTAACAAGGAAATGCTGGAGGATGAAACATGATTTGGATCATGGAGCAGGACATGAAAGCCTAACCATCCTACCCAGAGGCAACTGGGTTACCAGCTGAGCCACGATTGATATATACAAAGACAGAAAGAAGCTAGCTTGTAGGCCATTAAAGCAACGCCACAGGTATCTTTCTATCACATTGACTCGATCATCAGGGAATACACACCAAGAATACAGCCCCAAAGAAATGAAACAGTGCACATTCATGTCCTCTTTACCTGTAAATTGCTTTGTTGCATGAATTAGCTTCCAAGTACTTGCCATTTCATGGTAACACTGGATCCCTATTATGAACTGCCACAATACTGAATAAGCATCCTTCACAGACAGACCATTGGGATTTATGCACAGGGCATTAAGAGGAAGAGAACTTTGAAATGAAATTCTAAATCACTTGAGGCTAGTGCACTACATTGCAAGTTTGCAAAGTGTGTGGAGATCTAGTTTTCAAAACCTCTAATGTCTGACCATCACGTTTACCTGATTTATCCAATCAGAAAGTGGATAGGCATTGCAAAGCGTTGACTTTGTTAAGCATTTACCTATGACAAATCTATTCTATGCCAATGACGTATGAGTAAATGTGGATGGAACAAAAGGTACTATCGCCACACAGATATTAGATTGGCTGAGTGACACAGAGCATATCTCAGTGGTGTCTGGTTGTATTTCAGACTGGATGAAGGTGGAGTTCCTGAGCATTGCTGTTAGAGAACCTACTCTTCCTGATGGAGTGACTGAGACCTTACTCTGGAAGGCACAATTTCAAATCTGAGCATGTCATGGAGCTTGAATGTATTGTAAACTATTAGCAGAAAAGAGTAGAACTTCAGCAACTTAAACACTTCCACTGTATTTTTTGTAAAAATACAAGTGACAATAAATTCCTATTCTATTCAATTCTAGACAGTGGAATGGTCAGTGGAATATTAATGCAGAGAAGTGTGAATAGAATCAATTTTGTAGGGAGAATGCAGAGAAGTCATAAACTAAAGACTAAAGGGGTTGTGGGAGCAGAGGAACCTGGTGGTATATGTGTATAAATCATTGAAGGTAGTGAAGCAGGTTGAGAGGCTGGTTAATAATGTTTTATCCATGAGAGTATAGTAAGAGAGTTATGTTAAAACCATGTAAAACATTTGTTCAGCCTCGACTGGAGTACTTTGTCCAGTTCTGGGCACTACACTCTAGGGAAAGTTGTGGAGGCATCAGAGAGAGTGCAAAAAAGACTCATGATAGTGGTTACAGAAATGAGGAATTTCGGCAGTATCAATAGGGTGAAGACCTTGGGACTGTTCTCCTTGTAGAAGGTTCAGAGGAGATTTGATGGAAGTATTCAAAATCATGAGGGATTTTGAAAGAGTACATTGATAAATATTCCCATTGATGGAAGGATCTATCATATAATGAAAAACCATGTCAGTGGGTCATGGCTGGTTCAGCTATCGCTAAACAGATTTATGGATTTTGGCAAAATACTGATATTGGACTGTGATATCAACACAGCTGGAACATAAAAAGAGGATAAATTAAATAAAAGACAGCACAGATTTAAATTGATCAGTAAAAGATGTAATGGCCACATGAGGGAAAACATTTTCACGCATTAAATGATTGGAATCTGGAATGCACTGCTTGAAAATGCAAAGCAGACAAGGTCAAACTAGGCTTTCAAAAGATTACTATCTAAAAAGGAAAAGTGTACGTAGCTATTGGGAAAAGGCAGCGTGGCAGCAGGTGAATTGTTCCTTCAGAGGTCCAGCAAAGGCACATGGGCTATATGGTCTCTTCCTGTGCAATGGCAATTCTGTGCTTTTATGAAAAATAAACAATTGAAACAACTATGAATTTATTAAGTAACAATAAATAGGTAATTATCAGGGGTAAGATGACCACCGTGGGCACACTCTGTAACTACTAGAACAATTTGAACAGCTTTTGCAAGACATTCTTTAGCTTGTCTCTACCCAGGTTTCAAATGATAACCAAATCAATGTTAAAGCTAAGATAAATCAAAATGAGAAGCAAACATAAAGAGTCAGGCTTTGTCTCTAACCTTTGTGCTGGTTATTTTAAAGGATACAGTGCCTTTCAGGGCTTCCAGGACATTAATGTGGCCATTTTTAGCAGCTAAATGAATTGCATTCATTCCCTCCTGGTAAATGAAGAAAAAAATTAAACAATCAAAGTAATTATATTCAGGAAGAATAATAATTCCCAAGTACAGCAAGCAAGAAAACTGCTCAATCACATTCAGAAACTAACATCACTCTGTTTATTACCTTACTCAGATTAATGACAGTGAATTGAAACACAGAGCTAAGTGGTTGACACACTCATTGGGCTATGGTACTCTTGAGAAAGGTGTCATCGGCAGAGGTGTGAAACCCTGCCTTGAACAAAGTGACATCGGACCTAAAGCAAGGGAATGAAATGGGGAGGGATTCAGGATATGAGGCCTGTGCAGATGGCAAGCAATTACTAGAGCAAGTTTATCAACTCTATCAAGCGAGCGAGCACAGCAACTTTTGGGCAGAAGAGCAGCATTAAGCTAGTGCCGAACACCACTTGTATTGCTACTGCACAGCAGCATTGTGAACAACTAGCTTCAAGGGTTGCTCAAATGTTTGAGGTAACTTTCCTACAGGATAATCTGAGTTTGACATTCTTCCTATCACGCAATTGAATAATAATAATAATAATAATAAAATTAATAATGAATTTCAGTGCCAGTGTGATGCCAGGTACGCAGCCATATATCCAAAAGACTAGAAGACTAGAGTATCAAATAGCTTCTCCCTTCGCCTGTTCACATTGAGCATCTTATTAACTGCAACAAATCAGTCCATGTTTACAAAACTTGCAACAGCAGTATCCAACATTAGGTATGATTCTGCAATTGGAAAACATTTGTTGGATAATTCTGACTCTGCAAAGAATTACAAATGACATTCGATTTAGGATTTTTAGTTGGCTTGCAGTATGGTACGTGTGCGTGTACTAGAAACTGCACATATTAATACACAAAAATATGTTGTTTGCAACACAAAGACCACGTACACTCACGTCACTTCCTTCAATCCTGCAAAACAGCTGACACCCGTTTACATAGTTATTTTTCGGGGCAATGTCCTAACAAATCAGCTAACCAGTCTGGTTCAAAATCTAAACAAAGTCTGGCTATTAACTGTTGGTCATCAGTAACTGTTGCATTCTCCATGGCAGCATCTATAACAATCAGAGTCTACTTGTCAATCAGTCCCCATTCTCCCCTTGTACAGGATAAATGTTTGCTGTCCCGTTTATTGATATTTCTTGAGTTGTCCTGCTGCCTACAAGTTGAAAATATCGATAAAGGAATTACTTTTTGAGAAAGTATAACACTAATCATATTTTCCTGAATTAAAAATCTGAAGATGAATCTTTTTGTTGATATAGCTGTAACCTTGTATTTGTTAACTGAAAAATAGGGTTGACTTGCACATTAAGTAGAGACCTAAATAAGCATTTTGGTGCCAAACAAAATGGGATTGTCTTAAATAATGGGTCATTTTATACAGCATGATCTATGCTATTTGCTTTAGAAGGGATATTGCACAGATTCACCAGGATGATACAAGACCTAAATGAATTAATCTCCAAGGGCAGATTGCAATTCGTTACGCTCATATATCCTTAAGTATAGGTTAAGTTTAAGCAGTGATGTAATTGATATGTTTAAGATGATTGAAGAAATTTAGAATGCAGTAGGAGAAATTATTTTTCATTTCAGTAACTCACCACAGCTCCTATGACAGTATCTAACAATCCTGCAACCTCTACCACCTAGAAGAATAAAGGCAGCCATGTATGGGAACATCACTGGCTGCAAGTTCATTGCCAAGACATACAACATCTTGATTTGGAAATATAACACTCTTCCTTCCCAGTCACTGGGTTAAAATCCTGCAACCTCCTCCCTAGCAGCATTATGAGTGCACCTACTACCCAAGGACTGTAACAGTTCAAGAAGGCAGTTCATCACCATCTGCTCCCGGGAAATAGGGAATGGGCAATGAATGATGGCCCAGCTAGTTATGTCCATATCTCTGAAACAAACAAAAAAATCTATTTTCTCTGGTGGACAGAGTCCAGACTAAGAAGACTTGTTTTAAAATTAGAACTGAGCCTTTCTACATGTTAGTGGAGATCTGGAAAGCTGTCCATTAGAAAGGTTCTTGAGGTTAGGTCAATTGAAAATTAGATCAATAGATTCTGTTAGATGAAGGTATTAAGGAATATGGAACCAAGGTGGGTAAAAGGAGTTAAGATATTGATCAGGATGATAGGACAGATTTGAGGGGCTGAATCTCTTACTTCTGTTCCCATGTTCCTGTGAAATGTTCCTGTATTCAGTTTGATATATAGTTATCTTTATGAAAGTCTCACACAGAATCTAGTTTTGGAAAATCTGCGATACAGGCATCGAGGCTGGAGGCTCAGAGACGGTGGAATGGCTGCAAGCACTTGAAAGAATGGAGGCTTTGGGAACGGACAAGCAACAGCCACGTCTCATGCATGAATTATATAACACAAAGCTCACACTGCTATCATTGAGAGCTCTTTTTTTGATGGCCTCATGAGAATGGAACCTGGATTGCAGCCAAGTGTCACTTTGCTGCTTCCATTGGCACCACTGGTTTCATGGGAAGGCATTGAGGAGGACGAGTGATGGGCCGGAGTTGGGCACACATTGGGCTACCATCTCTGAGGATGACATTGCCCATGGCTACTGTAACCTGTCCCTGCTAACACCTACAGTGGCTGATATGTTGCAGAAACTGTTTGTCCATGCAAGGAAAAAACAAAACGCTTGTGGACTTTGAGATGTAGCTCAGTTAAACAGAATCATCTCGAGTTCACAGCAGGCAAACAGGTCATTGAACTCACTCCATCTTTGAAGGTGGTCATGTCCCATTTGGACACCTAACCCTAATGGCAGGTGAGCTTATTTTTATTTCTCCCTGAAGTTTCGTGATTTTTTTTTGCGTGTGAATTACTGCACGAGTTAGCAAATCCCACACACAGTACTCTCTAAAGAGTTTCTCCTGAATTCCTCATTGGACTTTTGTGATTGCCTTATATTTAAGACCTCCTTCTTCCCTCACCAGTTTTAAATGTTCCACAAGTGCAAAGGGTTTGTCAACCCAAACATAATTTTCGAGACCTTTATCGGGACTATACTCACCGCATTTTCATCAGTGGTGGATGCACCAGCCTCCAACAAAACCTTAACAACCTCAGCATGACCTCCAGCAGCAGCGAGATGGAGTGGAGTGGAGTCTTTGGTCTGAAAATGATAAAGTCACAACATTCAAAAACAAGCAAGTAAGTCTTTTCCTGCCTCAGTTAGAAAACCTTTTTTGTGTTTTTGTAAATTAAGTTGTTCTTTCAGTGCTTGTGAGATGAGGAAAGCTCATGTTGGGACTGTAATATTTTTAACTTTTCTCAGCCAGAATTAGAATCAAGTCCTGACAATACAATCAAAGCACGTTTGGCACAGAAGGATAAACAGGCAAAGCTGGTGAGTAAGACACACAGGCCAACATACCTCGTTTACTTCAAAACGGAGGACCAGTGCGGCCTATATGTTCATTTCCAAGTTGGCTGTGTTTGTTGACACCAGTAAATGCACACTATGCTTCATTTTAATTCATGCATGCATATACAAATGGTTTTGGGGAGGTACAGCCTGATTCCTGAGACAAGAGATTAATGCACCTGGGTAAAAGGGCAGAATGGTCCTCATGCAGACATGGAGGTGGGAATCCTAGGGGGTCATCCTGCTGAATCCTTGAGAAACTGACCCTAAGAAGCGTCCCAGCCTGAAATGTCAACTTTCCTGCTCCTCTGATGCTGCCTAGCCTGCTGTGCTTCTCCAGCTCCATACTGTGTTATCTATGTTAAAGAGCTGGGTGTTTTGTCAACAGGGTAAAGTGGAATTTTATTGGGGTCATTCCAGGGATTGTTTCTTTCAAAGTTACTGGTTTCAAAAGTGATCACAACAAATAAATGCAAATACAACACTTTTGACAAATCTCATTATAACATCATTGTGATTTGACAGGTTTTAATATATAGCACATTGGAACTGTGAATGCTATAACAGTTAATGAAATTCAAAATATCATTGAGGTGGGCATCACAGGTTAAAACATTTGAGGCACAGCTAAAAACGACAGAATTAAAGAATTGTACAGTGCAGAGAAAGGCCAATTGGTTAAACTTGCCTTTATGGCTCTCTGAATGCACAATTCACCCACTGCCAATCTCCTGCCCACTGCCTGAAAAACTGCCCATCTTCCCTTTTAGGATAACAATCTAATTTCCTTCTGACAGCGCATTCCAGATCCTGACCATTCATTGTGTGGAGGAACTTCTCCTCTTGTTTTTGTTGCTTCTTTAGCTTTAGTCCGTGCCCTTTTATTTTCGATCCTTCCAACCAGGGGAAGTTTTTCATTTTTTTACTATATCCGGATGGGTTGTGATTTTGACTACCTTGATCAGTTCTCCTCCCAACCCTCTCTTCCCCACGGAAAACAATCTCAAATTCATTCATCTATCCGTGTAACTGAATTTACCCATCCCTGGTAACTACCCTCATAAATCTTTTGTGCACTTTCAGTGCTTTCATGTCCTTTCTAAAGTATTGTGTCCAGAATGGGATGTAACAGCTGATGTCAAACCATTGTGCTATACCAGTTTAACGTCATCTATTTGCTGTTGAACTTTACCCAATTATTAAAGCCAACAGTACTTTATCAAGAGACAGTAAGAACTGCCGATGCTGGAGTCAGAGATAACACAGTGTGGAGCTGGAGGAACACAGCAGGCCAGGCAGCATCAGAGGAGCAGGAAAGTTGACGTTTTGGGTCAGGACCCTTCTTCAGAAATGGGGGAGGGGGAAGGGAGGTTTGAAATAAATAGAGAGAGAAGGGGTGTCACTGGGGAAGATAGGTGGGATGGTAATAGGTGAGTGCAGGTAGGCAGTGGAGGGGATTGGGTCAGTGAAGTGGGACGAGCGGATAGGTGGGAGAGAAGATGGACAGGTTAAGGAGGCGGGGATGAGAGGGAGGTACTTTATTAACCATGCTGTCAACCTATTCTGCAATGGTTTATTTACATATACACCCAACTTCCTCTGCTCCTGCACCATGTTGAGAATTCTATGCTATATTTTATATCTTCTCTGCTCATTCCTCCTACCAAAATGGATTTCTTTATATTTCTCTGCTTAAGTTTCATCTACTAATTCACAGTCCTTTCTAACAACTATCCATTTCCCTTTCAAGTTCAACTCTGTTGCTTCCAGAGTCCACAATCTTTCCAAGTATTGTTGAATCTGCAAATGCAGGTCTTGCGTGATGGCTTAGTGGTATTATTGCTGGATTGTTAATCCAGAGACCCAGATAACATTCCGGGGACCCGAGTTTGAATCCCGCCATGGCAGATGGTGGAATTTGAATTCAATAAAAATATCTGGAATTAAAAATCTAATGATGACTGTGAATCTACTGTCTATTGTCAGAAAAACCCATCTGGTTCACTAATGCCCCCTGGGGAAGGAAATTGCCATCCTTATCTGGTCTGACCTACGTGTGACTCCAGACCCGCAGCAATGTGGCTGACTCTTAACTACCCTCCGAGCAATTAGGGATGGGCAATAAATGCTGCCTAGCCAGCGACACCTTCATCCCGTGAATGAATAAAGAAAACAAAAAATTTGAAACTATAACCTGTACAGGTCTACAAAGTTGACATGGCTCCAACCACTTTCTGGCCATCAGAATATCCAGGCCAATATAGTGTTCAGATAGTTCCCATTAAGTCATTTATTGTTCACTTATCTATTTATTTTTGTTTATGTTCCCCAGAGTTTGAAGACCTCAGGCCTCACCTTGTTCCGTGCAGTAGTGACTCCAGCTTTATTGAATTTTAGCAGCTCTTTTATCACGGCGACACTTCCCTTTGATGCGGCAATGTGTGCACAGGTGGAGCCTTCCATGTTTGCAGAAGTCACCAGTTCCGGTTTCTGTTTGAGGAAGAGTTTCACAACCTCAGAATGGTTGTTTTCTGCTGCGAGGTGGAGTGGTGTTTGTCCATGCTGTCAAAGGTGGGAAACAGCAGAGGTCAATGATTAGAGATCATCATTGGCACCATCTCTTGGAAAAGTGTGTTCTGGGCCATTGTCAACCGAAGACAGCCATCACACTTCAGTTGGCCACGGGACGGCTATTGGGGGAATGGGAAAATATCGTTCAGAGTTTAACTAGAGTGCGGTTGGCATTTGGAACTACCGCATGGAGCAGTTGGGACATTTAGCAGAAATGCAGTTAAGGGAAAACTCGGTACATATCTGAGGGAGAAAAGCACAGATAGATATCCAAGCAGTCACAGAATTGCTGTAAAAGAGTCATGCTGTCTTTACAACTTGCACGCATCAGGACAGATGCAAGAATGCCAAATTTCCTTTTGGGAATTGGTATTCTTGTGATTTGGTGCTGACCAGTGCAAGATGAGAAGCTCTGACAGCATCCACATTATCTGTGACATAACTGCAGATGTGGATGTACTTCATACTGAAGTGTCTCTTTATGCACTCCTGTCATTGGTCATCCTAAGTGAACAATTAAAAGTAGAAAGATATTGTTGCATTGCACCTATTGATTCAGGGGAGCCTGTTCTAGCTTTAGGATTTAATTCTGTGCTGACAAAAGGATTCTTAAAATCCATCATGCATGGTTTATTATTTATCTGGCAACATGCCCTCAGGTTTCCTAGATAAATTCATAAAAATTCTGTTTGGTAAGGTGAACCTTTATTTGAGATCAGTAGTTTAAATCACATCACCCACTTTTAATACTGAAACAGAAGCAGGTCCCATTTCAATCCCTCATCTGTTAGAGACCAACAATATCAGCTTCATATAACAATATTATCAAAGGAGAGAGAAGAGGTCAAAATAAAATACTTATTTGAGTGCTGACTCCTTTCAGCAGACCCACTCTTATAGCATAGGAAGAGTCTCAATGAGAAGTTCAGTACACAGTGCATTACAGTACTGTAAAAGATTTAATAGCAGGGCATTTGGAAAACCCTGTTAGGATTGGGCAGAGCTAGCATGGGTTTACAAAAGAGAAATTTCTGTTAGATATAATTAGATAGAGTTCACAGATATCGTTCTTAGAGCTAAAGAGATCAAAGGGAATGGGAAGAAAGTGAGAACAGGGTATTGAGTTGGATGATCAGCCATGATCATATTGAATGCTGGAGCAGGCTTGAAGGACCACATGGCCTGTTCCTCCTGTTTTCTATGTTTCTTTATAACTTATTGGAGACATGAACCAAGGGTCAGAGTACAGCAAACACAGTTATTTAAATTTCTTGGAACAATGCATCCATCACCACAAGGCAGTTAGTTCTTCTTAGGTTTCATTTTAATGTCAACGTGTAAATCATTTAATTGCAGGTGTCTAATACATCAGGGAATTTAAAAACAAAATGATTGTCTTTCTTCTAGGACTGCATTCCTAAATGTCACATGTTTTGGAGCTATTTAAGGACAAACTACTCAAGTTAAGTTATGCTCTTTTGCAAAAAAAAGGTCAGAATTCAATGGGGGGAAAGTGTGAGGTTGTCAACTCTGGAACAGAGAAAAACAGATGAGAATGTTTACTTATGGATTGCAGTGTAGGAGCTATGGAGGGCCAAATGAATACAGGCGCCCACGTAGACAAAGCATTAAAACTTGTCCATGGGTTAGAAAACTCAGAAAGGCTAATGGAATTAGCCAGTAGGATTTCCAGTGGGATTGGAATTCAAAAATAAGGAAATGATGTTCATGAGTGTATTCAAGTTTGGGCACCAAACATCAGGAAAAATATATTAGCCTTGGAGGGATACAATGCAGATTTAGCAAAATGATACCAGAATTTAAAAGACCAAATTACATGGAGAGATTGAATAATCTTGGTTTGAATTCATTTTGAGTTTAGTAGGTTGAGCAACAATCAAATCATATCTTTAAATTGATGCAGAGGTACAGAGAAACGTGCGCTGTGATTTAACTCTTATCACCCTCCTTTCTCTTCTGATTGACGGTGTTAGATGCGGAAGGAAACATAATGTAATTGCCTTAGAGCATTTTGTCACACCAACTGGGAGTGAAAATCTGGAACTCACTCCCTTAACTTATAGCAGATGTGATCTCATTGAAAGACGAAAGATTCTGATGGGGTTTCATGTTGTAGAAACTGAGAGATCTGTTTCTTCTGGCTCAGGAATGCCCAAAGGGGGAAAAAAAATCAGTAAAAGATGCCAATAATACTTGCAAATCATCATACTGGTCCTCCATTCTGAAACTGACAAGACAGGTGGAACCAATGTATTTCATTCACCAGGTTTACTGGTTGTCCCTTCTGGGTCTGGATCAAGGGACATAGTATTAGGATAAAGCGTAAATTATTTAAGTTTGTGATGAGAAATTCCTTCACTTAAGTGGGCTAAGAATTTTTCTCCAACCCAGACGATTGTGGATGCTTTCTCATTGGGAAATGAGGAATGACATTAAACAGGAAATTAGAAATGTATGCGATAAGGGAATATTGGTGATCATGGGTGATTTTAATCTGCACGTAGATTGGGCAAATCAAATTAGCCACAATGCCTCAGAGGAGGAATTCCTGGAGTGTATACAGGATGGTTTTCTTGATCAACATGTGGAGGAAGAACCAGAGAGCAGGTCATCTTAGCCTGGGTGCTGTGTAATGAGAAGGAAATCATCGTCAATCTAGCTGTGCGAGATCCCGTGGGGATGAACGACTGTAACATGGTAGAACTTTTATCAAGATGGAGAGTGAGGTTGTTGATTCAGAGACTAGGGTGCTGAATCTTAATAAAGAAAACTATGAGGATGCGAGGCATGAGTTGGCCTCAATAGATTGGAGAGAGTTACTTAAAGGGATGACAGTAGATAGGCAATGGCAAACATTCAAGGAACGCATGGGGGAATTGCAACAACTATTTATTCCTGACTGTCACAGAAGCAAAATGAGTAAGAGGGCCAATCCATGGCTTACAAAGGAAATTAGAGATAGTATCTGATCTAAGGAACAAGCATACAGATTGGCCAAGAAAAATAATAAATCTGAGGATTGGGAGCAATTTAGAATTCAGCAAAGCAGGACCAAAGGATTGATTAGGAAGGGGAAAATAGAGTACGAAAGTAAGCTTGCAGGGAATGTAAAGACTGACACTAAGAATTTCTACTAGTATGTGAAGAGAAAGGGATTGGTAAAGACAAATGTAGGTCCCCTACAGACAGAAACGGGGGAATATATAATAGGGGACAAAGAAATGGCTGAGGAACTGAATACATACTTTGGTTCTGTCTTCACAGAAGAGGAAACAAATCAGTTACCAGAATTGTTGGAGGATGCAAGATTTAGTGAGAGGGAAGAACTAAGGGAGATCAATATTAGTTGAGAAATGGTGATGGGAAAATCGTTGGGATTGAAGGCTGATAAATCCCCAGGGCCTGATAATCTACATCCCAGAATACGTAAGGAAGTAGCTCTAGAAATAGTGGATGCATTGGTGGTCATCTTCCAGGATTCTATAGACTCTGGAACAGTCCTGGCAGACTGAAGGGTGGCTGATATCACTCCAATATTCCAAAAGGGAAGTAGAGAGAAAACAGAGAATTATAGACCAGTGAGCCTAACATTGGTAGTGGGAAAAATTCTCAAGTCCATTGTCAAGGATTTTATAGCGGACCATTTAGAAAGCAGTGGCAGGATCAGAGAGAGTCAGCATTGATTTATGAAGGGGGAATCATGCTTGTCAAATCTGTTGGAATTCTGTGAAGATGTAACTAGTAGAGTTGACATGGGGTAGCCAGTCAATATGGTACATTAGGACTTTCAGAAAGTGTTTGACAAAGTCTCACATAAGAGATTATTGTGCAAGATTAAATGCATGGGACTGGGGCAAGTATATTGAGATGGATAGAAAACTGGCTGGCAGAGAGGAAACAAAGAGTAGGGACTAATGGATCCTTTTCATATTGGCAGGCAGTAACTAGTGGGGTGACACAGGGATCGCTGCTGGGGTCCTAGCTATTCACAATATATATTAATGATTTGGATGAGGGGACAAAATGTAACATCTCCAAGTTTGCAGATGATACCAAGTTGGGTAGGGGAGTGAGCTGTGATGAGGATGCAGAGATCCTTCAGCATAATCTGGCCAGGTTGCGTGAGAGGGCAAATCATTGGCAGATGCAGTATAATTTGGATAGATGTGAGGGTTATTCAGTTTGGAAGTAAAAACAAGAAGGCAGATTACTACCTGAATGGCTGTAAATTGGGAGAGGGGAGTGTGCAGTTGGACCTGGGTGTCCTTGTGCACCAGTCGCTGAAAGTGAGCATGCAGGTGCAGCAGGCGGTAAAGAAGGCAAATGGTATGTTGGCCTTCATTGTGAGAGGTTTTGACTGCAGGAGCAGGGATGTGTTGTTGCAGATGTACAGGACCTTGTTGAGACCACACCTGGAATATTGTGCGCAGTTTTGGTCTCCTTTTCTGAGGAAGGATGCTCTTGCTTTCGAGGGAGTGCAGCGAAGGTTTACCGGGCTGATTCCAGGGATGGCGGGTCTGACGTATGAGGAGAGATTGTCTAGGATTGTTTTTGTTGAGGTTCAGCTAAATGAGGGGGGAATCTCATTGAGACTTATATAATTCTATCAGGACTGGACAGGGTAGATGCAGGGAGGATGTTCCTGACGGTGGGTGTGTCCAGAGCCAGGGGTCACAGTATGAGGATTCGATGTAGATGATTTAGGACGGAGATGAGAAGACGTTTCTTGACCCAAAGAGTGGTGAACCTGTGGAATTCATTACCACAGGAAGTAGTTGATGCCAAGACATTGAATGTATTCAAGAGGTGACTAGATATAGCACTTGGGGCGAATGGGATCAAAGGTTATGGTGAGAAAGTAGGATTAGGCTACTGAGTTGGCCGATCAGCCATGATAATGAAGAATGGCGGAGCAGGCTCGAAGGGCTGAATGGCCTCCTCCTGCTCCTGTCTTCTATGTTTCTGTGTTTCTATGAAATACCAGATTCTGAGAGTTTTGATTTTTCTCAGTCATGGGGAAGTGGTGGGAAAGTGGAGTTGAACTGAAGATCAGCCACAATCGCGATGAAAGGCAGAGCAAGCTCAAGGAGTCACATAGTCTACCCTGTTTCTACTTCTTATGTTCTTAGCTGATGGTGTTAACTTACAATATCAGTGGCATTCACGTCTGCCTTCATCTTGAGTAAACTGTTGCAAACATCAAGCTGTCCATTCCCTGCTGCCAAGTGGAGAGGAGTCCGCTTCGACTAAATGTATTTTAAAAAAAATTAACAATTGTTGTAAAAATGCATCTTCAATCTAAAAATATCGAAGCAGGTGACCTGCCTCACTTCCATATTTAAAGAACAAAACCCTTTTCAATCATATTGTAATTTTGATATTTCCCATTAGGGCAGGACAGCAGAAAGTTTGTTCCCCTGATTCTGTTCCCAAGTTGAGACACCACCTCCTTGACTATTGTTGCCTCCCTTTAGGGAAGTACATTATCTCACTGACTGCACAAGGCAGATTGTAAATCTGCCATGTTCAAGTTAATGGAATGTGAGGAGTGTGTTTCTATCTCCTGTCCTAACCAATATTTATCACTATACGAACATTGCTACAATACATATCAGGCCTTTGTCTGAAATGCTGTTTGTAGGATCTCATTAGGATCTCATCATGCTCAGACGCTCTGCTGCATTTCTCACATTGCAACATAAACAAGCTGCAAAGTGATTTGTGACACCACAAGGACATGAAAGACACCATAGAAATGCATGCCCCTCCTTTCTATAATTGTGCTCTGTGAAGCTATGGCACAATAAATTAAAGCATGTGTCTGAGAAATCTGTATTTAATTACATATGAATGCTTTTGATGATGGAACTAAATATCTCCAAGCTTGACATAACACAAAGCTGAGTGGGAAGGGTGAACTATGAAGAGGATGCAAAATGTGATTTAATGTGCTTCAGTGTGATTTAGTCAAGCTGAGTGAGTGGGCAAATGCATGGTAGATGGATTATAATGTAAATAAATGTGAGGTTATCCATGTTGGGAGCAAGAACAGGAAGGAAGATTAATATCTGAATGGCAAATAGACTGGGAAAGCGGAAGGTGCTTTGAGCCTTGGGTGTCCCAGTAGACCAATTAGTGAAAGTAAACGTGCAAGTACAGTAGGCAGTCAAGAAGGCAAATGGCATGTAGGCCTTCGTACAGAGAGGATTCGAGTACAGGACCAAGGATAACACGGTGTAGAGCTGGATGAACACAGCAGGCCAAGCAACATCAGAGGAGCAGGAAAGCTGACGTTTCGGATTGAGACCCTTCTTCAGAAATGGAGGAGGGGAAGGGGATTCTGAAATAAATAGGGAGAGAGGGGGAGGCGAATAGAAGATGGATGAAGGAGAAGATAGGTGGAGAGGAGACAGGCAGGTCAAAGAGGCGGGGATGGAGCCAGTAAAGGTGAGTGTTGGTGGGGAGTTAGGGAGGGGATAGGTCAGTCCAGGGAGGATGGACAGGTCAAGGAGGCGGGATGAGGTTAGTGGTAGGAGATGGGGGTGGGGCTTGAGGTGGGAGGAATGGTTAGGGAGGCGGGGACTAACTGGGCTGGTTTTGGGATGCGGTTGGGGGAGGGGAGATTTTGAAGCTTGTGAAGTCCACATTGATACCCTT
>NC_063335.1:104012991-104017891 GCF_021869965.1 Rhincodon typus | reverse complement strand
AAGGGTATCAATGTGGACTTCACAAGCTTCAAAATCTCCCCTCCCCCTACCGCATCCCAAAACCAGCCCAGTTAGTCCCCGCCTCCTTAACCATTCCTCCCACCTCAAGCCCCATCCCCATCTCCTACCCACTAACCTCATCCCGCCCCCTTGACCTGTCCGTCCTCCCTGGACTGACCTATCCCCTCCCTACCTCCCCACCTACACTCACCTTCACTGGCTCCAACCCCGCCTCTTTGACCTGTCTGTCTCCTCTCCACCTATCTTCTCCTTTATCCATCTTCTATCCGCCTCCCCCTCTCTCCCTATTTATTTCAGAATCCCCTTCCCCTCCCCCATTTCTGAAGAAGGGTCTCGACCCGAACCGTCAGCCTTCCTGCTCCTCTGATGCTGCTTGGCCTGCTGTGTTCATCCAGCTCTACACCGTGTTATCTCAGATTCTCCAGCATCGGCAGTTCATACTGTCTCAGGAGCAAGGATGCCTGGCTGCAATTGTTACAGGGCCTTGAGGACAGCACATCCAAAATATAGTGTGAAGGTTCGGTCTCCTTATCTGAGGAAAGGTGTTATGGCTATTGAGGAAGTGCAGCAAAGATTTAGCAGACTGATCCCTGGGATGGCAAGACTGATGTATGAAGAGAGACGGCATCAGTTAGGACTATATTCACTGGAGTTTAGAAGAATGAAAAAAACTGTAAATTCTAACAATCGAGACGGTATAAACCAAGGAAGGATGTTCCCAATGATCATGGAGTCCAGTATCCAGGGTCACAGTTTAAGGATATGGGGTAGGCCATTTAGAACTGTGATGAGGAGAAGCTTCTTTATCCAGAGAGTGGTGAGCCTATGGAATTCTCTGCCAAAGAAAGCTGCTTAAAGAACTGAATATTTTCGGGAAGGGGTTAAATATAGATCTTAGTGCTAAAGGGATCAGTGGGCATGGGGAGAAAGCAGGAACAGGGTACTTAATTGGGTGATCAGACATGATCACATTGAATGGCAGAGCATGTTCAAAGGATTGAATGGCCTACTATTTCATGCGTCTCTCTGATGTGACATGATCTTAACCACACAGCAGATCAAATGTACTGGATTTAACAGCAATTTAGTTCAGTTATTTTACCATATAAATGTTTTAGCTTGTGTTTGAACGAGGCTTGAATTACCCAGGGAAGTGCCCAGCTTTGAAAGGCAGGACATCATCAACCATTAGAGCAAAAAAGACTCAAGTCGAATCAAGTAGCAAAAATATCGTCTAAAACTTCGACTTTCAAAGATTGAGGATTAGAGATGAAACACAAAATTTAAGGAAGCAAGGAATTTGAAAGATGTGGGACTTGGATAAGATTCAGTTAGAATAATGTAATAGCTTATTCAATGATACAGTTCGGTGTATAGTTATACTTGGTATAAAATAATTGAAAAATAAATCAGCACTGGTTAAAAATCAATTGCTTTATATAACCAAGTCAACAATAAGTCCATTTTTGAATGGTTCAAGAGATAGAGGCAGATTGAGTAATTTAGATGCCATACTGTTTCATCTTGCCAGATGATTTTTTTTTACACTTGTCAGGGTTTTATTGGCAAGTGAAATCATTCTGACTGCCTTTTACATTTTTTAATATAAAGGCAGAGTTCCTACAGTCTCACCAGACCATTGGGCTGCTCTCTCATTTTCAAGACAGAGAGAGATATCCAGTTTAACCCGGCAGTCACCACACCTGAGGAATGGGGAGAGGTTGAGAAGGAGAGTCCTTCATGGTAATCACAGCCAGTGCAGGAGTTGAGCCCATGCTTTAGTATCATTGCAAACCAATTGTCCAACCAACTGAGCTAATCAACCCTCACAAATACCGCGAGTACTGGATATCTGACTGCCATATAACCAGTAATCTCATCTTGTGTTTATGTGTCCTAATTTATTTGCACATAAAACGCCTGCTACAATGTCAGCCAGCAGGACCACGATGACAGGGTCCCATCATACTATATTTGCCTCTTCATTTGTCAAAAAGAGCATTGAATCATCTACACACAGATCTCAGCTTGTCACGTCACAAGTAATACTGTTGATACTACTCTTCCATTATCCTGAAAGGAGCTGTGCATTTGGGAGGTTTGAAAATCCAGAGTCAAAACTGACATGGGTGATCTGGGATTGTTCGGCATGACTTGCAACGTACAAGATTTTTTAAAACTGCATTTTCACAGTTAACAGAGCTGGTTGCTTCAATCATTCTTCAGTTTGTGACAGCCTGTAAAATAATGCAAAGGATCTCTCCCGTTTTTCATTCTTCGCAGGACGCACAATCTCAACTCACGATTCTACTCCGCCTTATCGGACATTAAAAACTGTAAGTATACTAAACTTACAGGCGCCTGCCACTTAACACAGGCCTCTTCCACCCACCAAGTCCCCAACGCTACCCAGGACCTTCCCCACAATGTGCCCGCTGCCATTGACCATGTGGTCACCATCGCAGCATCGGATTTCATCCGCCAACACCCGGTACGCCACTGCCGGTACGGTTA
This sequence comes from Rhincodon typus, assembly GCF_021869965.1. Lineage (NCBI taxonomy): Eukaryota > Metazoa > Chordata > Chondrichthyes > Orectolobiformes > Rhincodontidae > Rhincodon > Rhincodon typus. The sequence continues at coordinate 104,015,356 of NC_063335.1, read as the reverse complement.
CCACCATCCACAGCGCTGATACCGCCGCCTCCATTGCCGAGACCAATAGCACCACTAACATTGAGGACTCACCTGCCGACGCTGCTCCGCCCACCGCCGACACCAATGCCGCTCCGCCCACCGCCGGCGCTGACACTGCTCCGCCCACCACCAATGCCACTCCGCCCACTGCCTCCACAGCCAGCAGCTCCAAAGGAGACAGTAGCACCCAGCCCTGCCGAGTCTTCACCATCCCCCCAGACTCCCCCTTACTGAGGACGAACGGTCCGTCCTCAGTAAAGGGCTCACCTTTGTCCCCTCCACCCACACATCAACGAATACCGCTCACGCTTGGACATAGAGCAGTTTTTCCGCCGCCTCCACCTCCACGCTTACTTCTTTAACCGTGAACCTAACCCTCCCTCTACTGACCCCTTCTCCTGCTTCCAACATACCCCCTCCTCCTGGACATCACTCCAAGGCCTCCTACCCTCCCTCTTCATCTCCAACTGCCGTCGAGACATCAATCGCCTCAACCTCTCCACCCCTCTCACCCACTCCAACCTCTCTCCCGCAGCACGTGCAGCCCTCCGCTCCAATCCCAGCCTCACCATAAAACCCGTGGACAAGGGAGGCGCAGTTGTAGTATGGCGCACTGACCTCTACATCGCTGAGGCCAGACGCCAACTCTCTGACACCTCCTCCTACTGCCCCCTTGATCATGACCCCACCCCCGACCACCAAAACATCATCACCCAGACCATCCACAACCTCATCACTTCAGGTGACCTCCCACCCACAGCCTCCAACCTCATCGTTCCCCAACCCCATATCACCCGCTTCTATCTCCTTCCCAAAATCCATAAACCCGACTGCCCTGGTTGACCCATTGTCTCTGCCTGCTCCTGCCCCACCAAACTTATCTCCCCTTATCTCAACTCCATCTTCTCCCCCCAGTCTAGGAATTCCCCACCTACATCCGTGACACCACCCACGCCCTCCACCTCCTCAAAAACATCCGATTCCCTGGTCCTCAACACCTCATCTTCACCATGGACGTCCAGTCCCTACACACTTGCATTCCCCACGCAGATGGCCTAAAAGCCTTCTGCTTCTTCCTCTCCCGCAGGCCAGACCAGTCCCCCTCCACTGACACCCTTATCCGCTTAACTGAACTCGTCCTCACCCTCAATGACTTTTCTTTCAATTCCTCCCACTTCCTATAGACAAAAGGGGTGGCCATAGGTACCCACATGGGCGCAAGCTATGCTTGCCTCTTTGTAAGACACATGGAACTGTCCCTCTTCTGTAGCTACACTGGCCCTAAACCCCACCTCTTCCTCTGTTACATTGATGACTGTATCGACGCTGCCTTGCGCTCCCAAGAGGAGCTTGAATAGTTCATCAACTTTACTAACACCTGCTACCCCAACCTTAAGTTCACCTGGACCATCTCCGATACCTCTCTCTCCTTCCTGGACCTCTCTGTTTCCATCTCTGGCAACCACCTAGAAGCCGATATCTATTTCAAGCCCACCGACTCCCACAGCTACCTAGAATACACCTCCTCTCACCCACCTTCCTGCAAGAATGCCATCCCCTATTCCCAATTCCTTCACCTCCGCTGCATCTGCTCCCAGGATGAGGCATTCCACTCCTGGACATCCCAAATGTCCTCGTTTTTCAAGGACCACAATTTTCCCCCCACAGCGTTCGAAAATGCCCTCAAACACATCTCTTGCATTCCCCACACCTCAGCCCTCACAACCCGTCCCCGCAATAACAACAAAGACAGAATTCCCCTTGTCCTCACATATCACCCCATCAATGTCCGGATTCTACGCATTATTCTCTGCCAATTCCGCCACCTCCAATCTGACCCCACTACGAAGGATACATTTCCCTCCCCACCCTTATCTGCCTTCCAGAGGGACCACTCTCTCCGCGACTCACTCGTCCGCTCCACACTTCCCACTAGCCCCACCACCCCCGGCACTTTTCCCTGCAACGTCAGGAAGTGCTACACCTGCCCCTACACCTCCCCCCTCACCCCCATCCCAGGCCCCAAGAAAACCTTCCACATTAAACAGATGTTCACCTGCACATCTGCTATTGTGGTATATTGTATCCGCTGTTCCCGATGTGGCCTCCTCTACATCGGGGAAACCAAGTGGAGGCTTGGACACCGCTTTGAGGAGCACCTACGCTTGGTTCGTGACAAACAACACCTCCCAGTCGCGAACCACTTCAACTCCCCCTCCCACTCCTTGGACGACATGTCCATCCTGGGCCTCCTCCAGTGCCACAATGATGCCACCTGAAGGCTGGAGGAACAGCATCTCATATTCCGCTTGGGAACCCAGCAGCCTAATGGTCTCAATGTGGA
>NC_063335.1:103990740-104012891 GCF_021869965.1 Rhincodon typus | reverse complement strand
CCAACCCCCATCCCAACTCCCTACCTACAATCACCTTTACTGGCTTCATCCCTGTCTCCCTGACGTGTCCATCTTCTCTCCACCTCTCTGCTCCTCTCTCCACCTTCTATCATCGCCTCCCTGCTCTCTATTTATTCCAGAGCCCCCTTCCTCTCCCCCATTTCTGAAGAAGAGTCCAGACCCGAAACGTCAGCTTTCCTGCTCCTCTGATGCTGCTTGGCCTGCTGTGTTCATCCAGCTCTACACCTTGTTATCTCAGACTCCAGCATCGGCAGTTCCTACTATCTCTCTAAAATAATGTGATCCTTTTTGTTTCACTGGTCCCATTTATATCTTGATTATTGGCTCTAAATTTAGTTTTATGCCGTTTTTAAGCAAGCTTTAGAACTTTAAAGGATGTCTTCAAGTGAAAAGTTTCCATTACCAAAGAATTCAGTGTGTTTATGGAACCCAAACAGATGTTATTGCAATGAATCTGCAATGCAGAACAGTAGAGGGCCTCTAACTAACCAATATTTGACTAATCTATTCAAAGGTCTCCAGGCTTACATCATAGCATAGCACCACCTACAGTCAGGGATCACTCACATACATTTGAGCTCTTCGAGGGTTCTTGTGGTGAACTAGTAGCGTTCCTGTCTCCGAGCTAGGAAACCCATGTTCAAGTCCCACCTGCTACATCTCTGAACAGGTTGATGACAAAAACATCTGAATTTAAGATCTTCATAAACTAGTGGTCCAGGCAGCTCAGATCCCTGCCAATGGGGGTTTTTGATGCTGTGAATAGCACTCCAGCCTCTGAGCCAGTAAAGCCAGGTTCAAGTCCCACTGCAGGACTTGATGGCCATAGAAGGAGCATTTATAATGTAGTCAAATAGATTGTGTAAGCGTTATAAATCCTTTCAATATACGCCAATAGCAGGTGGCAAGAGTGTGAGAAATTACTGGCCAGCCATTGATGGAAAGAAAGTGGATCCTCTGCTAACACTGCTCCAGGATACAATGTGCATATCAATAATGTAGGTCGTGACAGAAACTCAGACTCCTTGGGGAGCTGATGGGGTCAGTTGGCTCGAGGGGCAGTGTAGGCCAGCTTGGTGCCAGAAGTGCTGCATTCAATCTCCATTCAGACTGAGGCAGATTTAGGATCTGCTTCCTTGTTCTAGTCATAGTGCTGGGGGTCAGACCTGCCTGCAGGCAGAGAACTGAGTGAAATGGCATCAGGAACACCAATGCCAGACACAAGACTCCGCTAAGTGAGAGAGACAGTTTACTTCAGCGGATGAGGTTTGGTGTAGGAACCACAGGAATGGGTAAGACGCATGGTTGATACAAGGTCAGGTCCAGTGATATATAAAGTTTGGGTAGGTGCGATGATCATGAACAAGTACGTGGACCATATGAAAGCTGCAAACTCGCAAATGGTGCGGGAGAAAAACCAGTTCCTTGACTGCCTTTCCAACTGTTCCAGAACCAGTGGGTTCTCATTTTGTTCAAGGTATGTCCTGAGTGAGGGTATGCAATTACCTTCACTCAAGTGGTGCTCCCCCAACTCAGTCAGACTGCCGAGGGTATCCACAAAATACCCTGCAATTCACATGCTCCACTTGCCGAATTTTCCAGTGATAAAGCCGGTTGTGGTGCCTGTTTGAAGTCCAGTTGGGCTTCAGCTAGGTAGGTGCTTTTGCTTAGTTATATCATTAATCCCACTCTCGTCACCACTGAAATAACTTCAAAGAGGCTGGTATCATGTCAAGGTGTCACCCTTCATTCACACATGGAGAGTCCTTGACATTGATCCAGCTTCCTCAGAGCCAGATCTCAGAGTGAACAGAACCACTGACACTCCTGTTTATATCTGTCAGCCAGGGCTCCCTGATTGGCAGCCCCAGTCAGGGAACCATATTCTATGGGGTCTACCTAGCTGACCTCATCACAGTGTGATGTCTGAAGAGATGCAGTGTTCACAATGGAGGCAGTCTGACAGCACACCTTATGGCGATTCCTAGTTCTCCGATGAATGAGTGCCGAAACAGTTTGAACTGTGTGCCAGGTTTTGCAAATGTGTAGGTAGTGGTAGGTACATTTTTGTACAAAGATCCATGTCAATAGATTTCTTATGCATTGACATGACACCTGGCCAAGTGGAGCTTTCAGCATCTTGGGGCAGGGTTTTACATGTCTCTGCAGGCAGGTGTGAAGGCTGTTGAGCATATCAAGCCCAGCCAGTGGCCTTCCTGTCACTTACAGCACCACCCCTCCTCCCAGCCTCCACCCCCCACCCACCATCATCACCATCCATCTGATCTACCAGAACTGTAACAGAGGCACAGCAGACACTCTGTGATTAACCCAACCTGGGGCTTACCGATGCCCATCAGTGGTCAATTAATAGTTCAAATACTGCATCCTGTATCTTGACTACATGTATGGTTCACCATGGCATGTCCTTAAATATTGAATGGCATTCATCATTCATAATGGCGTAAAGTACCTCCTAGTAGCCACTTGCAATCTGTAAAACCATTGGCACCTGTAACTCATTGTGAATAAATAACTATAGTTAGTAACTTACCAAAGATAGTGCATCAATACTAGATGCGTGGGTCTCCACTAGAAGCTTTACCAGCTTGTTGTAACCATTCTGTGCTCCCAGGTGTAGAGGTGTCAGGCCGAGCTTGGTTTTGGCATTGACAAAGGCCTTGTGCCATAGCAGGATGTCTGAGATCTGATCATGCCCATTCTCGGCTGCCAAGTGAAGTCCCGCTTTACCATGCTGTTCCACAACAGTAAAGAAAAAGTCTTCACAGCAGTATGACAGGGCCTTGTATTTTAAATATCAAGCATCATACAATGCTACTCATTTAACTTTCGAGCAGTAGTTCAATAAATTGTCAACCAAATATATTTAGGTATTGGTTGCTGAACACTGAATGTGAAATTCTAGGCAGCAGAATAGATTTTGCTCTGTTTGTAACACTGCTAGGTAGCATCAGTGCTAAAAACTACAAATCAAAATATTGTTAGAAGTTACATAAATGACAACATGGTGATACTTTGAATAATGAGTACAGATTTAAGCACTGTCTGAGCCAAATACTCGGCATGTCCTGCTGCCTTTGGTAGACTGAAATGTTTTATTTCTAATTTAGATGCCTGGCCCTTAAAACGGAAGTCTCAGTTACCTCGTCAAAAACATCTACCCTGGCATGGTTTAGCAGCAATATCTTCACCATCTCTGTGTGCCCTCTCTCTGCAGCCAAAAGCAATGGCGAACTTCCATTCTAAAATATGACAGGAAATAATTAGCGAACTTGGTCATGAAGTCACAAAAGCGCAAATTCATTACTTGAGACAAACATTTAAACTTGTGATGTTTAAACTCCAAGCTGAGGTTCAGAGGAAGGGGCACAGTCCATCAGCATGAGAATTTGGCCACGGGAAACCCTCAAGTATATTTCAACTTGGCCAAGACTCGAACAGAGAAAAAACCCAATGCTCCAGGAACTGGATGAATGTCATTTCAGATATTGAAATGGTAACCAATGAGTAGCCAATAGGTGCAAATCCTCCTTGCCTCCCAGCTCAGAATCATAGCAAATACTATATTGCAAACTCCTGATGAAAAACATAAAATAAAAACACACAATAGTAAAAATACATTGATGCAGATGGACAGCTGTGTAGTTTTAGAATTGGTGTGGTGCTTTTTGAAAAATAACACCATTTTCTCGCCATTACAGCCAGCAGGAAAGGATACACTTCATTTGGATTGAAACTTTCAGGACAACAGGAAATCCACTGCTGATATGAATAGTAATTTCCTAATGTTAAATAAACTCTAGGTAACTGCCTGATGACAATAAATGAAATGTAATAATTATACTCTAACGTTTTCCTTTATTCATTCACAGGATGAGAGCATCATTGGCTAGGTATCATTTATTGCCCATCCCTAATTGCCCAGAGGCAGTTAAGAGTCAACCACATTGCTGTGGGTTTGGAGTCACAAGTAGGCCAGACCAGGTAAGGATGGCAGTTTCCTTCCCTAAAGGACATTAGTGAACCAGATGGCCTTTTCTGACAATGACAATGGATTCATGGTCATCATTGGACTCTTAATTCCAGATTTTTTTTATTATTGAATTCAAATTCCACCATCTGCCGCGGCAGGATTCGAACCTGGGTTTTCTGTTCTATCACTTAGTAATTCCATGACAGAACATTTCAGAGGCGTTGGAATTTAAAGTAACATATTCAGTACCATACCAATTCGAGTGTTTCTTCAGCCATAAGAAACAGCAAGGTCCCTCAAACAGCTATGAGATAAACTACCAGACAAGCTGTTTTAATTATATTGATGGAGCGATGAATGTTGTTCTTACAGCGTCACATTATTTAACGGTGTAGAAAGAATTTCAGTTTATCATTTCACCTGAAAGCCACTTATGACAATGCAGCACTTCCTGAATCTGTCTGGTTTCTGGACGGGGAGCCTTTCACTGACAATATAACACATGCTGAGGGGTTAAAATACTGGCATGGACTGGTTGGGCCAAATGGACTGTGCTGTACATCCTATTTTTAAAAATCTTACATGTGGGTGTGGGATGTCTTGACTTCTGGATTTTCTTTACTCTGCTGACCAATGCCTGCTCTGCTCCAGCAAAGTCTGTTCAGTTAAAATTCAGTCCACTGGGTCAAATGAGTGGCGGAAAGATAGGTTTTAAGAAATGTTAATGGAGAAGGAAGATAGAGGATAAGAAAGGTCCACTGAGAGAATTCCAGCTCAGGGCTTAGATAATGAAAGGGAGCAAAGGTCATAGGGAGGGTAAAAGAAGTCAGGGCTACTTAAGATGTAGAGGACTGTGGAGACTACAGAATGCAAAAGGGATGCAGAGCAGGAGGTGGCTATTGGGATAGAGAAGGAATGAACTGAACTCAAGTAAATTTCCAAGTGTCTCATGATGTAGGCTGACATGGTTGTTTCACTATCAGAAGATTTGTGAATGGAGCTGAATAATAAACCCATTAATCCTATAATAATACAGGGAAGGCCATTGATGAAACAGAGGAAACTTCAGTGAGCAGCTGTCAGTGTCATCTGGGACTGCGGTACTTGGTCTCTACCAACTGCAACCACTTTCCTTTGCATCAAGTGTAACCCCAAAATAGAGATGTTTTGACCTTTGGATCTCCCAAAAGTGAGGCCCAAATGATTGGGGAGAATGAGGAGTTGAAAGAAATTAGTATCAGTAAGAAGGTTGTACTGGAGAAATTAATGGGGCTGAAAGTTGCCAAGTACCCAGGAGCTGATTGTCTACATTTCAGAGTGTTGAAGGAGATGGCTTAAAGATAATCAATGCGTTGACTATCATTCGCATGTAAATCTTCCGAATGTCCATTGATTTTGGAATGATTCCCATAGATTGGAAGTTTGGAAATGTCACCCCATTATTTAAGAAAGGGACAAAAGAGAAAAATTGGAAATGACAAACCCACCAATCTTACATCAGTAGTACGGAAAATGTTATAATTTATGATAAAAGTCATTTGGATGAAAATGATGTGATTGGGCATGATCAGCAAAGATTTACGAATGGAAAATCATATTTGACAAACTTGGTGTGTTCTAATAAATTACAAACAAAATTGATAAAGGGCAGTTGATGAATGTAGTTTATTTGGATTTTCAGAATGCTTTGGATGAGGCCCCCCGCAGGACATTTATCTGAAGATCAGAGGCCGAATGTCTTTGACCACTGAAATGTTCCCGCAGTGGGAGGGAACATTCCTGTCTAACGGTTATTGCGCAGTGTTCATTGACCTGTTGTTGTAGCGTCTGCATGGTCTTACCAATATACCATGCCTTGGGGCATCCTGGCCTGCAGTGTATGAGATAGACAATGTTGGCTGAGTCACATGAGTACCTGCCATGTATGTGGTGGGTGGTGTTCCCATGTGTGATGGTCGTATCCATGTTGATGATCTGACATAACTTGCAGAGGTTGCCATGGCAGGGTTGTATAGTGTTGCGGTCAATGCTGTCTTGAAGGTTGGATAGTTTGCTGTGAACAATGGTCTGTTTAAGGTTTGGCTGTTGTTTGAAGGCGAGAAGTGTAGGCGTAGGGAAGATCTTGGCGAGGTGCTCATTGTCATCAATAATGTGTTGAAGGCTTGTTTAGTACTTCCTGGGAGCAGAGAAACCACTCCATGTTCTTCAACGTTGTCTATTTCACACTACCAGCAAGGATGCCCCAAGGCACGGTTTACTGGCGAGATCATGCAGACGCTACAACAATGGCTGAATGGACACTGCACAACAATTACCAGACAGGGATGTTCCCTTCCAGTGGGAGAGCACTTCAGTGGTCAAGGGCATTCAGCCTTCGATCTTCAGTAAACTTCCTCCAAGGCGGACTTCGGGATACACAACAACGCAGCGTCACCTAGCACAGGTTGATAGCCAAGTTCGGTCCCCATGAGGACGGCCTCAACCAGACTCTTGGTCCATGTCACACTACAGGTGACCCCACCACACTCTACACTCTCACACACACACACATACACACACACTCTCACACACAAACACACTCACACATACACACACACTCTCTCTCTCTCTCTCCCTCACATGCACACACACGTGTACACACACACACAAATAAATCTATGGGGTGAATTTGCATTTGCAGATATGTTCTATTTTGTTCAAAAAGCACACAATTTGTAGACAGTCAATGTGGCATTTTATAAATTCCTATTTTGGAAATAAAACAACTCTGACTCCAAGTTGATACACAGTCGGATTCTAAACAAGGCCTCACACCTAAAATGCATTGTATGACCTCTGGTATACTGAGCGAACTCATAAAACCTTTCATTATCTCGGGGCAGTGACTTGAAAGAAATTCAGGAATTTGCATATTAATCCTTTGTAACTGATTAAAGATTTAACAGCCATCTTAGGTTTGTTCAACATTGCATCACTTCTATGACCCTTTGATCTTTTGCTTAGAAATTCTGTGTCTGATGCTAGCTCTTTCTCTGAAGAAGGAGCGAGACTCCAAAAGCTTGTGTCTTCTCATAAACCTGTGGGACTCTAACCTGATGTCATGTGATTTTTGACGGGAAATAATTGGGCAATAAAGACTCATGCTTAACATCTATGAGGACCATATTTAAGCAGGACTTTAAAAAAACACATGGACAGGTACCTGAGATTGTTTATTGATGACCTGCTGGATTCTATTGGAACTGATGTATTTCAAGATCTCAAGAAGAACTTCAGCATTCCCCACATGTGCACAGTAATGCAATGGAGTCTCATGTGTCTAGAAAGGCAGTAAAAACCACATTTCAATAAATTTCCAAATGCAAATTTTCAAATCAAATCTCAGAGGTAAAGTGTTTAAGTTTAACTGTCTGCCTATAATAATTTGTCACATTGCAGAATCTACTAGTGCAGACAGGTTTCACTGGATTAAATGGCCTTTTCTCATCCTTCCACACCTTTTCTGTCTTCCTCACCTTTTCCTGTCATATTATTTTACTTCTGTCTATTATGAAAATTCATTTTGACTATTCTTCTTTCTTTTCCTTTTTTTGAAGAAAACAAGAATCAAACTCTCTTCTGGATTGTATTTTCCAGGTTCTGCCCTGTTGTTTGGGAATTGGAGCAGCTTGGCATGGAATTGCAAATCCACAGTTTGGTTTACAACTGTTGAAATAGTTGCAGCAATGGAATGACTAAAGATATAAATATTAACATGAGGTATTTTCAATTAGCTGGAGGGCACTCTTGCCTTCTATCCTTCAGGAATTTGAAAAATATGGCAGACACTGTTCTCGCCTCAGTGTTGTTTTGGGCAGGATATTTCCGATTCTAATAAACCTTACCCCAAATGCCCTCTTCCATTTTTCTGGACACACAGTACCAGGGCATGTATCTCAGAATTTTCGAGAGCAGGTCTTGTGCTGACTCTCCTGGCTTAGACTCAAAGGCTGAACCAAGGCTCCAGGTTCGCAGCTAGGCCCCAGTGCTTGAAGTAGCAGAAGCATCAGTGAAAGGGACAGCAGAAGATCCCAACGACCAATGACTGGTGACAGTGTCTAGAGGGGCAGCGGATCAGGAACAGGAGGGACGAAAGCCGCACACCCCCAGGACCATGGCTCCAGCTCGGAAGTGGCAGTTTTGGTTGTGGCAACAGCAAAGGCCCATAACTGAGAACCCAGAGCCTGTTATAGAGACCCCGGAGCACGTTTCAGAGCCTCCAGCTGATGTCAAGAAGCAACTGGACAAGCAGCGGAGGAGGAACAAGAAGAACAGAGAAAGATGAAGTCCATTGCAGTAAAATCTTTCATTATATTCAGTGTTTCAAGATGGCACTGGAATGTGGTGACACTGCATATAACACGTGAGAAAACACTTCTCACTGTCGTTTCTAATCTACGTTTTTATATATATGAAATCTGAATCTAAAGCTAAATCTACTAAATTGCAAATCAGCATTGGAAGTTGGAATGAGAGAGGTCATTTGGCCAATCAACCTATTCCTTTCACAGCTAATACCATCTGAATCCTAAACCTGCATTTTTATCCAATATGTATATATGTTGCTTAACTATTAACGATCTATTAATATCTTTCAGACACTCAATTTCATTAAGCAGTAAATTTGACACATTTGGTGCGTTTTTTTATGTCTTACTTTTCACATTTGGTTCCCATCTCTGGACAGAGCAAACCATCCCACAAGATATCATTCTGTATCAATACTATTTAACTCCGGTGTGCTGCAACCTTCCCCAGGATTAATTACCACTTTGGTTGTTGCAGTGATATCAGCTTCATATTCCATGAGAAGTTTAACAATCTGAGTGTCTTCTTGTTGAAAGTGAACCATGTCCTTCTTAATCTCTGCTGCCAGGTGTAGGGATGTTTCTCCTTTCTGGATAAAATAGAAAGAATTGTCAAGTTAACAGCAGAGGGTGTAACCACAAGCCTTTCAACTTAGTTAAAAAGTCGACTTGTAACAAAACACACTTTTATTTCATCAGTTAGTAACACTTTCTCCGAAAATACTTGAGAGAAATGCTTTTGTTGTTTCAAGAGAAACATGGGCCAGAAATTCTGTGGGCCATGCTATTAAGAATTGATTTATAACATTTGTTCAGAAAATGTGGATGTTGCTGGTTGAGTCAGCCAACTATTGCCCATCTCTAATTATCCAGGAGAAGGGAGTGGTGAGCTGCTTTCTTTGGTTGTAAACACACAGTTGTAAACTTCACAGTGCTAAGGGAAGTCTAGGGTTTCGATCCAGTTACGCAGAAGGAATAGAGGCATAGCTCCAAGTCAGGATGGTGTGAGGCTATGAGGGTAACTTTCAGGTGGGCGAGTCCTCATGCATCTGCCACTCTCATCCTTCTAAGTGGCACAGTTCACAGGTTTGGAAGGTGATGTCAAAGGAGCCTTGGTGAGTTACTGCAGTGCACCTTGTAGAAGGTAGGATCTTGTGCACTGTTCACCAGTGGTGAAGGGAATGTATGTTGAAGGTATTGGATGGAACACCAAACAACCAGGCTGCTTTGCCCTGGATGGTGTTGAGTTTCTTATGTGTTGTTACAACTGATCACACTCAAGCAAGTGGGGAGTATTCTATCACACTCCTCACCTGTGCCTTATGGATGGCGAGCAGGCTTTCAGGAAGTGAGTTATTTGCTGAAATCTTTCCCTGTAGCCTACTTTGGTAACCAAAGGATTTATATGATTGGTCCAGTTCAGTTTCTGGTCAATGGTAACCTCCAGGGTTTTGACAATGGGGAATTCAGTGATGGTAATACCATTGAACATCAAGGGGTGATGGTTAGATTTTCCCTTGCTGGAGATACCCATTGCTTGGCATTTGTGCAGCGTGAATGTTACTTGCCACTCTTCAGCCCAGGTTTGGATCTTGTCCAAGTCTTGCTGTATTTGAATGTGGACTGCTTCAGTGTCTGAGGAGTCACAAATGCTGTTGAAGATTGTGTACTCACCAGTCAGCATCTCCGACCTTATTAATTAGAATTTCCCTCTTTCCCTTTACTTTAAGAATTAAACCTATCTGTACCTCCTTGGTTTCCTTGCCTTTTCTGTTTTTCCCAGTTTCAATGCACATTGAGTCCTGTTTTTCTAAGGCTCCGTGATGTCACACGCAGTCAAATGCTGGCTTCACAGAGATGTTTACTTTTTAAGTAATGATGGTGAACACATTGAGCTTGGGAAAGAAAAAAAAAACACTGGAGAGATGGTTAGAGCTTAGTTACAGAAGCTGCAATGATGAAACCAGAAACAGATCTGGGATGTAAAATCAGAAGAGGGTAACTTGGAATAAGCTGCAATACACATTGAAAATGGGAAAACGGAAAAGGAAGGAAACCAAAGAGATATTGACAGGTTTATTTCCTATAGCAGAGGGAAAGAAGAAAATTCTAGTTAGTAAGAATTTGGATAAAATTGCTGAACATACAACTTACTTTAAGATTTATATTCAACATAGAGTACTGTTGAACAAAATATATCTTTTCACTATCTAACTGGTCCTCAAATGCAATAATGACATCAAAGAGAATGATGTTAGAAACTATTCTTTGCAGGATTACAGTTTTCATGGTCATGTTGCAGAAAATGAAGAGGAAAAGTGCAGTATGTTTTTTCTTTATCAGGTAGGGAGAGGTTTCTGAATGTGATTGAAAAGTTTAACTTCTGTGGCGGATGGGGAGAGGATGGTGTTTTAGATTTCTCCCCTCCCTTAATTCCATCTTTTGTGGAAATTTGTCCATTTAATAAGAAGTTTTTGGGTATTGTTATTTTTCTGAGTTCTTACCTTGTTTTCCTGGTTGACACACTCAGTGGCCTCCATGTGGCTCCTCTGATTGGTCAGGTAGCTGAGGATTTCTTCCACAACACTGAGATGACAGTGTCGGACTGCAATGTGCAATGGATTCTCTCCAACCTAAGCAACAGATCAACAGTTGGAAAGTTGCTTCTTAGAAAACATTGGCTTCTGTACGAGCCCTGCTGCCGATTCCACATTTTTCATGACATTGTTACAGCTGACCTCAAAATCCAATGCTGCAAATCTCTGAGATATTTGCACTCCTCCAATTCTGCCTGATGAAATCCCATGTACCTTCATTTGTTTAAGCTCTGAGCTTTAAAATTACATTCCTAAACCTCTTTGTATTTACCTCTCTCTTTTTCTTTAGGGCTTTCCTTAAAACCTGCTTCCTTGGACGAACTGTTTGACTCCTCTATTCATATTTTTTTTAAATTTTGGCTCACCGTCTAATTTTTTTGATAATCTGTGAAGCACCTTGGGATAGATTTTAAGGTGCTGTATGAATGCAATTTGTTGTTGCTGACAGGCTAATTTTGTAATTCTGTGTTATTTGTAGTGCTTGACATCTATTTACATGTTGGAACATGACTTTTCAACTCGAAAGAGAACACACAAACTATAAAGTAGATTTAATACACTGCACTTTGAGGGAGTTCAGAAGCATATTTATTTATTTATATATATTTATTTTCCTAATGTGAAACCTTTTCACAGTTGGAATACATTAACATTTGGAGTCAGGTCTGGATTGTATGAAAGTGATTTTCTGAACAGTGATGGATGTCAATTTAATATCTCAGCTGAAGGCTCTTGCTGAGAAAGGGGGTAGTGAGAACAAGGAATAAAAGCTACAAAAGATCAGATGAAGAAGGGTCCCAACCCGAAAGGTCAGATTTCCTGCTCCTCTGATGCTGCCTGGCCTGCTGCGTTCCTCCAGTTCCACACTATGTTATCTCTTATAAAAGATCAGACGGAGTGTGAATAGGGGCTGCTGTATTTTTGGACAAAGATCAAAACCTCCCGAAAAGCTGTTTCGTTATCTCAGTTTTCCCTCTCTGGATGTCTTCTACCTGTGTGTCTGAGGCACCGTAATCCTGTAAAACAATCTTCTATGTAAGATGCTGTTACATAAATGAATTCCAGCTGCTGAACTGTTGACAATCACTTTTGACTCCAGTACATATTTGAGTTTAGTGTGTAATTGTCTCTGAACAATTATTACTGAATGAAAAGCAATCTCCAAATTTAAATTAAATTTTCAAGAACGGCCAAATCTCTGATTTTCTGCCTGAGAACAGTCAGTTAGAAATGAATGCAAGAAAGACCATTTGGTTAAGTTTGATCCTGTTCACTTATACAACCTTGTTAACCTTGATTATGCTTATATACCCTATATATATAGCTATAAGCTCCTTGATGCAATTACATAAGACTCCATTTACTTATTCACCTTCACACCTTGATTACTAAGAGTATACCAGAGCCCTCCAAGACTCACATTCTCCCAAATACATTGTGGCCTTGTGAGGTATTTGATTGTCTCAGTTTAAACTTTTGTGTCTTGCACAATTTCTGCAGATGTTCCACCGAAACCATAGTAGATAATTGGGAGAACCTCTCTCTGTGAACTATGACTGAATATATTCACTCTGCTGTTTTCTGAGGGGAATTCATTGCCGGTTCCCAAAGTGGAATTAAATGAGACACATCGCCTCACAGCACAATCCCAGTTAAAGAGTTAGTGGAGCCTGACAATAGTTGACCTGTAGTAACTTAACATCCAATTGACTGGTTATAGGCCAAAGATGGGACTTCTGCCCCCTGAGGGAGAGGGAGTCTGAGAACTGTAGCCCAATCAGAGGCTGGAAACTCTCCACCACTTCTGCACAGAGACTCGAGACTGGAATCTGGAGCAGTATTTGGTGGTGTTGCCAAGTTAGAATGCCACGGAAAGGGTGAGAGGGAAGTGGGTGGGCTGGGATTTGACAGGCCATCTGGGGAAAGGAGTTGTGGAGGTAAAGGCTGGGTTATGCACGCGGATGGACCCAGGGGTCTCTTTAAGGAGGGCCCTCCCCACGACTTCACTACACTCAGGGAACCTGCCAGGCTGGTTGCTGCTGGTTAAATCCTAGAGCTGTCGGATGAGCACTTTTAAGTCAACACTAGAGGGCAGGCTACCCCTGCCACTGACCACTTTCTGGATTTAATAAGAAACCCGTCGGCCTTCAAATCTCCCTTTGGAAGATGAGCATTAAATCCAATGCCGCAGAGTGGAGCTTGGAAGAAGTTTCCACTTGGAGGGAAGAGCGAACCAAGGAGCCATCAGTATAAGGTAGTCATTAATAAATTCAACGAGGAATTGCGGAAATGCCTTTATCCCCAGAGAGTGATGTGCAACTATATGGAACAATTGAGATGAAGGGTTTAGATGCATTTAAGGGGTAACTAGATGAGCATGAGGAAGTATAGAGTAGAAGGATCTAATGATAGACTGAGATGACACAAGTTGGGAAGACGCCTTTTGGGACATTAATGTAGACAAATGGTCAAATGGCCTGTCTCAATGTTACAGATATCTACACAATTCCAATTAATGCTGTGAAGAGACTGGTTGAGCAGGGAATGGGAGTACGTTCCGTTAGCTCAGAGGACTACGGTATGATTCAAAGTATCGTAATGGCTCGGGATCAATCCTCTGCTGGCTGTGGTACTTCATGGAGGTCTACCTCCTCACCTTGTTCTACTCTTGTGGATTTGTGACCAACAAGCTACATGTAACCAAATGTCGGCCACATCTGGAGTACTGTGTCCAGTTCTAGTCGTTCGGCCACATCTGGAGTATTGTGTCCAGTTCTGGTCGCCTCATTACAGGAAAAATGTGGAAGCATTGGAAAAGGTGCAGAGGAGATTTACCAGGATGTTGCCTGGAATGGAGGGAAGGTCTTACGAGGAAAGGTTGAGAGAGCTAGGGCTTTTCTCTGTAGAACGACGAAGGATGAGAGGTGACTTGATAGAGGTGTACAAAATGATCAGAGGTATAGATAGAGTGGATAGCCAGAGACTATTTCCTAGAGTGGAGGTAGCTATTACGAGGGGGAATATTTTTAAAGTGAGGGGAGGTAGATATAGGGGAGACGTCAGAGGTAGGTTCTTTACTCAGGGAGTGGTCGGGGCGTGGAATGCATTGCCGGAGAGGGTAGTGGAGTCGGCCTCATTAGGGGCATTTAAGCGGCTATTAGATAGGCATATGGATGATAGTTTAAGGTAGGGGTGGAGGTTAGATAGACCTTAGGTTTAGGGTAAAAGTTCGGCACAACATCGTGGGCTGAAGGGCCTGTACTGTGCTGTACTGTTCTATGTTCTATGTCACTTATGGACAGAGACATCCCTGGTCCTTTCTGGAATTTGGCTAATTCCCCAGGGAGTTAATGTTACCTACAGCTATGGCACATACATTTCATTGTTTTATCTGTTAGCTGCAGGAGTGGCTCTTCTTTACCTTTGATTGCCAAGTTAAATCTCCACCCTCCTCAATCAAGGCCTGGATCATTTTCAAATTGCCGTGACGTGCTGCAACATGCATAGCCGTTTCACCATTCTGTCCACACCAAAATAAAGAAAACAAGTGAATAACAAACATGTCCAACCACAGAGGAGGATCTATAGCAGACAGCCCCAATGAGAGTCAGGATTAAACAGTTAATCTAACCAATCTTGCGATAGTCCCTGGATTTCCCAGATCTTGCCAACGTACCTTCATGCAAGGACAGAATTGCAACTATCGATCTAAAGATTTATACTGGAAAACCATCAGGTGGTAATCTCCTCAAACCTTTGTGTAAATTTGGTGATACACCTTCTGTAATCCTCTCCAGCCTACTTAAATAGCACCACTTTCATGCAAAAGACCAGATCCTGTGATTTCCTGCACTATAGTCAGTGATATGCCAGCATAAGTAACAGCATAGTTGCATTCAAAGTTGTGTTATATCAGTAAAATTGGAGGAGTGACTGTATTTTTGGCGAGGTTTTTTTTCTTTAGGAAGAGTCTTTTTTAATCACTATTGATTTTTAGAACAAAATTATTTCCTTCTGTATAAATCATTTCAAAAGTTAAATAGAGACTACAGTGCCATCTTGAAAACTAAAATACTCTTTTAGGATTTCCTCTATTCTGTATTATTTTAGTTCAATGAACATTCAACCACAATGAATACAACCTAAGATCCAACGCATTCTCCTTAGAGTTTATGGACTCTGGTCATAAAGTTTCGCCTTATCACATGTTTTGGCAAAAACTGCAGCAATTGTAAAATTAGAATTGCTTACACATTCTGATTATACGACTTGCTAAATAAGGGATTTTTGGGTAGTATTGGGTTTCAATATCAAAATAAATTAGCACAGGGTTTATTTCAACAACACAATCTGTATTGATGCTCGTATGAAAGAACATGATTCAGTGGTAGCAACTTTGCTCAAACCTCTTTTTCTAAATAAATCGCATTTTCACTTCCTAGGCAATGGGAGACCAATGCTTAATTTGTACATATATTATGTAAAAAGTATTAGTATGTTTTGTGTTGCAGTACATTATGAACTTTTAATCAATAATTTTAAAAACCAGACAGAAACAGACTATTATAATAGCCACCTCAAATCAAGTGACCTTTGACATTTTGAGCTCCAAACACCCCCGTATCTCAGCAAATGCCCAGTTAAATAACACCATTGGGGGAATTCACATATCCCTTTGCTTAAGGAGGAAGTCCAGCCAGCTTGTCTCCCAGTAATATCCTGGACCAAAGTGAACATCAAAGTGCCTGAGACGAATGTGAATGGATCCTATCAACCTTCCATTGTATTATGAAATCAAAACTGAGAAATTGCTGGTGAAACTCAGCAGGTCTGGCAACACCCGTGGGAAGAAAGCAGTGTTAATGGTTTGAGTCTGGTTTGGACCAAGAGTCTGCTTTCTTCCCACACATGCAGCCAGACCTGCTGAGTTTCTTCAGCAATTTCTGCTTCTGTTTCAGACCTCCAGCATCTGCACTTCTTTGTTTTATTTCCATGGCTATTGTGTTGGTTTCCCTCATCCAAACCAGGTCGGGTCAAGCTCTCAGACAGTAACACAGGATGAAGGAAGACTCATGATATTCTAGGAGAGACCAAAATTAGAAAAAAAAAACTGATGGCTTGACCAGTAGGCGGTGAGTGAGGTATACTTCCATTGCACACAGATTCTCAGGTACATTGGCTATTGTGGTAATTTCAATCCATTGTGAATCAACTGACGAACAGGAACTTAAAGCCTGAGGGTTGCCTATGGTGCAGAAATTACCCACCTTTAGCAAAATTTAATTGGAGGCACATTTACCATGTTTTGTTTTTATCCCCCTCCTTAGGGACAGAAATCTTACAAATTGTTCAGACTTCAAATTGAGCCCTTCAAATTAATTATCACAATAAGCTTGCACAACAGACAGATAAGGACAGCTAAACTTGCTGAATCCAGACTGATTTAATGAGAACATTTTAATTCCTCACCATGACCCCATGTGAACCCCTGCATTTGGTCACAAATCTGTTACTCTGCTCCAACAGCTCTCTGATTGGAGGTTTACATGTTTCAGCTTTGTTAATTATTTCATGAGGAAATAAAAACTTGGGTGCAATCTCACCTTGGCCAGTGGGGGCATAATGTCATGTGCAACTATCAAGTAGGACGAAACTGGAATTCTTTGTACGTATTTAACCATCCTGGCAAAGTAGCCAATAGCATTAACCTTCAGGGGTTGCATTGCTATGTTTCTTTATTTTTTTTTCCTTTATTCATTCATGGGATGAGGGGATCACTGGCCAGACAGCATTTATTGCCCATCCCTAATTGCCCAGAGGGCAGTTGAGAGTCAATCACATTGCTGTGGGTCTGGAGTCACATGTAGGCCAGACCAGGTAAGGATGGCAGTATTCCTTCCCTAAGGGACAGTAGTGAACCAGATGGGTTTTTCCCGACAATTGACAATTAATTCATGGTCATCATTAGATTCTTGATTCTAGATACTTTATTGAATTCAAATTCCACCATCTGCTGTGACAGGATTTGAACCGGGTCCCCAGAACACTATTTGGGTCTCTGGATTAATAGTCAACGATAATACCACTAGGCCATCGCCTCCCCACGCATATGTGTATATGTGTGTATACGTATGTATCTGTGGACTAATTGTGTGCATGGATGTCAGGTAAGAACACATTCATATGATGTATTTTTGTCCAATCATCATAATTATTTATTTATTTTTTATAGAATCCCTACAGTGTGGAAACTGATCTGTCCCTAGCCATGGTACATAAACAAACAATTCTTGCTTGGCTAAGGAAGGTATGTGTGAACGTAGACCACAGAAAAGGGAAAAAGCTTCAGGAAAGGAGAAAAATGAGAAGATACGGGCTGCTTCTGAGAGGTCACTTTGCAGAAGAAATCTTGCATTAGATTTTGCGAACAGCTGTGGCCTAATTCAAACTTGTGCTGGTAACAGTGCTGGAAGATAAAGCAGTACAGCAGATTCTTTCCAACAAAGTAAATGCCAGACTTTTATTCCAATGTATATCTACTTTACAACTGTAGATTGATTCTTTTCTTAGAATTGGCACAATAGAAAACTCTCAGTCTTTATTTAAGTTTGAAGATATCCCATTATGTTTTGTTTATTTTGGAGAATTATGAAAGAACGATGAATGCTAAATCCTTATGTTCCGCCTTAGGATATCAGCAAAGCCCCAGACCAATTCCCAAAGCTGGAGCTGCAGTATGAAATACTCTGTACTTCAGTAATGGGTGGTTTTAATTAGAAAACATATACTTACCTCTTGATCAGCATTTACATCAGCCCCACTTTTCAGCAGCATTTCTGCCACTTTCTCACCATCCTTCACCTGAGCTGCAATGTGCAGTGGAGTCTCCTGAGCCTGTAAAGAAAGGCAGCCATAAGGTGAAACCAATGGCAAAAGATAAACAAAAATAAGCTCAAAAGACCCAAACAGTTCCACCTTGTAATAGGCATTTTGCTTTATAATTCTACATACATTAATGCAGAATTCCATCTTTTCGAATTCACATTCGAGGTTCTCAATGATGCTAACATGTCTTCTGGGAAAAAAAAACTTGCAGTTCATACAGTCTCATGTCATCAAGTCTCAAGTCTCACCTTGGGCTGTTTCTGAACCAACAGTAGTAGTTGTTGCAACATAATGAAATCAGGCAAATAACCTGTGCACAGCAGGTGAGATGTCTGACCAGTTATATGTTATGGCCTTGTTGATTGAGTTGCTCCCAGTATTTCATGTTAGTTCCAGCACGGAAACAGGCCATTCTGCCCAAAGGTTCCATGCTGCCTGGGATTTATTCTCTGTTTGAACCAGCATGAGGCAAACTGATGATCATTTGCATATTATTGGGGAGACGATGGCCGAGTGGTATTATCGCTGGACTGTTAATCCAGAGACTCAGATAACGTTCTGGGGACCTGGATTCAAATCCTGCCACGGCAGATGGTGGAATTTGAATTCAATAAATATTTGGAATTAAGAGTCTAATGATGACCATGAATCCACAGTCAATTGTTGGAAAAACCCATCTGGTTCACTAATGTCCTTTAGGGAAGGAAACTGTCATCTTTACCTGGTCTGGCCTACATGTGACTCCAGACCCACAGCAAGGTGGTTGACTCGTAACAGCCCTCTGGGCAATAAATGTTGCCTGGCCAGCAATGCCCTCATCCCATGAATGAATAAAGAATATATATGAACCACTTTCTCTTTTCAGCACAGTTTCAAATGACCGCTCCCTTTTTAAGTGTAGATGAAACATTGTTTTGTTCAGTCTTAGAGAATGAGATGCTTGCCTCCAATCTACCACAGTTGGATGTCAATATAAGAAATTATCAAAATTCCCTCAGGTGTGGGTTACGTGTTGGCAAAGTCCCTTTTTTTCATTTCCAGTTTCAAAAGAGCGCTGACCAATAGTCTATAGCCTGAGTCTGACCTATACCCATCTCCATAATACAGTAGGTTTTGATCGTAATGAGCTCACCCTCTCCGGATAAGTCTTGCTACCTGCAAACTGATATCTTGACGTTTCACCAACATACGAAATCGCTTATCGCTGCCTGAATTTGTGCCTTAGCTGTCTGCTTCCTGATCATGACTAGGACTCAAGCATTGCATTTGTACCTATATAGCATAGGAATTGGGATATCATGTTGCGCTGGTACAGAATGTTGGCTAGACCACTTGTGGAATACAGCACCCCATTCTGGTCTCCCTGCTGTAGGAGATATGTTCTTAAACTTTAAAAGGTGCACGAGATTGACAAGGATGTTGCCGGGATTGGAGGGTTTGAGCTATAAGCTGAATAAGCTATTTTTCTGGAGTGTTAGAGGCTGAGGGTGAAATTATAGAGGTTTATAAAATCATGAGGAGTGTGGATAGGGTCAATAGCCAAGGTCTTTTTTTCCCAGAGTAGGGGAGTCCAAAACTAAAGGAATTAGGTTTAAGGTGACAGGGGAAAGATATAAAAGGGACCTAAGGGCAAACTTTTCACATAGACGGTGGTACAAGTATGGAATGTGCTACCAGAGGAACTGGTGGAGGCAACATACAATGACAACAATTAAAAGGCATCTGGATGGGTACATGAACAGGAAGGGTATAGACAGATATGGTCCAAATGCTGGCAAATGGGACTAGATTAATTTAGGATATTTAGTTGGCAATGGACAAGTTGGACCACAGGGACTGTTTCTGTGCTGTATATCTCTATGACTCTATAACTCTACTGACTGAATTGTAGCCTTCCCTGCAACCCGGCCCCCACCCATTAACTTTGACAGTGGCCTACAAACTATCATGTTAATTTAGGGACCTTAATAGTAGTCAGAAAGGGAAGCATCATCTAATTATTTCTGTGTGGAATCATTCCCAGTTCCCAAAGGCACATAGTCTACCGAACCCCATTCACTTGCAACAGGAATTCAGCAAAAACACCTTGATCCATCCTTTGTGCAGTCCATCGTAATGACACTGATAAGCTGAAATTACAATGCCTTATCCAAATGTTTAAGAAACAATGTGAAACTTAAAATAACTCTCCAACAGGCAACTAAGTTCCAGTTAATCACTCCGAGCCAAGATATGCTACTTAAAATGGTTATTCTTTATCATTTTCTTATGGGATGTGGGCGTCACCAACTGGACAAACAGTTTTTACTGGTAAATGAAAACAAAGAATTGCAGATGCTGGAAGTCTGAAACAGAAATAGAAATTTCTGGAGAAACTCAAAAGATCTGGCATCATCTGTGGAGAGAAAACAAAGTTAACGTTTTGGTCCCTTATTCAGAACACTCATTGCCCATGCTTAGTTGCCCTTGTGAAAGTGGTGGTGAGCTGCCTTCTTGAACCACTGCAGACCATGTAGGATAGTCTCACAATGCTTTAAGTGAGGAAATTCAGGTACTTTGATCATGATGAAAGAAGGTTTAGCAATATCTCGGGGTAATCACAGATGGGCAATACACAGTTAGCCGGCATTTTGGGAAGAAAGTGAGAAAGCATCCATTGTTCTTCAGTCCCCAGTACATCATGGGCCAGATCTTACCTTGCCTCCTTTCAGTTGCACCTGGGCCCCAAAGCCCAGGAGAGTCTGTACCACCATGGGCTTGCAGTGCTGTACTGCAATGTGTAGGGCCGTGTAGCACTCCTTTGTTTTAGCATCAACGTGTGCTCCCTTCTGGAGTAAAGCTTTCACGACAGCCGTGTGGCCTTTCCTTGCTGCAGCGTGCAGACAGACTGCTCCTGACTAGAGAAAGAGAAAGAGAACCATCTGAGAAAATAACAGCAAAACAAGCAACTCAGAGTTTTATTACCAGATCTGAAGAATGTCCCCAGGAAATTCTGTTTCTGAATTTGCATGTGTAATTGATTATTTCTTATTGGAGAATTTAAGATGCCATTCTATTTTTGTGTTGTGCCTTTTATTTTTTTTTATTTATTCACGGGACAAGGGCATTGCTGGCTAGGCAGCATTTATTGCCCATCTTTAATTGCCCAGAGGGCAGTTAAATATCAGCACCATTGCTGTGGGTCTGGAGTCACATGTAGGCCAGACCAGGTATGGATGGCAGCTTCCTTCCCTTAAGGGCATTAGTGAACCAGATGGGTTTCTCCAACAATCGATTCATGGTCATCATTAGACTCTTAATTCTAGATACTTTATTGAATTCAAATTCAAACATCTGCTGTGGTGGGATTTGAACTCGGGTCCCCAAATTGTTGTAGCAATAATATAACAGTTGCATCCCCCTAAATTTTATTAATTACTAATAATTCTATTATATGTTATCCGACATCATATCATAGAACGTGCATTGGACACTCAAGCCATTTTGCAAATTTGAACTATATTTTATCACTGCGGTAATTTTCCAGGGTTCATGACAGATTTCAGTCGGTCAATGTGAGATATTTTCCTCTCACATTAGAGCAGGAAAGGTATCCCTTCACCACAGAGAGCATAATTTTCCCATCCCCTAAATGACATGAGCCCTGGTGAAAAGTTGGGAAAATTGCATGGCCAGCCAAGGAGCATTGAGAGATGGAGATCAAAATACCCTTATTGTACAACTCAGTGTTAAACGATGAGATGAGATTTTTTGCTGATGTGTGGCAAAAGGCCTATTTTTATGCACTGATATCTAATCAGTCTTAATCTTGCCTCATTAATGTGCAGTTTTCCATTCTCCCTCCTGCTGGATAGAAGTTAGACCATTACCTGGTGCGTCCAGCTCATTGCCTGCTCTCCCGTCTTGGACACTGGATGCCAACATCTCAGGCAAACTCCATGGGCAGTGACTGCATATATCCTCTGTTCAGGAAGTCTGGCATCAGGCGCATACCTACCTCACTGCAGCATCATGGCACATCTCCGAATACCCCTCGTCCTCACGTACCACCCCACCAACATCCGGATCCAACGCATCATCCTCCGACACTTCCGCCATCTGCAATCCGACCCCACCACCAAAGACATCTTTCCCTCCCCACCCTTATCTGCTTTCCGGAGGGACAACTCTCTCCGTGACTCCCTTGTCCGCTCCACACTCCCCTCCAGCTCCACCACACCCGGCACTTTTCCCTGCAACCGCAGGAAGTGCTACACCTGCCCCCATACCTCCTCCCTCACCCCCATCCCAGGCCCCAAGAAGACTTTC
>NC_063335.1:103962676-103990340 GCF_021869965.1 Rhincodon typus | reverse complement strand
CTTCCTCCCACCTATCCCCTCCTCCCACCTCAAGCCCCACCCCCATCTCCTACCTACTAACCTCATCCCGCCCCCTTGACCTGTCCGTACTCCCTGGACTGACCTATCTCCTCCCTACCTCCTACCTCCCCACCTACACTCACCTTTACTGGCTCCATCCCCGTCTCTTTGACCTGTCTGTCTCCTCTCCACCTATCTTCTTCTTTATCCATCTTCTATCCGCCTCCCCCTCTCTCCCTATTTATTTCAGAACCCCCTTCCCCTCCCCCATTTCTGAAGAAGGGTCTAGGCCCGAAACGTCAGCTTTCCTGCTCCTCTGATGCTGCTTGGCCAGGAATGATACTTAGCCCGTTTCTGCTAAGATTCAGCCCAGAGTTGGAATTTCAATGGTGGTTAACCCTCTCCCTTCCTTACCCCTACCAACTCCACAAAGGCAGGACTCAGGCAAAATGAGGAGCTTGAAACCCCACTGTCACAGGAGGGTCTCTTCCACAAAGTAAAGCAATGCAGCAAACAGAAGTGATGATGAATTTGACGACTGCTGTAAAAGAATTCATTCCTGTATTATTCTGCAGCTTTTTGTTTTGCACTAATCAGGACGTGTGCTATTAAATACATGTCCATTCAGATATTTGCAGCAGACAAGGTACTGATTGTACCCAACCAGTACATGGACACAACTCAAAATACAGTATTCAATAATCAATGTGATTCTATTATTGGATAACAGTTGCTAAATAACCCCGAGTGTGCCAAAATTTACTTTGAGGACTAATTTAGGATTGTCAGTCCAGTTTGCAATGAGGCAGTTGCACATACTGAAGGTACATAAATGCACGGGGCACTGTGGTTTTCCTATCTGATAAAAAAAATTACACACCTTGTCTGTTTCTACTCAACAAAACAGGTGACAGTCATTCTCTGGTGCTTCCATCAGGGTAATGCCAAATCAGGATCAACATGCCAGGTTTAAGATTTAAATAAACCTTGACAGTTAACTACCAGTCATCATCTAACTTATGCATTCCTATGACAATGCCTCCACTGATCACAATCAACTTGCCAACCAATCAGCACTCTTCTCCCATACAGTATAAATGCTGTTTTCCCATTACATTAGTATTTCTTGTGAATTGTTGTGCTCAGTCTCAGTCAACATATCTTGACAACATATCTTTTTCAGCAACATTCAAGTTCTGTTCTACCAACGACTGTTTGGTGAATTGTTCCTTCATGGAAGATGAGAGTGAGCCACAGGGATTAATGCCGCTTTCTTGATTTGTTGAACCTGAAAAATATACTGCAATATGTTTTTTTTTCAAATTTCCTTTCCTGAAACTGCAAACCAATGGACTGGTCCATCAGAAGTGACAGTTCACTGGCACCAGAGAATTGGCATCCTTCAATGTTTACCAATGATTGTCATTTGGTTTTAAACACAGTCCAAGTTGGGTCACTATATAAGCAACTCTTCCTGGCTTTCTCCCTTAGTCAAGCTCTGACACCAGACTATAGCGTTGCCACCTTGACTGAGATCAATTGACTCATTGCAGACTAGTTGAGCTTGAGAACATTCTAATGTCTGTGGCTCAGTATCAATTCACACACAGCATATAATCTAAAAGCAAAAGCAATATGCTGTGGATGCTGGAAATTTGAAATAAAAATAAAAAAAATGTGCTACAGAAAGCTCAGCAGATCTGGCAACATCTGTGGAGAGAGCAAAAGGAGTCCTTGCATTTCGACTCCACCTCTTTAGAACTGAAATTCACTGACTCCTTGGATTGCGCCATGCACAAGCAGTGCTACAGATAGCAAAGCAGAGCTATAGATTTCTGAGACAACAAGGTGCAGAGCTGGATGAACACAGCAGGCCAAGCAGCATCATAGGAGCAGAAAGGCTGACATTTCGGGCCTAGACCCTTCATCAGATTTCTGAGTAGGGTTCCCTTCCTGCAGAGACTTCTGAATGTTCCTCTCAAATTTTAAATTTAATGTTGATCTCGCTCGCTCTTTGCGCACCTTCTCTGCAGCCATAAAATTGTAATCTTCGCTCCGTTCTATGACCGTGATGCACTTTGTACGGTACAATCTGCCTGTATTGCATGCAAAACTAAACTTTTCACTGTACATAGTCACATGTGATAATAATAAATCAAATCAAATCAAATGGAATAGATGAATGTAGAAGGAAAGTTCAGACCAAATCTGCATTCATCCATAGGGTCAATGGCCAAAGACTGAAAAGGAAGTAAATAAAACAATCATAAAAAATGATGTGTTCTACCTTGTTGGGCATATGCAAAGGGACCCCTTTCTTCAGAAAGGCCAGTGCTGTGTCAGGGTGGCCACACTGTGAAGCAATGTGCATCAGTGTACTTCCATCCTGCAAGAAAAACAAATAAAACATATGATATGCAGGTCACAAGCATTTATTTGTTTAATGGTAATTGACTTAAATTATTTAATTAAAACTAAGCACATGACCAGCCTGAAGCTGCAGTCGGTCTCTGCAGCTAAGGAATTGAGATGTACAAGTTGGATTCCTCATCTTTTCTGACGAACTGCTCTTCACCAAGGTAGCAATGACTTAAATGTCATTGGGATGAGGAGGAAAAACAAAATAAATCAGCTAGATCTACATGCATGTAGTTCTACCTGGTCTGGGTTTGAAGATTCACTGTCTCCATGTTGCATTGCTGACAGTCTAACATTAGTTTCCCTGTTTTATGTGCCTTCTGGGAGCTTGGTCTAGTTCTGGTTTGTGCTGGCACTCCCTGTGTGCTATGATATGTATTCAGAGATCACTCATAGTTTGGTGCCTATGTCTATATGCATTAGTGTCTCTGCTGTTCGCCTGACAGTGTAGCATTGGCTGCAGCATGGGATTAAATTCAGCATTGCTGTACTATCATGTATCAATAACGAATTCCAAGGCAGAGACCTGCGCAAGGTTTTGTGTTCTTGATTAATTCATGTGTGCTTTTGACTAAAGCAGTTCTGGCTTTGAAATCTCATCCTGATTGCACATCACTGGTATCTGAGCCAGGTATCCCATCGCCAAGTCACTTATTTACATGTGCAACGTACTTGACATTGGTCCAGCTTCCTCAGAGCCAATTCTCAGATTGAACCTCTGACACTCCTGTTATTATCTGTCAGCTAGGGCTCCTCAATTGGACCAGATTAACAGCCCCAGTCAGAGAACTCATATTCTATGAGGTCTACCTGGCTGACCTCGTTATAATCACTCCAGAATTAATCCTGGTTTTAGGCATTGTCCAATTTTTAGCCTACTAGAATCCAATTGATTAGCATGCAGCCTAAGATTTTTTTTTATTTGCTTATGCATTTATCTCATTTATGAGCATTAATGAAGCATAAACTAAGATGGATAGCTCCTTGCATAAATACCAACGCAGTAATGCATTGGTTAGGTTATTGGACAGGTAATCCAAAGGCTAGTAATAATGGTCTGGAAAAGAGTTCAAATCCAACCATAAAGGTTGGGGAACTGAACATTTAGTTAAACAAATTGTGATCTATTTCTTAAAGAAATCTAGTCTCTTATGGTGAGATTGAAACTATTGGATTATTGATTGTGAGCCTAGGTAAAAAGTAAAGGAGGCATACATAAGGTTTAGGAAGCTGAAGACAAACAGAGCCCTCAAAGAATACATAGAAAGCAGCAAAGAACTTAAAGAACAAATAAGGAGGGATAAATGGGGCCATGAAATGTCCTTGACAAACAGGATTAAGGAAAATCAACTTCTTCAGGTTGATTATTTTTTTTCTGATTCTTGTGATAGTGAATTTTCAGATTTAAATAAGCATTTAATGCCATCTGATGATAAACAGGACAGATCAGAAACCCTGGCTACTTTCCAATAGACAGGATATTTCTTTTCCAAAGTAATTTTTCTTTATTTATTACTTACGGGTTTTATCATATTTGTCTTCTGTCCATGATTTCTGGTGTTGAGACAGTAAGAAGAGTTTATTCACAACTTCCTATTCACCATGTTTGCATAGCTGCTTCTATCATGTGTCCTCAGCTTAAAGTACTTAGTGTCCCTTTTGAAATCCTATTTATTTGAGTTACTAAGGAGGTATGCCAGCATTTGAAAACTGTGAATGAAGGAAGTACCTTGGTTCGGGCTAACACATTAGACTTGAATTTCCCGGTCAATACTTCAACTGCATTTGTGTGTCCTCGTTCAGCAGCGATGTGTAACGGGCACCGATCCAGCTGCAACACAGAGGAGGCACTGGTTCATATTAAATATTAAAAAAAATTCATTGCGATTCAATACTGTTGACCTCACTTTTAGACATACCATTCTGTTTGCATTGATTATACTTATCAATGCCTTGTAGATTCCTTTTATATTCTCTGCAAGCTTCATTTTAATTGCCCAGAAATAAAACAAGTTGCAGTTTTAGTTCGGGCTTTCACAAAATCGCAAAATTATTACAGACAAGGGAGATCTTGTGGCTAATTCAAACAGTGGTTAGCACTGCTGCCTCCCAGCGCCAGGGACCCGGGTTCAATTCCACCCTCAGGCGACTGTCTGTGTGGAGTTTGCACATTCTCCCCATGTCTGTGTGGATTTCCTCCGGGTGCTCCGGTTTCCTCCCGCGGTCCAAAGATGTGCAGGCTAGGTGGATTGGTCATGCTAAATTGCCCATAGTGTTCAGGGATGTGTATGTTAGTTGGGTTTATAGGGGGATGAGTCTGGGTGGGATGCTCTGAGGGTTGGTGTGGACTTGTTGGGCTGAAGGGCCTGTTTCCACACTGTAGAGATTTGATGATTGATGAGAGTGAACTTAGTTTGTCTTTGACGTGAAGTTCTGGGCTAGGATGGATATGAAGGCAATAGAGAGTGGGGGCAGAAAAGATTTATGACAATGGTACCAGTGATGAGAGTCTTCAGTTATATGGATTGATTTCCAGGATTGTTCTCATTCAGGAAGAGAAGGTTGAAAGGAGATTTGAAAGGTATTAAAAAATTTGTGATGAGTTTGGACAGAATATATAGAAAGATAAACTTCCTATTGGCCAAAAGGTCAAGAACCAATGGACATCATTTTAAGCTGATTAGCAAATGAATCACAGGCAACAGGAGGGAAAACAACCTTTTATGCAGGCGAGTGGTTAAGATTTGTAATTAATTGCTTGATAATGTGATGGAGGTAGGTAGAATTGGGGCTTTCAAAACAGAATTGGATAATTAAATGAAAACAGTAGAGTTGAAAGGCTATGGGGGAAGAGGCGGGAAGTGGAACAGGTTGCGGTGGTCTTGTAGAGGGCTGGCACAGAAATAATTGTATGAATGGGGTCCTTCTGTGCTAGTTGCAGTCTATGATCCTAAGATTCCCTTTTGCAGTTCTATCCAATTGTTTCTTAAGCGATTATTTCCACATTTGTGTAAAGAATTTCCAAACAGTAGCCCATGAAGATATTTTCCTGATTGTCAATCATCATTGGCAAGGCAGCACTGCAGAAATGAATGGCTTGCTCAGCCATTTCAGAGTTAACCACATTGCTGTGGATCTGGAGTTATATGTAGACCAGACTGACAGCTTTCCTGATCTGAAGGGTAATACTGCACCAGATCAGTTTTTACAACAATCAATGGCAGTTTTGTGATTACTATTACTCACACTAGCATTGGATTTTATTTATTGAATTTAAGTTACAATAACTGCTACAGTCAGCTTCAAACCTGTGTCCCCAGCACATTAGCCTAGCTTTTGGGTTATTAGTCCAATAACATTACCACTCTACCATTGTTTCCTTTCACACCACAGCTTCATCCCAGAACACACAAGTTTGAATTGTATTACATTGCCGCTGTCTTATTGAGAAACTATGCTGGATTATCTTTTTTATGTATTTTTAACAATTGGGTAGTGTCCCTACCTCTGAGAATGAAGCTCTGGACTTTATGGCCAAAGATTTTTTAACATTTTTAACTTGGCCAAACAAATTAATTGTTAACCTGGAAATCCTGCTTATGACGTGTGGTAAAAGTGCGAGAATCTCCTGGTCAGCGACAACTAGGAGCTACAGCCATTCAAAAGATTCTGTGGTAAGCCTCTTCCTCACTTTGAGGGACTGCTGGTGATGATGAGAACTTTTATCAATATACGTACCACTTAAAGCTTACTTCTTAGATGTTCCTGTTCCAGAATTGGGTTTCTCTAGCTTTTTCTCATACTGCAATTATCCCGTTAATTCCTTGGCAAGAAACGATTACGCTGAGTTGTTATAGAAGTCATTAATGTCCTTCAATAAGAAGAGTATCAGCTCCTACCTGTTGTAGCCTACATGTAAACTCCAGTTAACCCTTAATATTCTCACAGCTGAGCCATAAATACTGGATGATCAATGTCATCCACAGACCAAGAACATAATCTTTATAATGAGAACTCGTAACAAATAATTTATGCATTTTTGTTTGTCTTATTTCTCTGGTGTTGTATTTTAGTGATTCCTAGCTTCATTTGTTTGAGACCTTTCTCTAAATTATAAGAATGGCATATGTTTTTGTCGTGAGCAAAAGGACTTACCTTTGAAGAAATGTATTACAAATGTGGCCTTTCCTGATCTCAGATTGCCCTAAAGTATATTTTCAGCCAATCAGCTTCTTACTTTTTGAGGTGCAATCACTACAGGAGATGTGCACGACAATTTGCATACAGGAAGTTATCACAAACAACAATGCGCTATTGACCAGATTATCTTTCTGGATAAAAACCGAAAGAACTGTGGATGCTGGTAAAATCAGAAAGAAAAATAGAAATTGCTGGAAAAGCTCAGCAGGTCTGGCAGCATCTGTGAAGAGAAATCAGAGATCTGAGGAAGGGTCACTGGACTCGAAACTTTAGCTCTCATTTCTGTCCACAGATACTGCCAGACCTGCTGAGCTTTTCCAGCAATTTGTTTTTGTTATCTTTCTTTTGATGTTGGTTAGAGGATAAATATTGGCCATGATGCTAGGGGGGCTGTGGGTGCAAGGGTGGGTTCCAGGGGCTGTGGGGTCCAAGGTGAGCTCCATTTCCCTTCTTTGAGTTGTATGATGAGAGGAGCCTTTACTGCATCCAAAACACAGCAACATCTATTGAGCAGCATTCCCTCAGTACTTCAGCTTTCTGCATAATTTTTAACTCACGAGAATTGAAAATTAAATATACCTTGTCAGTGATGTTTGGGTTGGCTTTGTACTGATAGAAGACTTTCAGCATCAATTCATCTCCTTCCCACGCAGCAACATGTAAGGGAGTCTGACCGTCATCCTACATTGCAGAAACAAGCACAGAATGAAGAAAAATAACCTTGCTGTAAATTACCAATTGCGTTACATTTGCAAGTTCTAATTTGTACTGTCTGAGTTAAATGTAAAATTACAGTCCAGACAAAATGAGATTTTCATCTGGGTAATAAATAATTGGCAAAGCTCCAGGAATGTTCCTCCTCCTCTTTCTCTCTCTTTGAAATAAGGGCCTATTTTAAAATAGATGCAAAAGTCAAAGCAGACCAATTCCTACCTCAATACAACGTAAGCCTTGATCTACCTCAATGTTTGACCAGTCATCAGGCAAAAATTCCTCCACACTCTTGAAGATGATCAAACAAAAGGCCAGGAATCATTTCAACTTCACAAATGTTTCTAAGTTAACTTCTGAAACACAGCATGCCGAATGTGAATTAACTCCTGGGCAGCAATCCTTCCTTTGACAGAATGGATAAGTCATCCAGCACCCAAGTTGGTTAGCAAACACAGAGGTAGGAAGCTAATACCGTTCCTCTGATAAAGGACAATGGGAAAGTCCATCCACTGGGATATGAGGTTGCCAAACAGAAAATTGGCTCTTCATTCCAGAAAGAAGGAATTGGCCATGATTCCTCGATGTGTCAGTGTATCATATCGATTGGGGATTGGGGCCATAAACATTTGGCAAGTTGGTTTTATTATTTACCCATTCATTATCCTCACAGTATAGGAGTTGGGATGTCATGATGAGATTGTATAGGATGTTGGTGAGGCCTCTTTAGCAGTACTGTGTCCAGGTTAGGGGTCGCCCAGTGCCCTTTTCCTAGAGTGGGGGATTTCAAGATTGGGGGCATATTTTTAGGTGAGAGGAGAAAGGTTTTGAAAAAGACATGAGGGACAATTTTTTACATAGAGAGTGGTTTGCGTGTGGAATAACTTCCAGACAAAGTGATGGATGTGGGTACAGTTACAATGTTGAAAGACATTTGGATAAGTACATGAATAGGAAATGTTAGGAGGTATTTGGGCCAAGCGCAGGCACCAGGGCTAGTTTAGTTTGGGATTATGGTCGGCCTGGACTGGTTAGACTGAAGGGTCTGTTTCCATGCTATATGACTATATGACATTCAAAATCAAGCCCTTGGTTTAGTCCCAGTCTCGTGCACTGGGACCTGATCACATCAATTATCTAATCATAAGTATTAATTCTGGTATAAACAAAACCCTCCTCCATTTCGATCATGAATGACCATGTATGAATATGGGCACATTATTCCAGATTGCAGACTCACTGATGCCCTGTATAACAGAAGCATAGCCTCCCTACTCTTGCATTCAATTCCACTGGTAATAAATTGGTTCATTCTCTGGGCTTTCCTGATTACTTGGTGTATTTGTACACTAACCTTCTGTGATTCATACACTAGGACATCCAGTTCTCTCTGCAGTTCAGAGCAATAAATCCTTGCACCATTTAGATAACATGCTTCCATTTTATTTTTTCTGACAATTTCACACTTTCCCACATTGTACTTCCATTTCCAGATCTTTGCCCACTCACCTAACCTATCTTTTGTTCTGTTTGTAGATGCCTTCTGTCCTCTTCATAATTCATTTTTCTACCTAACACTGTGTCATCAGCACATTTAGCTACCATACCTTTGATCCCTTCAACCAAGTCATGCAGATAAATTGTCAAGAGTTGAGGCCTCAGCACTGACCCCTGTGGCAGACCACTCTTGACATTCTGTTACCAGTCTGTTAGCCATTGACTCTTCTATCCATGCCAATATGTTACCTCCAGATCATGAGCTTTTAGTTTTTACAATAACCTTTGATGTGATACCTTATCAAATGCTTTTTGGAAATCTAAATTCAATATGTTCATTAGTTTCCCTTTGCATCAATAGCACAAGTTGCTTCTTTAAAGAATTGCAATTAATGAATTAAACCTGATTTCTCTTTCATAAAACCATGTTGGCTCTGCCTGATTACATTGAACTTATTCAAACGCCCTGTTATAATGTTTTTAATAATAGCTTCTAACATTGCTCCTATGATGGAGGTTAAGCTAATGGGTGCATAGTTTTCTGCTTTCTGGCTCCCTCCTTTTTGAATAAAGGAATTACATCAGCTTTTCCCCAATCTAAAGGAACATTCCCTGAATTTAATGAGTTTTGGAAAATTAAAACCAACACATCAACAATTTCACTAGCTACTTTTAAGATCCTTGGATGAAATCCATCAGGACATGGTGACTTGTCAATTCGCAGTTTCAAACCTTTCTCAGTGCTACTTCCCTGGCAATTGTACTTTTCCTGAGTTCCTCTCTCCTTTCAATTCCTGATTCACAGCTATTTCTGGGATGCTACTTGCACGCCTCTCTTGTGAAGGCCAATGTAAAATATCTGTTTAATTCATCTGTCTTCTCTTTATCCTCAATTCCTAGACTCATTTTCTCTTGGACCAACATTTACATTGTTATCTTCTCTCTTTTTGTTAAATATCTGAAGAAATGTTTTCTATTTGTTTTTATATATTTTGGCAAATTTTCTTTCATTTTCTAATTTTTGTCTCCTTATTAATCATTTTAGTAATTCCTTTTTTTCTATTTTCTGTTCAATTTTTCACTCTCTACTGTCAAGGTAATTTGGTTGTTCAGTGTGCTAGCAATTAAGTAGAACTTTTCTCTTACAGTAAAATCAAGTTAAGGCTTTGGACCTTGCCAATTGGCAGCTGTCTAACTGGCCATCAAATATTTTGTACTCACATTTTGAAAATCAACGCCAGCACCTAACTCCACAAGGAGTTTAGCCAGTTCTGTATCTCTCTTTCTGCAGCAAACGTGCAAGACAGTGTCACCATTATCCTGAAAAGTAAGCCAGAAAATTAGCTACAGTTTATTTTCATTTCAAGCACATGTGTTCACAACTTATGGTACTGAATCTTCTGATGAACTAACATCCAGGTGGTCACATAAGGTCACAATTATGAAAATCTGACATAAGAACAGAAATCTCTGGAAATGTCAGCAGGTCATGGTATGCAGAGAGAAACAGGGTCAATGTTTCAAGTCAATGAGCTATAACACATGAACCAACTAGGATGTGCAGGAATCTGATTCTTGATTCAAGTGGTAATGCACTGAATACCGAGAGTGCTGCAGCTCTTTCATCTGCAGTAATTTATATATTTCTTGAAGGTAATGGAAATGGCAGTTGTGAGAGATACAAAAGATGCTGTCAATTTTTGTTAAGCTCTATTCTGCATTATCACACAAAGCCAAACCATAGAGTCCACAAAACCAATTTAGACCTAGTACAAGTGATGTGGACCATCACACCTTAACAAGGCAGCAGCAACATGAAATCTGCTGTGATTTTGCTCGTCATTAGATTTAAAAAACACGACAAACACTGGATTCCCAGAGGAATGACACAAACAAGACAGAGGCTTTACTGAATTTCATACTAGAATTAAAGGATGAGCAATACCTTACAGAACTGACAGTCTCCAGGGAAAAACATACTTGGATAGGCTCTTGAAGTGCCAAATCAAGAGCTGGGTAGCAGTAAAGAACTACAGAACTCTTTCTTGGGCTGAATGATCTTCTGCACTGTAAATCTCTTTCAGACTCTACATTTTCACATTAATTACTAAACATCTAACAGCTGTAGTCATGATGAAAGGACATTAACCAGACATGTTAAACTGTTTAATTTCCCAGAAATGCTGTCTGACCAGCTGAGTATTTACACCATTTTCTGGTTTCATTTCTGACTTTCAGCAATTGCAATATTTTAGTTGAGGTATTGAAAAAATCATCATTCTCCTCAATCAGCAACTGGCAGCTTGAGAGGAGACTTTAGAATATGACCCAGCCAAAGTATGACAGTACAAAATGCTGGAGCTCTGCTACATATCACTAACCTTCAACAATGAGAAGAAGCTTTTTACTGGATTCAGTAAAGAACATACCTCAATACCACAGAGCCTGGAGAATATCAAATCTTAACAGAAAATGAGTTTGCACGAGTCAAGGTAATCTGAAAACTAAATGTGGTCTAGTTTTGTCTTCAGCCTTTTCAAATTTATGCACTAGCTGTAAGGACTGGTAAGTTGAATGTACTCCGTTCAACATTTTACTCCCTTCGATGACAAAAGCCTTACTATACATAGCTCCAAGTTAACATGACCCACTCCTTTGCACACTTATACCTTCCTTTGGGTCCTGAGCTGCAGATCAGCATTAACACTGAGCAGCTCCTTGCAGACCGCAATATTACCAACTTCAACGCTTAAGAACAGTGGGATGCAGCCATCCTGTAGAAAGAAAAGAAAGTGAGACCTCACAATAAAAAACTTAGCAAGAAAAGTTGTGCATTTTTATTAGGGATAGCTATAAATGCTGATCCTCTAAATGAAAATGTACTTTAAAAAAAACCTTTTGCAATGTCAGCATTAAGGCCACATTTCACAGAAGGAACTCCAGCAAAACTGGTGTCAATAAGAATTGAGGGGAAACTCTCTGCTGGTTGTAGTCCTGGTAAGATGGTCATGGTTATTGGAGGTCAGTCATCTCTGCAGGAGTTCCTCAGCCTGTGCAGAGATAGTATTACAAACATCTGGAGCCGAGGGGCTTGAACCCAAGTCTCCTAGTTCAGAGGTAAGCACACTACCACTGCACTACCAGGATACCAAAACCCCTCAGGGGAGTACCCTAGGACCAGCCATCTTCAGCTGCTTTATTAATAACCTTCCTTTCATCGAGGGGTCAGATACTGAAGCAGTCCATGTCCAAAGCGATGAGATCAGGACAATGTCCAGGCTTGGTCTGAAAAGTGACAAGTAACATTCATGCCACACAAATGCCAGGCAATGACCATTTCCAATAAAAGACAATCCAACCACCGCCTCTTGACATTCAATGGTGTTACCTTCACTGAATCTTCCATTACTAATACCCTGAGGGTTACCATTGACCAGAAACTAAACTGGACTATCCATATAAATACTGTGTGCATATAAATACAACAGCTAACCTTGCAGATAATTTCTTTCAACGAAGTGTTTGCCGACATCGACAATTCAACAATGCTCACCTATAATATTTTTTATTCTGTGCATGTGCAACCAAAAAGCCAGATTCAATCAGAAATCTACTTGGTGACACCGTATTCTAATAGTGATCCTGCTTGGTAACACCACATTCAATCACTGAACTGGTTGGTAACAGCACATCCAATGATCTGGTTGGTGACACTATATTCATTTCAGTGACTACCTCATGTCACCACATTTAATCAGTGATCCACTTGGTGACACCACATTCAATTTGTGATTCACATAGTGACAATGCATTCAATCAGTAATCCATTTGGTGACACCACATTCATTCAGTGATCTGGTCGGTTGCACCACATACAATCAGTGATCTGGTCGGTTGCACCACATACAATCAATGATCTGGTCGGTTGCACCACATACAATCAATGATCTGGTCGGTTACACCACATACAATCAATGATCTGGTTGGTTACACCACATACAATCAGTGATCCAGTTGCCTTCCAAGGAACCATGAGGCTAATGGTGCAAAGCTTGTCAGCAACCTGGGAAATATTATCAGAGGGAATTCTCAATTGTTCAATATCTTGATAAATAATTGAGAATTATAAGCACAAAGGTTACATTTGAGAGTAATAGAAAGCTAATGAATATCCAAAACTGGATAAGCTACAAGATGACAAGTATATTAAGGTCAGCACTAAAAAAAATCATGATAGGGTCTGCACAGTCAGCTATAAACATTAATAATGAAGACTGTCCCATAACCTACCTTATCTTGCACTAATCGAGCATCTTTGTTTGAGAATTTCAGCAGAGTCTGAACAATGTTGAGTGCACCACTGGGTCGACTAGCTGCGTAGTGTAGAGGTAACTGATCCTTGTTCTGAAAAACACAGGAATAGTGCAGTGAGGTAGGTTTTTTCCTGACGAAGCCACGGATACAATCACAATTTCCCATGTTATTTTCATTTCTCATTGGCTGTTAAACAGAGCAGCACCCAAAACCTGGTCTCCTTCAAAAGAATCACTCTTCATAAAAAACACAGAGGAACCCATGTAAATAGAATCAGAAGGGTTTTCCAGATCGTTCAAACACTTTTTTTTGGTTCATTTGTCAGTTCTAAGAAAAAGAGGAGTGGTGAAGGAAAAGGGATAGAGATAAAGGAAAGTGGGATATTCATTGGAAGAATGAGGAGGGGGATGGGGGATCTCGTAGAAACCTATCAAATTCTGACAGGACTATACAGGGTAAATACAGCAGGGATGTTCCCGGTGACCAGGGACTCCAGAACCAGGATCATGGTTTAAGGATATGGAGTTGGTCATTTAGGACTGAGGTGAAGAGAAATTTCTTTACCCAGAGAGTGGTGAACCTATGAATTCTCTGCCACAGAAAGCAGTTGAGGTCAACACTTTGTATGTTTTCATGAAGGAGTTTGATATTGTTCTTTGGGATAAAGAAATCAAAGGAGATAGAGAGAAACGGAGCCGGATGATCAGCCATGATCATAATGAATGGGGGAGCAGTCTCAAAGATCTAAATGGCCTTGTTCCTATTTTCTACGTTTCTGTGGGTAGGGATTGAGGGTAAGGGAACATGTAGCGATTAGATGTAGGGGACAGGGAGGGGGCATGGTGTGGTGTTGATGGATAGTGCTTCAGAGAAAGGGGTTGATAGAAGACAGCGATGCTAGTGGGGAATATAGGATGAGATGGAAGGATGTTTCTGTGCAGAGCAGACAATTGTTTCAATGCAGAGACCCTAGCTACCCGGAGAATAGGAGAAAAGATTCGTGAGAAACATAAATGACAAATGAAGTATTTTAGTAACAAATACAAAGCCAAAACAAGTTAAAACAGTTGGTGAGACATATTAGGAGCAAAAGGCAAAATGAAGGCTGAGTTTACATCACAAAGGAAGAGGCTAAAGTTAATGTCACAATAGAGAAGGGAGGCAGATAAATTATTAAGAGTAGATAGAAAGAGGGTGTTGTGTTGCTGAGGGAAACGGCAGAAGCTCTATGCACATTTCAGTCTTCCTGAGACACGGTAATAGTGCCTCAGGACTGAAGGGTTACAAATGTACCACTCCTGTTGAAAGGAGGGGAAAGGACAATCAGTTTAATATGGATATGTTGGGAGTGATCATTAATCAGCACCAAAACCATTCTCCTTTAAAGAAGCATGGGTTAAATAAGGGACAGCCAGAATAGATCTGCCAAAGGCATATCATTCATGTCTGACCACCGAATTGAGCTGATTGATTAGATTAAAACGAGGGCAATGAGAGTATTGAAGTTATTGTCATATACATGGACTTTCAGAAGGTATTTGATAAAGTATTGCGTAAAGGGCTCATTCAGAAAACAGAAACATATGAAATTTCAGGGACAGTGGTAACTTGTGTATGTAACTGGCTTAGGGATAGGAAACAGCAAGTAATTAGGATGGTTTTCTGATTGAAGAGAGGCATGCAGTAACTGGTACTAAAGACAGAAAAAAAAATCCCATTTAAATGGAGTCTTTCTCAACCACAGGTCATCCAAGTCTCTTTATTGACAATGAAATGTGGATAATGTTGGAATATAGGAAATGCAATAACCAATATGTGTAGAACAAGCTTCCACAGACAGCACTGGAATAACAACTGGTTATTCTGCTTATTGTCACGTTGGTTGAGAGACAAATATTAGTCATAGCATTAGTAACTTGGGGTCTTTTATATTCCCCCTAAAGAGCACTCATTTAATCAAAACAACAGATTAGGTTTATTAGGATGATTATTATTGCTAATATTATGGCTGTTCTTGTTATACATAAATGTCTTGGAGGTAGACAGTGCAATTTCAAAGCTTGAGGATGGTACAAAACTTGATTATTAAATGATGTACAAGACTTCAGGATAAACTTCTGAAATGGGCAGAGACCTGGCAAATCCAATTGAAAGTTCAATGTGGATCAGTGTAATGTTGGTATGCAGAGGGTGACCATTATCAAGCACCAAAATCATTCTCACTTGAAGTGTTAATGATGATCTTTGGGAGGAACAAGATGGAGAAGCAGTATAATTCAAATGGATTTTAAAATGGTCCAAGTGATACATACTCACATCTCTAAAAGTGACAGAGAAAGATGATAACAGAAAGTAATTGCAGGACTAGGACACCAGGCCCTTCGAGCCTGCACCACCATTCAATATGATCATGGCTAATCATGCAACTTCTCTTTCTCTCCATACCCCTTGATCCCTTTAACCATAAGGGTCACGTCCAGCTCCTTCACAGAGTCCCTACAGTGTGGAAACAGGCCCTTCGGCCCAACAAGTCCACACCGCCCCTCAGAGCATCCCACTCAGATCCATCTCCCTATAACCCACCTAATCTACACATCCCTGAACACTATGGGAAATTTAGCATGGCCAATCCACCTAACCTGCACATCTTTGGACAGTGGGAGGAAACCAGAGCACCCGGAGCAAACCCACGCAGACACAGGGAGAATGTGCAAACTCCACACAGACAGTCGCTTGAGGGTGGAATCGGACACAGGTCCCTGGCGCTGTGAGGCAGCAGTGCTAACCACTGAGCCACTGTGCCGTCCTTCTTGAAAATATCTAATGAACTAGCTCCAACAGCTTGCTGTGGTAGAGAATTCTACAGGTTCCCAACTCTCTGAGTGAAGAAATTCTTTCTCATCCCAGTCCTGAATGGCTGACCCCTTATTCTTAGACTGGAACCCATAGTTCTGGAGTTCCCCAATATCAGGAACATTCTTCCTGCATATAGCCTATCCAGTCCCATCAGGATTTTATATGTTTCTATGAGATCCCCCCTCATTCTTCCCTTCCAGTGAGTTCAAGCCCAGTTGATCCAGTCTTCTTTTGTTAGTCCTACCATCCCGGGAATCAGTCTGGTGAATCTTTGCTGAACTCCCTCAATAGCAAGAATATCTTTCCTCAGATTAGGAGACCAAAGCTGTACACAATACACAAGTTGTGGACTCACCAAGGCCTTGTATAACTGCAGCAAGATATTCCCACTCCTATACTCAAATTGTCTTGCTATGAAGGTCAGTATGCCATTAGCTTTCCAAAAGGAAGCTAAGAAAGGATATAGGGCACGGAGCTTCACAAACAGAGGGATTAGAACAAAAGGAAATTTGGCTAAACCTTTACAAGGTTCTGGTAAGGCTTTCGTTGTTGTGTCTGATTCTAGGTGCTGCTCTTTCAGAATGAAACGATGACCTTGGAAAGAGTGCAAAGATGAATAATTTTTCCACTCAAGCAATAAGCCTAAAACTGAAAGTAATCACTTGGCATGACGTATCAAACTCTCTAAAAATGACAAATGTTTATAGACAATGAAGGGCACTGCTAGTCAGTTGAATGTCTTTTCAATTGTGTAACCCATTTCAGGAACCTAGCCAGAAAAGTGGGAGGCCACTCTTAGCTGGTTAAAAGGGTCTTCTGTGAAATAGGCATCTTCAACACTTTTCCCAGTGGATGTGAGTCCATAATACAAAACGGCTCCTAATTTGGGACCAAACTCGTGATGTCATTCAAAGGCAATAATGTGCTTTGTGTATTAAATAGAAATAGGTGCAGTAAAGGTCAGGATTAACTAGAGACAGGTTTATTTTGCAGCTGCTTGTGCTCTACTTAACCTCGGGAATGTTGGTGCTGCTTGACGCTCTGGAGCAAAGTGTTAAAATGCCTTCGTTACTAAATGCAAAAATTTATCCCACCAACAAAAAAAGAGAAAAACAAATAACAGGGATCCTAGCTGCACACAAGACCTTATAAGGTCGCAATGCCTCACCTACATCATAATCAGGGTCCAACACACCATGTTGCAAATCCCTTACAAGGCAGTGAAAGCTCATAAAAATCTATCACATCATAATAGATGCCTCATATATTATAAGCTGTGAAAAATACTAAAACATCAAAAGAAAACTGCGAAACCAGACGCAAAAGAAGGTGAGACACAATAATGCCGAGCTGTAAACCAAAACCACCAGAAGATTGTTTTTTACGAAGACGGCACCTACGCCGTCTGCACGTTGCCAAAAGGGACAGATCAAAAACGTATCGAAGGCGACGTCACATCAGAAGATTACCAAAGAGGAGGAGGAGGAGAAGAAGATGTTAAAATTGGACTATGTCAGACTTCGGCAACCATCCAGAAACATTAATGAATTTTGTGAAGAAAATGTCACTGTAATAAGATCATCTCTGGAAACAATTCTCTTGCTGCATCATATACTGCAGTAATTTGAATAAACTTCAAATAAACATTGTGTACCTTGAAAACAAGTCTTTTTATTAATCCCATGAAGTAATTTACTAATCCTTTATTGCTAATGTTTTCCTTTCAATGCTCCTGGTCAAACTGTGGGTTTCCTTCAGTGCGCAATACACACTGGTCCACCACATTCAGCTCCTGAACGGGCCAATCTCAAAACTAAAATAAGGTGATCAAATAAGGGAAAAAGACCCAAGAATCGCATTTTCCACTTGATTGCTTTCCAAATGCCATTCACCGGGAGACTACATTTAGGATGTTAAATACGTTGTGGCATTAACACTCTGCTGCTATTCAATCAGCCTGATGTTATTGACTCTGCTGTGAATGGGGACAGACATGTTCGACTATACCATCAACCTCACCCTGCACCTGTTCCAAACAGCAATCCTCAAGACCAACTAGAATCTGTCCACAATTAAGGCTTGATTGACTGGCTGGAATGAAAGCAGCTACTGTTTCTCACCAGCACGTTAACATCTAAAGAAATCATTTTTTATTCAAAGGGATGCAAGTGGCTGTCGAGCCCAGCATTTGTTACTTGTCCCTAATTGCCCTTGAACTGAGTACTTTGTTAGACCATTTTACAGGGCAGTTAACAGTCATCCACCACATACAGGTTAAGTCATGTAGAAACAGATAACATTCCCAAATGAAGATTAGTTTTGTTTTGTAGGATGCGGGCATCACTGGCTGGCCAGCATTCATTGCCTGTCCCTAGATGCCCCTTGAGAAGGTGGTAGTGAGCTGCCTTCTTGAACCGCTGCAGTCCTCCTGCTGTGGGTTGACCCACAATGCCCTTAGGGAGGGAATTCCAGGACTGTGACCCAACGACAGTGAAAGTTTGTGGCGTTCCCATATGTCTGCTGCCCTTGTCCTTCTAGATGGAAATGGTTGTGGGTTTGGATCTTTGTCTGAGGGTCTGTGGTGAATTTCTGCAGTGCATCTTGTAGATAGTACACACTACTGCTAGAGCGTTGGTGGTGGAGGGAGTGGATGTTTATGAACGTAGTGCAAATCAAGCAGGTGCTGTGTCCTGGATGGTGTCTAGCTTCTTGTTGGGGCTGCAGTATTCCATCACACTCCTGACTTGGGCCTTGCAAATGGTGGACAGGCTTTGGGGAGTCAGGAAGTGAGTTACACAATGCAGTATTCCTAGCCTCTGACCTGCTCTTGTAGCCACTGCATTTATGTGCTGAATCCAGTTGAGTTTCTGATCAATGATAACTGCTAGGATGTTGATAGTGGAGATGCAGTGAATTTAACACCATTAAATGTCAAGTGGTGGTGGTTAGATTGTCTCTTATTGGTGATGGTCATAGCCTGGCATCTGCGTGGCACAAATGTCACTTTGGATACGGACTGCTTCAGTGTCTGAGGAGTTGCGAATGGTGCTGAACATTGTACAATCATCGGCCAGCATCCCCACTTCTGACCTTACAATGGAGGAAGGTCATTGATGAAGCAGCTGAAGATGGTTGGGCCCAGGACACTACCCTGAAGAACTCTTGTAGAGATGTCCTGGAGCTGAGATGATTGATCTCCAACAACCACAACCATCTTTGTAACTGCCAGGTATGACTCCAACCACCGGAGCATTTGTCCCCTGATGCCCATTGATTCCAATTTTGCTAGGGCTCTGTGATGTCACACTTGGTCAAATGCAGCCTTGATGTTAAGGGCTGTCACTCTCACCTCACCTCTGGAATTCAGTTCTTTTGTCCATGTTTGAATCAAAGCTGCAATGAGGTCAGGAGCTGAGTGGCCCTGGCAGAACCCAAACTGGGCATCACTGAGCAGGTTAGTGCCGAGCAGGTGCTGCTTCATAGCGCTGTTGATGACGCTTTCCATCACTTTACTAATGATCAACAACAGATTGATGGGGCGGTAATTGGCTGGGTTTGATTTGTCCTGCTTTTTATGTACAGTATATACTTGGGCAATTTTCCACATTATTGGGAGATGTCAGTGTTGTAACTGTACTGGAACAGTTAGGCTAAGGGAGCGGCAATTTCTGGAGCACAAGTCTTCAGTACTATTGTCGGAATGTTGTCAGGGCCCATAGCCTTTGCAGTATCCAGTGTCTCCAACCGTTTTTTGATATCACGTGGAGTGAATCAAATTGGCTGAAAACTGGTATCTGTGATAAAAACTGAAAGAACTGCAGATGCTGTAAATCAGGAACAAAAACAAAATTGCTGGAAAAGCTCAGCAGGTCTGGCAGCATCTGTGAAGGAAAAAACAGAGTTAACGTTTCGGATCCGGTTACCCTTCATCAGAACACTGTGAACACTGTGAACATATCTGTAATGCTGGGGATTACTGGGGGAGGCTGAGATGGATCATCCACTCAGTACTTCTGGCTGAAGATCACTGTGAAAGCTTTAGCCTTATCTTTTGCACTAATGTTCTGGGCTCTCCCATCATTGAAGATGGGGATATTTGTGGAGCCTCCTCCTCCAGTGTGCTGTTTAATCATCCACCACCATTCACGACTGGATATGACAGGACTGCAGAGCTTAGAACTGATCTGTTGGTTACGAGATCGCTTAGCTCTGTCTATCACTTGCTGCCTGGCGTGCAAGTAGTCCTGTCTGGTCGCTTCACCAGGTTGACACCTCATTTTCTGGTATGCCTGGTGCTGCTCCTGGCATGCCCTCCTGCACTCTCCATTGAACCAAATTATTTTTACAAGCAAT
Organism: Rhincodon typus; assembly: GCF_021869965.1. Taxonomy (NCBI): domain Eukaryota; kingdom Metazoa; phylum Chordata; class Chondrichthyes; order Orectolobiformes; family Rhincodontidae; genus Rhincodon; species Rhincodon typus. The sequence continues at coordinate 103,969,991 of NC_063335.1, read as the reverse complement.
GATGTTTGTCACAATTGCTATCACTGAGACTAATTGCCTCACGTGGAGGAGTTTTAGGGGCAGCACGGTGGCTCAGTGGTTAGCACTGCTGCCTCACAGCACCAGGGGCCTGGGTTCAATTCCACCCTCGGGCAACTATCTGTGTGGAGTTTGCACATTCTCCCCATATCTGCATGGCTTTCCTCCAGGTGCTCCTGTTTCCTCCCACAATCCAAAGATGTGCAGGTTAGGGTGGATTGGCCATGCCAAATTGGCCCGGAATGTGCAGGCTAGGTGGATTAGCCGTGCGAAATGCAGGGTTACAGGGATAGGGTGGCTCTGGGTGGAAGGGTCATGTGGACTGGATGGGCCAAATGGCCTGCTTCCACATTATGGGGTTTCTATGGATTCTATGATTCTAATTTCATAATTCAGGTTTATTCATTGAGCTTAAATTCCCCAATTTACTCTGGTGGGATTTGAACCTATTCATAGCAATAGCCTGGGTCCCTGATTATTTGTTACTATGCCACTATGCCACCATCTAGGAACATTCAGCTTATTAAGCTTGCCTCACCATTTAATATGGTCATGTTTGACTGAATGCCATTTACAACACTTTTACCCACTCTATCCCCATAACCCTTTACGGGGAAATGGTTAATATAACCGTCCTGCTTAAGAAGGGAGGCAGGCAGAAGACAGTAAATTATAGACTGGTTAGCCTGACTTCAGTTGTTGGTAAAATTTTAGAGTCTATTATTAAGAATGAAATTGCAGAGTGCTTGGAAGTGCATGATAAAATATTGCTGAATCAGCACAGCTTCATTCAGGGAAGATCATGTTTAGATTTTGTTGAAGACGTAACAAGCAAGTTAGAAAAAGCATAGGCAGTGGACATGATCTATCTGGATTTCCAGAAGGCCTTTGACCAGGTGCCGCAAGTCCACAGAGTTCGGGGCAAGGTAGTGGCAATGGATGGAGGATTGACTGACTGGCAGAAGGTACAGCGTGGGAATAAAGGCATCCTTTTCAGAATGGGGTTCCACAGGGTCAGTACTGGGGTCACAACTATTCATGTTACGCGTGAACAAGCTGGACAAAGGAGCTGAGGGCATTATTGCTACATTTGTAGATGACACAAGGTAGGTGGAGGGACAGGCAAAGTTGAGGAAGCTGGGAGGCTGTAGAAGGACTTGGACAGGCTAGGGCAAATAAGTGGCAGATGGAATACAATATGAGAAATTGTGATGTAATGCACTTTAGGAAGAATAATTGAGGCGGCTTCAGAAATCTGAAGCACAGAGGGACTTAGGAATCCTAAGTTCAGGATTCTCTTAAAGTTAACATGCAGATTCAGATGTTAGGAAGGCAAATGCAATGTTAACATTTATTTCAAGAGGACTAGAATAGAAGAGCAGGGATATGCTGCTGATACTTTCTAAGTATCTGGTCAGACCACATTTGGAATATTGTGAGGAGTTTTGGGCCCTCTATCTAAGGAAGAATGTGTTGACATTGGAGGGGGACCAGAGGAGGTTCACAAGAATGATCCTGGGTATGAAGGGCTTGTCACATGAGGAGTGTTTGAGTCGATGGTGTTTAGAAGGACGGAGTGGGCTCTCCTTGAAACTTACAGAATACTGAGGCCTGGGTAGAATGGAAGTGGAGAAGATGTTTCCACTAGTAGGAGAGACTAGCATCTGAGGGGATATCCTCAGAGTGAAGGGAAAACCCTTTAGAACTGAGATGAGATTTTTTTTCAGCCAGAGGGTGGTTAACGTGCAGAATGCATTGCCACAGATGGCTGTGGAGGACAAGGCATTGAGTCTATGTAAGTAGGGGAGCTGCCAAGACACAGTCAGGCGTCTGGCCAATCTTTCCTTTGGACTGTCTATTGAGGTTGGTCAGCGGTCTGGAGCATATATAGCCTTGGGAGTCTGTGTATTAAATGGCAACGGGTGATTGTTGCCAAAAGGGGGTGCAGCATTCAAAGCTGGGAGTGGGGGTAGCAGAGACATATGTTGAGGTGGGGGGGCATGTATAATGACAGTGGGTATGTGGAACAGTGTAACAGGATGTGGGAGAAGGATTTAAAAGAAACAAAATAATACAGGAATCGCTTGAGAAACTCAGCAGGTCTAGCAGAGTCTGTGGAAGGAGAAACCATTGCAGTGAACATCACCATGGCCTCCACTGTGACGATGGATGTTCAGGTATCAGCAAGGAAGAAAGTGTAATGTGGTGGGTCTCCACATTGGGGAGGCGGGGTGAAATGGGCTGTCTCAATAGTGCAAGGTTAAAGGGGATGTGGAGATTCTCGCTGGGAAATTTTGGGGTGGGGGGGAGTGGTGGTGGTGGGCAAGGTGCCTGATCTGGTGATCAGGCAGAGCCCAGTTCTGATGAGCTCCGTTCTCTGTCATTATTTCCTGCACACTTTACACTAAATACAAGTGGAAATGAGTGGTTGAACACCCAGAGTGCAAGTCATTGTGCGTTTAATAGGTGAAAAAGTGTGCTTGGTCTCTGGGACATTAAAAGGGCAAATACATGAAACGTAGATGTGGCTCGTTGATGGGCCTTACCAGTATTTGGCTTTGACTGTAGGGCCCTGTAGGTCACATGAAGGATGGAATAGGTATCACTCCAAGGTATATCCCTTGTTGCTCAGAGCTGAGCTAGGACATTGAACAACATTACAGTGTGGGTGAGGAGACAGTGATTCTTGCTCTCAGTGCCATGAATGAAGAAGAATCTGCTCTTGCTTCCAGAGTCATGAGCGGGTAACTGTGAAGTAGTTACAGCTTCTGATTTAAAACAAAAACAGACCTGCAAGCGAAAGGTGCATTTTGAGTTTCCGAGACTTTTTTTATTTCAATGAGAAAATTACAAATGAGGCAAAGTGGCAGGGTGTGAAGTCTTCTGTGATGAGGGCACAAATCTCAGTGCCTTTGTGTTGGCAGAGGTGCAGTGTCCTGTGGCACTGCTTCTCTGCTGTGGGCATGACCTCCTTTGTCTTGCTGCTTTCTCCTGCCCAAGACACTGCCTCTGCTGCAAAGGATGATAATCATAATCATTATTGCCGAGACCCATGAACCATTGCTGCCTTCCTTGCTCTCGGCTAGACTCTCAATAATCTCTGGAAGCCTAGAACTGCCGTTAGGGCCCCAATTATTTATATTACTGATTAACGATTTGGTATTGGCATACAAAATCATATATTCCCATTTGCTAATGACACAAAGTTAGGTGGCATGTAGACAGTGCATACAAAAGCATGAAAGAACAGAGAGATATTGATAGACTTAAGTAAATGGGAAAAACGGTGGCAGATGGAGTTCACTGTCAGCAAGTGTGAGATTATCCGTTTTGGACCGAGAAAGGATAGGTCGGGGTATTGTCTAGATGGTATGAAGTTAAAAATAGTGGACATCTAAAGAGACTCAGTGGTCAGGTGCATAGATCATTCAAATGCCGCAAATAAGTGCAGACAATAATCAAGAAAACTAATGGAATGCTTCCCTTTATATCTAGAAGACTGGAGCATAAGGATGCAGAGGTTATGCTGCAGCTATACAAAACCCTGATTAGACCCCACTTGGAGTACTGTGAGCAGATCAGGATACTACACCTCAGGAAGGATGTTTTAGCCCTGGGGGGAGCTCAACACAGGTTTACAAGTTATGGGAAGAAATAATAAAAATTCAGCCTGTTTTCTCGAGAACCTGGAAGGTTAAGGGGTGATCTGATTAAGTCTTCAAGATGTTAATAGGAAAAGACAGAATAGATAAACTATTTTCACTGGTTGGGGCTTTTAAAACCAGGCCTAGTCTGAGAATTAGGGCCAGACCATTAAGAAAGATGTTAGGAAGCACTTCTACACGCAAAAAGTGGTAGATGCTTGGAACTCTCTTCCACAAACAGCAGTAGATGTGGGATCAATTGATAATTTTAAATCTGAGGTAGATAAGTTGAAATGGCAGAGAAGGGCTGTGTTGTCTACTCTTGTTTCTTATTTGTATGTAAAAGGGTGCCTGCCGGCTTTAGGATTGATCCATGCTGGAAATGTCAGCATTCAGACAAGAACTTTAAAGATAGAGTGGCCACGTGCATAGGTCATAACACTGGTGGCAACACTGCAGGTATTAAGTGTCCTCTTATTCCTGTAAATGAGAGAGACCAGCATCTGTGAGTAAACAAGTCACAACGAGGGTGAGAACCAAGTGCGGTCCTGCAATCCTGGGTAAGATGCTAAAAGATATGCAATGATCTTATCAAGTCCTTCAATGCCAACCTACATCCTCACGGTCACCAGTCTCTTCATCCACTGCAACCCTCAGGCATATTTTGCAATGTCAGTCAGTCCTATTCCTCAAGGTATCTCCATATATCCCTGTCTGAATAGCCACCATTTACAATCAGCCCCATCTCTCACCATCACCCTTTGCATCTGCTGAACATAACCATTCCGTACACTCATAACTCTCTGCAGGAGTATACTGTTGTATGTGTACCATGCCTTTAAGAGAGTTCACGTATACACCTGTGCGCATATAATGTTGAAACTCTTCCTGGCACTTAGTCCCTGTCGGCTTTTGTAAGCTGCATACAGAAATTAATTATTTACAATAATGTTTGCTTCATAACTAATGAGCTTAACTGTTTTAAGTAACCTCATACTTGCTGACAACCCCCTCATATTTGTTGACGCAGGACTTGAACACAAAAATCCCGGATGATTTGCCCAATATCGATCCCTCAAAAAACACCACAAAAACAGATTTATCTGGTCGTTGTCAGTGGAGAGAAAAAGAGTTAACCCTAACCCTACCGTAGTCATACCAAACTCGAAACACTTAATCTTTCTCTCTCCAAAGATGCTGCCAGATCTGCTGAGTTTCTCCAGCACCTGAGATGCCTCACTCTCGCATATTTAACAATGCAGAAACTTTCACCATACTTAAAAACTAACTGAGAGGGAAAGTGTGTTTTGTGAAAAATTGAGGATTAAAGAACCTGCAGAGTAGCAAATAATGAAGCTGCAAAGAAACTTTTCAATACTGTAGAACAGAAACAAGGCTGAAATTCAAGTTAAAAACTGAAAAAACTGCAGATGCTGTAAATCAGGAGCAAAAACAGAAGTTGCTGGAAAAGCTCAGCAGGTCTGGCAGCATCTGTGAAGAAAAGATCAGCGTTAACGTTTCGGGTCCGGTGACCCTTCCTCAGAACCGTTCCTCTGAGGAAAGGCCACTGGACCCAAAACATTAACTCTGATCTTTTCTTCACAGATGCTGCCAGACCTGCTGAGCTTTTCCAGCAATTTCTGAAATTCAGGTTAACGGTTCTCAGAAAAGGTCGGAGAAACATGGGCTCTCCATTTGGATAAGCATTATTTCAGAGGCATACATGAAAAAAGGTAGATGAATGTAAAATCAGTTGTAATCAAACTGAAAAAAAACAAAGAACTGCTGTTGCTGGAAATCTAAAACAAGAACAAAAAGTTGCTAGAGAAGCTCAGCAGGTGTGGCAATGTCTAAGGAGAGAAAAAAAACAGTTAATGTTATGGGTCCAGTGACCCTTCAGAATCGAGTTCTGAAGAAGGATTGCTGGACCTTAAATGTCTGATTTCTCTCCACAGATGCTGCCAGACCTGCTGAGTTTTTCCAGCAATTTCTATTTTTGAACAAATGCCTTCCTGCACATTTACAACCATCTCAGGCTCCCATTACGTAGGAATGCCTCCAACTAGATAAGGGAAATTCTATGAGCTGCAAAGAAGCTAGTCCCATATTCTATGAGCTCTATGAATACAGGCAAAGCCCTGATTATACTGAACAATCCACTGATGGTAAGTGTATATTGTGGTTGTGTAAACATCCTTTTGTGAGTTTTACCCCCATTATCCATGCCCGGAGGATCATGACCTTAAAAATAAACTGCAACACTTTCACACAACGATACTTTTTAAGGTAGTGATATTCACTTTGCAACACAACCAACAATGGACACCTCGTGTCTAACGTCAAACATTGACCTTATAAGGCAGTGGCCAAATTTCAAAATAACATTGACATCATAATTGGTCACCCAAGTAAAAAGACTATAAAACTGGAGATGTGGATGATCTAAGGAAAGTCAGTGGTTGAACTCTGAACCATGAAGGGGTGTGGGCGCAAGCGCAGGCGCAGGCGCAGGAATGCGTGCAAGCGGAAGAAGCGGGCGTGCAAACAAAGATCTAGTACTATTGTCAGAGCTCATCTTGTTCATCGCAGAAGAGCTGCAAGACGTTGTTAAGAAGCTACAATAGACCACAAAGAAATAGAATCATGTTTTGAGCTAGCAAGTGCTAAAGGAAATGTGCACAAGGCCGACTTGTACTTGAAGGGAATTTTATTTGAATGCATCTTCGCTACTTCACACCCGTGTTTCACTGATTCAAATTGAATAAAACGCCTACAAGTACTTGAAAGATTTGAAAGAACTAAAATGTGTGTGGCTCAATTTTGTTCATAGGATTATTAAGCTAATTGGCCCTATTTGCCCACACATGGTGTCAATAAAATAGGCTGCTTTGTCTTACGTGGACAAGCCCTGCTGATCAGCCCAACCATCTTCAGGTTCAAATCTCTAGTCATTATGGGCAATATGGACATCTAACCACGTCCCATTGACATTGACGGCATTACCTTTGCTGAATCACTTTGCCAATCAGGTATTCTACAGGCCCCTGAGCAAGGCCTAGTGATATTATTACTGGACTGTTAATCCAGAGACCCAACAATGTTATGGGGTAAAACCCATCTGTATCACTATTGTCCTTTAGGGAAAGGAAACTGTCATCCTTACCTGGTCTGGCCTGCATGTGACTTCAGACCCACAGCAATATGGTTGACTCTTTAACTGCCCTCTGGCCAATTAGGAATGGACAATAAATGTTGCCTAGCCAGCAACACCCTTGTCTCATGAATGAATAAACTTGTATTTGCCTTCCCTATAACCTGCTTGTTGAATAATGGCTTTTGGTGATTTATACAAGGGACATAATGTCAGGAAAACCCATCTGGTTCATTAACATCCTTTAGGAAAACTACCATCCTTACCTGGTCTGGCCTGTATGTGATTCCAGACCCACAGCAATGTGGTTTACTCTGAACTGCCGTCTGGGCAATTAGGGATAGGCAATAAATACTGCCTGGCCAGTGACACCCTCGTCCCATGAATGAACAAAAAGAAAAATTGCCTTCCTATTAACTGCTGAACCTGAATTTATACAAGGGATTTAAGTCACTCTACAGACTTTGTCATCCTCACCACTTACAGTGAGGTAATGCAATAT
>NC_063335.1:103876662-103962666 GCF_021869965.1 Rhincodon typus | reverse complement strand
AAATCAAATGTGTGCTATGTTAATTGCCTCAGGACTATGGCTATATTCTTCAGATGTGCAATAAATTATTGTTTGATGAGGACCATGTGTGCTTTATACAAGGGACTTTAAGTCACCCTACAGACTTTGTCATCCTCACCACTTACAGTGAGGTAATGCAATATTTTCAAATTTGAGCATTAATGAGTCTCTATATAAGCACACGCCATAGATGGACTAGAGATGATGTTTCCTAATTTAGATCAGTGAGGAGAAATCAAATGTGTGCTATGTTAATTGCCTCAGGACTATGGCTATATTTTTCAGATGTGCAATAGATTGTTTGATGAGAACCTAGCTCACCAGTCTAGCTAAAGTTTCTAGAGGACATCAGCCCTTTATAGATAATATCTGAGCAAAACTGCAATACATTACAGAACAAATACTATCTGGGCAGACAGGTTTGAGTGACATGGTGGCTAGTTGGGTCTGCTGGGGTAGGGTGGTGCTGATGACGTTTTCATGCTATCTTGGCAGAGTAATGCAAGTGAATGTTTATCAGTGCCTCAGGGAGGATTGAGCTTGTTCCAGACTATGCAGGACAGCTCAAACAAAGAGGTGTGTCCCAGCTGAGCTAGAGATGGATCTAGGTCACACAGTACCTAACTGGCAGCATGGATGTACAGAGGGCTGAGCACAGGCAACAATATTGAGACCGTGGATATTCTTTGAAATACCAATGCTCAACCTATGTCTATATATGGTAAGAAAGCGGCATCCAAACTATCAAATCCACCAAGTATTATCCAATGGGTGCTGACGATGTAGGTCATGTGATCAGCCGTCGGTTGTAAGTAAAACTACCTTATTAGGCTCTGTCATAATGCACACCAAATATGGTAGCTCATAGCCTACACGGCAATCCTGTCATTCAACAATCGTGGTTGCAGGTATTAAAAGCTGCCTACAGGTGCCAAGTCTCAATTGAAAATCTCAAATCAGTGAGATAGAATACAAACCGAATTGCAAATCAGAGAGCCATGACCAAGTCAAGATATCGCAACAGACGCAGTCATCCACGTAAACGATATGGGAGACGGTTGCGTAAAACAAGGTGTCGAAGAAGAGGAAGGCGGGTTAGTCGTAGGCCCCGTCATAATACTTACAGGAGAAGAGTAAGGAAGATTGTGCATCTAAAACGCCGCAGTAGACCACGAGATGAAATTGATAATTTGAAAGTAAAGAACAACAGACGACTTAATGAATCGCTTAAGCAGCATAGATTGCCCATGAGGGTACCTGTCTGAATGCCATGTTGCTACTTAAGAAAAGAGTATCACTTGATATTGAATAAAAAACAAGTACTTGAGACTTGGAAAACAAATCTTATTGTGTTCACCTTGCATTTTTCTTAGTCAGTTTCATCAAATGGTAGAACTTGTTCCAGTAACTGTATTCAAGCTGTGGCAGTCTGGAGGCCTGAGCGTAGGGTAGATCTGACCATTGCATCCAATGCAAGATCAGAAAACCTTAGATACCAAATCCTCCAATGTTGTGTGGCTATGACACCTTATGTCAGATGCAGAAGTGACCAACCTCCCAAGGCTCTTACACTACTCACTAACACATGTACGTTTCCCCATCGCCATTCCCCCGGGATCCCCTCAGTGAAGGTTATCCCCCTTGACTAGGCTGAGGGCTGCTGACACTAACTTCCTGACTTGTGTGTTAAATGCCGCGGCAAGGCAGTGGGATCCTTGAAGGGGGAAGGGGCAAGTGCAATAAGGACAAGAGCCCAGAGATGCAGCCATGGACTGTCACTGATGGCAAACTGTCCTTGCTAAACATCTTGTCCAACTCTACCACTTATCTCACCATAGCCTACGTCACACACCAGTACCAAGTAGAAAGAGATGAAGCTTGGCATTAGTACCTAGCTGGGTTACCAGAAGGAAGCCTGTTATTACCCATCTGAGTTGAATGTGTGTGCATATTCTCCTGCCGGTATTGCCAGTGATGCCTGTAAACCAAGAATGTTTGTTGCACCTGATTATTCTGGTGTTCCATTTCACTGTAATTCTGAGAAGGAACTTTCACGCCTGACATTCCCCTCTCTGCTACTGCCAGGATCACCTGCAATCCCTAGCCTCTCCATGAAACCTTTGGCGCATAGGCATTGCCTGGGCACGTAGAATCTCACTTTGTCGGTCTTAGTTCCCACCAGCATGCACATGGCAGTCCTGTGCAGTGGCCAGTTAGGCCCATATTTTTCTCCAGGAAGAGAGAAGCCCTTCATGGCAGGTAAGTGCAGACGTCAATAGAACCGTTCAGCAGTTATCTCATCCCTTGCAGTTATGGTGTCTGTCCTTAACTTACTTCCTGAGAGTATTCATCCTGTATCTTCCTTGCGTGATGAGTGTTGTTAACTTTGCCTCCACAAAATGCAGGCCTCTCTGTATGACACGGTCAAGCAGCATGAAGCAACAGCACTATGATGCAGGCAGCAGTTTATGACACACATTGTAGGGAGTCCCCAGTCCCATCCAGTCACCCAAACGCCTCTGGCAGAAAGCCTATCACGTCCCTAGGAACGATTGCTCTGGATTTGGTTATATCTGGGTTGCTCTAGCCTATTGGATTTGCGGAGGGAGCATCATAGCCATGTGCATATGGACTATCAAGCAATTATCCTGTTACATTGGTTAAAGCGTTAAGTATTATTGGGTGGGGAGGGGTGAGGGATAGTTGAGCACTGTACAATGTGGCAGCTATCTTAGTACCTTGCAAAGCACTCCAATTACAGTGAAGAGCTGTCCTCCTCGTACACACTGGTTTTTCAGTGCCCTTGTGGCAACACTTTACAATTAATGGGACACAAGGGAAGGCAGACACTGCTGTAAATCCAGAGCTTTCTCCTTATTTTTGTTCACTCATTGCTGGCTAGGCCAGCATTTATCGCCCATCCCTAATTAGCCTTGAGAAGGTGGTGGCGAACTGCTTTCTTGAACCACTGCAGTCTATTTGATGCAGGTAAACCCAGAATACTATTAACAATAGCAGGATTTTGACCCAATGATATTTCTGTAACATGATGATGAGGGGCTTGGAGGGGTCTTTCAGGTTCTGGGTATCTGCTGCCCTTGTCCTCCTAGATGGAAGCGGTCACGAGTTTGGAAGGTGCGTCCAAGGATCCATGATGAATTTCTGCAGTGCATCCTATAGACAATACACACTGCTGCTACTGAGTGTTTGTGAATGTGGTGCAAATGAGCAGGCTGCTTTGTCCTGGATAGTGTCAAGCTTCTTTGAGTGTTGTTGGAGTTGCCACCTATCTAGGCAAGTGGAGAGTATTCCATCACACTTCTGACTTGTGGCTTTATTGATGACAGACAAGCTTTGGGGAGTCAGGAGGTGAGTTACCTGCTGCAGGATTCCTAGCCTCTGACCTGCTTTGTAGCCACTGTATTTAAATGGCTGGTCCAGTTCGGTTTCTGGTCAATGCTAACCTTCAGGATAGTTGATAGTGGAGGATTTAACAATAGTAATGCCATTGAATGTAAGGGATAGTAGTTAGATTCTCTTGCTTGAAAGAGATGATCTTTGCCTGGTGCTTATGTGGCACGAATCTTACTTGCCACTTGTCAGCCCAAATCTCTTGATGCTGATGTCGACGGGAAAGTATTAGCCCTGAGGAACGGGTTCATTTCACTTAAAATAACTGGATGTGACTGCTTGGGGGACATGGCTCCTGTAACAGCTTGGAAAGAGCCAGCCGCTGAGTAGTTAAAGATTGTGGCAACCACATCTTCTGGTGCAGCAGAGCTTGTGAAGGCTCCAGGGAGACCATCCTTAGGTATTACTCGTGTGAGAGTTTGATAAAGGTGACTCACCTCATGCATCCTTCATGGTTTTTGTGATGCGCCTTTGACTTCCTTCCAAATTAACCTGGCACCCACCATAAGGCAGGCAGATTATGGAAATACATGTGGCAAAGAAGCAACTGAGAAACAGGAAACTCTCCTGCCAATTCAAAGGGCACACAAGATGATCTGACCCAATTACTTGAAAGTAAGTGCCCTTTAATTCCTAAGAGACCATTCTTAAGAGGCTTTAAGAGTTGACAGGGTGTTGGGTGAACACATTTTCACAGCCTAATTTGTAGGTGCTCTTACAGATTTTGCCTCTGGCATTGTTCTACAGATGGATTAAAAAAATTGGCATGCTGAGGGAACAGAGCAATATTACAATTACCCCAGCTGCCTCACTTTCTACAAATCACTCCTTAGTCATTGCAAGGATCTAACAAATCACCTCAAGCCTCTGACTCATCATTCTGCTCACTCCCACTTGAAAGCTCCTCTTTAAATTTTATTTCCCCACTGCATCCTGTCACCAATCATCTTAGATCCATCTGTCTCTTAGAAAACCCAGAAATTCCCCTTAAATATAATCATCCAATATTCCAAGTTGTACACAATGTAGGGGTGGGGAGGTGAGAGTGGATTGATTGTTCTGGATGCCTGGTCTTCTTTGCCCATACCCAGATAGACTTGGTGAAAATGTTCACTGTGACCACCAGTCTGTTTAAGATTTCCTGAGACGAACAGGAACTGTATGGCCAGCAGAGGAAATAATACAATCAGAATTTGTTAACTTTCCAAAGTCTTTTTTTGAATACTTAGAATTTATTTGTTGTGCCTCTCTGAGAAGGGACATCTTTGAGACTTGGAACAACCTTGTGTGTCTTCTCCAGTATTTCAATTGAAAGATGAGATCTTGGTTTTCATTGAGAACTTTTTATCTTGTCCATCACCTACTCTATCCTTCTTTATTTTTTTCTCTAACATCTAAGGTCCATTTCTGTTGCATTGCTTCCATTTAGTTAAGTTACTTGAACAGAACCAGCCCAGCTGGCAATGGATGGAAGTGTGTTGGAGAAGTACATGGTTGGGAGTTTTCTTTCGTTGTCCCAATTCACTGGATAATTGACAGTATTAAAATGACAAACTCCGATATTTTGCTTTGGGTCTTTCCCTAATTTCAAGGGCATCAAACAAAGTCATAGTGCCTCAGGCCTGATTAATATTGTCAATTCTTCATGAACCTGAGGACAACATCAAGGTTATGAGTTTCTGCCCTGGGTCTTCCTGTGACTAAACAGACCAATTCCCAACCCAATGCATAGGGCAGAATGCCTCAGGAAGTAGTATGACTTGCTTTCTTTTCTTTCCTTTCTGCTGCAGCTCTGCCTCATCAATTAGACTTTATGACTCAAAGCATGATGCAGCTTGATGGATAAACTGTCGTCATTTTGAGTGATTATGAGTGAGCTCCTCCCAGTCTTTAGCAGCAGTGCTACTGCCATTCACTGACAGTTTCAGAGCACCTTCGCAGAGTTTTCTGGAGTTGAGAAAACAAGATATAGTGAGATGTTTTATGGTTATCTGAACAGTGTCCAATTTGTCAAAGTGGACTTTACAGGATCTTTGCCTGGATGCTTTAGACCTGGCTCCAAAAAGCACACTAGCGTTTGTTTGACAGTCTTTCTAATTGAATGTAGAGGTTGTAACAGTGGCTGTTTGAATTTCTCTAGTGTTTGTATGTATCACTGATGCACAGTCCAGTGAAGGAGGGTGATGGCAAACTGATTTGTAAATCAGGAGTTTTGTTGACACACAGAGGTCCTCATTTTCAAATGCTCAAGCTTGTTGACTGTGGAAGTCAAAAGATGTGAAGGTCAGGTGTGTTGGGGCCATGCTAAATTGGCCCATAGCGTCCAGGGATGTGTAGGCTAGGTAGTTTAGCTATGGTAAATGTAGGGTCATGGGGAGTGGGTGAGGGAGTGGGTTTGGAGGGATGGTTTTCAGAGAGTTGGTGGGCTGAATGGCCTCTATCTGCCCTGTGGGGATTCTATGATTCCATGATTCCACGATTACAGAAGGTTGAATTGGCCTTGATCTGATGTTGTATCTCCTCATTGATGGTGGCCTTTTGACAGCGGTAACTCTTGTGGTATGGAAACTGCTCACATATCCCAGAGCCTCTCCTTTAACGTATATTGCAGTGAAATATTTGGCTGCCCATTTGTGAGTTGATTTATAAGTTTTGCTTTGACAACAAGCTGATTTTCTTTTATGCAGGGTTGAAAAGATCCTGAGAGTGACTTGTAAATTTGACGCAGCAACACGGTAGTCATCAACTGTAGGTCATGCATGGTCAGTTTCAGTTTGGCTCAGAATAAACGGAGTTAACAGAATCTTTCATCAAGGTGTTATTAATATTGGCACCAAAGGGCACTGCTCTTTGAGGAGGTGAACAGCCACTGTCAGATTGTAAATAGTATGGGGGCTACAATGTAACCTTACTAAACATTTTTCTCAAATGTTCAAGAATGATCCATAAGGCTTTGTGATTAACTGCGTCAAACACTTTGGTCAGGTGGATAAAGACAATGAAACCAGGTGGTATTCTGAATACCTGCTCTTGGATTTGTTTAGCAACAAAGACTATTTATGATCTTCCTCTGAAAGGTCTAAAGCCTACATTTTGTGTCCGGGAGAATACTCTGCAGGACAAGTAGCAGGCGATTTTGGAGAATGTGTGTCCGGTTCCCCCTGCCAAAGAGGGCAAGTACCTCAGTAATTTTCACAGTATGGTTTATCTGCCTTCCTGAAAATAGATGTAACTGTCACATTTCTGAAGGAATGGGAGTATTTTTTCCTGTATAAAATTTATAGGATGGACGTATGGCAACTTGATGTGACCAAAAGGCCACCAGACTTAAATACCTCAGTTGGAAACATTGGGATCGGCCTTGGTTGATTGACATCTTTTTGATAGCTTGTTACCATTCTCCTATTGATATCGATTCACCATGATATTCATAGGGTGAGGTGGGATAGCCTGGAGAGTATGAACTGCAACTATGCATTCACAGTTGAGGAGTTGTTGAAAGTCTTTTATTCAGTGCTCATGGCATTGTCATCTTTAAGAGATACCATCCTTCGCATGAAGAAAGAGATTTTTGCCCCTAACCTCGGTCTAAATAAGGTGCAGGCATTTCAAAAAACAACACTTTGTATATTGTGATGACCATCATAGTGTTAGTTCTATCTCAGTCTATTTCTTCCTATTACTTGCCCTTCAATGTCCAGATTTGTCTTTAGGTGTCCGCCTTAGGCTGTTGGAATGCTACCTTGTGTCGTTCTACTAGGCAATGAAGACTGACTTTTTTTTGTTCCAGGAGTTCACATTGAGCATTGTTTTCATTGAGGCTGTCCATATGATGACAGGGCCCAAAATGAACAGTCTGTACACGGGGTATAAGGCTATATTTTCCACAGTTCTAGAATTGAGTTGGATATGTGAAAATGTTCTTGATTGGTTGTGAACTGCAACTGTAACTCTACTCTATTGGCAAGCTGTTTTCGGGCTGGGTCACTGATCTTTTTTCTCTTGGAGTTTTGGGCCCTGAGATGGTTTGTGTTAGTGTTCATCACTGATTGAACAAATCTATGATCTATCCAGTACACACCATTTTCCCCACATTGATTTATACAGACAGCGCTTCAATCTTTGGCCCAAACAGTGACATAAGCTTGCCAATTCTATGATCTTGGATGCTTCCAAGTAGTTTTCTATTTGATCTTCAGGGGGAAGAGGATGCTTGTTACAAGGAAGCCAGTCAGTAGATACAAATGATTGACAGTGCAAAATGGTGATAGATAATGTGCATTTTAAACTATTACTATAAGGACATAAATATCTTATTAGTATTTCATGTTGACATTCTGACTTTTTTGTGAATTTTTTTGTTTCCAGATCATGTCATGGGAATGGTAGAAGATACAAATATTGCTTTTAAAACTGTTCTGAATTCTTCCAAAAGATTCATTTAAGGTTTGCATATCTTTTAATGGCTACAGTAACACTCCCCTTGTTCTTTGGGAACAGTTAGTTAGTCATAATAGGGTGGCAGTGCTTTCAGATGTTAGTAGTAACATGGATTTTCTCAGGCAGCACATTCCAAATCCGAACTGCACATTTATGTAACAGAAAGAAGACGTTCCATAAGTTGCCTTTGGTTTGTTCTTTTATCATTTACGTGTCAGCTGTCTTGAAGTTTTTTTTACATTTAATCCACAAATATTTATTGCATCATTTTCAGAAGTGCAAAGTGATACATTTTTGTAGAGAATGAGGAAAGTCAATTCAAAATAAAGGATTTATTTATGAAAGAGAATACAGCAGTGGAGGGATCTTAGGCTAGATGTACACACATTTATTGAAGCTTGCAGGGTAAGCTGAAAAAGTGGGTAATAAAGCTTAAGGGATCTTGGGCTTTATAAGGAATACAATACATAAGCAATGAAACATTATTTGACATTCATACAACACCTCAAGTGCTTGATGACAACTGTGGGACAGTGTCCAAATCTGGCCACCGCACTTTGGGAAGAATATTAACCATTAGATAGGGTGCAGGACAGGTTTATGAAAATAGGTCCAATGATGATAAAGTTCAGTTAGACAGGTTGGAGAAGCTGGAGTTGTTCTCTTGAGAGAAGAGGAGGTTGATAGATATTTTGAAAATCATGAGCGATCTCGACAAAGTAGATACACTGCCCACCAGTGGAAGGATCAAGAACTAGAGGATACCAAAGGTAAATGACAAAAGAACAAGTCAAAGACAACTTATGGAAAGTCTTCCTTCTGTTACATAAATGTGCAGTTTGGATTTGGAATGTACTGCCTGAGAAAATCCATACTACTACTAACATCTGAAAGCACTGCTACCCTATTAAGGCCAACTAACTGTTCCTGAAGAACAAGGGGAGTGTTACTTTAGCCATTAAAAGATTTGCAAACCTTAAAATGAATCTTTTGGAAGAATTCAGAGCAGTTTTAAAAGCAATATTTGCATCTTCTACTATTCCCTTGACCATCTAAAGTAACTCCACCATGGAAGCAAAATCAAAATGGGCAAAATCCAAACACTGCAAGAACAGAGGAATGGAAGAGCAGTTCATCCCAGTGGTCATTTCTGTAAACTATTCAGACCAAGTAGGGTTGTAATCTGTACTCAATAACACCTTATAAGGACGTGATACCCACACTTTATCATGCGAGACATCAGTACCTTAAAAGGCAGCGAAGTGTCACAAAACAAATTTCAAGTTACATTGTTTCACAACACATTGTAAGCAATATAAGTAACAGATTGACAACCACTCAGTAGAAATAAGTAATCTGTTGATAAAGCAGAGGTGAAAAGGAAAGCCATGGTTAAGTCAAGATACCGTCAGAGGCAGAATCGTGGCCGTAAACGGTACGCTAAATCAAGGCAAATGAGAAAGCCGAAGAACAGGAGGAGATCAAAACCACCACGCAGAATTCGATATGCACCCAGCAAAAGACAGCCAAAGATTATGAAGCTGAAGTTAGATAATGAAGTGGATAATACTTTAAAAGCAAAAAACAAGAGTCTTAATGAAACGTTGAAGAACCGACTATCGTTGAGGAAGCACGTGTGATTGGTAACTTGCATCAAAGAAGATTATTGATTTGAATACGAATAAAATAAACAAGTACCAGAGACTTGCAAACTAATCTTAATTCCAATGTGTACTTCTCATTTTTCCCCTAGTTATGTAGCTACCACAAGCATGAGGTACAAATGAGCAGAACTGGGGTAAGCATAGTTGGACAAGGCAATTCTGACCATTGCATTCCCTTGTCCATCTGTGCTTTCCTTGAGAGCACCATGATGTCATGACAGTGAGGTCAGAGGAAAGGGAGGCAGTGATGGGATGGTTTGCAAGGATGTTGAAGGTTGAAATGGGACAACATGGGGACACGCTTGAAGCTAAAATAAACGGTGAGGGGGAAGTTGGACGAACAAAGAGTCTTAGACATGATGAGCTCAGAGGAAATGAGGGGAGACAGAGGTATAGGTACACTGTGAGGGTTAAAATAAAGGAGAAAAGTTAGGGATAATCCTTGTGCTTCTAGGAAGCGAAGATGCAACATTTGAATGTGCAGTTGTAAGAAATAGGTTGGCATGGGAAGTGGCACGGTCCAGACTTCAACATTACATAAGTTCATCTACGGTTTGTGCATATTTTAGACACCATATTTTAGGGAATATTTTAGACACCAGAATAATGATTGGATGCTTCAAATTCATGGATAGGAAAATATTTGACCGATTCAGGCTAATCCAGTTAGACAATTTTGTGGGAAAAGGAGTAGGTGAGTAAGAAGTCCCTAAATTAAAATAGATTTGTCACTACAATCCATTAAATTAATTAAAAAATTAGATTTAGAATCAGTTTTCCAAAGCTCTGATATATTTACACAAAAGAATGCATGTGATAGAAAATGTGTTTTAAAGCTGTGATCTCACACCTTAGGAAATACATCATAATATACATATACAACAATACCTTAAAAGGCAAGAAAATGTCCCAAAACCATTATGAGTTTTGTGTGCATCATCTCCTATGTAATATGTCCCTCAAAATATTTATAAAAATGAATCCTCACCATTTTCAGACAGGGTTTGAATACAAACCAGAAGCATGACTAAGTCAAAAACCTACACAACCTATAGTAGCTGCCGCCAGTGGCACAATAAACGTGGAAAGAAAGGAAAAGCCAACAAACACGTATCCCCGAAAAATGTCCAACGTAGGTCTCTAACAAAGGTGAAGCCTCACAAAAAGCATAAGGAGAAAGGATGGAAATAGACAGCTATCAATCACTAGGCTCCAGAAGGAAGATTTTATGTGGCACCAGGATCACAGAATTAATGAACTGCGTAAATAACATCTTACTACCATGAAGAAATCTATCTGAATGCTATGGGATTATGTTTGTTACCTTATGGATACTACTGCTAATTTATTGTGAATTAAAATAACTAATGCTGGAGACTTGAGAACAAAATGTTTTGCACTGCATTTCTCTTCCTTTGTATGTGGATTAGGGCTGCAACAACAAACTATGATTTAGAACACTTACTAAATTTACAGAAAAAGACTTGCTGTAATCTATTACTAACTGTTCCAGAGAACAATTAAGTCGAACATCAGCCTGGAGAAACTCTTCAGTCGTAATTAGTGAGCATTGAATAAACAAGGGCAAATAGTGCAGAGCTTTCAAAAGCGAGACTCATTTGACAAGATGATTGCAGTTTCTTTGCATAAGTGACTGATTGTATTGATAGAGGGGAGTACAGGAGTTGTGGAAGACAAGATTTACAGAAGGCCTTCAACAAGGTACCTTACAGCAGACTAGGAATAGAAACAGGAGGAGTCCATTTCAACCCTCACATCTATTTAAACCAGAGCTATTCATTTATCAGTTCTCATACTCCCTATAAATGTCTGTTCCATATTCTTTTATACTTAAAAATCTAACAAATTCAATGTTAAAATTAACAGTTAAACCAACATCAATTACCATTTTAAGAAATATGTTCCCAATTTCTACTACCTTGTGTATGGAAGTGTTTTCTGAATGGTTCAATTATTCACCCCCCACCGCCAGTGCTCGATTCCACAGATAGTAAAAATAATTCCTCTCTGAGTATCCTATTTGTTCTCCTTTGTATCTCAAAACTTTAATAAATTTCAGGGAATACAAACTAAATTTGCCTAGTCTCTTCGCATCATTTAACCCGTTTGAGTCCAGGTGTCATCCTACAAATTCTACGCTACATATCCTCCAAGGCCTATACATCCCAGCTCTGGTGTGGTGCTCAGAGATGTGATCTAATTAAGTAGGGCTTTGTATTAATGGAGCATATATTTTATCTTCTTTTAGACTTTCAGATAGAAGGGTCAGCATTTTATTGATCTTTTGATGAATTTCAGCAGCTTTTCATGTTTTAACAGTCGGCATACATGGACCTCAAATCCCAAGGCAACACTAGGGATGGGGCTGTTGGTGAAAAGAGATGTTAAAGGTGAGATATTTGAGGAGATGGGTGATTAAAGTGGTTTTAGAGGGAGGGGACAATACCTAAATATGGGGGTTCCAGGAGTGGAAATTATGTAACTAACTATTCAAAGAGTTTGGAACCAACAGGACAGGACCTAAGTCTTATGAAACCAAAACAGAAATGGCTGGAAAATTTCAGCAGGTCTGGCAGCATCTGGGAGACAAATAGGAGTTAGTGGGAGTGGGCTCAGTGACTCCTCTTCAGAACTGATGGTAGCGAGGGAAAGGATGGTATTATATACAGAAGATGGGGTGGGTGGGTGGAGAGTACATGATAGGTGGAGATAGAACCGAAAGAGAGCTAAAAAGAGCTGGACAGGCAAACGAGTGGGTAAGGGTCAGTCTGGGGGAATGAATAGCTGCTAATAGGGACTATCAGTAGCTGACAATGGGTAGTGTGTAGTTGCAGCCCATGTGATGACAAGGCCTGGTGTGCAGGGTTGGGGGAAGCTGCTTAAGCCCTAAAACCGTTGAACTCAATATTAAGCCCAGAAGGCTGGAGGGTTCCCAAATGGAAAATGATGTGCTGTTCTTCCAGCTTGCGCTGAGCTTCACTGGAGCACTGCAGCAGGCCTGAGACAGAAATGTTGGCCAAGGAACACGGTGGTATGTTAAAGTGGCAGGCCGACGGGAAGCTCAGGGAATTTTCTATGGACAGAACGTAGGTGTTCTGTGAAGTTGCCCCCGTAGAGACAAGACCACATTGTGAGCAGTGAACGCAGTGGATCAGATTCAGTGAAGTACAGGTAAAGCGCTGCTTCACCTAGAAGATTGTTTGGGCCCTTGGATACCGAGGATGAAGTAAACAGCCAGATGTTCCACCTTCTGCAGTTGCAAGGTGGGGTGTTGGGAGGGAAGAAAGAGGGGACCAGGGTGTCCTGGAGGGAACAGTCCTTGTGGAAGGCAGACAAGAGAGGGGAGGGGAAAATGTGTTTGGTGGTGGCATCCACAGGAGGTGGTAGAGATGGCAGCTAATGATCCTTTGGCTATGGATGCTCGTGGGATAGTAGGTGAGGACAAGGCGGACCCTATCGTTATTGTGGGAGGGAAGAAAGGGAGTCAGGGCTGAAATGCGGGAGATGAGTTGGACTTGGCTGAGGGCCCTGTTAACTACAGTGCTGGGGAATCCTCAGTTGAGGAACAAGGTGGAAATTTCAGAGGCCCCTTGTCAAAGTTGGCATCATCAGTACACATGTGACAGAGACAGTGGAACTGAGAGAATGGAAATAAAATCTTTACAGGAAGCCAGGTGTGAAGATGTATAGTTAAGGTAACTGTGGGGGTCAGTGGATTTGTAGTGAATATCGGTTGGCGGCCTATCGCAGAAATTGAAACAGAGATGTCAAGGGAAGGAAGGACGGAGTCAGAACTGCAGATGCTGTGAATCAGAAACAAGCACTGTATTTCCTGGAAAAGTTCAGCAGATCTGGCAACATCTGTGAAGAGAAATCAGAGTTAACGTTTCAGATCCTTTGACCCTTCCTCAGAACTGATGGTAGCTGGGAAAACGTTCCTTTTTTTACAGAAGATACGGTGGGGGTAGGGTATAAGGAGTAAGCAATAGGTGATTGGGGATAGAGCCCAAAGAGAGAGAAGAAGAGTTGTACAGACAAAGGAGTGGATAATGATCTACTGGGAGGGTGAATAGCTGGTAATGGAGGCTGTTAGTGGCTACAAATGTGTTGTGTGTAATTGCAGCGTATGTGATCACAAGGCCTGGTGTGTGGTGATGGGGGCCAGGATATAATAGAGTTCAAGCCCTAAAGTTACTGAACTTGATATTGAGTCCAGACCCTGCAGCCTTCAGAACTCCATATCAAGTTCAGTAACTTTAGGGCTCGAACTCTATTATATCCTGGCCCCCACCTCCACACACCAGGCCTTGTGATCACATACTCTGCAATTACACACAACACATTCTTAGCCACTAACAGTCTCCATTACCAGCTATTCACCCTTCTAGCCAGATCATTACCCACTCCTTTGTCCAACTGTTCTTCTCTCTCTTTGGGCTGTATCCCCACCTATCATTTACTTCTTATTCCCTCTCCCCACCATATCTTCTGTATAAAAACTGGCATTTTCCCAATTCTGAGGTAGGGTCACCGCACCCGAAACATTAACTCTGATTTCTCTTCACAGATACTGCCAGACCTGCTGAGCTTTTCCAGTAACATCTGGTTTTCTTTAAGGGATGAGTCAGAGATGGACAAGGTGAAAGTGAGAGCGGGGAAGAAATTGGAAGCAAAATTGAAAAATGTTTCCAATTCCAGATGAGAGTGGGAAGCAGCAGCAATGATGTCATCGGAGAAAGAGTTGTGGGGCGGGGCCGGAATCGGACTGGAACAAGGAATTTTCCATGTACCCCAGAAAGAGACAGGCATAACTGAGGCCCATAGAGGCGCCCATGACCACCCCTTTGGCCTGAAGAAAGTGAGAGGATCTAAAAGAGAAGTTGTTCAGATTGAGGACGAGCTCGGCCAGGTGGAAGATGGTAGTGGTGGAAGGGGACGGTTCAGGCCTTCTTCCCAGGAAGAAGTGGGACAGCCCTGAGACCATCCTAATGGAGTGATGGATATGTAAAGGGATTGCATGTCCATGATAAAGAAGAGGCAGCTAGAACATGCAAGCTGGAAATTCTGAAACTGACATAAAGCGTCAGAGGAATCGCAGTTGTAAGTGGGAAGGGAACTGGACAAGGGGAGAAAAATTGAGTTGAGGTAGGAAGAGGTGAGTTCTGTGGGGCAGGAGGAGGCAGAAACAATGGGTTTGCCCAGGCAGTCCTGATTGTGGATTTTGAGAAGGAGGTTGAAATGGGCTGTGCGAGGTTGGGAGACTATGAGCTTGGAGGCAGTGAAGGGGAGATCACCAGATGAAATAAGGTTAGTGACCATTGGGGCCATTGTGAACACATGGTCTGATGTTCCATGGTGGAGTCATGGTCCAGAGGGATATAGGAGGAGGTACCCTTCCACAAGGACTGTGCCATCCAGGACATGGTGGTCCAGTCCTCTTTCACAATGGTCACTAATCTTATTTTATCTGGTGATCTCCCCCTAACTGTCTCCAAGCTCATTGTCTCCCAACCCTGCACAGCCTGCTGCTACCTCCTTCTCAAAATCCACAAACAGGACTGCCCAGCCAGATCCATTGTTCCTGCCTGCTCCTGCCCCACAAAACTCATCTCTCCCTACCTTGACTCAATCTTTTTCTCCCCTCGCCCAGTCCCTTTCCACTTACACCTACGATTCCTCTGAAGCTTTACGTCAACTTCAGAATTTCCAGTTTGTGGGCTCCAGCCACTTCCTCTTTACCAAGGATGTGCAATCTCTTCACTCATCCATCCCTCATCAGGATGTCTCAAGGCTCTCTGTTTCTTCCTGAGAAAATTAGCCTGAACTGTCCCTTTCAAGCACAATCTTCCGCTGCCAGGCTGAGCTCGGCTTCATCCTGAATAACTTTCCTTTTAACTTTCTTCAGGCCAAAGAAGTGGCCATGGGTACCTGCATGGGCATCAATTACACCTGTCTTTTTGTACAGTATGTGGAGCATTCCTTGTTCCAATCCTACTCCGGCTCCCACCCACAACTCTTTCTCCGGTATATTAATGACATCATCGGTGCTGCTTTCCTCCCTCGTCTGGAATTGGAAAAGTTTATCAATTTCACTTCCAATCATGAAAACCAGCCTTCCATCCATTGACTCCATCTACACTTCCTGCTGCCTCTGGAAAGCAGCCAACATAATCAAAGACCCCTCCCACCCTGGTTATATTCTCTCCACCCTCTTCCATCAGGTTGAAGACACAAAAGTTTGAAAACATATACAAACAGATTTAAGAACAGCTTCTTCCCCGCTGTTATCAGACTTATAAATGGGCCTCTCATATATTAGAGTTTGTCTTTTTCTGCACTTTGTAGCTATAACACGATGTTCTGCATTTTGTTCTATTACCCTGATTACTTATGTAAGGCATGATTTGTCTGATTAGCATGTGATACAATGTTGTTCACTGGATATGTGACAATAATAAATCAAATTAAATCAAATCAATTTCCATCCCGTTCTCATCTTCACCTGGTCCATCCCTGAATCCTCCATTCCCTAACTCGATATCTGTTTCTGTTTCTATTGACCAAACAGGTGGATGAGGGTAAAGCGGTTGATGTGGTGTATATGGATTTCAGTAAAGCGTTTGATAAGGTTCCCCATGGTAGGCTATTGCAGAAAATACGGAGGCATGGGATTGAGGGTGATTTAGTGGTATGGATCAGAAATTGGCTAGCTGTAAGAAGACAGAGGGTGGTGGTTGATGGGAAATGTTCATCCTGGAGTTCAGTTACTAGTGGTGTACCTCAAGGATCTGTTTTGGGGCCACTGCTGTTTGTCATTTTTATAAATGACCTGGATGAGGGCGTAGAAGGATGGGTTAGTAAATTTGCGGATGACACCAAAGTCGGTGGAGTTGTGGATAGTGCGGAAGGATGTTGCAGGTTACAGAGGGACATAGATAAGCTGCAGAGCTGGGCTGAGAGGTGGCAAATGGAGTTTAATGCGGAAAAGTGTGAGGTGATTCACTTTGGAAGAAGTAACAGGAATACAGAGTACTGGGCTAATGGTAAGATTCTTGGTAGTGTGGATGAGCAGAAAGATCTCGGTGTCCATGTGCATAGATCACTGAAAGTTGCCACCCAGGTTGATAGGGTTGT
Source organism: Rhincodon typus (assembly GCF_021869965.1). Classification (NCBI taxonomy): domain Eukaryota; kingdom Metazoa; phylum Chordata; class Chondrichthyes; order Orectolobiformes; family Rhincodontidae; genus Rhincodon; species Rhincodon typus. Next base: position 103,945,975 of record NC_063335.1, on the reverse strand, counting down.
TAAGAAGGCGTACAGTATGTTAGGTTTTATTGGTAGAGGGATTGAGTTTCGGAGCCATGAGGTCATGTTGCAGCTGTACAAAACTCTGGTGCGGCCGCACTTGGAGTATTGCGCACAGTTCTGGTCACCTCATTATAGGAAGGATGTGGAAGCATTGGAAAAGGTGCAGAGGAAATTTACCAGGATGTTGCCTGGTATGGAGGGAAGGTCTTATGAGGAAAGGCTGAGGGTCTTGAGGTTGTTTTCGTTAGAGAGAAGAAGGTTAAGAGGTGACTTGATAGAGACATACAAGATGATCAGAGGATTAGATAGGGTGGACAGTGGGAGCCTTTTTCCTCGGATGGTGATGGCTAGCACGAGGGGACATAGCTTTAAATTGAGGGGTGATAGATATAGGACAGATGTCAGAGGTAGGTTCTTTACTCAGAGAGTAGTAAGGGCGTGGAATGCCCTGCCTGCAAAAATAGTAGACTCGCCAACTTTAAGGGCATTTAAATGGTCATTGGATAAACATATGGATGATAATGGAATAGTTTAGGTTAGATGGGCTTCAGATTGGTTTCACAGGTCGGCGCAACATCGAGGGCCGAAGGGCGTGTACTGCGCTGTAATGTTCTATGTTCTATGTTCTATTTCTGGGGACAGCCTGGTCACTAATATTCAGTACAAACCCGTCGACTCCCACAGTTACCCTGACTACACATCTTCACATCCCGCTTCCTGTAAAGACTTTATTCCATTCTCCATCATATCTGTAGTGATGATGCCAATATCGAAATATCCACATTCTTCCTCCACTGAGGGTTCCCCAGCACCGTAGTTGACAGGGCCCTCAGCCGGGTCTGACCCATCTTCAGCAATTTGGCCCTCACTAACCCCCCCTTCTCTCCCTGTTGTAACAGCAACAGGGCCCCTCTTGTCCTAACCAACCATCCCACCAGCATCCAAATCCAGAGGATCATTTGCTGTTATTTCTGCCTTCTCCAGTGGATGCCACCACCAGACAAATATTCCCCTCCTTTGTCCCTTCCACAAGGACTGTTCCCTCCAGGACACTCTGATCCTCTCTTCCTTCACTCCCAACATGTCGCCACAGCCCCATGTTACACTGATGGTGTAACACCTGTCTGTTTACACAATCTCATCTACTGATTTCGCTGCTCACAATGTGGTCTCCTTCACATTGGGGAAATGAAGTGCAGACTGGTTGACTGCTTCGCAAAACACCCATGTTCTGTCCATAACAAAGACCCTGAGCTTCCCATTGCCTGACACTTCAACAGACCACTGTGTTCCCTGGCCAACATCTCTGTCTCAGGCTTGCTGCAGTGCTCCAGTGAAGCTCTGCGCAAGCTGGAGAACAGCACCTGATTTTCCATTTTGGAACCCTGCAGCCTTCTAGACTTAATATCGCATTGAACAATTTTAGGGCTTGAGCATCTTCCTCCATGCTTTCCCCCACCCCCACACACCAGGCCTTGGCATTATGTGGGCTGCTGCCATTGTCAGCCAATAATAGTCCCCATTAGTCTGATAGACTAATAGTCCACAACTGCCTGTCTGGTGTTTGCACTTTCTCCCGTGTCTATTTTTTCCCCTTTATTCATTAACAGGATGAGGACATCACTGGCTAGGCCAGCATTTATTGCCAATTCCGAATTACTCAGAGGGCAGTTAAGAGTCATATGTAGGCTAGACCAGGTAAAGATGGAACTTTCCTTCCCTAAAGGACATTAGTGAACCGGGTAGGTTTTCTGACAATCAACAATGGATTCCCATTCATCATTACATTTTTAATTCCAGATATATTATAGAATTCAAATTCCACCATCTGCCACGGCGGGATTCGAACCTGGGTCCCCAGAACGTTAATTGGGTCTCTGGATTAACAGTCCAACAATAGTACCACTAGGCCATTGCCTCCCCTGTGTGGGTTTCCTCCGGGTGCTATGGTTTCCTCCCACACTCCAAAGATATGCAGGTTAGGTGGACTGGCCATGCTAAATTGTCTATCGTGTCCAGGGATGTTCAGACTAGGTGGTTGTGCCATGGGAAATTCAGGGTTACAGAGAGAGAGTAAGGGGATGGGTCTGGGTTGGATGCTCTTCAGAGGGTCAGTTTAGATTTGATGGGCCGAATGGCCTGCTTCCACACTGTAGGGATTTTAGGATTCTATGATTAGCATCTATTCATTCCCCCATACTGACCTTTAACCACCTCTTTGTCTGTGCAACTGTTTTTCTCTCTTGTTGGACTCTATCCCCACCTATCATTTGCTCTCCCCCCTCCCCTCAAACCCCATTTTCTGTATAAAAGCTATCCTTTTCCCGGGTACTATCACTTCTGAAGAAGGGTCACTGGGTCCGAAACGTTGACTGTGATTTCTCCCCACAGATGCTAGCAGACCTGCTGAGATTTTCAGCAATTTCCATTTTGCTTTCAGGTTTCCAGAATCCGCAGTTCGATTTTTTTAAATCCCTGAGTCTCATGAAAAAGATGAGTTTGAAGGCGAGATGACATAAGTTGGTCAATGTTATATAATGCAGGGGAATGTGAGGTTATGCACTTTGGCAGGACAAATTTTGGTTTCCCTGCTGGAGGAATGAGATTGCAAAATTTGAAAGGATTCAGAAAACATTTACAAGGATGTTGCTAGAGTTTGAGCTATACTGAGAGACTAAACAGGCTGGGGCTTTACTCCCTGGGGCATTGGACGCTGAGGGGTGACCTTATAGAGATTTATAAAATCATGAAGGCCATGGATAGGGTGAATAGCCAGAGTCTTTTCCCAAGGGTAGGGGAGTTCAAAATTAGAGGGTAAAGGTTTAAGGTGAGAGGGGAAAGATTTAAAAGGGGAAACTTTTCACACAGAGGGTGGTGCCTGCATGGGATGAGCTGCCAAAGGAAGTGGAGGAGGCTGGTACAATGACAACATTTAAAAGGCATCTGGATGGGTACATGAATAGGAAGGGTTTAAGAGGGACATGGGCCAAATACTGGCAAATGGGACTAGATTAATTCAGGATATCTGGTCGGCATGGACGAGTTGGACTGAAGGGTCTGTTTCGATGCTGTACAGCTCTATAACTCTAAATAGAGGAGCTGATTTTTATTTAAATAGAAAAAGACCGCGGAAAAGTGCAGAACAGAGGGAGATGGGAGTCCATGTCTATACATTGCAAAACGTTAACATCCACATTCAGCGTGTAATAGCAAAGGCAAATGTGGAAGATAGGCCTTTACTTCAAAGGGTGTGGAGTATTATAGTAGGGAAGTTTTGCTCAAACTATACAAGGGCTTTTCAGACCACAGCTGGAACACTGTGAACAATCTGGGCCCCTTATATAAGGAAAGATTTACTGACATTGGAGGCAGTGCAGTGAAGGTTAATTAGGATCATTCCAGGTATGGATGGGCTGTCTTATGAAGACAGGTTGAGTAGTTCGGGCCTGTACCCACTGGAATGTAGGAAAATGATAGGCAACCTTATTAAAACATACAAGATGCTTAGGGACTTGACATAGTAGATGTGGAAAGGTCGTTTCTCCTCTTGTGACAGTCTAGTACAGGAGGGCATTATCCCAGAATAAAGGTTGCACATTTAAGACAGAGATGAGGAATTTCTTCTCTCAGAGAGTAGTTAATCTGTGGAATTCTTTACCTCAGAGGGCTGCAGAAGCTGGATTATTAGGTAAATTCAAATTACTAAGGGAATTGAGGGTTATGGGGAAAAGGCAAGAAAGTGGAGTTGAAGATTAATACATCAGCCACGATCTCATTGAATGGTGGAGCAGAATAGCTTACTTCTGCTATGATAGCCTAAGTTAGAGAAAGATGCCTGGTGGACTTGGTGGGCAAATGGATTGGCAGGATGAAGCAGACAATGATGAATAGTTAGTCAAAAGACAATGTAGCATGTTTCAGATAAAGGGTACTATATTCCAACCAGGTTGAAAGGAAGGGTAACAAAAAATGGGCGCATTGAAAGACAAAGGACATGGAGATAACCTATGCTCTCCACCTGTGGTGATGAGAGGTTGTAGAATAATGCTTTAAAATGACAGCAAATTGGGTTAAGCCATCTAGCAGCTATTGAAGTTATTAGGTATGATGTAAGTTGTGTGTGAAATATATATGGATACATAAAATTTATTATAGTTCTTGCTTTTGAAGTAGTGGCATGTGGGCACTTGTCTTTAAATATGAGAGAGTTTAATGTTTAAACTTTCCAGTATATTGGAAGCCATGATTTTTTAAAATTTGTTTGAGATAAAGATTTCTTGGAGTGATAAGCGGAATTTGTTTGCATTGGAAATGTTGTATGTGAAGATGGAGTAAACATTGAGAAACATCAGCTCACTTTCAGTTTAAGAGGATAAAAATTTACCTTTTTGCCTCAGGGAGAATAAAAAGCCATATCATAGGAAACTTTTGTTGTCAGTTCTCATAAGGCCTGGCTAAAATTGATTGTATTAAATAATAATTTATTAAACAGAAATTGATTGTATTTCTCCTAGAGAATGGAGTTGGCTCTGTAAAGTTATGAAATAGGTTACCCCAATGCAAAGGTTTTATCATGTAAGTTTCTGACCAGAAGTGTTTGGTTAGAACCTGAAGTGCCTCCCTACAACCCCCAGCGTGGTATATATAAGAACAGGGTCATTACCTCCTCCTGAATGCCTGATTAATGGTTTTCTAAAGGTCTTAATGCTACTTTGGCATCCTGGTGGCCATTTGTTTAACTAACTCCCACTACACAGGTGAGTGGATCCAAGTCCTGATTGTTTTCAGTTCTCTCAGGAAGCTCCAGGATTTCCGAGTATAACTTTTTTTTTAACCTGTTGTTTTTCTTTCCTATGAGTTTCTTTCCCTGAGAGCCCATTACTGAGCCCTTAGAAACATTTGCATAAAGTGGTAAATGATACAGAAATGTTACAAACAGCCAGAAAGCCCGAGGCAGCTCAAATGTACCATGTCTTCTCTGCATTCAGTGTACTGTGTTCTCAATGCTGCATTCTACACCTGGCGATAAGAAATACTAAGTTTCTGCTGGCTTGAATTGACAGAGCTATTTCCCTACTGCGAATTTCCCCAAGCTATCATTGGGCTTGTGCTCTTTTCCTGCGTTGGAAACCTTGCTGACAAACAGAGGGATGCCTGGATTTAAATAAAACAAATAACTGTGAACCCTAAAAATTGAAAATAAGGACAGAAAGTGATAGAGAAGCTCAGCAGGTATGGAGAGAAAGCAGAGTTAACATCTGTAGAATTTAGAAGGTTAGGGGTGATCTGATCAAGATTTTAACAGGAAAAGTAGATAAAGACAAATCATGTAAACTAAGCCATCATTATGTGATTTGGCCAACAGCATAGGTTTAAGGTGAGAGGGGAAAGATTTAATTAGGACCTGAGGGGTAACTTTTTCATGCCGAGGGTGGTGCATGTATGGAGCGATCTACCAGAGGAGGTGGTGGAGGCTGACACAACAACAACATTTAAAAGGCACCTGGATAGATAAATGAATAGGAAGAGTTTAGAGGGACATAGGCCAAATGCTGGTAAATGGGACCAGGTCAGTTTAGGATATCTGGTTGGTGCTGATGAAATTCATTACTATATAACTCTATGACTCTATGTGATTCCAGACAGCAAAAACATCTTACAGTCAGAGGGTAGGATTATTGAACATATGAAATAGAAGTAGGAGTAGGCCATTTGGCCTCTCAAGTCTGCTCGAGAATTTCTGGAGATGCTTGGATTGTATGCTGTCACCCACAGGGCATTGCATTTTGGCATTTGCCATTCAGGATCATTCAGCTTTGGATTCCAAGGGCACAACATCTTTTTAATCAAATGGAAACAGCTTCTCATCCACAAGACCACCTTCCAAAAATGATGCTTGGAACAAATAGTGAGAGACCATTTTGATAGCTGTCCATCATTAAATTAATGGGTCTATGTGGAGTTGCAGCAAATTACTCAGAAATGTATAAATATTGACTCACCAAATCAGAGTCAAAAAAACTGCAGATGCTGGAATCCAAGGTACACAAACAGGAGGCTGGAAGAACACAGCAGGCCAGGCAGCATCTGGAGGAAAGGAGAAGATACTTCATCCAGTCCTGAAGAAGGGTAATACCCAAAATGTTGACTTCTCCTTTCCTCCAGATGCTGCCTGGCTTGCTGTGTTCTTCTAGCCTCCTGTTTGACTCAACAAATCAACCTTACACTATTCAGTGATCCATTTCCATTTCCATCCCCTAACTATTCACTGAGTGAAAAGAGTTTACCTCACCGTTTCTTCTTTTTGCAGATCTCCTCAAATCTATATCCTCTGGTTCTAACTCCTTTTAAGCTCCAGTGAATGATCAAAGGACTACATTCCAGGAACATCCTGTAAACTAATAGAGCTGGGAGGCACTGCAGCTCTGGGTCAGCTCCTGTGTTGGCCCCATTTCTCTGATCTCTTCACTCTTACAGCAACAGGCCAAGCAGGACCTGCTGTCTCCCATGTAGGGCCAATCAGATGAAGTGTTCAGCAAATACCCTGAAAGGGAAGGGAATTCATTTGCTAATGATGTATCCTGTAACAAATCAACTGACCACTTGTAATGTCAGGCTCTGAGGCATTCTATTTTCAGGTGATCGGAGGAGCACATAGTTCACTATCCGTTTTACTGGAGTCAGTCTTCTCCCCATCCCCTGTGCAGCAAAGTCCCTGCGTAGACATGGTGAGCTGCTTCACCATCAGAATTAGGGATAAGTTGCAGTTTTATTACTGACTCCTCACCACAACTGGATCTTCGCTGCCAAAATGGAATTTCTGATGTAACAGTAACAGCTTACATTTGGCTGTGGCTTCTTTATGACCTCACACAATGTCTTCAGTGGGTTTTAACTCCCATGTTCCACGTTGCCCCATGAATTCATATTTTACAGCTCTTTCAACATTCCTCCTCTCACAGGACCATCAGGAAACATTGTTCATGTTACATCGGATTATAGAAACAGCAGTAGGCCATTCAGCCCCTCGGGCCTGTCCCACCATTCAATTATAGCGTGGTTGATCGGTGGCCTAACTCAACAGACCTGCCTTTGGTCCATATCCCTAAATAACTTTGCTTAACAAAAAAAAGTCTCTCAGATTTAAAACTAGTAACTGATCTAGCATCACTGCTGTTTGTGGAACAGACTTCCAAACCTCTACCTTTGTGTATAGAAGTGCTTCCTAACATCTCTTCTGAACGGTCTGGCCCAAATTCTCAGACTATGCCTCCTAGTTCTAGAATCCCCTTATCCTTACAAATTCTAGCAAAAACAGGTCTACTTTGTATAATCCCTCCTCATAACATAACCCCTGGAGTTCAGGTATCATTCTTGTAAACTTATATTGTGCTCCCTCTTAGGCCAATATATCCTTGCTGAGGTGTGGTACCCAAATCTGCTCATTGTACTCCAAGTGGGGGTCTTCCTCCTTTAGTCTTCAATCTTTCACTCTCTTCATTGCAACCTCTCCATTTGAATAATTCCACAAACTTTTACCTTTCCTTCTTCCACCCTGCCTATTTGGTGGGAAAAGATCGGACATGCCATCTTCCACTCAAACTCACTCTGCTGATGGACTGGTTGCCTGGATGGATATTACGTATCAAGCTCTCTATATGTCAGGCAGGGATTTATGTTCCAGTGAAGCATAGACGTGTGCACATTCAGTGTGATTCCCTCCATGGCCGAATAGCTTCCCATTAATCACAGTCAAAGCCTGACAATGAAGAGATTTTGGATGAGGAAGTGCCTATCAGCCAACATCTACAGAATTATACTCGGCGCGAAGCAGTGGATAAAAAAGTACAGGAGGATAAGTCAGTTTGAAGATCTGAAAAGAACAGGGGACCAACTGTTAAATGAATAATAAGAAAGACACGCTAAATGCTGCATGAAGAATTCCATACCTGTGTTTTTTCAGAAACAAAAACAGAAATTGCTGGAAAAACTCAGCAGGTCTGCTCTGTTCTTCAAGTAGCTCAGTGCTTATTGCACTGATCTGACTGTTCAGCAGTAGTGGTTGGATGAATACTGGCCATGACACTGAGACTGGGCATCTCTTGGAACAGATACACTCAATGCTGATCAGTAGCAAAACATTATAAATCAGAAAGCAAACCTTTAACGTTTACTGGCTGAACAAAGATTTATTGACATTTCTCTGGGCCAGCGATTATAACGGGTGGCATTTTACCACAGGTTAATGAGGCAAAGGCTGAATTAGAATGCAATAGAATTGCAACAGGCAATAAAAGTTCCTTGCAAGCGCTTAGGAAAATTGAGGATTATCAAAGCTCTGCCTGGTTTATAATGTCACAGAGCATAATACAACAATTGTGCATATTGTACACATCCCTTACCTTGTAGTGAAAAAAAAAAATTTCTAAACTCAAGCATTCTTTTTAAACTGAATTTTTCAAATGTAGCTTACTGCCAAGCATTGTGTCTGGTTGATATATGCAGAAAGGTGAAGTCACTAAAATCCTGCTCTCTCATTACAGAGAGACAGAGAGAGAGAGAGATGACTGGTGATGAGTTTAACCTGAGGGTCACCATACCTTAGGCAAGACCAACCTTCATGGTCCCACACTATTGGTGTGGCTCTGTTCCACAAACCAGTCCTCCAGCCAACTGAACTAACTGACAAGCTGATAGATTCAGCTCTTAGAATTGACTTACAAAAGACTGCACTATATTTTTCGTGTGAGCACCTTCAAACATTACCCTGATCTCTGAATGAATGCTTCTACGGCTTATAGAGATTCATACAGTTGGAAAGTCTGTACATTGATTCAACTTTGGAACATTGTGAGTAGCTCCAGGCACTGCTATTTGGAAGGACATGAAGGCATTAGGGTACAGATGATGCAGAAATGTTTCACGAGAATGCTTCCAGGGGTGAGGAACTTCAGTTATGATGGTAGAGTGGAAAAGTTGGGACAGTTTTTCTTGAAAAAGAGAAGCTTGAGGTGTTCTATAAGACTGAAGTAGCAGAATGAGGCCACTCAGCCCATCGAGTCTGCTCTGCCATTTAATGAGATTGTGACTGACCTGATCGTCATCAACTCCACTTTCCTATCTTTTATCCATTAGCCTTGATTCACTTCCTGGTTAAAAATCTATCAATTCCAAATTAATTCTGCTCTGGGCTGAGTGGATAGAGAGAAAATATTCCTTTTAGTGGAAGGATTGAGGATAGGAGGGCACAGATGTAAGATACTTAGCAGAAGAAGCAATGGTGACATAAGGAAATACCATTTTCTTGAGTGGATATGACCTACTCAAAGACAAAAAAGGGATGGGCAATGAATGCTGATCCAACCAGCAATGCCCATAATCTGTGATTGAATAAAAAGAAAATGATCTGGAAGGCATTGCCTGCAAGTGTGGTAAAAGCAAGTCCAATTGAAGCATTCAAGAGGGAAATGGAGTATTATCTGAAAACAAAGAAAGTACAGAGCTTCAGCAAGGAGACGGGGAAGTGTCATTAGATCACAGAGCCGGTATAGAGATGAGAGACTGAGTGGCCTCCTTCTGTGCTGCAACCATTTTATGATACTACAGATTTCTTACACTCCCTGGTATTTTTCCACACATCTATATTAAGATTTTACTAAGTTTTAAAGTTGCCATAATTGTCCACTAGATCTGGTTTGGCCTTTATTTTACCCAAGCATTCAATTAACAAAAAGTGAAGGAACTCTTTATAGGTATTTCTGTTATAACGCGTGTTTTGTTAACGCAAATTGGCTGTAACATGATTGATGAGTAGTGGACGCTGTTTGGATAACGCGAGGTTTCTACTGTCCAGTATAGCAATTTTCTATAGCGATTTCCCTATAACGCAGCTTTCTATAGCATGAGTTGCACACGAACACAAGTATCGTCTTACAGGAGAACTACCTGTATTCATCGCAGCGTGTGCCTTTCATCAGTATTTCAACTTGCGGCTTTGCCTAAAAGCAACTGGGATAATTCAGCACATTTAATCAGCATGACACAGCAGTGATTTTCATTGGGGTGAACTCTCTGCCAGCTAACACTTCATTTTGCTTCACTGGCACTCATATTGTATAGCACACCCAGTTTCCTCCTTGTTCTTCAGTGGCTTCAGGGCTTAGGTAAACAAGCAATAGACACAATGTGTAAAATAACTGTATCCATACCCCTCCCGTCAGGTTCGGGTCCAACCTCTTTGTCAATAGCAGGCGAACAATTTCATCCTTTGAATGTGCTGCGGCGATGTGTAGTGCGGTTCTTCCATCCTGAAACATGGGAAGACAAACATGTTACAAACAAGGCTTTGGAAACGAGCCGCCAGAATCTACTGCAGCACAGCGTCTGCTGTTAGATGCCTGAGTTTCTTATGAACATTACCTCTAAGTGACTCAAGGAGCAGGAAGAAAACAGAGATCATTCTCAAATGATGGGAGGCAGCTACCTGCCTAAAGTTGGCACTACAGGAGGCTAAGGAAATTCAACATGCCAATAAGGGCCCTCACCAACTTTTATAGATGTACCGTAGAAAGCATTTTATCTGGATGCATCACGGCTTGGTACGGCAACTGCTCTGCCCAGGACCAGAAGAAACTACAGACAGTTGTGAACACAGCCCAGTCCATCACACAAGCCAACCTTCCATCTACTGACTCCATCTACACTTCCCACTGCCTCGGAAAGGCAGCCAACATCATCAAAGACCCCACCTACCCCAGTTATAATCTCTTCCAGCCTCTCCCATCAGGCAGAAGAAACAGAAGCTTAAACACACGTACCAACGGTTCAAGAACAGCTTCTTCCCCACTGTTATTAGACTTCTGTATGGACCACTCTAATTTCAACCCTAATGTTGATCTTGCTTTTTGTGCACTTTCTTTGCAGCTGTGGCATTGTATTCCTCACCCTGTTCAATCACTCTATGATCTATGCACAGTATAATCTACCTGTACTGCACCCAAAACAAAACTTTTCACTGTACCAAGGTACATGCGACAATAATAAATCAAAACAAAAAAATCAACTCAAAACGAAAATAACTAGCTCAATGACATAAAGTGATATTATTTTATTTTCTATCAGCAGCCACAATCTCTCTTTCTCCCAATAATCTTCCCCCAGACATTCCTATCACTCCCAGGAATGACACTCTGCACCATACACTTTGTGAATGATCCCACTGTCTGTAAGGATAGTTAGTGAAATGTCTTTGACAGTCTCAGTTGAAACTCCTCGTTGGTCACCAATAGAAACCCACCAAATCCATGAAACTAACTCTTACACTAATAATCCATGAGGGTAACTGGAGTTGCAAATGGAAAATATCACACAAATGCAAGCAAGGGTAGTGCTACTAAAATTAACTAATGTGGGGGAACAGGAAACAGAACTTTCCTCTGCATCAGAACATATTTGACATGCTGATTCTGAATGTGAGTAATTCCATCCTTTGCTATCACAATAAAACGTATATGTGTTAATATCTCCTTTAATCTATTAGAGATTCTTCACAAAATTGTTTGCCGACAACACTGTTTTTTTAAAATTAATCCTTGGTGTGTGACCATTCCCAGTGAGGCAAGCATTTATTGCTCTTACTTCCTAGGCCATTTCAGAAAGAAGTTAAGAGTTCACCACATTTCTATCGGTCTGGAGTCACATGTAGACCAGACAGAGAAAGGAAGGCAGATTTCCTTCCCGAAAAGACATTAGAGAACTTGATGTGCTTTAATAGCAATCCAGGAATTTTATGATCAGGTAATTCCAGATTTATGAATTAGTATTGCTAAAACAAAATACACTTTGTCAAAGCTTGCACTCATCAGGACAATTCACAAGAAACACCAAAGTAAAGGGAAAACAAAAACAGGAAATGTTGGACAAACTCAGCAAGCCTGGCAGCATCTGTGTACAGAGAAAAACAGAGTTAATGTTTCAGTCCCAAGATGCAGTTCGAGTCCAGTTCTTTGAAGTGAAAGGGGTCTTGAAAATGATGATTGTTATGCTATAGACAAAGGGGGAGGAACAGGTGCTAAGAGTGTCCTGAGTAAAAGGCAACAGTGGGACAGGTGGGATATAATTCAAAACATCAGCCTTCCTGCTCCTCTGATGCTGCTTGGCCTGCTGTGTTCATCCAGCTCTACACCTTGTTATCTCAGACTCTAGATTGTGCTACCAGTGCCCAATATGAAGAGGTGATAAGGGTACCTCCAGGGTGCAATAGCATGGTAGTGATGTTATGGGATTAGTAATCTTGAGATCAGGTGTAATGTTCTAGCAATTGCAGGTTCAAGTCCCACCACTGTAGCTGTGCAAATTTAACTTTAATTTATGAATGAGTATTCTTTTAATTATTTCTGAAAAAAGATACACAGTGTTGAAACTTTTCAACTTGTACCCATCAGAACAATTCACAAGGAATACCAAAGTAAAGGGAAAACAACACTTATAAAGTGTGAGAGGTGAGCGCTGATTGGTTGCTGAGTGGACGTTGCTCACTGCAAGGATTTCAACGGAGAGTGGACCGGTTAATGATAACTGATAGTTAATAGCCAAACTTTGTTTACATTTTAAACCAGGCAATCCTTAGTGTGTGAGGAATTACACCGCTAACCAAGTTAGGATTATCAGTTGGGCTATTACTAGCAGTATGGTATATTTGTGTGTCCTGAAAACCACATAGATTAATACACAGGGCCCTGTTCTTTGTAAAGAGGAAGAATATGCGTACAATCAGTGTCTGTTTCAATGCAACAAAATAGGTAGCCATGATGTGGAGCTACCGGTATTGGACTGTGGTGGACAAGGTCAGAAATTACATGACACCAGGTTATAGTCCAACAGGTTTATTTGAAAACACAAGCTTTCGGAGTCTTAGATAACAAGGTGTAGAGCTGGAGGAACACAGCGGGCCAGGCAGCATCAGAGGAGCAGAAAAGCTGATGTCAGAGCTGCTAGGAAAGCAGGTCTGGAAGAAAAAATCAGAGTTAACGTTTCAGGTTTTGTTCTGAGGAAGGGTCACTGGACCCGAAATGTTAACTCTGATTTTCTTCCTCACAGATGCTGCCAGACCTGCTGAGCTTTTTCAGCAACTTTGTTTTTGTTCTTGGAATTGAACTTCGGTCCCTAGCACTGTGAGGCAGCAGTGCTAACCCCTGTGCCACAATGCACAGGCTGTTTATGAAAGCGGGTGATTTAAATACAGAAGGAATCGCTAGGAAATAAAGCAACTGCCTGCTTTCTAAAGTGAAAGCACCAGTGTGGTGTTTGTCTTGCCACAATTGATATTGCACTCCCTGTTCCACCTGAAACATCAAGCAGAAAACTGCAGTCACTTTGCATGAAGCACGTGGGGGACTAATTTACATTGTACAGAACATGCAGATCGAGTTAATGATCCAACTTTGGATTGAATTCTTTTTGAATACAGTCAAGCAAAGACATTTAAGGCATAAACTGCCAGTGAACTTGTGTTAATAAAGGCACCGGGGAGAAAATCACTGTGTGCCCAGGCACTCCATAAAAATAAACATTATTTTCATCAGCATTCACACCTGGTCTGAATGAATGTGTAGGTTAATAGCCAGCAACTTCCAGTGGTATGGCTCCCTTTGCATAACCATAGACTCAGCAGGATCACTCTTTCTGCCATTTTCTCATCCACACTTCTGCTAATGAAGGAGTAACTACATTTGAGGAAATTCATATCTGTTAATTTCAGAGAGAAGCCCTAAATGCTTCCCAGAAAAATACTGAAATGGAAAAACCAAGGGGAGAAGACAGGATCTCAGTACTGGGAAACGAAAGATTAAAAAGTATATTTCAAAGTAACGATTAGATGATGGCAAGTTTGGCTTTGCAAAACCTTAATATTGTCAATAGGAACTCTGAGCTCTCGAATCTGTTGTGTGACATTATTACATGTTTGTTTCATGCTTTATTAATTAATTTAGCTGTTTATTTAAATGAATTAATTACATTTAATGCAATTAAAATAATCAGGAAAGTTCTGAAAACTTCAACCATTCATTTGCAAATATTAACACGACATAATTTCACAGTACTAAAATATTCTTTATCTGTCAGCATCAGGCTAATTTTCCAAAAAAAACTGAATGGGCTACAACCTTAATAAGAATTTCTCTGATTACATCACTGGATCAGTGCCAGAGGTCACCAAGGAAACCATTCTGACCAGGGAATAATTATTTCACTTACAAAGTCACTGCTAAAGATCGCATGAACAATGTAAATAATTAGCAGCTGAAAACAGAAGCAAAATCCACGCACCATCCTGACATGGAAATATATCATTGTTCCTTCACTGTCACTGGGTTAAAATCCTGGAACTCCCTCCCTAATGGCATTGCGTCTGTAACTACAGCACACATTGGTTGAAGAAGGCAGCTCACCACCACCTTCTTCAGCCCTTGACCTAGCAATGAGCAACAAAATGCTGGCCTAGCCAGCAATGTCCAGCTCCCACAAATGAATAAAGAAAAATGCAAATACTGGAAATCTGAAGCAAAATATTGGATAAAATATAATGGGCGGGCAATAAATACTGACCCAGTTAACAATGCCCACAATCCTGTGTGATAGAATATAAAAAGAATGAAAGCTGAAAATTCTGGATTGTACTGAGCAGGTTGGGCAGCCTCTGGGGAAAGAGAAACTGAGTTAATGTGCCAGTTCTTTTATCACATTCTACCTGACCTGCTGAGTATTTCCAGCATTTCTGTTCTTATTGCTAACATCATAGAATCCCTACAGTATGGAAACAGACCATTTGGCCCAACAAGTCCACACTGCCCCTCCGAAGAGCATTCCACCCAGACGCATTCCCCTACCCCTGTATTTCCCATGTCTAATCCACCTAACCTAGACATCCCTTGGCACTATGGGCAATTTAGCATGGCCAATCCACCTACCCTGCACATCTTTGGACTGTGGGAGGAAACCGGAGCACCCGGAGGAAACCCATGCAGACACAGGGAGAATGTGCAAATTCCACACCGATAGTCACCTGAGGCTGGAATCAAACCTGGGTCCCTGGCTCTGTGAGACAGTAGTGCTAACCACTGAGCAACCATGCTGCCTGTTAATATAATGGATCTGAGCCAATACTAAACAGTATTTTCAATCCTCTTGTCACTCACATGACAGTAAATAACCAAACATGTGTCCCTGACTCATCCTATCTCTCAATACGGTTAGCTCATAAAGCTGCCAATTCAAGTCACCACTTTGGGTGGGTGACCCCTAGGGACATTTATATCCCGATGACCTTGACATGCAGGTCTGCTTGATTGAGGCAAGTGACTCTCCTTGGTCTGAATACGGGTCAGAAAGGCAGAGGCAGAGAGGAGGTGTAGAGCCAGGCTCCCTCTGAAGTATCCTGAGAGGAGCCTTCTGATGGAACAGTGTGTTGCTCTCCATCTGGCTGTGTGCCTCCTGGAATTACACTGTCTCCCTGTAAGAAATGGAGTGGGCACCAGATTACCCGTTCCCCCAGGTCACCATTTCTTTGGTCCTGAGGACCCATGGAGAGCAGGTGCCGTACCTGGTTCTCCATGGCAGCTGCCAAGGAGGCAGACTTATGATCATTGCCACAAGCAGCCCCAGTTGCCCATGCATGCTCCTACCACCTGGTTGGTGGGACATGGGTGTCTCTGCATCATTGTAGGACAGCATCCTGGTCTTCTCCTGTGACGGTCAGAATTCTCTACCAATGGGTGAGTAGGGTGCTTGGGGTTGGGTGTTCCTCAACCTGTCCAGGCTTTTCTGCCCTACCGTGGTCTGCCTTCTCCTGCAATGAGAGGAAAGGAGGGACTGAGTGAACTGAAAGTGGGTGGCATGGCTGTTAGTGCTGGTACAGGTTGCGAAAAGCTGGTGAGGTGTTCTGATGGAGTGAGGAGATAGCGCAGAGGGCATGAAGGGAAGATGGGGTGGAAATGGGGAGCGAGAGCGACTGAGGGGAGATAATACTATTCCCATGTGCTTGAACATATACCTCCTGTTAAATAATACCTTGTTTAAAAATGTATCTTGGTGTTATTCTTTATCTGCACTCAGGGATCAAATAATTTACTTTGAACTGCAGCACTGAAATGTATGGTGCATTAACAAGTGTCTTGTTGAAAGCTTGATTTTAAAATATTCATCTGTGACCCAAGGATTGGGAGAGTAGCAGAGCCTGAAAATCGACCAGTAAGGGGAAGAGGGGCCGTTTACCGTTAATCTCTTGATGAAAAGTTATATAATATCTCAAAAAAAAGTTGCACTTTTGAAATCCATCCACATGTAAAGAACAAAGCCTTCTCTGGATTGTCTGGCCTGAAATGTCACCTCTTCTTTGATAAAACCTTTATTTATCTCTGGGCAGAAATTTGGGATTTGCATATTAATGAATCGGAACCTGCATCTCCTTTCTAATTGATTAAAAACGTAACATTATTTTAGGTTTATTTAATTCACATTATTGTATGACCCTTTGATCTTTTACTTACAAATTCTGTGTCAATTTTGCTTCCTCTCTCAAGAGCACCCGAAGAAAGAGAGAGACTCCGAAAGCTTGTGTTTTCAAATAAACCTGTTGGATTATAACCTGGTGTCATGTGGTTTTTGACCTTCCCTTTTGAAAAGAAAGCTGAGCTCAGTTTTAACTTAGGGAGCAGAAGAATTTAAATTCCCTCCAAAAGATGGCTATACAGCACAAGGCAAGACTGGTGCTGGTCACGTTGTAAAGTGACAACATACCAGGGTTGCACAGCAGCTCAAAAATAAAACAGCTCACCAAATGCTTCAGGGACGTTCGGAATTCATCATCAAAGGAAATACCTGAATACAGGCTCAACAACATCAAGCAATTAAAGTAAAATACTGTTAATCCCAAAGTAAGGAAGATTCCATTCTGCCAAAGATCAGCTGCCCTGATACAAGGCTTCAGCATTGTGTATTGTGGGGAAGGCAGGCTTTTTTGGAAACACAGCCAGGGAGATTTGTTTATTATAAATTAACAATAACACCTGATTGACAGAATCCAAATTCAAAGATTTAATAATAAGTATGGAAACAATCTTTGGTAACTGTGCTCGCTTTTCTTTTTAAAGAAGCAAACTCTCCAAAAAACATCAGCATCAATATGAAAGGTGTATGACTAGTGTGACATTTACTGCATTATCTGACTGTATTATCGAATAAAGGAGTCAGTGAGAATGAGAAAGGAGTCTCCTGAAAACTACAAATTGTCCCCCACAAATCAAAATACCTCACAAACAGCCACTTAAAAAAAACTTTTGACATTTGATTTGAATATTTTTTAACGTTACAACACATGGCTAGCTGAGAGTTGAACCTAGACCTTCTGGCCACAGGGTAGAGATACTACTGCTGTGTCACTAGAGCCCTATAAAATATTTCAATAAACCTGTTCAAACATGTTATGGCACACCAATGGAGCAGGTGGCACTCAAACCTGGGCCTCTAGTCCAAAGATAGGGACACTACCACTGTGTCACAAGCGCCCTTGACCTTTCATCTGTACCAATACATTTAAAAGCTCCACAAGTCTTACTCCCAATGTACAGTTCTACCTTAATTTTATTTCTCAGAAATATAACCCCACAAGAAATTATCAATATGCATCATAAAGTTGCTTGTATGTTTTATTTATGAAACCAACAAAACTTTGTGGAGAAAGAACTGTGGATGCTGTAAATCAGGAACAAAAACAGAAGTTGCTGGAAAAGATCAGCAGGTCTGGCAGCATCTGTGAAGAAGTAAAATCAGAGTTAACGTTTTGGGTCTGGTGACCCTTCCTCAGAACTTTATGGAATCTGTCTTTAGATGAATATAAACTATTTTCAGTAAAACAGATTTCACCAAGAAACACCTCACCCTAATTTTCCCTCTGCATCTGCTGCCTCTTCAGTGGCTTCAGAAAAATTTCTATGTGAGAAATACCACCCTACAGAATCACAGTTTTTATTTCAACTGGCTTTCGCCATCTACGTTCCATTTGCAAAGATCTGTTCTGTGCAAATACATGCATGTTACAAAGTTGGTTGTCTGTCCGCTGATATCTTAGAATAATATCCAAATGCATTTATTGAGTTGTCTCTGTTTTACTTCTTCCATTAGTTTACCCTTGAATTTATTCATAGCCAGCAAAAGTTTACGGTCATCAGGTACCACATTTATGGTCTCTTCCACTTTCATGTCTGTCAGTATTACGGCTGTGAGATTGCACTCTCGTGTTGTTGGAGGCTGTTTTTGTGGCATGTGATCATTTTGTGATACCATGTTACTTCTGGACTCAATATCAGTATGCACTGCACCTTCTTACCTTCTAATCTATCACCCTTTACTGCCAGACCATGGATCTCAATTCTTGACTATTAGACTGAACATTCAACTAACACTTAAACCTCCCTGCACATCCCACAATTACAGCATCACTCCTCACAGACTTTGCAAAGGCCCGGCAGATTGGAAAGGGGAAATTGTAACCCCACGATTTAAGAAAGAAAGGGGCGAGAAAACAGCCCAACATGAGTCACAAGAAGTCAATGGTTAGACTAGGCACAGTCACCATGGATTTATGAAGGGGGAACTCATGTTTGACAAATCTATTGATGATCTTTTTTGAGGATGCAACTAATAGATAAGTGGATGTTGTAAATTCATATTTTCAAAAGGCTTTCAATGGGGTCTCACACAAGATGCTGGTAAACAAAATTAGAGCACATGGGGCAAAGTTAGGTGGAGGGGTAGGTAGTGCTGAATAAGCAGTGAGGCTGCAGAAGGGCTTGGACAGGCTAGGAGAGAGGGCAAAAGAATGGCAGATGAATACAATGTGGGAAAGTATGAGGTAATGCACTTTGGTAGGAAGAACAGAGGCATAGACTATTTTCTAAACAGGGAAAGCCATCAGAAATCTGAAGCACAAGGGACTTATGCATCCCAGTTCAGGATTCCCTTAAGGTTAACATGCAGGTTCAGTTGGCAGTTAGGAAGGCAAACACAACACCAACATTCATTTTGAGAAGCCTAGAATACATGAGCAGAGATGTACTGCTGAGGCTGTATAAGGGTCTAGTCAGACTGCATTTGGAATATTGTGAATAATTTTGGGCCCCGTATCTAAGGAAGGATGTACTAGCCTTAGAAGGGGTCTTGTGGAGGTTTACAAGAATGATCTCAGGAATGAAGGGCTTGTCATATGAGGAGTAATTATGGACTCTAGGTCTGTACTCGATGGAGTTTAGAAGGATCGGGGTGAGGGGGTGGTATCTGATTGAAACTTACAGAATTCTGAAAGGCCTGGATACAGTGGACTTGGAGAAGATGCTTCCACTAGTAGGATATATTAGGACCTCAGGGCACAGCCTCAGAATGAAGGGATGATGATTGTTTAGAACTGAGATGAGGAGTAATTTCTTCAGCCAGATGTTGATGAATCTGTGAAACTCATTGCTGCAGAAGGCTGTGGATTCCAAGTCATTTAGTGTATTTAAGACAGAGATAGTTAGGTTCTCGATTAGTAAGGGGAACCAGGGAGAAGGCAAGAGAATGGGGTTGAGATTCATATCAGCCATGATCGAATGGCAGAGCAGATTTGATGGGCTGATTGACCTATTTATGCTGCTATATGTTATGGTCTTATTGTCTTATGGTTGGGGGGCAATCTGGCATGATTGAGAATAGTGGTTAGAAAATGGTGAATAGGAATAAATGGCCCATTTTCAGGTTGACAGGTTGCGATTAGTGGAGTACCACAAGGATCAGTTCCTGGGTCCCAGCTATTCACAATCTATATCAATGGTTTGGGTGTAAAGATTAATCATAACAGTTCCAAATTTGTAAAAAAAAAGTTGTGAAGTGGATGTAAAGGCACTTTAAACCTATTTGGAGAGGCTAAGTGAGTGGGTAAAAATTTGGCAGATGGGTATAAAATGTGAAGTGATGTAAGGTTATCTGCTTTGGCAGGAAAAAACAATGAGGTGTATTTCTTAAATAGTGAGAGACTTAACTTCAGAGGGACAGTGCCCTTGTTCATGAGTCACTGAAGGTTAACATTTAGGTACAGCAAGCTATTAAGAAAGGTACAATTGTCTTTCTTATAAGAGGATTTACACATAGGAGCAAAGATGTCTTACCGTATTTTAAAAGACCATACTTGAAGCATTTTGTGCAGATTTGGTCCCCCTACCTAAGGAAAGTTACATTTGTCATAAATTAAGTTCAAAAATATTGAAGCGCCTGGCTAAGAGGTACCATTGTGTAAGGCAAGAATAAATAGATTGGGTCTATATTCCCTGAAGTAAGAGAGGCAATCTTATTCAAATATACAAACTTCCTACAGAGACTGACAAAGTAGATATAGAAAAGCTGTTTCTGGCTGGGGAGTTCTAGACACAGAGCACACAGTCTCAAAATAAGGGGCAAGCCATTTAGGTTTAAGATGAGAAGGAATTTCTTTACTCGGAGGGTGGTGAACCTTTAGAATTCTGTGCCCCAGAGGGCTATGAAGGCTCAGTCATTGAGCATGTTCAAAGGCTGAAACTGAAAGAATTCTACATATTAGAAACATCAAGGGATATAGGGAGAATTCAAAAAAATGGTGTTGAAGTGAAAGATCAGCCATGATCTCATTGCATGGCAGATGTAATTTGTATGCATTTTGATATCATTTCATTTACAGTTTGGATTTTGAAATAGTGGCATGTGGGTTTGGTGTTTGCATATGAGGGAGTTCAATGGGCAACTTGTCAGCATTTCAGAGCTTTGATTTTGTTTTAAACCAGTATGAGAGAGAGAAATCAGAAGATAATGAGAATGTCTTTATATTGGGAATGTTTTACAAGCAGGCAGACAAAACATTGAGGAGCATTAGCTTGGTTTCAGTTTCAGAGGATCAGGTTTTTTTTAGGGAAAATCAACAATTTAGAGAGCTTTTGCACTCAGTTTATACAAGTCCTTGCTTCACATTGGATATATGAAATGGTTTTTCCTAGAGAAAGGAGTCAGTTCAGATAAGTTAGGAAATAGGTTACTTCGGCATAAGAATTTTACTTGAATGGTCTAGGCCAGCTGTGTTTGGAGTAAACACTGAAGAGGTTATTTGAAGCAGAGAAAATCTAATCTCAGTTGAATAGCTAATCAAGGAAGAATCTACCAGACTCTCAAAACTGGGAATTGAAAGAAAGAGTAAAGTTTAACTTCTGTATGTGATCGAAAAGTTATCTTGCGTATTTCCTGGAACAGATAGGATTGTATTTTTATTGTATGTTTTAAATGCTTTCAAATTATTTTAAAATGTAAATAGCTTGGTTTATTCTACTTTATTTTATTCTATATACAAATCAAGAGCAAGGATGCGATGCTGAAATTTTTTAGATATCAGTTGCGGTGTTGCATACAGTTCTGGGTGTCACATTATAGGGAGGATGTGACTGCATTGGAGAGAGTGCAGAAGTCATTTACAAGAATGCACCTGGCATGAGGAACTTCATTTATGAAAATAGATTGAAGAAGTTAGGGCTGTTGTCCTTGGAGAGAAGAAGACTAAGAGATCTAACAGAGGTCTCCAAATTAAGAATCGGCTGCATAAATAAGGATAAATTGTTCCTACTCATAAAAGGAACAAGAACAAAAGGGCATAGATGTAAAGTAATTTGCAGGGTATGTGGAAAGAGGAGGACATTGGTCTCTCTTGTCTATGTCAGCTCTCTGCAAGAACAATTTATCCAAGTTCATATTGTTTTCCTTAGATCTGAAGCTATTTCACTTTTGCCTTCAAGAGCTTAACCTACTTCCAGTTTAAAACAAAGATTGAACATGTCTTCACCGCAATCTCAGGACGTGGATTCCAGACCCAAACCACTCACTATGCAAAAATATTTTTCCTCATGCCATTTTTGGTTCTTTATTTTTCTTCCATGGACATTGTGGCCATTGCTGGCAAAGCCATCATTTGTTACCCATTCATAACTGCCCTTGAATTGGTGTGGTCAATCTAGAATAGGTACACCCACAGGATTGTAAGAGTGGCAGCGATCCTGAAGGAACAGGACAATATAGTCCCAAGTTGGTGCTTGATTTGGAGAGGAACTTGCAGGTGATAGTTCAGCTTCCCTTGTCCTTCTAGAGGACAGAGATTGAGGGCTTGGAAGTCCTTTGCCAATCATTTCATATCTGTGTCCTCTCATGATTGCCCTTCCACAAACAGACCAGCTTCTTTCAATCTACTTAGCTGGGATCCCTCATAATTGTGAACAAAAACAGATGTTGCTGGAAAAGTTCAGCAGGTCTGGCAGCATCTGTGAAGAAAAAAAATCAGAGTTCATTTTTTGGGTCTGGTGGCCCTACCTCAGACCGGGATTCAGAACTCAGAAATTCTGAGGAAGGGTCACCACACCTGAAACTCTGATTTTTTCTTCAGAGGTGCTGCCAGACCTCCTGAACTTTTCCAACAATTGCTGTTTTTGTTCCTGATTTGCAACATCCGCAGTTCTTTCGGTTTCGGTCCCTCATAATAGTGAAAGTTTCTTCATGACGTCCTGAATCTGTCCCATGATTTGCTCTTTCCCTTCAACCAAGCAAATCTACTGTCCTTGAGAATGGCGCCTAGGTATATTCAGCAGATCAACTGGAATTTTCACTGAGCTCCTATTAGACTAACGTGGTAATTAATGCGCCATCCTTGCCATGGAAGGCTAGAATTCATAACATTTATAAATGATTATCTAGGTCAATGTAGATCAATGAAGGTGTTAAAGATGTTGACTGGTGTGGTCCCACTGACAAAAGTGGAATTTGCGCCTGTTGAGTTTCTTCACATGCGCTGATTAAATTTTTAGCCAGTAAATCTGTCAGCAACGTTGAGTCAAGGCTCAATTTGGAAAGGCTCCAACATCAAGCCTACACATGAAGCACTGGGTTAGCAGAGATTGATTCAGTGGAAAACAAAGCAACACAATGCCATCAGCATTTCAAATCTCAAATGACAGCCACTACCCGAGTTACTTGGTTCTGTTGACTCACACTGGCCTGCTGCACAAGTCAGCAAATATTAATTGGTTGACCAACACTTTTCTTTCACTCTCTGATGACAGTATGGTTCATTATCACAGCATGTCCCTCAGACTGAGGCATTCTTCCTGGGAGGTTAAACAAATAGATTCCACTGACTATATTAGACTTTCACTGCGTCTACCCAGGACTTCTATTACATTGTGACCATTTATCACTCAGACAATAGCTCAGTTATAGAACAAACAAGAAAGAAAGTGTGAGCCCCCTTCTTTAACCCAATCGCTTGATGAAATAATAATTTTAAACTGCATAAAACTTAACAACCAAAATCCATCAAGTATACAATTAGGATGCACACATCAGATGCCATTCTGCCCTTTCTCAGTGCACTCATTCGAGTGCACACGACAATAAAGATAATTCCAATTCTAATTCTTTGCAATTTATTGCTGATCCTTCAGAATCACTGGATTAAAGTTATTGTGTTAGGTAATAGTTCCAAAGGAGTAAATATTACTATAATATTGATAATTTCACACAGTATTTGGGCAGAGACAATTCATGGCTACCGAAATGCAAAACCAAGCAAGCAGCACCGACAGGTAAGTGACAGGGCATGTTAAGCACTTGAAAAGAAAACCCTCACTAACAAGCTGGTAAGAAGTGCAGGGACAATAGTGTGAGCTAGGAGGAAGGAAAAGCTTAGCCACATTGAGAGAAAGACAGAGGTCTTAGCAAAGGAAGCTCTGTAGGGAGGACTGAAGACTCCAGGAGTAAAGTTAGAAATCCCTGACGGTGTCACAGAATCAAAATTCATGGCAGAAGGAGGCTGTTTGGCCCATCATGTCTACACTGGCATGTTAAATGAGCATTATCATCTAGGACCAGCATCATGTTTTCTCCCCAAACTCTCGAACATTATTTTTATCTAAATAATCATCCAATACCCTCTTGAATGCTTCAAATAAAACTGACTCCACCACATATCAAGGCAGTGCATTCTAGACCCTAACTACTCACTGAGTGAAAAAGATTTTCCGCACGTTACCCTTGTTTCTTTGACAGATTACGTCAAATCAAAGCCCTCTCGTTTTTGCTTCTTTTATGAGTGGGAACAGTTCTCCCTATCTGCTGTATCGAGACCACACATGATTTTGATATTAGCCTTTTTCTCTCCAATGAGAACAGTTAAACTTCTTGAACCTATCCTCATAACTGAAGTTTCTCATTTCCGGAGCCATTTTTGTGAACTATTTCTGTACTCTCTCCAATGTGTTCACATCTTTCTTATAATGCTCAGAACTGTATTCAGTACTCCAGCTGAAATATAACAGGTGTCTTTTACAAGTTCCTCCCTGCTCTTGTACTCTATGCTCCTATTAGTAAAACTGAGAAAGGGGGAAAAAGCATTAGAGAAACTGTGCAAAGATCAGAAAAGGATGGCAAGCAAGTTAAAAAGAAAGCTCTTGCCTCTCAAAAACAAGCATTGATGTTATCATAAGTTTGCATCACAAGGCACAGCTGCAAAAGACAGCGAAAAGCCAAGGAAAATAATATATATTGGGAAAGAATTTGCTTAAGTTGGAAAAGAGTAAATTTTAAATTTGTGCTAAGGGTCTAGGAAGACAAATAGTCAGAAGAAACTTAAAGGACGAGGATTCAGTAATTAAACTGCAATTTTGCTTAGAAGATTTATAAAGGCTGCAGCCACAAAACCTTCCTTAAAGACATGTTGAGAAGAAAGACCATTGTGCTATGGACTGTTAAAGGCAGGAAATGTCCATTTTGCTACAGCATGGGAGGGAAAACACCATCCTCAATGCAGAAGGTGGGAAAACCTGATTATTATAAAAGGCAAGAAAACTCCAGTCAACAGTACGAGAGAGATAATATTTCAAGGAATCAACTTAAAAGTTTAAAAGTTCTAAATCACTATAGGCAGCATTGAACATTACAGTATCTGAATCTTTATTGAAGAATCTAATACTTGTGACAGTTATAAAGTATTACTGCAATACAGAATTTAAAAAGTCTGGCAAACAAAAATTACCACAATTTTGTTGTAATATAGAATCTAGCAAATTCTACAGACACAAAAAATTAGAGCAGCATTGATGAATGCAAGAAAGCAAGTTTAGAGAGCAGCAGATTATAAACAATATTGAGATGCTACAGGTTCAATATAGCTTTCCAATAATAATTAATAAGCACATTGAGATGAAATGGAAGGAGAAAAAATACTTCTACAGAGATTCAATGTCACGAGAGTATACAGGTTTGCACATCTTGGAGGAGACAGTTCTTAAAATGCAGAATTGCTTCAAATTAGAACCTAACTTCTGACGATGAACAAATTAATACACTAATGTTCTCAATATAAACTATAACAGACAATTGCCAGAACATTAAAGGGAGCGCAGACACTTTTGGCAATGCCCTAAAAGCTATTCATAACTACTTCAATTTGAGAGCAAAAACGCCTGAATGAGCAAGATTTAACAGGAGGATACAGTTTCCAGGGGAATCTGTAGCTAAAGCCATAAATGACCTCTGCAGATGAGTGGAAAACTGTGACTATGGAGCTTTCTAATTAGAAGCCATAAGAGAAAGAATTATTGTTGGACTTCTTGAAGGAACTTTGTCAGATTTCACAAAGTCTTAAGAAAGATTTAACTTTGGGGAAATTATTCAAATTGTATTGGAAGCAGAAATCAAAAACACTCAGACAGTTCATAAGAGGAGAAATCCAAGCCTGCCTCAAGAAACCAACAGTCAATCCATTTTATAAAGTATTGATACTTGATAGAGGCACATGTCAAGGCAATACAGCGATCAAGCTAAACAGCAGATGTCAAGTGTCACTGTTGGAAAATAAGGCATCCCATCCATAAACAATAGGTAGACATGAGAAAAGAATACTATATATTTTCAACACTGCCACAGAAGAAGAGGCGAATAAGGCAGTTTCGGAACAGCGGAAATGCTAGTGGACACAAATGTGAGGAGATCTACAAAATAGAGCATCACTTTTAGAAAAGACAACTGAATTAGACAATATTATACTCCAGTAAAAAACAGCAGAATTCCAAGGAGAAATTACAATTTTGATCAAAAATGGTGAATCAATTGGCTCAATTGTTACAGAGCTTATTTATATCACTGCATATCTGGTTAGTCTTAGGATTGATAACTGAACAGTTATCACTATCCTGTCACAGAATATACCATGGTGAAGAGGCTGACAGTACAGTGTACAAAGATTAAACTGCATGGCTCAAGTCGAACAATTCTTAAGATTAAAGCATGCTAAAGCAGTGAATGAGTGTCGAAAATGTGTATGTGCTTCACAATCACTCTTCATGTCTGGCCTCAACAACAGCAGGTAGCAGAAGGAGTTCAACTGGCATGAAGGGTGCAACAGGTTCAGAAATAATCCTCTGACATGGTGAAAGATTTTATTGGTCTCCCTGGACTAACAGCTGAATAAAAAATAAGACAGAATCTTGTGAGATTACCTACGTGGGCATAGGAGAACTGTTTCATACTATCAACAGGAAAGAAGTCACTGACTTTACAGGCATGGTGAAAATGATCAATTCTCTATCTTCTAAAACTGACCTGGAACCGTCAATGCAAGTGAGCAGCAATCTCGCGGTAACACAACTAAATCAAAAATAAAACAGTGAACTGCGGATGCTGAGGATCTCAAACAAACATCACAGAAAGTGCTGGAAAAACTCATTAGGTCAGGCAGCACCTGTGCAGCGGGAGAACAGAGTTGACGGTTCGTGTCCAGTGACCCTTTAAGGGTCTGCCTTCACCACACTCTCATGTAGCCTATGTCAGATCACAGTTACTGCTGTGTAAAGAACTTTTTTGCTATGTCACTGACTTTTGTTAAGCATTTTACATCTGTACCCTCTGAGTCTTAGCTCTTTCTTCAATTTCTTTCTACTTTGTCTAGATTCTCATGGTTCTGAATACTCTTGTCAAATCTGCTCTCTGCCATCTATTTTCCAAGGGGGACAGTAGCAGTTTTTCCAATGTACCAAGCTCATGCTGTCCCTCATTATCATGAAGCAGTTGGGCTGAGGGGTGGGGGGTGGTGGAACTCTGAGAGCTCAATGCCTGTGCCCAGTTTGTGCCAACAGACTGATATAACCCAATCTCAAGGCTAAAGCTTCAGCTGTAAAATCATTTAAGCCATTCTGGTTAATTTCTTTAGTCAGAGTGTGCCTTTCCTTTTGATCTTGCATTATAATCAGTATTCAAATTCAATTGAAATTTTTTTTATCAGAAAGGCTTCCATTTTCACAAACATTTCTTTCCTGAAATGGCCAAAATGGTCCAGTGTTATATATTTTTGTAGTTCATCAAACTGTTCACTTTCAGAGCTTAGTGAAGTGACGTTGTTCACTGCTTTCGTTAAAAATCTGTTAGAAATGATACGTTGCCAATGTTGTGGACAGAAATAGCTAACAGCATCAAAATGGTGTTAAAAAGAAATTTGTTCCAGGCGATCAATCCCACTCATTGACTTCAATCTTCCTCTCTCCTCCTTCCCATCTCAACTGTGCGGCAGCATTACCAGCAGGGAACACAACTCCAGACTGGATACACAACGCAAGTACATTCATTGAAAGGTCAGCTCGAAATTCAAGCTGTTTTATTGGCAGAATTTTACTTTCTCGTTGACCTTTCACAGGGTGACTCTCCTTGCTGAAGTAAGTCTTATTTCCATGCATGTCATGTAAAAAGCTGGAATAAAATGAAGATCAATTTGTTTCGGAGCAATAGTTCTTCCCTGAATATGCATGACATGTCTTCCAGGAGCACAAATCTATGGTACAGCAATTTCAGAAAATGTAGCACCAAAAGATAATAGGAGGTTTGAATGTCACTGCATTCTAGGCACTATATAACTTGTTGTGATTAGTATTTTTAATCTATTATCCTCATTGGAATTCCAAAGAGATGTATTTTTATAACTTACATACACTTTCAACATTTTTTCTAAAATAACTAAACAAGTACAGAATTGAATCCCAATTAAGCCAGATTGTAGTAATCTGCCTGACCCCTATCTGTGGAGAACTCCAAAGAAAGGTCACTAGGCCTGAAATGTTAACTCTGCTTTTTCTCCACGGATGCTGCCAGACCTGCTGAGTTTTTCCAGCAATTTTTGCCTTTGTTTCTGATTTCCACATCCACAGCTCTTTGCTTTTATTTCATTTTATTGCCAAATGGCTCTTCTCCAGAAGTTCCAAGGTAGAGTCTTATCATTTCGAAACATTAACTCAGTCTCTCACCCTATCAATGCTGCCAGACCTGTTGAGTTCCTCCAGCACTTTTTATTCATATCTCAGATCTCCAGCATCCACACTACTTTGTTTTTATTACCGTTTTTTACCCCCTTCCTCATTCAAGTCATTCTCATGATCTATAAGTGCAGTTACTGACATTTGTACTTTGGTCAATCACTGTCAGGAATTGTACTGGCATTTCAAATATATTCTACAAGTCGGCCTCACTGTCAAGAAAGAGAGGAGAGACTTTCATTTAGTCACTCAGATTCAGATTCAGTTTGCAGTAAAAGATCAACAGGCTCATCTACAAAGCTACCCAGTACTCATTAGGATTGATTTTCCTGTTTGACATCAAAACTTATCAGTTCATCCATCTGTGATGAGGATGATCTTTTATGAAATGTTTGGAATTCAGTCCAAAGTACGAAGAACAAAGCCTCACATATTAAAGTATGTGATATGACTGGGAGTATACGGAATGGGTCTGATCATCAATACTGAAATAATGACATTCTGACGTGCGTGATGGTCTAAGGTTTGAATATTTTGAGATTAAAAATAAACAAGGGTCAATGAGAGAGTTAAAAATAGCTTATATATGACTTTATTTTTATTCATTTGTAAGATGTGGGCAGCACTGGCTAGATTGGCATTTATTACTAATCCCTAATTGTCCTGAGGACAGTTAAGAATCAACTACATTGCCACATATCACATGTAGGCCAGACCAGGTAAGATGGCAGATTTCCCTACCTAAAGGACATTAGTAAACCACATGGGTTTTTAGAACAATCAAAGGTTACATGGTCACCACTGAGTCAGCGCTTTATTCCAGCTTTCATTGAACTCAATTTTCACCATCTGTCATGGATGGGATTCAACCCCACGCACTGAGGAGGTTATCCGTGGTTCTGGATTGCTTGTCCAATGACATTACCACTACAGCATTGTCTCCCCTAAGGATCACAAAGTACCTTACATCTAATGAACTGCTTTTGGTATCTTATCATTAATGGAAGCAGTTTAGGTACAACAAGATCTGCCACTCAGCAACCAAGACAGGAAAAGTGTGAAAAATGTAAATATCCTGCTGAAATACTTAATCGCATCTATTCTGCGGTGGAAGGAAAGTGTATTACTGGGGTCCGGCAGAAGAAGACACTGATATTGAATAGGCATTGGTCTATTCAACTTCTCCTGAAAGGCCTTTCAAAATTAACAGTGAATGAGAAAATTGGCAATTTCCCAACATTGCTATTCCTCACCTTAATGGGCACAAAGTCTTTGTTGACTAAAACTAAGTGAAATCATAAATTATATACCACTCCCAAGCAATTGAAATCATATCCACAGGTACAAAGTTATGAGGGTTTGGAGTGTGGAGGTTACACTGCCTGAGGCTACACAAAGACACAGATTTATGAGCAGAAAAAAACTCAATTAGATCTTCACAGTAAACCAATAGAAATGCCATGGGTAGAATTTATGATGGTTTTCACATAAGAACATATGAATTAGGAGCAGAATGAGGCCACTTGGCCCATTGAGCCTGCACTGCCATTCAATAAGATTCGTTCTGGTTACTTCAGAAACTTATCCACCTCTGCCTTCTGTTTCCAGCACCTTTTGAAGAATAGTTCCAAAGATTCATAGTCCCCTGTG
This sequence comes from Rhincodon typus, assembly GCF_021869965.1. Lineage (NCBI taxonomy): Eukaryota > Metazoa > Chordata > Chondrichthyes > Orectolobiformes > Rhincodontidae > Rhincodon > Rhincodon typus. The sequence continues at coordinate 103,915,928 of NC_063335.1, read as the reverse complement.
AGAAAAAATGCTCCATATCCCTGTCTTAAATAAGTGATACTTTTTTTTTTTACAGTGACCCCTAGTTCTAGATTCCCGTGCTAGAGGAACAGCCTTTTCACAACCACCTTGTCACGACCTTTCAGGATGTTAATGCTTCTGTTGGACAAAACACTCCCAGTTATGGCAGAAATTTGGTGGGAAAAATTCTATCAAATCTCCTTTCCCACTGGGCATGGATAACAGGAATCATGGTCATGTTCTATTCCGTATTTCATTCTTAATTAGAACTTTTTCTTTGTAGTTCAAGCAGTAAGGCAAGCTAGTGGATTTTGTTTTTAAAACAGCAATTGCCTCTTAACTCTTCTAAACTCCACTGCATACAAGCTGAACCTGTTCAATCAATCCTCATAAGGCAACCTTCCCATTCCAGGTGCTATTCCAGTGTGCCTTTCTCTGCTTTGCCTCCAACACATTCCATAAATAAAGTGACCAATACTGTAGACAGTATTCCAGAAGTGATCCCACAAATACCCAGTACAACTGAAATTCACCCTCTGTACATTTTAATTCAATTCCCCTTGCAAACATTCCCAGAGGTGGAGCACTACATTCAGAGATCTTGTGAGAAACTACTTGCAGATGCTGGTTCTTTCCTCGAGGTCATGATTTTCTCTGGGTGGAATTTAGTTGATCAAAGAGCAAATTTGAGCATTAGCTCATTAACTGAAAAGTCAGTTCTCCTTAACAGTGGTAGAATTCCCAAATTTAAATCCGCTAACATCTGCCAAACTTCAGCAATGTTCCAGCCAACACTTTCCATCTCCACAAGGTTTACTGAACAATAATTTCACTTCCCAAGAACTGTCTGAAAGTGGGATGTAAATAGCTTGTGTGCTAACTTCGGAAAGGAAGCTGGATATGTAAAGGTAAAGTATAGGGCTGCTCTCTCAGTAAAGAGGGACAACTGGTAGTGGTTTAAGCTGAATGTCACCACACCTCAGAGCGAGAGGACAGGTTGAGAAGAAGAGTACCTTGTGGTAACTGCAGCCAGCACGAGAACTGAACTCGTATTGTTGGCATCACGCTGTATCACAGACTGGCCATCCAACCAACTGAGCTAAGCAAAGCCCTAGCTACCTTTCTGAAGAAGGGTCCCGACCCAAAACGTCAACTTTCCTGCTCCTCTGATGCTGCTTGACCTGCTGTGTTCCTCCAGCTCCACACTGTGTTGTCCCTAGCTGCACTTGACAAGGTAAAAGACTACAGGAGAAAAAGGGGAGTGAAGTCTAATTTGATGCAAATCAAAATATCCTGGATGTTGGAAATTTGAAATTGAAACAGAAAGTGTCAGAAATAATCTGATACGCTTACAAAGTTTTACGATTCCATGTTTATTAAAATAAAAGGGACTGGAAGACTTTCATTTGATAAGTGTTAACATTTTTAAAGTATTATTTAGCATCAGATAGGAAACGTTTATTCTGACAGACTTACCTTAATATTGATGACTGAAAATAGAGAGGATGCCAAACTCATAATTTCTAATGATTCTGTTGGACATGACAGCAGAAATTTGGTGGGAAAAATTCCATTAATTCTCCTTTCCCACTGGGCACAGGTAACAGGAATCATGGTCACATTGTATTCCATATTTCTTTTTAATCAGAATGTTATCTTTGTAGATCAAGCACCTAAGGCACTTAGCAAGCTGGTGGGTCTTGTTTTTAAAGCAGCAATCACACACAACCAATAAGGGCAACAGAATTATACCAAAATACCTCATGACCTGGCATATCCATAACTCCACCATTATCAACCAGTTAGCAGCAGTACCAAGAATACCTAAAAATGAGGTGTTAACCAGGTGAAGCTACAAAAGAGTCTATCACTTGCATAAGCAGCAAGAGAGACAGCTAAATGATCCCTGAACTAGATCCCTGAATTAGATCTCAACTCTGCAGACTTGCCATAAGCCATTGTGAATGAGTGTGGACATCAAACATTGGAGGAGGAGATTCCACAAACATTCCAATCTTCAATGATGGAGGAACCCAGCACATCAGCACAAAAGATAAGGCTGAAGTGTTGAGTGAATGATCCATCTTGGCTTCCTCCAGAAGTCCCTTGTATCACAGTTGTCAGTCTTTAGCCAATTCTATCACACTACATGGTATCGGGAAACAGCTGGAGGCACTGGATACTACAAAGGCTGTGGGCCCTGTCAATGAAGGCTTGTGCTCCAGAACTTGCCTCACCTTACCCAAGCTGTTCCAGTACAATTACAACACTGACAATGTGGAAAATTGCCCAGTTATGTACACAAAAAGTAGGACAAATCCAAACTGGCCAATTACCATCCCATCAGTCTACACTCAATGACTAGAAAATGATGGAAGGTGTCATCAACAGTGCTACATGGGAAATGCAGGGGTAGGGGAGTGGGTCTGGGTGGGATGCCCTTCAGAGAGGCAGTGTGGACTTGTTGGGCTGAATGGCCTATTTCCACACTGTAGGGACTCAATGACTAATGACAAATTTCTAATGACAAACAGCACCAGCTCAGCAATACCTGCTCAATGATGTCCAGTTTGGGGTCCACCAGGGCCACTCAGCTCCTGACCTCACTACAGCCTTGGTTCAAGTATACACAAAAGAGCTGAATTCCAGAGGTAAGGTGACATCAAGGTTTTATTTGACCGAATGTGGCATCAAGGATCCCAAGCAAATCTGGAGTCAATGTGAATCAGGTGGAATCCCTTCTCTGGTTGTAATCATACCTGGCACATAGGAAAATGTTTGTGGTTGCTGGAGGTCAGTTATCTCAGCTCCAGGACATATCTGCAGGTGTTCCTCAGGTTAGTGTCCTCGGCCCAACCATCTTCAGCTGCTTCATCAATGGCCTTCCCTCCATCATTCGGTCAGAAGTGGGGATGTTCACCAATGATTGCACAATGTTCAGCACCATTCGCAACTCCTCAGATGCTGAAACAGTTGATGTACAAATGTAGCACAATCTAGATAACATCCAGGCTTGGACTGACAAGTGGCATATGACATTTGCACCGCACAAATGCCAGGCAATGGCCATTGCCAACAAGAGAGAATCTAACCACTGCCCCTTGACACTCGATGGTACCATCATCACTGAATCTGCCACTATCAACATCCTGGGATTACCAGTGACCTGAAACTGAAATGGACTAGCCATATAAATACCGTGGACACAAGTGCAGGTCAAAGGCTAGGAATCCTGCAGTGATTAACTCACCTCCATCTACAAGGAACAAGTCAGGAGCATGATGGAATACTCCCTACATGCCAGGATGTGTGTAGTTCTGAAGAAGTTTGAAACCATCCACAGATCGGATCCAAACTTTTTCAGTTGAAGGTCTACTTAGATAGACTCTCCACTAGCTGTACAATTTTCTGAAACCTTTCCCTGCAAGCCAAGGATATCAAACTCAATAATATCCATCCACACAGATATGGGCAGGATTTACCTTCATTACCCAACCCCACTCATTTACTTTCCCAGAGGAAACACACACAGACATGGGGAGAATGTACAAATCCCACATCATCTAACCAAGTAGAGTCAGCATGCCTTCACTGTGGGAATTTGCAAATTCTCTTTGTCTGTGTGGGTTCCCTCTGGGTGCTTCAGTTTCTTCCCATGGTCCAAAAATGTGCAGGTTAGGTGGATTAGCCACGCTAAATTGTCCATAGTGTCCAGGGATGTGCAAGCCAGGTGGATTATCCATGGGAAATACAGGGTTACAAGGATAAGTTAGGGGAGTGGGTCTGTGAGGGATGCTCTTCAGAGGGTTGGTGTGGGCTCGATGGCCTGCTTCCACATTGTTGGATTTCTATGTTCTATATGCATCTGGATGGGTACATGAATAGGAAGGGATTTGAGGGATATGGGTCAAATGCTGGCAAATGGGTCTAGGTCAGTTTGGGATATCTGGACAACATGGATGAGTTGGACCAAAGGTTCTGTTTCCATTCTGTATGACTCAATGACTAAGAGCCCACAGTGTTGGAGGTAGTGTATTGCCATGGATATAGAATTGGCTCATGGGCAGGAAATAGCAAGTGTGGATAAGGGGTTCTCTTTCAGGTTGGCAGCTTATGACCAGTGGGATTCCACAGGAATCAGTGTTCAATCCACAAATGTTTATAATATATATTAATAAGTTGGTTCTGTGAGTGATTTACCTTATCTGTGTGACTTAACATTTTGTGAGGTACGTTGTTGAATAAGGTACTTTAATCAGTAGGCTTATGGGCTAAGGGCAGAAAAGTGGACATGAGAAATATCGGATCAGCCATGATCCTTTTGAAGCAGGCTCGAGGGGATGAATAGCCTACTGCTGCTCGTATCTTTTACAGTCTTATCAAATTCAAGTTCACATGTGCTAGGCTCATGTCTCGTTTCCCCTTACATTGACTGACTGACCCTTTGATCCTCAAAGGGAGGAACTCAAGAAAGGAACCCACAAAGGGTTTTATTTTCATGTTCGACCATCTGGGACAGACAGCAGGGTTCCTTCTCAGCTTATGTGAGAAAATCACAGCTTGGTGCTGTCCCTTTCTGTCCAGTTTACCTCCCATGTTCCAGAGGTGACCTACTACTCCATTCAGCCTAAGATTCTGCTCCTGGCTGAACAATCTCTGGAGGGGTGCATGTGCAATGTCTGCCCACCCCCCCAGCCACTCCACCCAATTTGAATGCAAGTCACATATCCCAACTCTTTATTTAGCTTAGTTGCGTGACATTTGGAATACATACAAAGAGTCTCACATTTTTCAACTATCAAAAGATCCTCAAAAATTTTAACAAGAACATGAAGCATCCAAATAATGTATAATCCCTCAAATGTACAGTCATTTCTGATGACGGAGAAATGAAAGATCACCTCCTCTGATCTTCGCCTCTTGTTATGTCGTGTGTTTATGATCAATTTCTCATTGTATCCGGAAGGCACATTGTAAGTAGTCTCTCATAGAAGTGAGACAACTTCTCAAAATGGTGAGGGGTGGAATGGTTTTTGTCAAATACTTACAAACTGAATATAATTATTTGGTTTATGTAAATGTTCCAGAACTGACCTTTGACCGATCGATCTGATTACCTCCTAACTCAAACAGCTTTTCCACAATAGTCAGCTTGTTTTCTCGAATAGCGATCAAAAGTGGTGTCAGACCGGATTCCTGTAAATTAAAAAGCATCATGCTGAACAAAACTAATATCTTTAAAAGCATGTGGATGTGAAAATATAAAATCATCAAAGGGAAGTGTTACATTCTTTTACTGGGTCATGTTGAGTTTGACAGCATTAGCTGGAATGTGTAAGAATACCAAACACAATGGAAAATACGGACTGGCATTTAACACAGAGATTTAGACCATGGCTTCAATGAAGTCAGGAGCCCGGTAGCCAGGACAGAGCCCAACTTGAGTGTCCATGAGCACGTTAACAGAATCCCCTTTCCTATAAATCAAGTTTGTTATTTGGTTATTTCGTCATGAAGACTACACTGAACAGACACTGCAGTTCATGCTTTTCTGAATTTAATCTTTTAATAAAAGTTTTATTTGAAAATTTAAAAATTTTTAATGAAACAAAATTCCTTTCAGTCTCTTCATGAAATCAATGCACTTTCCTTGGCAAATGTTTAACCTGTTTTTTTTGATGTGATAAGTACAACTTTACAAAATTGTACATTTTATCCTTTCATCTGCCACTAAATTGCAATCATTATTTAGTAGTTGATTTTCTGTGGCATTTCACATAACAAGTCAAAACCTTTAAAGGAAACAGAGTTCCAGAGAAAGCAACAAGAAGACCAGGATGTACAGATGTTTTAAACTCCATTTTACAGGAATATATTCTGCTTTTAGTTTTATAGCTCCACTGATATTCCTAGGCCCAAATTTAAACTTCCTATGCTTACTTTTCATCTTGTATTTAAGCTCTTCCTGCTGTAATGATACCTCAACATCTCCATAGGAAATAAGACATAATTACAATGCGATACCCTTCCGTACATATATAGCCTGGGTTTCAGCAGGGGTTGGGGGCTGGGGAGAGTAAACGTAGGGGCAAGTTTGCTCCTGCTTCAGCAGATTGTCCCTTTGCCAATGAGCAGTTTTTGGCTCATGGCTGGCTTTGAGTTGTTCTTTTCACCCTCATCCAGAGGGCAGCCTTCTAGACCTGCTGGCCAGTCAATTAACTGGCAGCAATGCCATCGCTGGAAGCAGTGCCCACTAATGGCGTTTGTCAATGGAGCCAGACACCAAGCGAAGTTAGAAGATGTTGTGGTCATATCACCATGGTTACACCAGCACACCCAGACCAAGGTAGAAGGGAATTGCGGAGATTGAGAAAGTTTGTTGGTGGACAGTGCTTCTGAGGGGGGAGGAATGGCTTAAATGGGTCACCCTCCAGCTTCCATTGCCAAGCCATATATTGGCAGTGAATGCTGACAGGCTACATACTTGCAGGGTCCTTTCCAGTCATGAGTTACACGTTTTTCTTCTTTATTCTTTCATCAGATATGGACATTGCTGGCAAAATCAGCAATTGTTTCCCATGCCTCATTGCCCTTGAACTATGTGGTTTGCTGGGCTATTTCAAAGAGGTAACATGCTGTATGTCTGGAGCCACTTGAGGTCAGACCAGGTAAAGACAGCAAACTTCCTTCCCTAGAGGGATTTTTACAAAATTTGAGGATTGTTTTGAGATCAAAATTACTGAGATGAGTTTTTTTGAAAATTCATTGAATTTAAATTCAAGTAGATGTTGGCATGGGATTTGAAAGTGTGACTCCCAAAGCATTGGCCTGGAGCCACGGATTACAAGCATAGTAACATTGCCACCACATCACCATCTCTCCAAATTGTAGCTGGCGGTCACAGCAGTCATTACGTCACTGCTAATTTGTCACTTAAAAGCCTGAATTGGTCTATGGGCAATTAGACTTCCTGAGAGTTTCTCTGCCATTGCTAACATTCCCCATCCCCAGCTGCATACATACTCTTAGGAGGAAGGGGGGGGGGGGTGCATAGGAAGCAAAAGCAGACATAAGAGATTTTATGGGCTGCTTTCCTTAATGACTAGAGGGAAAGGTGTATGAGAAATGGGAACTTTGTTTTATGCAGTAGCTTGTTATGATCTTGAATATGCTGCCTCAAATGTAACAATTCAATAATAACATTGTTACATTAGTGTGAAATATGGACTACTAAATTTAAATTTTCATCAGTTAACCACTGACGCATTTCATGGTTTAAGAAGAAACAAAGACCTAACATCTCCTGATCATAAATTGATGAAGCTTTATGAGACCGATGAGGAATTAACAAAATTTGAAGATAATTTTGTGATCACAATGCAGATTTAATTTAAATTCAAGTGGCTGTCATCATGAGATTTGAATTTGTTTCCCAAAAGTCTGCAATGAAATTATAGTGTTAACTACAAACATTATGTGTCGGTGTCAAAAGATTCACATCTCCTGTTTTAGTGTGTAGTTGTATGATAATATCATGGATTGTCTGATTAAAGACAGTTTGGAAAGACAATGGAGCTAGACTCAGTAAAACATACTGAACTATACTGATCAGCTACTTTTGAGTAGCAGAGAGAGAGAGAAACAAAAATGAACAATAAGGGGGTAACTTATAGGCATGGTTGAAAGGCTGGCTAGCTAACAGGAAACAGAAATTAATCATAAATGGGTCACTTTCTGATTGGCAAGATGTAACGAAGGGTGTGCAATAGGCATCTGAGCTGGGCCTCAAATTTTTACAATTTATAAAAATGACTTGGTTGAAAGGACCAAAGGTATAGATGCTAAATTCAATGATTACACAAAGACAGACAGATATGTAAATTGAGAAGAGGAATAAGAAAACTGCAAAGGATATAGATGGGTTACGTGAGTGAACGGAAGATTTAGCTGTTGGAATATAATGTGGGAAAATGTGAAATTGTCAATCCTGGCTGAAAGAACTTAAAAAAGAAACATATTATCTAAATGGTGAGAGATTACAGACCTCTGAGATCTGGGTGTCCAGGTGCATGATTTCCAAAAAGGTTAGTACACAGACAAGATGAGATAATAGAACATTATCACTTATTGCAAGAGGAATTGAATTCAAATTTATTGGGTTTATGCTTCAGTTACACAGGATATTGCTGAGACTAGATCTGGAGTACTGTGTACAGTATTGGTCCTGTTATTTGAAGGAAAGATGAAATGCTTTGAAAGCAGTTCAAGAAGATTTATCAGAATAATATCTGGAATAGGTGAGTTACCTTATGAAGAAAGGTTGGACATGCTAGATTTATATCTGCTGGAGCTTAGAAGTGTAAGAGGCAACTTCACTGAATCATATAAGATCTTGAGAGGTCTTCTCAGGATGAATTTGAAAAAAAGATACTTCCTATTGTGTGAGACTAGAACTATGGATAGGGTGAATAGCCAAGGTCTTTTTCCGAGGCTAGGGGTGTCCAAAACTGGAGGGCATTGGTTTAAGGTGAGAGGGGAAAGATTTAAAAAGGACCTGGTGGTGCATGTGTGGAATGAGTTGCCAAAGAAAGTGGTGGAGGCTGGTATAATTACAACATTTAAAAAGCATCTGGATGGGTTAATGAATAGGAAGGGTTTAGAGGGATATGGGACCAAATGCTGGCAAATGGGACAAGATCAGATTAGGACTTCTGATCATCGCACATGGGTTGAACTGAAGGGTCTGTTTCCATGCTGTGTGACTCTATGACTCTATAGAGTAGACTGTTAAAATGTTAGGGGTTGTCCAACTAAGACAGAAAAAAGGAGTTATTTTTCCTCAGAATTATGAGACTTTTTTAACAGCAAAGGCAGGTAGGTTGTGAATGAAGGGTTATCGTGAGTAGGCGGGGGAGTAATCAGATCAACAATGGATCATACTGAATAGTACTGGGTAAGTTCAAGGGCTGAGTAACTAATTCCTATTCCTATTTTGTACGTTTGCTTGTGCACGTTTGTATGTATATTTGGAACTTTCTCCATCCCTATGTATCTCTCATTATTTCAGAAGATGGCATCTGGTGGAAAAGTAAATTAAGAGAGGAATCATTCAGTAAGAATTCCACATTCTATTACTGCTTAGAATACAATTCAAACAGTAAACAATTGTGGTTTCAGGTTAAGGATCTAAAACCTAACAGACTCTAAGGATTTTTTACAGGTGTCACATTTATTCTCCCTGTCTGTACTAGATACAGTACATTTTGTCTCTTTTACCCTTTTACTTTCCCTATATTTATGTATGAAGTTTATATTGCATTTTTACTATCTTTATTGGGGATAGCAGATAATAAAATTCTTCTTTCACCTAGAAAAAATTGGTAATTAGCTCCTTCATTTTCTAGCAAACCACATCTTAATTGACGTTTTTTGGGCTGTGTGCTAAAAGCAAATAAAAACTTTTATTGCAATTGGCCAAGAGGGAAGCCAATTTCTTTATTTGTTCACAGGATGAGGCATCACTAGCTAGGCAGCATGTATTGCCCATCTCTAATTGCCCAGAGGGCAGTTAAGAGTCAACCACATTGCTGTAGGTCTGGAGTCACATGTAGGTCAGATCAGATAAGGATGGCAGTTTCTTTCCTTAAAGGACATTAGTGAATCAAGTAAGTTTTTCCAACAATCAACTCACGGTCATCAGACTCTTAAGTCCAGGTATTTATTGAATTCAAATTCCACCATCTGCCATGGCAGGATTCGAACCCAGGTCCCCAGAACATTACCTGGGTGTCTGGATTAACAGTCCAGCGATAATATCACAAGGCTCCCTGCTTCTTTATCTGGTTGCAAAACATTTGGAGGTTTGGCAGTGATATTCCCACAAATAAATAATAGAATTGGAATGGGGTGGAAGTAAATTGCTCCTTCAAGAGCTGTTTAAAAAGAAGAGAAAATGGAAAAAAACGTTTTCTTGGACGTCTAAGAACAAAAGTGCTAAGAAGTCCATGTTTAATATTAATGCTTTCACGTATAGTTAATGAAAAATTGAAAGCCATGTCCTTGGATGAATTAAAATGGGATCGGTAGACACTTAGAAGTGGAGATCACCTCGAAAGCTAGAAAAATAGAAATTGCAAAACAAGTGTCTATTTGTTATACAAGTGACAGATGAATGGAAAGATTGAGAAAGAGGGGGAGACAGTAAAAGAAAGAATTCCAAGATAGAGAAAGTGAAAATGAGTTCCAACTGAGACAGGTCGAGCTCAGAAGAGAGAGAATGAAGGCAGCTCAGGTGAGGGAACCACATCTAACCACCTCTAATTTAAGTTTGTTCATTTAATTCCTACATTTTAAATGGAGGAGACTGAAAGGTTAGCACGGAGGGCAAGTGGCTCCTCTGTTGTGAGGCATTGCAGCCTCAGAGCAGGCTGACAGGGGAAGATCATGAAGGATACTATATCTCACTCAAGGCATGTGCCACTGACTATAAGGCAGCAAAATGGCCGTTTCAAGAGCATACCAGTTAGAGAGAGTTCCATAACGGCAAGAAAAAATCCTGACCAGATCAATTTAGATGGCTTTAGCAGCTCGTTTTTGACCTGTGGATGTGGACACTTCACATTGAGGTCACCCATGAAAAACTTTGGTGAAGTAATTCTTGGTGCGTTCAATACTCCATCCCCTTATGAATTCAAATATACACCGTGGAAAAGAGATGAGTATAGTGTAGAAAGGCAGCAGTTCTTGGTGACAACTATGACTTAACACATGACTCATAAAATCAGAGAAGCCAGAGAAGCTGGAGTCTGGAAGCTGTCACTGACCAGAGGGGGTTAAAGGCGAGACGAATATTCCTGAGACAAGCTGGAGAGAAAAGCAAGGCCAGGCAGAAAAGACTGCAATATGTCTAACCATTAATGCCAGGGATTTGGACGGAAGACGGATAGGAAATCAATGCCCAATGCTTCCGCTCAGGAAATCAGGACACGTGAAGGGGAATTCCTTAGAAACTCAAGCTGCAGGTCCAGTTTCTGTAGCACTGAAAGTAGCCAGTCAATGCTGACAAGGAGCGTTGGTTGGAGAATGTTTCCATAGGAATGGTGACCACTGACTTGATTAAGCAGCTAGAGAGAAATCTTGAGACATTGGCTGCTCACAAACCTTGCCAATGGGATAAATGTTTTCCACCTAGAGTCAATTTAAGCTCCAGAGTGCTGTAAAAAGGATTCATGGGAAAGTGTATAGGGGTGCCACTGAATAAGGTTTATTTGCAGAGTGAATTTGTTATGACCTTTGAACCCAAGCTTGGCAATGCCTAGTAAATATAGTTTATTGGAAAACAATAAAAGCCAAATCTACCCTTCAAATGGAAAAGAACAGCTCATAACTGGAAAGGCCGGACAAAGCCAGTAGCAAACAACAGAAAAGCTGGGAGAATATGAACAGATCTGGACACCATACCTTAGGACAGATATATTGGGCTCTGAGGGAGTACAACATAGGTTTACAAGAATGATATCTGTACTTCAGGGATTAAGTTATGAGATTATACAAACGAGGCCTGTTTTCTCTAGAATTTAGAAGGGATAGGTGTAATGTGATCGAAGTCTTCAAGCTATTAATAAGAAAAGACAGGGTACTTAAAGATAAAGTATTTGCCACTGGTTGGAAGTCCTACAACTAGGGGACATAATCTGAAAATTAGGGCCAGACCATTCAGAAGAAATTAGGAACCACTTTTCCACATAAAGGATGGCAGATGTTTCAAACTCTCTTCCACAAACGGCAATGGATGCTAGATCAGTTGTTAAGTTGAAAACTGAGATACAATATATTTTTGTTAAGATAAGGTATTAAGAGACATGGGCCAAGGGTAGGCAGATAGAGTTAGGTCACAATTCAGCCATGGTCTCATTGAATGGTGGAACTGGCTCAAGAGGCTGAATGGCCTACTCATCTCCCCATGTTCCTAAGCCTTACAGCGGGCAGTAAAACTCATGAATTAGGAGTGGATCAGGAAGTCTCACTTGAATTAAACAGTGCTGAGGTCAGGCAGCAATATCAAAAAGGGTCAGGACCAGACCCAAACGTGTTGAGTCAATAGATTAGAAAAAAAAGTAAGGCAGGACCAGGGAAGGGGCAAATGAGGCAGAGATCTGGTTAACAGGTACCTTGCTGGAAAAATTACAGGAGGACTAGATGACTTCTTTGGCAGGGAAGGAGAAAGTGAAAGAGCCACAGGACAGGACAGCATGCGATGAACATTCGCCTGATGGCACTAAAGAAAGTGGAACAGATTATTGGAAAACCCATTCCCAAAACAAAGGGGGAGGGAAATAAAACATGCTCCACAGCAGACATGACCAATGGAGGCCATGTCAGGCATATCCATGAGTTAACCACAGAATTATCCACCAGGTAATCCAAGGAACAGAACCCAGACTGAAATCTCAAGCAGTTAAATCAATTTGATGCAAAGCTAACTGAGGGTGAGATGTAGGACGCAAAGGCCAGACACCTACAAGAGGCAAACCTCAAATTATCACTCACTGACTTCAAGAAATCAAATTTGTAAAATGCCTGAATCCAGTACATGGAGTCTAGAATTGGGCAGTGAAAGGTTGAAATTGGGAAGATAACATAGCCCAGTGAACAAGTCCAAATGTTAATTCCAAAGCAGGTTTTGAATCCAGGTTAAGACAAAGAGAGGGAATGTAGAATGTGTGTCTATTTTTGTACTTTTCTGAAGAAGGGTCCAGAGCCGAAACGTCAGCTTTCCTGCCCTTCTGATGCTGCTTGGCCTACTGTGTTCATCCAGCTCCACACCTTGTTATCTCAGACTCCAGCATCAGCAGTTCCTACTATCTCTGTATTTTTGAACCGTTATTTTATAAATATCTTGTAATGAAAAGCTTATCATAAATGGAAAAGAGCAATAGTGCTCATGTTTGTTCTTCATGGTGGCAAGGTTTTACAACAGTGGTGAATATAAACTGTCAAATTCTAACTCCCATATTTGTTATAACAAGGTCCTTCTATGGACCACAATGGTTTCTAAAATAAAAGAAAAATGCACCTAAAATGACTTCAAATGTTGTCTGAGGCAGACTTCTGCAAACCTATGTGGAATAAATAAGCAATCTGCATTGAAATTACAATGTTTATTGTAAAGACATCAAAACCAAGCAACTGAGACACAGCATCAAGAAATTCTTTTTTTTTAAAAAATCAGTTGCTCAATAATTTCACATATTATGAGAAGAAAGGCAGGCCTGATACTTAGTGGAAAGACAATGAAGCTAAATTCACGAATACACACCAAATTATATTTCAACAGCTTCTTTTCAGCAGGAAGGAGAAACAATAAAGAATGATTTTGTGCCAACAAGAGCTGGAGTGTTGTCTCCCTGACTGTATCTCATCATCCCAGAAGGCAGCACCCACTGGAAAAGCAAATGGGGAAAAAAAACTATTCATCAAGAAGTCAAAGATAATCCAGATTCCACCATTGCTCAGCACACAGTCAACTATTAACTGTGGTCTCATATGAAGAATCTAATATCTCAAAGTCTGTAGGATTTTTTTAAACCTGTGTAATCTATTTTCCCTGTCTATACCATTCTCTTTTAAACTTTATTCCCCTGTATGTGTGTGTGTTTGATATTACATTTTTACTTTTTTTAAATTGAACTAGTAAGCAATAGATTTCCTCTTCTTTCACTCACTCAGGAAAACTTCGGTGAATGGCTTTCTTTTCCTAATAAACTACAGTTCGATCTAAAGTTGACAGCTACGTGCTAAAATAACATGAAAACATTTGTTGCTTCTGACCGAGAGGACGTTACAAAGAGGGGAGCCAAATTCCCTCTCCTTGCCTATTCAGAAGAACTTGAGAAGGAATCGCTTTGCGGAGCTCTGGGGGAGGATAAGGCGAGTGAGACCAAATAGATGGCTCTTAACCAGGGCTTTCAGTGAGGCGATGGGCCGAATGTTCTCCTCTATTAGTGGATAATTCGCAGCAGAAAATTGCTGGAAACCCAACTAAAGCATCCCCAGAGGTTGATCGCTGTGATTTACTAGTTTATTTAAAGCAGATTAGTTCCATTTCTAAAAAAAGTCAAGCTACCTTAAGATAGAATCAAGTGCGGAATAAAATGTTGACCTGGTGATTGCAGCCTTGCGTTAAGTCTAATTTATTTCGCTTTGGTAGAGTGACTGTTGAACTCATTGCAATGACCTTTATCAATAATCAGCCGCTCTTGGGAACAAAACGCCACCCTCAAAACTCCAACTTAAAGTTCACTCAGTTTAAAGTGCCTTTTACCATGGGGTCCGATTACCATGGAGAGGAAAGCATGTTACCACAATAATATAGCATTATTTTTTAACATTATAATTAACTTGGCTCCCCTGATCCTGCAGCAGTAAACAAAATGAATGGTAAGTAGCAAGAGAAAGTTAAATAAATTACACACTTCGTCGGTGAGAGTGATGTCTCGGTCTCCTTTATCCATGCTCCTCAGAGTCTGTTCCAGAGCACACCATTCTCCCCTGTGAGCCAGTTGTAGCAGCCGGCTGCCTGAGCTCACTGTCGATCCGGAGCTGACCGAACTCGTCTCCGACATCTCCCCAACATTAGCCCTCCCCCAGCTCAGGCCGCTGGCCCCCACCCCGTGTCCCTGTCTGTGCCGGGCTGCACTGTCCTGGTGGCCGTGATTGCGGGCGTGCCCCGTTCACAGCACCCACCCCCACCACCGTCCCTCGCCTTCACTTCATCCTCTCGCTGCCTCTGCAGGAGGTCAGGGTTGCTGGAGATTGGAGCTGCGCTTCTGCTGAGGCTCGGCACCAGTGAGGGAGTCAACTTCCCTAACTCCGCCTTTGCAACCCGTTACCTTGGATTCCGTCTGAAGACAGAATTTCACCCCCTTTGCTCAAAATATTGCTGTCTCCAAGGCTGTTTTACACTTTCACCCATTCTGTGCAATCGCCTTCCTTTGTCAGTTAATCCTAGCCTTTTATTTTCATTTATTAAACACTAGAAGTCTAATGAGTTTCTTATGCAGATATGTAATTTCAATCTCACAGTTTCAAACTTTAGGAAAAACGTTTACCATCACGATTTGCTTTTTAAGTCCTCAAAATGTTACAGTTTCTTATTTTTGGGTAGAGCTTGCTGGGACAACGTTGGTTGTCCCGTTCCCTGTAATTGTTTGGAGAACAAATGATTACAAACAATAATTGAAGTGGACATTAATCGATGCTAAAAGGAAATCTCAGGTGCAGGACCAAAGCCAGTTTCCATACAGGCCGATTGCTTAAAGTTCAGAGGAGAATCCTTGCCCGTAACATGCTCCTTTTTTTAAATTTAGGACCCAGCCAACAATCTGTCTAAAGGTCACAGTTTGGAATGCACTGCCTGGGAGGGTAGTTGAGGTGGGAAACCTCACAACGTTTAAAAACTACCTGGAAGAGAACATTCTTTTGTGTCATAACGAAACTTTTCACTGTACTTTGGTATGGGTGACAACAATAATAAATCAAATCAAATAAATCAAATCAAATCATTCAAAGCTATAGGCCTAATGTAGGAAGTGGGATTAGTGTTGGCAGTAATATATTCTTGGTGGTATTGACTTGATGGCCTAAAGGGTGTCTCCTGTACTCTGTGATTCTGTGATAACCTGAATGACTAAAGCACAGAAAGAGGCTATTTGGCTAATCCTGCCTGTGTGGGCTCACACCTTTTTGTCCCTGTAGCTGTGCAATCTTCTCCTCTAGACACAGTGCAACTATATCAACAAACCATTCACTGGCATTCTTCTTGTCGCTATTAGTTCTTTTGACAATCGCCTTAAATCTGTTGCCTCTTGCTCTTGATCTGTCACCAATGCACTCTGTCCAGAACCCCCTATGATTTTGAAAGTGTTTAACAATTCTACCATCAATTTTCTCTCAGAAGAATAGCCTCAATTTCCCCAAACTATGCACATGACTGAAATCCCTCATCCACAAAAGTATTCTCAAACGTTTTTTGCACCTGCCTGCCTGTTCATCCTAAAGTATGGGTCCTGGATTTTGGCACAATATTCAAGCTGAGGCTGAAGTAATGATTTATAAAGGTTCACTAGTGGGATATCACAGAGACCAGTAATTAGACAACTGTTTCCCTATTGCTAGACCTCACAATTCCACACATTTTTTTAACCACATTCTCTGTCAGCTCTGCCATAAATCCTCTCTGTGTTTGCAGCCTCTTTAAGCATTAAACTATTTTTAATGCTCCCCCTCCTTGTTTTTCCTAGCAAAATGAATCACTTCACACAACTCTGCCTTAAATTTCTTCAGCCACGTGTCCACCTATTCCCCTAACCTGCCTATGTCCTTTAGATCCTCCTCATAGGGTACAATACTTAGAAGATTTGCATAAGCTGTAAATTTTGAAATTTTACCATGTGTACCCCTGTCTAGATGATCAATGAAAAGTTTAACAGAACCTTTGGGAAACTCCACTGTATATCTTCCCTAGTCTGAGAAACAATCATTCTGTCCTACACTTTGCTTACTGTCACTCACCCAATGGCATATCTATTCTGCTACTGTCTCTTTGCATCCATGGGGTCCAACGTTGATATTAAGCACCCTATGCAACACTTGCCAAAGGCATTTTGAAAACCCATATACACCACATCAACTGCTTTACCAACATCAACACTTTCTGTTATGTCATCAAAAAAGATCAAGCCAGTTAGTTAAATGCAATTTGCCTTCAATAAATCTTCACTTGTTGGCTGTTCTTAATCAATCCCACTTGCCCAAGAATATCCCAGAATATCTTATTATCCCAGAATAAGATTTTGAGGAGGTGGTGGGTAAAGCAATAATGTCAACTGGATTAGTAGTCCAGTAATTTATCAGGTTCCAGGCTTATTAATTTCTCCAGCATTTTTTTTAACTATTAGCCATTCCTCCTTTTCACTAGACTCCATTCTATAGCATTTCTGGGAAGTTAATTTTGTGTTCTTTCATGAAGACAGAATTGAAGTTTCGATTGCTCTTCAGTTCCTGGTTTCCATTCTCAATTTTCCCATTGCAGACTGTAAGGGACCTACTCCTACTTTCACAAATTTATTTTACCTATTTATAAAGGTGCACTGTTATGTGCCTTGCAATACTCTGTTTACTCTCATACTCACATACCTGTCTTAATTAATCTCTTGGTCCTCCTTTGCTTAACTCCAAGTTGTTTCCAACTCTCAGGCTTGGTACTTTTCTGTCAACATTATAAAACTTCTTTTTTGAACCTAATTTTATAGTTAATTTCTTTTGTTAGTGATGCTTGGGTCATTTTTCCTTATGTGTTTTTGCGCCAGACAGAATGCATAACTGTTGCAATGCATGCATTCATTCCTTAAATATTAGAATTGCATATCCACTGTCATATCTGTTAATGAAGTTGTCCAATCTTAACCAACTTAACGATCATATCTTTGCAGTATTCTTTGTTTATATTTAACACCCTATCTTTGGATTAGACTTCTTCCCTTTCTATCCAAATGAATAATTGTATCGTGTTATGTTCACTCTTCCCTAAAGCACCCAATTTAAGAAGATTATTAATTAAACAATGCACAAAACCAAATCTAGGATAGTCTAGTTGGATCCTCAATGCACTGCTTAAAAAAAGTATTGTGTACACTCCAGGAATTTATCCATCACAGCAGCATAATTACTAATGTATATTGCTCAATCAACAGACAAATGAAAATAACCCATGATTACTGCAATACCTTTGTTTTCTAATTTTCCATCTGGTGCCATCTAACTTAATACAACTTTCTGGAAGCCTATACATAACTCCCACTAATGTTTTCCACCCTTTACTGCTTCCACCCAGACTGATTCTACATCTAAATTTTATGAACCAATATATTTTCTCACTATTGCATTGATTTTGTCCTTTACAATCAAAGCCACCTCATTCTGTTTTTTTTTCTCTCTCCTTCCTAAGTATAGAATGCCCTTGAATATTCAGTTCCCATCCTTGGTCACCCTGTAGTCATGTCCTCCATAATTGCAATCATATCATACCTGTGTACAACTATTTGCACTGTTAGTTCATCTGCTTTATTGCAAATATTCTGTGCATTCAGATACAGTACCTTGAGATTTGATTTTTTAAAAATAGTTTTACACATCCTTTTAACTTTTCTCATACATTTATTTTGTATTATAGTACTATTTGCTGATTGCTGTCATTTCCTCTGCCTCCTAATTTTACTTTCTGCTTTGCTACCTTTCATTTCTATCATGGTTTCCCTCTCTTGTTTCTCTCCATTCAAGTTCCCAACTTCTACCAGTTTAAACCCTACCTGACAGTACTAGAGAATGCCCCTGCAAGGATATTGGTTTCGGTTTTGCTGAGAAGCAACCCATCCAGCTTGTACATCTTGCCCAAAATCCATCCCAATACCTCAGAAATCTAAATCCCTCTTCCCTCTGCCATTTGTCCCACCACACATTCATCTGCCCTACTGTCCTATTCATGATCTCACTAGCACTGATCTCAGGATTACTCCCTGAGGCCCAGTCTTTTAACTTATTTCCATCATCCCTTATTCTCCCTGTCGAATCTTATCCCTCAGTTTACCTATATGTTTGGTACTGATAAGAATAATGACCTCCTCCTGTAGGCTCTCAGTGACATTCTAGACCCTGAACCCAGGGAGGGAACTTACCAACCCAGTGTTACAGCTCTGGGTGCAGTAAAGTTTATCTGTTCCTGTTACGAAAAATAAATCCCTGTCATTTCCTATTGCTCTCCTACTCTTTTTTTAAAATCTCACTCCTATGCGTTTAACAAATTATAGAGCCCTCCTGCAGTCAAGTTTCTCTTAACTTTTGTTTGCCCATTGGCTTTATCTTTCACTAACTCAAATCTTTCTCATACAATGGTCACTGGTCCCTAAATGACCCCCACATTCATTTTGTCCACTCAACCAATTTCATCCTCCAGAACCAGATTCAGCAATTCCTCCTTGCTCATTGAAAACATACTGGTGAAGAAAATAATGCAGACTTATACGCACCCCCTCCCCCAACACCTTAGCTATCTTATTCATCCCTAGTCTACCTCAGCCAGAACAGAAATTGAACCTACAGCGTTGGCATTATTCTGAATCACAGGTAATTTATAAGACCCTAAACCATAAGATATAGGAGCAGAATTACTCCATTCAGCCCATCATTCAATCATGTTTCTCAATCCCATTCTCTTACTTTTTCCCCTTAACCCTTAATCTCCTTAACAACTAAGAACCTATCTCATATTTTCTACCCTCAGGTGACTGTCTGTGTGGAGTTTGCACATTCTCCCTGTGTCTGTGTGGGTTTCCTTTGGGCGCGCCGGTTTCGTCCCACAGTCCAAAGATGTGCAGGTTAGGTGGATTGGCCATGCTAAATTGCTCATAGTGTTCAGAGATGTGTAGATTAGGTGTGTAATGAGGGATGGGTCTGGGTGGGATGCTCTGAGGGGCGGTGTGGACTTGTTGGGCCGAAGGGCCTGTTTCCACACTGTAGGGATTCTATGATCTATTCTATGATCTATAGACTCAATGAGTTGGTCTCCACAGCCTTCTGTGGAAATGAGTTTCACAGATTCACTACCCTCTGGTTGAAGAAATTCCTCCTCATCTCAGTTCTAAAGGGTTGCCCCTTCACTCGTAGGCTGTGCCCTCAGGTCTTAGATTCTCTGGTGGAAATATCTCCATATCCAGGCCTCTCAGTATCCTGTAAGTTTTAATGAGATCCTGTAGTTTGGCACTTCTCTGATATTTATCTCCTATGATGTAGTGAAATAAGTCAAGGTGTCTTACAAGACCATGACCTGAATTTTACACTCAGTAGACATAGACAGCTTTTCTCCAGCTCACTAGCTTGTATTGGATTTAGTTCAAGGTCATAAAGCCAAAGTAGTTTAGATTCACTTTAGAACTTCTTGACATTTAGACTTAACTTTTAAGGAGAACTTTAGCTTCTGTTAAGCCCTTTAGTTTCAAAGAATTTCAACAATGAACGTCCATCACAGTCAAAGCATAGTTTCCTGTGGCAAGGATATAGAATTGATAGCATTTGTTGCAAAATTGCACAGACAGTAGCTGCTTTCTTTTAAATTAATATTGCGTTCTGAATGTGAGAAGTTGTTATCAATTTTGTTTTGTAACATAGAAATACGTTCCCATCTACGTTTGGATGAAAACTTATGTTTTATGGCATACTGAGTGTTGATGGTAATATTGAAAAAGTCAGACTTCAGAATAAAACCAGGCTAGTTAGAACCATAACTTTCTTTGTTGCAGTTTGGTCACTTTGTGATCAGTCATTGAACATATTCACACAAGGCTGCCAATGATTGCTTAATAAAAGAACATAAGCAAAATAAAAAAGCTGTATACAAGTAGAAGACTATTTAGCAAGATCTTGGCACAAATTGCAAAAAGAACTAAAAACTGAAAGAACTGTGGATGCTGTAAATCAGGAACAAAAACAAAGTTGCTGGAAAAGCGCAGCAGGTCTGGCAGCAACTGTGAAGAAAAAATCAGAGTTAACGTTTTGGGTCTGGTGACCCTTCCTCAGAACACTGGAGGAACACTGACGAAGTGTCAACAGACCTGAAACGTTAACTCTACTTCTTTTCTTCCATATGTTGCTAGACCTGCTGAGCCTTTCCAGCAATTTCTGTTTTTGTTCCAGCAAATAGAACTGTTCATTCTTTTACCCAGCTATATTCTTTACCATCATTCTATCCCAGTGAAGTATCACTTCCATCTTAACACTTTAATTTCTTCCTAAGTTGGCTCTTTTCAGCCTGTCTCCTTCTCCGCTAAAACAGCTAAGGCTTCTTTTCAGCTTTGATGGCTTGAAAACCTCTTTCCAGCTCTAACGTCATGGATACCCCTTTTCAATTCTGACACCCTAGGGGTTTCTACCCATTCTTACAGCCTAGAAACCTCAACAAACCAAACTCTCACAGCCTGGAGATTTCTACACATTAACAACTGTCCTTCTGCTGGAATAATGTCTCTCTTTCTGAACTCAATCTACCAGTGGCCTCGACCATCTGTTTCTGGAGGCCATAATATTCAACCTAGTAAACATTCAGCACTTAACTCCTCAGGTAGCTGATTAAGTTATTTAAATTAAGAGTCATGCTTGTTAAACAGGGAACTGCCTGCTGCAATGTTCCAATGAAGCACAACACAACCTCAAGGAACAACACCTCATTTTCCACTTAGGCATTTCACAGCCTGTAGAACGGAATAGTGAAATCCACAGCTCTAGAGCCTGACCCACATGATGTCTGTTTTCCATTTTTGTTATGGACCCTACCCATCCAAACCCCCACCCGCACCGTCCCATCACCATTTTCCAGCTCTGAAGAAAGGTCATATCGGTCTTAAAACCTTAACTCTGTTTCTCTATTCACAGATATTGCCAGGCTTTCTGAGTTTCTCCAGCATTCTCTGTGTTTGTTTCAGATTTTCAGCATTTGGAGTATTTTGCTTTTAATTAACTGCCTGACAGTGGCAGATATCTGTCAAACAGCTAAAAATAGTTGGTTCAATCGGTGTTAATTACTGCACTGTACTGGTAAGTGCAGTGAGCGTGGTACAAATCAGAAAATTAATGACACATGCTATGTGAGAGATCCAGCAATTTCAACTGACACATAGACTGGGTGAACCAAATCAGCACCAGTGCTGTGGAGGACCACTTCCAAACTGCGTAGGAGATACGTTCACGGACCAATACATTGAGGAGTCAGGCTATTTTGGATTTATTGTCAACGAGAAATAGTTAATTCAAAACATTTCTGTAAAGGAACACACAAAATTACAAATTGGAAGAAACCAAAGAGCATTGAGCCTCTCCAGCCTGCTCCAGCATTAAGTAAGGTCCCAGCTGATCTGATTGTAACCTCAACTTCCCACCTACTCCTGATCATTTTTCACCCCTCGCTTACCAATAATCTGCCCACCACTGCCTTAAAAATATTCAGCAACTCTGCGACCACCCTCTTGTTCAGGAAGAGAGATCCAACTCACACAATACTCTGAGAAAAAGAAAATCGTTCTGCATTCGATAGTTGACCCCTAGTTCTTGACTCTCCCATAAGAGGAAACATCCTCTCCATGCACACTCTGTTAAGATAACTCGGGATCTTATATGTTTCAAGCAGTCTTGCACTTTTATACTCAGCAAGCTCAAACTGTTCGATCATAAAACACACCACTAGTCTGGCAAATCTTTTCTGAACTGCCTTCAATGAAGTGGACCTGGTGAGTAAGGACCCTGAGGCAGGAAGTCACTATCTTTGAGCAGACTGGTGAATGAAGAGGGTACCCTGAGGGAGGCAGTTACTGTCTCTAAGTAGAATCGGCGAGGAGAGGACCTTGAAGTGGTCAATCAAAGGGGTGGCATGGTGCCTCAGTGGTTAGCACTGCTGCCTCAATTCGATTCCACACTTGGGGGACTGTCTGTGTGGCGTTTGCACATTCTACCCATGCCTGCATGGGTTTCCTCCAAGTGCATGGGTTTCCTCCCCCAGTCCAAAGATGTGCAGGTTAAGTGGATTGGCCATAGGAAATGCAGGGTTACAGGAAAAGGTTACAGGGTAGGTGTGGGTGCGATGCTCTTCAGAGGGTCAGTGTGGACTCAGTGGACCAAATGGCCTGCTTCTACACTGTAGGGATTCTATGATTTCAGACAGACCTTAATTTAGTGGAATTGATTCTTGCTGTAATGCGGAGAAAGGATCCAACTGTTTGGTGAGGCCCTGAGGAGAATTTTAGGTCTTTGTTAATTTTAAATTTTAACTTAGTGCAGAAATTGGTGTAAAGTTAATGTGATTTATAAAAGGCAACATAAGTAAGTGAATAATACATTTAAATAATTAAAATTATTTAAGGATGGCAGTTCTGGTGATGTGTTAAAGACGCATTATATGGGAGTTCCTGGATACGGATGTGATCCAAGGCAAAAATATCCACAGGAAGTGTGTAAAGTACAGGCAGCTTCGGCTCAGAGTTTATGAGCTGGAAGCTGAACAAGAGCTATTGGAATGCATCAGGGACAGCAAGGTTTACTGGGGTTCTTTATACCAGGAGGCAGTCACAGTAATTAGGATTGAGTCCCCTGATTTGGTCAGTGGCCGTGGATAAGAGGGTGTAACTGTGAGTGAGACAGGTAAAGAGAGTCAGAAGGTAGGGGTGCAGCATTGTCAGCATCTACATTGTACAAGGTTTTCTCAGGCTGTTTAAATGAGAGCAGAATGTGCAGAGGGGATGGTGCAAACTGACCATGGCACCATGCAAAAGGAAGCCATTCAAATAGCAGGAGCAACAAGGAATATAGAGGTAGGTGACAGTATAGTGAGGAGGACTGACACCGTTATCTGCAGCAAGGAGCTGGAGTCCAGGCAGCTGTGTGACTTACCAAGTGTCAACATTCAGGACTTCTGCTCAGAGCTTAAAAAGTACCTGCAGTGGGAGGGAAATAATGCAGTGGTCTTGTCAATGTAGGTACCTTTGATATAGGTTAAATTAAAAAAGTGTTTCTCCGTAGCATGAAGCACTAAACTGAAAGGCACAATCTCAAAGCTTATAATCTCTTAATTATTACCTGAGCTACATGTAAATTAGCATAGAGAACATAGAATTAGACAGATAATACATTGGTCAAAGTGTGGATAAAATAAGTTCTGGTTGTGGGCCACCATTATAGGGGAAGGTGAAGGCTGTACTATCGGGATGGTCCACACCTAAACAATTGCTGGGGGCAGTATTCTTGTGAACAGCATAATTAGGGCAATAGAATGTTTTTAAACTAAATAGTGGGGGATGGCATCCAATGTTAAAAGATTTGATATATCAAAGAGTGGGGAGTGGGTAAGAGAGGAAAATAGTAATATGGGAATGAGCATCAGAGAGTGGCAGTAACAGGCAGAATGAAAACAAGGTAGCAATATACTGACAATCAACACTAGAGATCACAAAGATAACAAAAAGACAATGCTAATAGCTCTGTATCCGAATACATGTAGCATTCACAACAATGTAAACAAAGAAATTGTGCATATTGAAGTAAATAAATATGATCTGATAGCCATGGCTAAGACATGGCTTAAGAACGACAAAGACTGCATCCTACATATTGAAAGGTATGTGATATTGAAGGGAAGTAAGAAACTAGATAAATTTGGAGGGGTAGCATTGTTTATCAAGTTTGGCATTAGAACTTACCTTGTTTCAGGACATCATGATGCAGAATCGATTTGGATGGAGATGAGGAATAATCAGGGAAATTAGTCACCTGTGGCTCTAACAGTAACCACAATTTGGGGCAAAGCATATCAGAAAAAAAAAAATTGGCGCTTGTGACAAAAGGGATGGCAACAATTGCGAGTGACTTCTGTTTGCATATAAATTGGAAAAAGACTCAGATTGGCAGTTGTAGCTTGAATAAGGAGTTCATAGAATTCTTTAGAGATGGCTTCTTAGAGTAACATGGTTTAGAACCAACCAGAGAGCAGGTTACATTAGACTTAGTATTGTGGATTGTGACATAATTAGTTAATGACCTCTGAGTTAAGGCAGCATCCAGTTTGAAAGTGAGAAATTTGGGCCTAAGACTAGTATTGTAGATCTAAATAAAGCCAGCTAAGAGCATGAAAACTGAGCTAGCTGAACTGAACTGGCATTCGTTATCTTAGGGGAGAGATGAATAGAAACATAGTGACAGACATTTAAGGGGATATTTCAAAATTATCTGAATAAGTATATTCCTACTGTAAAGAAAATTTCCAACAGGAGAAGCCACCATCCATAAGAAGTTAGGGAAAGCATCAATCTTAAAGAAAAAAATACATTTAAGAAGTTATGTAAGTGCATTGGAGATGGTTGACAGGATGTTTATTTGATTGATACCTGGAATGAGCAGATAATCTTGTGAGAAAAAGGTTCAGCAGACCGGGTTTGTTTTACTTGAGTTTAGAAGAGTAAAGGGTGACTTGATTCAAGTGCATAATATCCTGAATGGTCTTGACAAGATGAAGGTTTAAAGGAGGTTTCCCCTTTTAGTCCAGAGCTAAGGGCATTGCTTTAAAATTAGGGGTCACTCTATTTAAGACAGGGATGAGGGGACTTTTTTTTCTCAGAGGGTGATGGAACTTTGTAACTCTCTGCCTCAGAAGGTGGTGGATGTGGGGGTCACTAAGTATTTTTATGATAGTAGTGGATAGGTTCATGTGGATATAGCTTCCTTTTTGGTCTCCCATTCCCTTTTTAAATAGTGAGGTGATATTTGTACCTTCTATTCTACAGCAGTCATCCCAGAATCTATAGAATTTTGGAGGATAATCACCTGCTGAGTTTCTCCAAAATTTGCGGATTTCCATCAGCACTTCGCTTTTGGATCCAACTTGCCACTTGCTCTTGGAACCTATGGACTGTGAATTTCCTGATTGTTCTGCTGAGTGGGACTTTAGCCAAAGCTTTGCTGAAACGAGCAGTTCCTACATCAAAGGTGCTACCCTTGTTGGCTTTTCTTATGAACACTTCAGAAAATTCCTCAAGAGCAGGTATGTTTCAAATAAGATCACCTCTTATTTTTCTAAACTCCAATGGAAACCAGCTCAGCTCAATCAACGTTTCAACATAAGATCACAGAATCACTAAACTGTTACAGCACAACAGGAGGCTATTCAGCCTGTCATGTCTGCTCTGGATCCTTAAATAAGCATTATTATCCAGTGCCAATCTCCAGCTTTTTCCTTATACCCTTGAATGTTATTTTTATCCAAATACTCATCCATTGCTTTCTTGAATTTCTCAATTGAACTGTTTTTTTTTCTCCCCAGGCAGTGCATTCCATTCCCTAACTGCTTGCTGAGTGAAAAAGCTTTCCCTCACCTAGCTCTTGCTTCATTTGCAGATCACTTTAAATCTATGCTTTCTTGTTTTTACTTTTATGAGCAGGAACACCTTATCCCCATCCACTCTGTTCAGCCCGCTCATGATTTTGAAAACCTCTATCAAATCTCTTCTGAGCCTTCTTCTCTCCAAGGAGAACAGTCTCAACTTCTTCAATCTGCCAACATAACTGAAGTTTCTCATTCCTGGAACTATTCTTGTAAATCACTTCTGCATTCCCTCCATTGCATTCACATCATCACTATAATGTGGTTTGTGTGTGGAATCAACTTCCAGAGGAAGTCGTGGATGTGGATACAATTACAATGTTTAAATGGGACTTGGATGGATATGTGAACAGGAAAGGTTTGGAGGGATATGGGCCAGGAGCAGGTAGGTGGGACTAATTTAGTTTGGGATTATGGCCAGCACTGACTGGTTGGACCGAAGGGTGTGATTCCGTGTTGTATGGCTCTATGACAAGGAGTGTCTGAGGGGATTAATGGAAGATGAACATGTGAAGTAGAAAGGAATAAAATGTTCCTTCACAGATGCTGCCAGACCTGCTGAGCTTTTCCAGCAACTTTGTTTTTGTTCCTGATTTACAGCATCCACAGTTCTTTCGGTTTCAGTAGATGGAAGATTGGCTAGCATGATGGACTAGGCTGTGTTCACAACTCTCTGTAGTTTCTTGCGGTCCTGGGCAGAGCAGTTGCCGTACCAAGCTGCGATGCATCCAGATAGAATGTTTTCTATGGTGCATCTATAAAAGTTGGTGAAAGTACATATGAAAATATTAAATTTCCTCAGCCACCTGGGGAAGAAGAGGCATTGTTGTGCCTTCTTGACCATCGCATCAATGTGGGTGGTCCAGGACAGATTGTTGGTGATTGTCACTCCTAGGAAATTGTGCTCTTGACCATCTCCATCTCAGCTCTGTTGGTGTAGACAGAGGCGTGCTCTCCACCTTTCGTCCTGAAGATGACAATCAGCTCTTTAGTTTTGCTGATGTTGAGGGAGAGATAGTTTTCTTTACACCATGTCACCAAGCACTCTATCTCTTTCCTGTATCCTGTCCCATCATTTGTTAGAATGTCGCTTCCAATTTCTTAAATGCATTAGGCAATGGCTGTTAACTTGTATCATTGGAAGTAATGTCTTCACAAATGGTCTTTTAGTGAGTCAGAGCTCAGTTGGGTCATGCCTCTGTGAGACTAACCCTTTCACACCTGTATGCTGTGTGAGGTGTAGCTATTCAAGGTCATGGACATGATTTTGGGATTTTTTTTCTGATCTGATGATTTTACAGTTCAGGGAGATCATGTCCTTTTCCTTCCACCTCTACACATAAATATATTTTGGTCACTAATTGGCCCTTCTCTTCCACAGTTAGACACTTTTCTTCGGGTATTTCCAGAACAGCTTGGGTTTCTTCGATTTCACTTGCCAACACCTTTTCATGCCTTCTCTTTGTTTTTTGATCTTTTTTCGTTACAGCCTCCGACTTCCTAAACTCTGCTAGGCTTTCTGCAGTATTGATCTCTTGGTATCTGATGGAAGCTTCCCTTTTGTTTGCCTTATTCTTCATTGCACGCTCTTTGACATTTAAGTGAGTCTCATAATTTGTTATATGGTAACATATTTATTCTGAACTTTAATGTTCTTGATGGACTTGGGTGTGCTTATATAAGGAACACAAAGTTAATATGGACATACAGCAAGCAATTAAGAAGACAAGTGTTTTACATAGAGGATGGTTCGTGTACAGAATGAACTTCCTGAGGACATGGTGAATGTGGGCACAATTACAATGTTTGATAGACATTTGGATAAGTACATGAATAGAAAACATTTGGAGAGATATGGGCCAGGAGCAGGCAGGTGAGACTAGTTTAGTTTGGGATTATGTTCGGCATGGACTGGTTGGACTGCAGGTCAGTTTCCATGCTGTATGACTCTATGACTCTCAATGGCATATTTACCTTTATTGCAAGCAGATTGGAATATAATAAAGTAAGGCTTTCAAAAAAAAAATTCCAGGATTATTGTGTACAGTTTTAGTCTCCATATTTGAGGAAAGATACACTTGCATTGGAGATTGTACAGATATGTTCGCTAGATTAATTTCTGGATGAAAGGATTGTGGTATTATAAGAGACTATGCAAATTGAGCCTGTAATCTCTCGGATTTAACAGAATGAGGGGTGATAGGATGAAACAGACAAGATTCTGAAGCAGCTTGGACACTGTAAACACAGAGAGGTTGTTTCCCTTGTTTGGGAGATCCAGACTGAGAAAGCTAAGTATCAGAATGAGAAGAAACTTTATGACTCAAAGCATTGAAAATATTTGGAATATTCCTTTCTCCACTAGATAAAGTCCCCCTCTGCATTCTATTGTCAGGAAAATCAGTAATGAATGTATGTAGGGGATCCTGGGATTTGATTTTGACATTAGTTTAATGTGTTGACATCTGCTGTACGTTTTAAGATTTCTTCCAGTATCCTCAAGAGCAAATGAGCCAAACAATGACAAGTCTTCATAATGCTCATGAAATTTAAAAAGAAAAATCAGACATTCAAAAGTTCCTTTGGAAAAGAACCTCTTATCTTTTCATAAAACTGTTAGTGAAAATCATATTGAAGAAATATGTTTTCTTTCCCAAATAATCACAGGTTCTTTCATGGACGTGGTTATTATAATGTTTCAAGAATGAGGAGTTTCATTTGTATGGATAGCATGGAGAGGTTGGGAGAAGGTTGAGAGGGCATTTGGATAGAGGCATTCACTTAGAGTAGATAGAGAAAGAAACTGTTCCCATTGGTGGAAGAATCCAGAATCGTGGGATAATGATTTAAGGTGATTAACAAAAGAAGCAAATGGTGACTTGAGGAGAAATCTTTTTATGCAGAAAGTGGTTAGAATTTGGAAAATTCTGCCTGAGAATAGGACACAGCTATTTCTCATTGAGGCCCTCAAATGAGCAGTTAGCTGAAGCAAACCCATTTGCAGGATTCTGGAGGAAAGGTCATGAAGTAGGATAAGATGTGTTGTTCTTGAAGGTGGTTGGCATGGAAATGATGGGTTAATTGACCTCCTTCTGTACTGTAGCCATTCTGTGATTCTAGAGTTACTAAGAATGAAAGATAATCTCATTGAAATATACAGAATTCTGAAGGGTAGACACAGAGTGGTTTCTGCTGGTTGGGAAATCTAGAACATTTGGCCACAGGCCCATGTTAACAGAACAGACATTTGGCCTGAGATGAGTAGAAATTGCTTGACTAAAGGTGCTTCTGAGCCTTTGGAATTCTTTATCCCAAAGATTATGAATATAGCATCGTTAAATATATTTAAGGAGGTTGATCTAGACAGATGGTGGCTCAGGGAATTGAGGAATAATTGATGGATTGAGAGAAACAAATTCCCCAAATGTTCTGGAAAATGAAATCCCAGAGTTAAGGGATCTAGGGAGTAAGATGGAAATTGAAGTTGAAATCCAAGATCAGCCATGATTGTTTTGAATATCAGACCAAGCTCATTGGACGATACAGTGAAGTCCTCTCTCTGTATTTAATTCTATGATCACCATGGCTATTATTGGGAGCTGGGCAAGTTTTTGTATTAAAATATTACTTAATAATTAAGAAAGTTGGTGTATACTTGTATTAATGACAACAACCACAGTCAGGCAGAGAAGGTCAAATAATCTGTCCTGTCCTTAACTCTGAAAGATGAATATATTTTTCTACAACTCATTTTGTTTTTCTTGTGGTAAATAATTATGTGGGTCCTGGAATGCATACCAAAATATGGAGATTATCTGACAACTGAAGGTTCAACTCTGCTCAGTTCTGCTTCAGTAGAACCCATTGGGGTAACTTCCAATAATTTGTCAACCTGTTTTACACAATAAAAATGATTGGCCTGCAGTTAATGATAAGCTGGGAGTTGATACAGACTAAGTCAAGGATGCCTGAGACATACACTATCCGACATTCTAACAGGTGTGTAATGGGTGAACAACACACTTGCCTGAAACAAATGGGTGGCTATTTAAATATGTCACAAAAGGTACTGAACATCCCCACTTCTGACATATTGACAGAGGTAAGTTCATTGCTGAAGTAGTGCAAGATGGGTGCCTTCAGCCCAATCATCTTCGGCTGCTTCATCACTGACATTCTCTCCATCGTAAGCTCAGAGGTGGGCATGTTCGCTGATGAGTGCACAGTGCTCAGTGCCATATAAGTAAGGCCTTATACTGCTCCATTGACTGAGATGAGAGGAATTTCTTCGCTCAGAGGTTTCTGAGCCTTTGGAACTCCCTGCCACAGAGAGATGTGGGGGAAGGGACATTGTTTATATTGAAGGCCAGGATGAATTCTTGATCAGTTGAGGAATCCGCGATTACGGGGAAAGGACAGGAAAGTGGAATATCGATTCAGCCAAGATCCTTTGACTGTTGGAGCAGGTTTGAGGGACAAATGGCCTACATGTGTTCCTATTTCATATGGTCATCTAGTCTTCTACAATTGCAATTCACTAGCACAACTGGATAAGTATGTCTGTCCAAGAAGTGAGCAACCTAGCCAAACTAATCAGACCATTGGTGGCTTTGCTCGAAATAGATTCAAAATATACTTTGTACTTTATTTTTATTGGTTAGCAGGAACAATAACACCACTCATGGCACCACTGTAATATTGCACTTTGCTGTTGGTATGTGATCTCTCTCTCTCTGTCTCCACTTTTATCAGCTCCCACTTATCAAGCATGAACTGCAGACCAGTTTAATGAATGATATCCTAAACTCTCGTAGTCAGTGACATTAGAGTGTTTGTTCAGTGTTTATTGTACCCTGACTCATACATACACCTATTTACCCCTTATCTCTCCACTTATTATTGCCTCCCAGTCCAGTCACATCTTGATTTCAAAATTCTCCTTATTTTGACATCCCTTTCCCAACTCGTGTAATCCCTTCTAACTTCTCTGAGGTATCTGTGGTCCTCCTGTTCTGGCATATTGTCTCCCCTCAGTGTCCTGGTGGATCTTCTACTACTGCCTGGGTCCAGGCTCTGGAATCCATCTCTCTCTCTCTCTGTCTCTCTCTATCCCCACAACCCTCACTTACCCCTCCTTTAAGATACTGTTTCAAACCTACCACTTTTGGTCACTTGTAGTTACATATCCTGTGGGTGTTACATATGAGGATCAGTATTGGTTAGAGTTAAAATAAAATCATTTTTCACACAATCAGTGAATCATTTTAACACTGCACCTCTCTGGCAGAATCACCAGATAATTACCACAAATAAATAAAGATTTGATTTATGTCATTCTTTTCACAACCATCAAATGAATCAAAGTGATTCAAAAACAATTAAGTACTTTTGAAGTATAGTCACCGTTGTCATAGTGTCAAGAAACATATGCAGGCAGCAATGTGACAGCAAACAGAAACATAGCTTTGACATATTGATTGAGAGATAAATATTGGACTAAAGAGTCAGGAGAACATCCTACTCTTCTCTGACATTGTGCCAAGGGATTTTTTTTTTACATCCACCTGTGAGGTACAGACAGAGCCCTCCTGGCTATGCATTGTATCTGAAATGGGAGGACTGATGCATGAGGAGAGATTGAATCAGTTAAGTCTACATTGATTCAAGTTTAGAAGTACAAGGGAGTCTCATAGAAACCTATAAAATTCTAACAGGACTAGACAGGGCAAATACAGGAAGGATGTTCTTGAAGGCTGGGAAGGCCAGAACTAGAGACCAAAACATTGAATGTTTCCAAGAAGGAGTTAGATATAATTCTCAGGGATAAAGGGATCAAAGAGTATGGGAAGAAAGCGGGAACGGGGGACTGAGTTGGATGATCAGCCATGATCATAGTTAATGGCAGAGCAGGGTCGAAGGGCTGAATGGTCTACTCCTGGTCCTATTTTTGATGTTTATATATAAAGGATTGCTAATGTGTACAAATGCTGCTTTGTAAGGGAAAGGTGTTGAGCAGAGATAGCTGCACCTCCACTGTATATAGTCCTGGCTTCTTGCTCGTAAATATCACAGCATTAAGCTTCCGGATTTAGCTGGGGGTAAACATTCTGGTGCTGTCAGTGTACAATGGGCCAACATTCTATATGGGCTTGGATGCAAGCCAGGAGCTGTTCAAGCCTGGAAGCTTCAGCATCAACCCAGAGGCCCAACAATAACCAACAAGTCCTACAGACATGAATATTCAAATTAGGAATAGAAGGAGGTAAACTTGGCTCTTATCTCTGACCTGATTAGAAAGATTGGAAATCCAACCACTCATGACAGAGATTTGAAACGTATAAATGAAGTGTAGCTCCAACGACACTCAAGAAGCTCAACATAACCCAGGACAAAGCAGCCCTTTTGGTATCATGTTTCCCCACAAACATCCACTCCCTCCCCGCAATAACACTCAGTAGCAGCAGGAGTGTGCCACATCCAAGATGCACTGTAAAAATCACCAAAGCTCCTGAGACAGCACTTTTGAAATGCTCACCCACTTCCATCTAGAAGGACAAAGGCAGCAGATACATGGGAACACCACCACCTGAAAAGTTACTTTTCCTTGTTTCAAAAATAAATTTTATTCATAAAATCATCTTTATATACATATAGTCCCTAGAGGAGTTCCATTCTATACAATCTTTACATACAGGAAAAAAGTAAAAACTCAAAGCAATTTTTGTTTATACAAGACTATATTTACATACATTGAGGCATCAGGAAGGTCAGATAACTGAATGGACCCTCATTTACCTTCAGCAGGAAGACCTCAGAACCAGGCTCCAGTGCGTCCCTCAGCACATAGTCCTGAACCTTGCAATGTGCCAGTCTGCAACACTCGGTCGAGGTCAACTCCTTGTTCTGGAAGACCAACAAGTTTCGGGCAGACCAAAGAGCTTCTTTCACCGATGGTCCTCCAGGCACAGTTGTGTTTGTCTTGGTGTGTGTCCTGGGGAACAGAGTTTGGGGACAGAGTCCTGCATCATGGATCTGCTCAGGATGAACATCAACAAAAACTACTGCATCTTTCTCCAGGCTTCTTTTGCAAAGGCACATTCCAGCAGGAAATGTGTGACAGTCTCTACCCACCTCACCCTACATCCGTTTTAAGGGCAGTTTGTGATGGCACGGAGAGACCGGGCATACATGAAGGATCTCACAGGTAGTGCCCTTCTTACCACCAGTGAAGCAATGTCTTGCTGCCTGTTGCAAAGTTCTAATGATGATGTATTCTGCCAAATGACCTTGACAGTCTGCTAGGGAACAACCCAACAGGATCTACCCTTTCCTTTTCCCACAGGGTCTCGAGGGTGCTATGTGCTAACCGAGCACTGCCTCCGGTGGTCACTTACAGGGTGACCAGTGAGCCAGCAAAGGAACGCAGAAGCTGAACATGAAACTGTTGACCCCAGAAAACTCTGAGAAGCTCTAAAGGGATTACACATGTTGGAGAACCATAAAGCCCTTCTTTGAGTCTCCAGTGGACTGGTGCGAAACAGTCAATGGGAACATCAAGACGTTTCTTATCCTCAAAGGTGTTCAGAAGGCAAGAGAGAGATTGAGGAAACGGTTCAAACTCCAGAAAAGTACACAGAACCTACTCCTGCTGTAGATGATGGGGTTGATGTCACGGAAGATCTCTAGGAGGTGAAGAGCCAGCGAGCCTCAGTCTTTGCCTCAGAGGCTTCCAAGATAATCTTCCAGTCCATGGTCTGCACCATGGAGTGGATGAGAAATGCTCATGTTTCTTCTTCCAGAAGGTGCACAGGGAGAGCTCTGTGCCCAGCAGCCTGAAGGAAGATGGCTCAGTAATGTCATCTCAGTCTGACATCCTGAGGATTAGTAAATCCTTTCATGTCAGACTGTATGACACAAAGCCCAGCACGGCCTCCCAGTTGTTCCTGCTGTCTATCACACAGGTCTTATCCGACAGCATGTGGGAAAGCCAGGACTAGCTGTTATGTGTGGATGAGCTGACCAAAGCCCTCATGTCCTTGGAAAAGAATAAAACTCCCGGAAGCGACGGCTTACCGGATGAGTCATATTCAGCTCTGTGGGACCTGCTGGAGGTGTTCAACAGTATGCTTCTGGCAGTACCATGTGCGAATCCATGACGAAAGGCATCATCACCCTCATCTACAACCAGTAAGGGGAGAGAGAAGAAATGAGAAATTGGCAACTAATTTCACTGTGAATGCAGATTATAAAATCCTGTCCCAGGTCATCACCAACTCTGGATAAGAGGGAGATGAACAGACTCAATGTCACTGTCATCCTGATGGCCACCTTTGTGTGTGGCTGCATCAGGCTGTGTGTAGACCCTCGGTATTCAAACACCAAGTGTCACTACGTACTGAGATTCTACCTGTCCCCAGTGTTGCAAAGGACGGGATGGGCTTTGTTGCCACTGAGCACTCCAAATAATTGGACTGTTCTGTATCGCTTGTCCTTCGTGGAGAAACTTGCAAAGAAAAGTACCTTTGACCACAAGTCTGCCAGGAAGTGGTCAGCATCTGGCATCCTCAAGATCCTGTGGGAAAAGGACACAGTGATCCTGTCAGGTTGTTCCCTGAGTGCACTGGCAAAGTCATTTAGCAGAATGTCTCATCACCAGAACTTCCCACCATGCACCAAGACATCATTTGGCTGGTGGTGAGAAGGGTACGACCTGTGAGATCCTTCATGTAGGCCCAGTCAGTCAGCGCCACTGCACGCTGCCCTCCAAACAGCTGTGGGGGTGTGGGGGGTGGCAGCAGGATGAGACCATCACACATCTCCTGCTTTGCAAAGAAAGTCTGGAGAGACATTTTTGTCAACGTTCATCCCGAGCAGCACTGTGACACAGGACACTGTGCCTTATGGTCTGCTCCCCCAAGACACTGAGACAAAAACTGACTGCGCCTGGAGGACCATCAACTCGTTGAAAGACGCTCTTTGGTCTGCCTGAAATGTGTTGGCCTTCCAGAGCAAGGAGGTGACCTCAACCGTTACAGGCTGGCGCGTTCCAAGGCCCAGGACTATGTGCTGAGGGACGCACTAAAGCTTGGGGCAGTGGGGAAAAACTACCATCTAAGGTCTTTCTACTGAAGTTAGTTGAGGGTCTGTTCAGTTAATGGATCCTCCCTGTGCCTCAAATGCATATAAATAAAGTCTGGTTCAAGTAAGAGATGACTTTGGTATGTTTAGACAGAGTCAAACTCCAATGTTTTTGGTTCCTTGACATGCTGCTGTACAGAACCAAACTGCATTAGTGACTATGTGTATATCTATAAAGATATTTTTCATGAATAAAATATGCTTTTGAAATAAAACAATATAGACTGGTTCAGTTATTGGACCCTCTTGGTACCTCAAATGCAAGTAAATACAGATTGTATACGTAAGAGATGTCTTAGGTTTGTTGGATAGATTCAGACTCCAATGGGTTTACTTCCTTGATATGCTTCTGGACAGAACAAAAACGTGTTTGTGACAATGCTATAATTAAAAAAAAAAACATTTTTAATGAATGAAGTATATTTTTGAACGAAAAATGAAATCACCAACCGGGTCAGTCTGCTCTGGGATCGAAGATTCACCCCGACTAAACTTGTGCTGTATTAGGTGGGACAATCTCTGAAAGCCTTGTGATCTCTGATCACCTACATGCAGGACAAGGGGGTGGACGCCTGGACTAGCAGAAGGCCTTTGACAGGATACCGCACATGTGCATGTAGGACATGCTGTCCCCAATGGGCTTTGAGGAAGGAATCTCCAATTGGATCCAAGTGCTCGACACCAACATCGTTAGTGCAGTCTCAATCAATGAGCAGAAATCAGAAAGCTTTCCGATCAGATCCAGAGTTAGACAGGGCTGCCCACTATCGCCTGCCTTGTTTGCGTGTTGTGTCGAGTCTTTTGCTGAGTCCATCTGGAAGGATACAAACCTGAGAGAGGTGACTATTCCAGGCAGTGGAGGACTGCAGGTCAACGCCTCCCTGTATGCGAAGACATCACATTTTTGGAAATACTTCACTGACTTGGAATATATCTCCGTTCCTTCACTGTCTCTGGATCAAAATCCTGGAACTCCCTCATTAAGAGCACAGTGGGTGTCTCTATTGCACATGGACTGCAGCAATTCAAGAAGGCAGCTCTCCAGCATCATCTCAAATCCAATTAGGTACAGGCAATAAATGCTAGCCCAGTCAATGACACCTATATCCTCTGAATTTATTTTTTAAAAAAATGAAGAACGATAATGGAAAGGAATAGTGGGTGAGGGCCCTCATTACGCAACGTCTAATTGACACTCACCATGTCAGCTTGGCTTGAGCAAAGGGTTTAGACTCCCATCAATTGCTCCCAATTATAGACCTGCATGGAGGGGAGACAGCTAACTTAACTGTTCAAATGGAATGCAGAGAGAATGAAATATTGGCTGTTATGAATTGCATATATGCAATAGGGCCACCAGATGGAAGCAGAGCTGTAGCATTTATTGCAGCATCTTTCTAGGTGTCAGTGTACAGTCACTAGTTATAGGACTACACTAGCAGACATAGAAAACTGCCATCCATTTGTGGTATAATAACATGTTGCTAGTCCTATATAAACACCAGGCATGTCTACAGCATCACTGAGGTCGGGCTTTGAGAAGAAGAGAGAGTTTGGAACAGAAACTCATAGAATCCTGGGCACTTAGAAGAAGTGAGGTATTAAAAGCTAAACTATTTTGTAAGCCATAGAAAATGGCATTTAGAAATTTTTGTGCTTTCCAACACTCACCTGAAGGTCTGCTGTATGTATCTGAACTCACAACAAGTTGGTGGCACAGTGGTTAGCACTACTGCATCACAGCGCCAGGGACCCAGGTTCAACTCTAGCCTCAGGCAGCTGTCGGTGTGGAGTTCGCACATCCTCCCTGTGTCTGTGTGGGTTTCCTCTGGGTGCTCCGTTTTCCTCCCACACAGTCCAAAGATGTGCAGGTTAGGTGGATTGGCCATGCTAAATTGCCCATAGTGTTCACGGATGTGTACAGTAGGTAGGTTATAGGTGGATGGGCCCGGGTGGGATGCTCTGAGAGTTGGTGTGGACTTGTTGGGCCGAAGGGCCTGTTTCCACACTGTAGAGATTCTATGAAGTCCTATTCACTTCTCACCCCAATGTTCTTTGACCTGCATTAGCTCTTGGTTAAACAACGTCATGATTTTTAAATTCTCAACCAATCCAGTGCGGCCGCGCCCTTCCCTGTTTCTGTAGTCTCTTCCATCCTCACAATCCTCTGAACACCCTGAGGGTGATATTTTGGAAGGGGAAGTGTCGATTAGACTTTCCAGCACCTTGACTTCCTGCCAGAGCCTGAGGACGTGCCCTTTCACCTCCCTGGCATGGTAACAGTGAAGAGTGTTGGCGCGATCCCATTGGATGTTTTGAACCAAGCTGATTACCCCATTGGCCAAAGGCCCCAGAATATTCAGGAAGGTCTGGGGTGAGGGGAATAAGTACTCAAAACTGGAAATGACCCCTCAGTAAGACTCACGACGGAAAACCAGGAGGCAACCCAAGAAGACCCAGGAGAAGATCAGACCTGACCTGAAAGACCCTCCTTCATGGGAGAAAGCCAGGCTTTTGTCAGAGAGGGAGGGCCAACTCCAACACGTAGGTCATTATGGGAGATGGATAGAGCTAGATAGTCAGTAAATATAATGGGAATTTGGGAAACATTCGCATGGTGTTTTAAATATAGAATATTTGGTTAATAAAATCAGTTCAACCGCAAATTGAATTCTGTGTTCCTTTGTCTTCTTCACTGACAAGTGTTATTGGGTAAAGGGTTTTTAATACATAAACTGGTCAAAGTATCCAAAGCACAGAAAACATTATGTTCTTCCACCACCAAACACATCTTGCCCTGTCAGAAGGCACTAGTCTCTCCAGCCATCCTTGTCCATACCTCAAATACCCCAACACTCTGTCCACTTCCCTCTGCACCTTCCCGTGACAATGCAACAAGGTACCCCTTGCTTATCATTGTCAATGGCCCAGATGCACCTTTCCGGTGAAATAGCAGGTTCCATATATTACTTCTGATTTAGTGTGCTGAATAGCTTGGCCCTATGCTATCCAGAGTTTAGAAGAATGAGAGGAGATCAAGTTGAGGTACATAAAATGTGAAAGAGGATTGGCAAAGTTAACATAGAAAGGATGTTCCCTTTTATGGGCCAACCTAGAATAAGAGGTCATAGTTTTAGGATAAGGGGTAGAGATGAGGAAAAATTATTTCCCTCAAAGGGTTGTGACTCTGTGTGGTGGATATTGGGACAGTTAGCAACTGTAAGAAGGAGATAGACAATATTGCAGAGATAGTAGGAACTGCCGATGCTGGAGAATCTGAGATAACAAGGTGTAGAGCTGGATGAACACAGCAGGCCAAGCAGCATAAGAGGAGCAGGAAGGCTGACATTTCAGGTCTAGACTCTTCTTCAGAAATGGGGGAGGGGAAGGCGCTTCTGAAATAAATACAGAGAGAGGGGGAGGCGGATCGAAGATGGATAGAGGGGAAGATAGGTGGAGAGGAGACAGACAGTTCAAAGAGGCGGGGTTGGAACCAGTAAAGGTGAGTGTAGTTGGGGAGTTAGGGAGCGGATAGGTCAGTCCAGGGAGGACAGACAGGTCAAGGAGGCGGGATGAGGTTAGTGGGTAGGAGATGGGGGTGGGGTTTGAGGTGGGAGGAGGGGATAGGTGGGAGGAAGGACAGGTTAGGGAGGCGGGGATGAGCTGGGGTGGTTTTGGGATGCGGTAGGGGGAGGGGAGATTATGAAGCTTTTGAAGTCCACATTGATACCATTGGGCTGCAGGGTTCCCAAACGGAATATGAGGTGCTGTTTCTGCAACCTTCGGGTGGCATCGTTGTGGCACTGCAGGAGGCCCAGAATGGACATGTCGTCCAAGGAGTGGGAGGGGGAGTTGAAATGGTTCTCGACTGGGAGATGCAGTCGTTTGTTGCAAACCGAGCACAGGTGTTCCACAAAGCGGTCACCAAGCCTCCGCTTGGTTTCCCTGATGTAGAGGAGGCCACATCGGGAACAGCGGATGCAGTATACCACATTAGCAGATGTGCAGGTGAACGTCTGTTTTGATGTGGAAGGTCTTCTTGGGGCCTGGGATGGGGTGAGGGAGGAGGTATGGGGGCAGGTGTAGCACTTCCTGCGGTTGCAGGGAGAAGTGCCGGGTGTGGTGGGGCTGGAGGGGAGTGTGGAGCGGACAAGGA
>NC_063335.1:103859228-103876562 GCF_021869965.1 Rhincodon typus | reverse complement strand
GTGGGAGGAGGTATGGGGGCAGGTGTAGCACTTCCTGCGGTTGCAGGGAGAAGTGCCGGGTGTGGTGGGGCTGGAGGGGAGTGTGGAGCGGACAAGGGAGTCCCGGAGAGAGTTTTCCCTCCGGAAAGCAGATAAGGCTGGGGAGGGAAGAATGTCTTTGGTGGTGGGGTCAGATTGCAGATGGCGGAAGTGCCAGAGGATGATGCATTGGATCCGGAGGTTGGTGGAGTGGTACGTGAGGACGAGGGGGATTCTGTTTTGGTTGTTATTGCGGGGAGGGGGTGTGAGGAATGAATTACGGGAAATGCGAGATAAACGGCTAAGGGCGTTTTCGACCACTGTGGAGGGGAAGTTGCGGTCCTTGAAAAACGAAGACATCTGGGATGTCCGGGAGTGGAATGCCTCATCCTGGGAGCAGATGCAGCGGAGGTGAAGGAATTGGGAATAGGGGATGGCATTTTTGCAGGAAGGTAGGTGAGAGGAGGTGTATTCTAGGTAGCTGTGGGAGTCGGTGGGCTTGAAATGGATCTCGGTTTCCAGGTGGTTGCCAGAGATGGAGACAGAGAGGTACAGGAAGGAGAGAGAGGTATCAGAGATGGTCCAGGTGAACTTAAGGTTGGGGTGGAAGGTGCTAGTGAAGTGGATGAACTGTTCGAGCTCCTCGTGGGAGCACAAGGCTGCACTGATACAGTCATCGATATAATGGAGGAAGAGATGGGGGATAGGGCCAGCGTAGCTCCAGAAGAGGGATTGTTCCACATAACCTACAAAGAGGCAGGCATAGCTTGGGCCCGTGTGGGTACCCATGGCCACCCCCTTTGTCTGTAGGAAGTGGGAGGAATTGAAAGAGAAGTTGTTAAGGGTGAGGACGAGTTGAGCTAAGCGGATGAGGGTGTCAGTGGAGGGGGACTGGTCGGGCCTGCGGGACAGGAAGAAGTGGAGGGCCTTTAGGCCATCTGCATGGGGAATGCAAATATATAGGGACTGGACGTCCATGGTGAAGATGAGGCGTTGGGGACCAGGGAATCAAAAGTTTTGGAGGAGGTGGAGGGCATTGGTGGTGTCACGGACATAGGTGGGGAGTTCCTGGACCAAGGGGGAGAAAATGGAGTCAAGATAGGTGGAGATAAGTTTGGTGGGGCAGGAGCAGGCGGAGACAATGGGTCGACCAGGGCAGTCAGGTTTGTGGATTTTGGGAAGGAGATAGAAGCGGTGGTGCGGGGTTAGGGAACGATGAGGTTGGAGGCCGTGGGTGGGAGGTCACCTGAAGTGATGAGGTTGTGGATGGTTTGGGAGATGATGGTTTGGTGGTCGGGGGTGGGGTCATGATCAAGGGGGCGGTAGGAGGAGGTGTTGGAGAGCTGGCGTCTGGCCTCGGTGATGTAGAGGTCAGTGCGCCATACCACAACTGCGCCTCCCTTGTGCGCGGGTTTTGTGGTGAGGTTGGGATTGGAGCGGAGGGCTGCTCATTCTTTGGGGGAGAGGTTGGAGTGGGTGAGAGGGGTGGAGAGGTTGAGGCGATTGATGTCTCGACGGCAGTTGGAGATGAAGAGTATGAGGGAGGGTAGGAGGCCTTGGGGTGGCGTCCAGGAGGAGGGGGTGTGTTGGAGGTGGGAGAAGGGGTCAGTAGAGGCAGGGTTAGGTTCACGATTAACGATTAATATTCACGATTAATATTGCATAAAGCTCTGGTCACCACACAACCATTGGAAGGGGCATTGAGTATAAGTATAGACA
The DNA here is from genome assembly GCF_021869965.1 of Rhincodon typus. Taxonomy (NCBI): domain Eukaryota; kingdom Metazoa; phylum Chordata; class Chondrichthyes; order Orectolobiformes; family Rhincodontidae; genus Rhincodon; species Rhincodon typus. The sequence continues at coordinate 103,874,825 of NC_063335.1, read as the reverse complement.
AGTCATGCTGCAGCTTTATAGAACTTTAGTTCGGCCACACTTGGAATAATGTGTACAGTTCTGGTCACCACACTACCAGAAGGATGTGAATGCTTTGGAGAGGATACAGAAAAGGTTTACCAGGATGTTGCCTGGTATGGGGGATTTTAGCTATGAAGAAAGGTTGGATAGACTGGGCTTGTTTTCACTGGAACACAAGTGGTTGAGGGGTGACCTGATGGAAGTTTATAAGATTGTGAATGGCCTCAGGATGGAGGGATCAATTACTAGGGGACACAGGTTCAAAATGCAAACAGGGATAGTGAAAAGAGATTTGTGAGGCACATTTTTCACACGAAGGATGGTGAGTGCCTGGAATGCGTTGCCAGAGGTGGTGGTGGAAGCAGACACAATGGCATTCGAGAAGAGATGAATAAATGAACAGGAAGGGAATAGAGGGATATGGATCTTGTAAGTGAAGACAGTTTTAGTACAGAAGGGCAAATGTGTCAGCACAGGCCTGGAGGGCTGAAGGCCTGCTCCTGATCTGTACTGTCCTTTGTTCTTTGAAAAGTATTTAGTTAGATGTGGGTTAAAGGTTTATGGAGAGCGGGCAGGAATGTTTAGTTGAGGCTGAGAGAAGATTGTATGAAATGGTGGAGCAAGCTTGAAGGGCTGAATTGTCTGTTCCTAGTTCTCATAATCTTATGTATTCACTGCTCACAATGAAGTCTCCTCTACACTGTCACTGTTTTGGAAATGCAATCAGTTTGCAAGTGTAACCTCAATTGCCTGTCAGTTTAGTTCTCTGCCACCTTCCCAATACTTCTGCTTTCAGCTCCATCTCCTATTCAATTCATTCTCACCCTGTGGTAAGCAACTTTCCCCTTTTCACCACTACCTCATAGTGATGCATTCTAGTTATGATCTTCTCCACAAGAGGAACATTCACTTCATATTATTTACTCTATCAAGACCTACTTATTTGAAGCAGATTGATGATATCATCAGATGGTGGGTTACTAAATTTCACGTAAAAACAAATTTTGATGTCCTTTGGCATGATTCTCAGGGCTCTGAAATTACTGGTATCTTTTATGAATAGAAAATAATCAAAATCTTTTGATATGTTACACCAAAATCTGACACTGTTGCAATTAACCATGCTTTCAATAACACTAGTTCTAGATTCTGGAAATAGGAAATAATTGTTCTCAAGTCAGATGCATGACAATGGGAACTCCAGACATTATGATGATTCATTTCACCACTGTCTGTCATATGCTGACACAGTTCTGCATTTTCTCCAGATGGTACAGGAATCCCTACAGACATGAAGGGATGACCAGAATCCAAAATTTATCATATTAAAGACCCAAATGTATCCGGTTTTCCACTTCCCTCCCTCTCTTCATCACAAGATGACATCAATACAATTTGTGAGCTGCAGGAAGGAAGAGATAAAACAGCAGCCAAAAGGAAGCACAATCAATCTTCTCCAGCCACCCACATTGACTTGCACATGTTTGGGTTGGATTCCAAGCTCAACGTGTTTTCTGATGTTAATAGTTAACATTTGGTTTGTTTTCTGCTCCTGAGAAGCTCCTACACTGGGATGGTTGGTGGGGTGAGGGGGGTCTGTCCCAGGAAGTCCTTAGTACCACCAGAACTTTCTGCAAATGATTACTTCATTCAAAAAAGAACATACTCTATACCAGGAAAAGAAAAAGAACTCACACATGAATATCCAATTTAGGCATGAACTTTAGGCTTTAAGTTTTCACTCAGTGCTGGATGTATTAGTTTCAGAATGCATTCACTAAGCAGAGAAATTCTTGCCATGTTACCTGCACAAGACTTCAGCTTCCTCCGTTGAGTTAACAAAGATCAATCGGAGTGTCAGTGACAAAGATTCGGGAATGGGGTGATTTGTGGACATTGTTTGGACACAGGGTAAGCACCTTACGCCAGATCGGCAAGGGTTGAGGAGGTGTACCCCTCATATTTTACCTCCAGCATAATCTCGGAGGCTGGCATAACACTGTGGGAAGAGAGGGAGAACTTGAGAAAAACTGCGTTACCAGTTTTGAATTTTGATTCATTAAACGTACAGTCAAAACTGAATTCAAAAGTCAGAAAAACTTCCTGATAGTACATGGACGTGTCCACAGATGCTGCAGTGCTCAGGAAATCTTTCTACACTCTCAGTCCTGGCTGCACCCTGACAATGTTAGCCCTTCCTCCTAACAAAGACAGAGTGATCCCTTTAAAACCCAGTTTCACACTAAAGCAGACAACAGTCTGAGCCAAATATTTGTATTACATGAAGGCCCGTTCACTGCCTCTGTCCCAGAAGATTTTTCACGACAAGCCAAAGATTTCGAGAAGCTCTAACACAACAGTATCATTTACAGAGGCACTGAGACTTGAACTTTCTGAAGTAGAATGATAGTGCTCTCTGCTCTAATGCAGGCTGATTGATTACCTGCCAGTACATTATTGCCTGCTGGCCTGATGTAAATACCAACAGTAAAACATTTGGAACAGTGCTTTGATGAGGGAACAGTGGCTGCTATAAATGTCTTCTCTTATGTACGGGGCAACGGAAAGTGATACAGAAAACCCATCACGTTGGCAGGAAAAGAAAACCGAGTGTACCAGGCAGTAAAGCAAAAAACCAAGTGCTATCCAGTGAAAGAAACGGTTAACACGAGAATCAGAGGCAAGCAAGTAAACATCTCTGGTGTGCAATGAGATGGTACAGTAACAGTTGGGGCCATGCAGACGTAATGTTGCAGCTCTTCCATTTACTCTGCACCACTGTCTGGCTGGTGGTGGCACCACATCCCAATATTGTTAGGAGGAAATTCCCATCTGTTCTTGTTTCCCCAGCCAAGACCGACTGCTCAATTATCCCAGCTGACATGAACAGGCACTTGGGTTTGACATTTAACATAGCCCAGTTAGATCAGCTCCAGCACCTTTCAGTTTCAGTGGGAGCACTTTGTACACATTGTCAGATGATGTCTTTATGAAGCTTCTCGGAAGCTTTTACTATATGAAAGGCACCGTATAAATGCAGGCATTGTTGCTGCTTTTTCTTTGAGTGTGTGTGCAAATAAAAGCTACTAAGACAAACAATCAGATTTGGGGACAGATATAGGATTAGAAGAGAAAGCAGGCTGATACTCATAGTCCACAGAACTGTTTGTCTAGCCGATTTGGTTTTGAGAGTCCAGCTCTCATCTTTTCTATTACAGACACAGCGCTTAGAGCGACCATCAGCGTGCCAGTGGATTTGTTGTTCCTCCTCTCAGTGGTTGGCACTGGGGAGCGGGTGTTAGACTTTCAATGTTTACTTTGAGAGCCTTGGGTGATGAGTTAACAAACTATGCCTGCCTACTCAAGGTGGAATTGTTGCATAATTCTGTATAATAAGGAGGGGGCCCCTGTAACTCATAATTGGGCTTTACAGTGACAAGAGGCAAGAAGACCAGAGTGGAAAATAAATGGAAAGGCAAGCGGTGTAAATTGCAACAGGAACATCCTGCAGCAAGTCACCTGGGTGTAAAGGAAAACGTGTCAGTGACCAATATTAAAATATTTGCCGTCTTCCTGGTGTATGAAAAGAAAACAGATGGGGTCCAGTTTTAAACTTCAAACAGAAATCCTGCTCGGATTAGTTGAATGAGTGTCACTTGCTTCATTTCTGCTGCGCTGTGTATGTGTAACGCAGCACACAGACACAAAAACATGGAAACAGGCATCTTCCTACTGAACTCAGCTGAACTTTGTCCTTGAAGGCAGGAAGGATGCTGACTGGAAAATATCAACCAGGGACCAGGAAACAGACTTAACAGTGAGCCACTGCCAAACACTTTGTGCTTGTGACTGAACTCCCAATGACCCTGGGAGGCCACGTTGGGATCCAACTCAAACCAAAGCTTTTGCTGATGATGCCCCCTCTCTTCCCGATGACGACAGAGAGCAGACTCTCTCAGATCCAGGCGCAGAATAATTAAGATTCACAAGATCACTGGATTGTCATGGGGCAGAGGGAGGCTATTTGGTCCATCGTGTCGGTATCTGTTCTTCAAATGAGCAACTCACCTCACATCAGCATCCTGTCTTCTCCCTTGCACGTTCTTTCCTTTTTCAGGTTAATAAATTTCCATTGAATCTTCCTCCATCACACACTCTCACAATGCCGTTCAGATCTCAACTGCTCACCGTGCAAGAAAGATTTTCCTCATATCACCTTTGCTGTTTCTACAATTTAATCTCTCATTCTCAGTGCTTTTGTAATGGGGACAGTTTCACCCTAACTACTCAGTTCAGTCTGCTCAGATTTAGAATACCTCTCTCAGGTTTCCCCTCAGAACACCTCTCTCAGATTTCTTCTCAGGGAAATGGTCCTAACCTCTCCAATTTATCTTCATAAATGAAGTTCTTCATCCCTCGAACCGTTCTCATGCTTTCTTCATAATCCCTTCACATCCTCCCAAACCAGTAGTGCCCAGAATTAGAAGGAATACTCAGAGATAGTAGGAACTGCTGATGCTGGAGTCTGAGATAACAAGGTGTATAGCTGGATGAATGCAGCAGGCCAGGCAGCATCAGAGGAGCAGGAAAGCTGACGTTTCAGGTCAGGACCTTTCTTCAGAAATGGGCTGAAGAATTTCTGAAGAAGGGTCCTGACCCGAAACGTCAGCTTTCCTGCTCCTTTGATGCTGCCTGACCTGCTGCGTTCATCCAGCTCCACACAGTGTTAGAAGAAATACTCCTTGCTTTTGTACTGTATGGCCACATATACAGTATTCAAATCTTAATAAAATTCCTACAGTGCAGATAGAGGCCATTTGGCCCACCAAGTGTGTACCGACCTTTTGAAAAGCATCCCACCCAAACCCACCTGCGTGCAAAGCAACTTGGGGAACAGGCTTGAGAAAGGTACGCATTCACAACCTGGGACTGCCTGTATTTTATTTTATCACCTTATTCTTCTGACCAGAAAAAATCACTTAACATTTCTCTGCATTGAAGTTCATCAGTCACCTTGTCTGTCCACTCCACCAACTTGCCTATATTTTTTCAAGTTATACACTGTTTTCCCCATAGTTTACAATACTTCCAGTATCTGTACCTAGGTAACTCTGTACCTAGATGGCGCTGAGAGGCGACATTACAAACTTTTACAAACTTACAATAAACGCTGTTCCAAAGTGGACAGTATTCCATCCTTATCCCCCTCTTTATTCATTATGGATGGTGGATACACAATGGAGAGTCAGGTGGTAGGTTTTTTATGGAATTCATAGAATCCCTACGCTGCAGGATCAGGCCAGTCTGCACGAACCCGAAGAAGAACATCCCAACCAGACCCACCACTACCCACTACCCTTCTCCCTAACCCTCCATTTCCCATGGCCAGTCAATCTAACCTGTACATCTCCAGATACTACAGGGCAATGTAGCATGGCCAATCCGCCTAACCTGCACATCTTTGGACTATGGGAGGAAATCCATACAGAAGCAGGGTGAATGGCTGTGTGGTGTTTGCGCAGTTGCCCAAGGATGGAATCAAACCCTGGTCCCTGGTGCTGAGAGGCAGCAGTACTAACCACTGTGCCACCGAGCTGCACTCATTCCTGGTCTCGTACATGCATTTGGTTACCACCATAATAAATATTTTTCTGATTAATGAGATCTTAGGGGAATTCGTTATTAATAAAGCCTTTGAATGTCAATGGGTTAGGGTCTCTATGGTTGGAGATGGTCAATGTTGAACACTTGTATGACAAAAGGTTCATAAATGTCCTAAAGGTTCACTAATGTCCTTTAGGGAAGGAAAATGCCATCCTTACCAGGTCTGGCCTAACTGTGACTCCAGACCCACAGCAATGTGGTTGACTCTGAACTGCCCTCTGGGCAACTAGAGATGGACATTAAATGTTGCCTCACCACTGATGCCCTCATCCCGTGAATGATTAAAGAAAACATGAATGTGACTTGCCACTTATATAAAGGTTTAATGCTGTCCAGGCCTTGTGCATACAATCAAAGAACTCTAAGGGATTACAAATAGAAGCAAACACTGCAGTTAACACCAAAGATCCTCACTTCCAAAGAAGCATTACTGGACCCAAAATGTTAACTCTGATTTCTCTGCAAGATCCACTCCCTCCTGCAGTCCAGGTCTGAGGCGTACAAGTTGGGCAACACTGACCTGTACAGGAAATCCAGGTATGACCTTCATAAGGCCATCAGAAACGACAGCAGGCAATAGCAAACTAAACTTGAGACCCAGACAAACAACGTGGATATCTGCTATTTGTGGCGAGGCTTACACAATGTAACGGGCTACAAAACAAAGTTGAACAGAATTACAGGCAACAGTGCATTGAGCTCGTCAGGTAGCAATGTATTCTACACTCAATTTGAACTGAAGGTCAGTGAAACAATGTCACATATCCCAACAACCTCAGATGCACGTGTAGCCATGGTCACCACTGCAGATGTTATATCAACTCCTTGAGAGTGAACCCATGAGAAACAACTGGCCAGGATAGAGTCCCTGACAATACACTCAGACTCTCTGTGGGTCAGCCAGTAGGAGTATTTGCTGACATCTTTAACCTTTCCTTACTATGATCTGAAATCCCTAACAGCTTAAGAAGACCACCATCATACTGGTGCCAAAGAAAACGTATGCAGCGTGCCTTAGTGACTACCACCCGGTGACTCTACCCTCCATAATTATGAAGTGCTTTGAGAGGTTAGTCATGGCTTACCAAAACTCCAGCTTACCAAATTTCCTTGATCTTTTGCCATTTGCCCACCGGCACAACAGGCGCCCAGTGGACGCCATCTCCCTGGCCCCACACTCATCCCTGGAACGCTGGGATAACAAGCTAGGTCAGGCTCCCACTTCCACATTCAATACCATAATTCCAAACAAATACATCTCTAAACTTTAAGAACCGGGTCTTGGCACCCTCCTCTATAACTGGATCCTCGACTTCCTGACCTGCAGGCTGTAAATCAGTAAAAATAGGTGACAACACCTCCTCCTCCATAATCCTCAACTTGAGTGTACCAGAAGGCTGCATACTCAGCTCACTACTGTATGCCTTACACTGTCATGACTGTGTGGCCAAATTCCATCCCAACTCCATTTACATTGCTAATAACACCACCGTTGTAAGTCGGATCACAAACCATGATGAGAAAGAAAATAGGAGAGATTGTTGTCTTTACATTACACCACCAAGCACTCAATCTCTCCATCAATGTCAGCAAAACAAAGGAGTTAGTCATTGACTTCAGGAAGCAGAGTTGAGGGCACACCCCTGTCTACATCAATGGTGCTGAGGTGGAGATGTCGAGGCTGTCAAATTCCTGGGAGTGATGATCACCAACAATCTGTCCTGGTCCACCCACATTGGCGCGATGGTCGAGAAAGGACAACAACATCTCTACTTCTTCGGGAAGCTAAGGAAATTCAGCATGTCCACAACGACTCTTACCAGTTTTTACAGATGCAATGTAGAAATCATCCTATCTGGATGCATCACACCATGGTATGGCAAATGCTCTTCCCAAGACCACAAGAAACTACAGAGAGTCGTGAGCATAGCCCAGTCCGTCACTCAAGCCAACCTTCAATCCATTGACTCAGTCTACACTTCCTGTTGCCTCAGGAAAGCAACCAACATTATTAAAGACCCCTCCCACCCTGGTTATACTCTCTTTTATTGGGTAGAAAATATAAGAGTTTGAATGCATCTGCAGATTCAAGAACAGCTCCTTCCCCACTGTTATCAGACTTGTGAACAGACCCCTCTAAAGTTAACTTTGGGCACTCTCTCTCTCAACACCATCTCTGTGGCTGTAACGTTTTATTCTGCACTCTGTTCTGCTACCTGATGCACTTTGTATGGTATGATAGCACACGGTACATGTGACAACAGTAAAATCAATCAATCCCAGCAGATGCTGCCAGACCTGCTGAGATTTTCCAGCAATTTTTGTTTTTGTTTCAGATTTCCAGCATCCTAGGTTCCTTTGGTTTTTGAACGCCCCTGCTGACCTTGTGCCAAAGGTCATTGATGAAGCTGGTTAGGCCTAGGGCATGATCCTGATTAACTCTTACAGAGATGTTCTGGGACTGAGATGACTGACCTCCAACAACTACAACCATCTTCAATTGTGCCAGGTATGCCTGCAAACAGTAGAGTTTTGCTAGGGCTCTTTGATGCCATATTGAATCAAATGAGGCTTTGACATCAAGGGTAGTCACTTTCACCTCAACTATGGAATTTCGTTCTTACGCTCTTGGTTCAAACGTTGGGAAAGGAAAAGCACCAGAAGTAGGCCATTCAGCCAATCATGTCTTCTCCATCATTCAATGAGATCAAGTACGCCTTCTTGCCTTTCACTACAGCTCTCGATTCATTTACTGATTATAAATCTGTCTATCTCAGTATTGAATATACTCAACAACCCAACATCGACAACTCTCTGCAGTAAAGGATTCCAGAGATCCAATAATTTGAGAGAAGAAATTCCTCATCTCTGTACAAATGTACGACCCCTTATTCTGAGATTAGGCTCACTGGTCTTAGACTGTCCAACAAGGAGAAACTGTTCCACATCTATCCTGTCAAATCCCCTAAGAATCTTTTATGTTTCAATAAGGTCACTTCTTATTCTTCTAAACTTCAACGAGTACAGGCCCAATCTACTCAATCTGTCCTCACAACAGTCCTTCCATACCTGGGATCAGCCTAATGAAACTTTGCTAGCTGCCTTTCCTAAAGATACTGGCATATCTTTATTTCAATAAGGGACCCAAAACTGGTCACAATTCTTCAACTGCGGTTTGCCTAGTGCCTTGTATAGACTCGGCAAAACCTCCCCACTTTTATGCTTTCTTTTGTAAAAAAGAAAGGCTAACATTCTATTTCCCTTCCCTATTACCTGCTGAACTTGGATACTAAATTTTTATGATTCATGGATGAGGACACCCAAATCCCTTTGTTCAAAAACATTCTGCAGTCTTTCTCCATTTAAATGGTATTCAGCTCCTCTATTCTTCCTTCCAATGTGCATAATCTCACAATATATTGTGTCTGCCAAGTATTTTTTCCCTTATTTACTTATCCTGTATCCCTCTGCATATTCCTTTTGTCATCCTCATTACTTGCCTTCCTACCTATTTTTGTGTCATCTGCAAACCTGGCTATATTACTTTGATTTTCCTCATCGAAGTCATTAATACATAATGTAAATAATTGTGGCCCCAGCACTGATCTCTTTGGCCCTTCACTAGTTAGAGGTAGCCATCCTGAAAATTATTGCCCCAGTCCCAACTGTCTGTCTTCTCAATGTTAGTCAATCTGCTATCTTATTAATTAACATAATGGGTGGTACCTTATCAATGCCTTCTGCAAATCCATATATATTTGTATCTCTTATGTATCCTCCTCACTACCTCCTCAAAAGAATTGCAATATATTTATCAGGCATAATTTCCCCATTGTGAAACTATGCTGACTCTATTTAATTATATGTATGTATTTTTAAATGTTAATCCTTTACATCCTTTATAATACAGTCTAACATTTTCCCAATAACAGATGTTAAGATAATCAGTCTATAATTATAGGATTCTTGTCCCTCCCCCTTTTGAATAAATGGTCTTATATTGGTCATCTCCCAATCCTGTGGAACCTTTCCAGAATCTAAGGTTTGTTGAAAGATTAATACCAGTGCATTCACTCACGCAGTAGCCTGTTCCCTTAATATCCCAGGATCCATTCCCTCAGGTCATTGAAACTTATTGGTTTTTAGTCCCGTTAGTTTCCCTTACACTTTTTCCTGTAGAGGTAATGATTGTCTCTCCTCTTCTCCCTTTTACCCTCGAATATTCAGTAATTTTCCTTTATTCATTCATGGGATGAGGGTGTCACTGGCTAGGCAGCATTTATTTCCCATCCCTAATTGCCCGGAGGGCAGTAAAAAGTCAACCACATTGCTGTGGGTCTGGAGTCATGTGTAGGCCAGACCAGGTAAGGATGGCAGTTTCCTTCCCTAAAGGACATTAGTGAACCAGATGGTTTTTTCCTGACAATCGGCAATGGATTCACGGTCATCCTATTCAGCAATTTTGGAATGCTCCCCTCCCATTTCCTGGTTCCCGATTATTATTTTCCCAGCCTTGTTGTCTGAAGGTCCTATGTTCAGTTCATTGCACTCTTTCAACAGCCAACCTCAGAACAGGAGACCACAACTTACCAAGGCCCTGTTAATGCTGCAAGACGTCCCTGCTCCTGTACTCAAATCCTCTTGCTCTGAAAGTCAACAAACTATTTGCCTGTTGCACTTCCATGCTTACTCTCTGCAACTGGATTAAAAGACACCCAGGTCTCACTGCACCTCCCCATTTCCGAATAATACAATTCCTGTAATAATCTGCCTTCCGGTTTTTGCTACCAAAATTGATAACTTCAAATAAATCCACATTATACTTCATCTACCATGCATTTGCCCATTCACTCAAATTGTTCAAAATCACACTGAAGCATTTCTGCATCCTCCTCACAGCTCACCCTCCCACTCAGCTGCAAACTTGGAGATATTACATTTAATTCCCTCATCTAAATCATTAATATGTTAACTTCAAATAAATGCAGAGAATGTTGAAGAAACTCAGCAGATCTGACAGCAGCTGTTCAGAAAGAAATAAAGTTAATGTTTCATGTTTGCTCTGACTCTACTTCTCAGTCAAAGTCCGTTCTGAATAAGCGTCATAGTGGACTCAAAATGTCCACTCTATTTCTGTCTCCACAGATGTTGAGTTTTACCAGCGTTCTGTATTCGTTTCAGATATCAAGCATCCAAATTATTTTGTCTCTATGTGAATGTATTAACTCCCTGGTTAACCATGATTGGCTAATCTCCTTCCTAGAATCCCTCTTCATCACTGGGCTATATCGTGTTACATCTGCCTTTGAATCTCAACCCTCTTTGCTGGTAAACCCCTTTCCCAGTCACTCCACCCAACTCTGACCTCATTCCTTTGTTAAATACCCATATTTAAGTTTAGCACAGTTGTTTCTGACCCTAGCTCTTCCCTCTCAAGCTGAATGCCATGTTATGGTCAATCTCCCAAGGGACCTTTTAGTCTGGACGATACAGTGCGGAGCTGGAGGAACACAACAGGCCAAGCAGTGCCAGAGGGCAGGGAAGTTGATGTTTTGGGTTGGGACCCTTCATTAGGACTGTAAAAATAAATTGATGGTCTGAAAGATGATGGTATGGTGATCAGAGGTGGGGTCATAAGTGAGGGGACACGTTGTGGTGTCAGAGTTGGTGTCTGGCCTCAGTGATGTAGAGGTCAATACGCCATACTATCACAGGCATCTCCCCCCCTCATTAGCAGTAAAAATAAACTGATGGTCTGAGAGGTGAAGAAAAAGTCAAGCCCTGATTAAAGGTCCTGACACAAAACATCAACTTTCCTGTTCCTCGAATGCTGCCTGACCTGCTGTGTTCCACCAGCTCCACAGCTTATCGACTCTGACTGCCAGCACCTGCAGTTCTTGCTATCTCTGACCTTTTACTTTGCCATCTGTTATGAAAACTGCCTTATTACACATCCCCAGATCCAAATAGTCTGATTCCTGGTTGAATCCATAGCATATTGTTATAGGAAACGGCCCTGAATACACTCAATGAATTCTACCTCTGCCAATCTGACTATCCCATCCATGAGAAGATTATGGTCACCCATGCTTAATGTACTAGCTTTTCTTCCTTATTATTGTGATTTATTCTCTGTCCCACTGTGTAGCCTATAGATTACTCCTACCAATGTCTTCTTTCCCTGTTTATTCCTTATCTCCATCTATATCAATACTACATCATCTTATTTTTGAGAAGATTTGTAGCTCGGGTTGTGGATGAGGGTGTAGACATGCTCGCTGAGCTGGTGTATTTGGTTGCAAACGTTTCATCACCCTGCTAGGTAATATCATCTTTGCGCCTCTGATGAAGCGGTGTTCTGTCCCACTTGTTATTTATATGCCTTGGTTTGCTGGGGTGGTTGGCATTACCTCCGGTTCTGTTTCTCAGTGGTTTGTACACAGGGTCTAATTCAATGTGTTTGTTGATGGAGTTCTGGTTGGAATACCAGGCCTCCAGGAATTCCCTGGCTTGTCTCTGTTTGGCATGTGTGATTATGGATGTGTTGTCCCAGACAAATTTGTGCCCCTTGTTGTCCGTGTGTAATGAGACAAGTGAGAATTGGTCACATCTCTTGGTGGTTAGTTGGCGTTCATGTATGCATATTGTCAATTTTCTTCCGGTTTGGCTTATTTAGTGTTTCTCACAGTCTTTGCATGGTATTTTATGTATTACACCGGTTTTGGGTGTGGAGTCCTTTATATTCATCAGTTGCTGTCATAGGGTGGTTGTTGGTTTGTGGGCTACTCTGATAGCTAGGGGTCTGAGACATCTTGTGGGCATCATGGAAACATCCTTGATGAACATATCCATAATCACATAACCCAAACAGAGGCATGCCAGGCAGTTCCTGGAGGCCTGGTATTCCCACCGGAACTCCATCAACAAACACATTGAAGTAGACCCGACATATAAATCGCTGTGAAAGAAAACTGGAAGTAATACTACCCACCCCAGCAAAACGAGGCACATAAAATAACAAGCAAGACAGAACACAGACACTTCACCAGAAGTACACTGACAATATTACCTAGCAGAGTGACAAAATGTTTACAACCAAACACACTGGCTCAGCAAACAAGTCTACAACCTCAACTACATCTTCCGATTCAAGATCATTTCTTGCTATTGTAATTATTCCATCTTGTACTAATAATGCCAACCTACCAGTCTTTCCTGTCTGGCTATTCTTACAACAAAGTCACGTACTTCTGAATATTCAGTTCCTACCTTTGATTTCCTTGTAAGCATATCTCTACATTTATAACCTGTATTTGTGGCATTAATTCATTTATTGTACTCCACATACTAAATGTATTCAAATAAATAACCATTAATTTTGCCTTTTTACATTTTCCTCCTTCCATTCCATCACTGCTGATTTTCTATGCTTGCGCATTAAAGATAAAGACATCTCTTTAAAGGTGCGAGCCAGTGACAAGTGGAGTTCCGCAGGGTCCGTGTTGGGACCATAATTGTTCACATTATACGTTAATGATCTGGATAAAGGAACAGAGGATATTGTTACTACATTCGCAGTTGACACAAAGAAAGGTGAAGGGACAGGCAGTGTTGAGGAAATGGGATGGCTACAGAAGGACTTGGACAGGTTAAGAGTGGGAGCTAGAATACAATGTGAGAAAGTGTGGGGTTATGTATTTTGTTAGGACAAATAGATGCATACACTATTCTCTAAATGGGGAAAGGCATTGGAAATCTGAAACACAAAAGGGACTTGGAACTCCTTTCTCAGGATTTTCTTCAGGTCAGCATATAGGTTCTATCGGCAGTTAAAATGCAATGTCAGCATTCATTTTGCTTCTACAAGAACAGAGATGTACTGCTGAGGCTGTATAAGGCTCTGGCCAGATCATATTTGGAATATTGAGAGCAGTTTTGGGCCCTGTATCTAAGGAAGGATGTGCTGGCTTTGGAGGGATCCACAGAAGGTTTACAAGAATGATCCTGGGGATGAAGGGCATGGTTGAGGACTTTGGACCTGTACTCAATGGAGTTTAGAAGGATGAGGGAATACTGAGGCCTGGATAGTGGAATATGGAGATGTTTTCACCAGTAGGAGAGACAGAGGACCTGAGGGCCCAGCCTCTTTAGAGCAGAGATGGGGAGGAATTTCTTAAGCCAGAGGGTGGTGAATCTGTGGAACTCATTGCCACAGAAGGCTTTGGGGGAGGGGGGGGGGGGCACAATTCATTGACTATATTTAAGACAGAGCTAGATTGGTTCTTGATTAGTAAGGGGATCAAAGATTGCAACAAGGCCAGAGAATGGGGTTAAGAAACATGTCAGCCATTATTGAATAGTGGAGCAGACTGAATGGATTGAGTGGCCTAAATGTGCTCCTACATCTTATGGCCTTTTGGACATTGAAACCCACCATAACAGCTCTATCCTATCTCAGTAGTGGTGCCAGAACCCATGAACTGAAACCCACTTCATCCATATCAATCTTTGAATCACATATTTAACTCCTTAACTTCCATTTCCCCAAGGCTCAGGATGATGTCTATAAACTTTGAGGATCTTCAACCAGCGGCTGTACTGAGGTCAGGATTTGAGTGACCCTAATGGAACTCAAAAGTAAGCAGTGATCAGGCTATTATAAGGCAAGTGCTGCTTGGTAACACTATTAATGACAACTTCCATCATGTTAGCCCTGATTGAGAATAGACTGATGCTGCTGTAATTGGCCAGGGTACATTTGTACTTTGTCTGGTGTCCAGTGTTGTAGCTACACTGGAAGAGCTTGGCAGGGGGCACGGTAGGTTGTGGAGCTAAGACTTTAGAACTATTACTACAATGTTGTCAGGGCCTTTGCATCATCCAGTCCCTTTCTTGATATCATGGAGTGAATTGAACATAGAACAGTACATCGTAGGAACAGGCCCTTTGGCCCACCATGTCTGCACCAACCATGATGCCATTCTAAACTAAGCCCACCTGTCTACACATTGTCCATATCCCTCCATTCCCTGCCTGCTCATGTTTCTGTCTAAATGCGATTTAAATTTTGCTATTGCATCAGCTTCTACCACCGCCTGACAATGTAAACTTGAGAGGGTGCAGAAAAGACTTAGTGATGTTGCTGAAACTGGAAGGTTTGAGCTACAGCAAGAGGCTGAGGCTATTTTCCCCAAGGTGTCAGAGACTGAGGGGTGACAGCATAGACATTTATAAAACCTTGATGGGCACGGATAGGGTGATTAACCAACATCTTTCTCCTCATGTGGTGGGGGGAGTCTAAAACTAGCGGGCACAGGTTTAAGGTGAGACGGCAAAGATTTAAAAAGGACCTGAGGATGGTGTGTTTATAGAGTGGGGGAGTGGGAGTTATCAAAGTGGAGGAGGCAGATACAATTACAACATGGATGGGTATATGAATAGGAAGGATTAAATAGGGATATGGGCCAAATACCTGGCAAATAGGACTAGGTCAGATTGGGATGTCTGGTCTGTGCAGACGAGTTGGACCAAAGGGTCTGTTTTTAGGCTGTGTATCCCTTTCTCCTTTAAACTTTCCCTCTCTCCCCATAAACCTATGCTCCCTAGTATTTGACATTTCCACACTGGGTAAAAGACCGACTATCCATCCGTTCCATGCCTTTCATAGAAATATATAAAATTATCAGGTCACCCTCAGCCTCTGACGCTGTAGTAAAAGCAATCTAAATTTGTCCAGAAGGTAAAACCTTCTAATTCCGGCAACATCCTGGTAAACCTCTTCTCCAAAACCTCTCATCATTCCCATACTGTGGCAACCAGAAGTGCACACAGTATTCCTAATGCGATCTGACTAAAGTTTTAGAGATAGCAGGAACTGCAGATGCTGGAGAATCTGAGATAACAAGGTGCAGA
>NC_063335.1:103798787-103854228 GCF_021869965.1 Rhincodon typus | reverse complement strand
TTACCCTCCTCCCTCTGGATTTTCTGATGAAGGGTCTAGGCCCGAAATGTCAGCCTTCCTGCTCCTATGATGCTGCTTGGCCCACTGTGTTCATCCAGCTCTACACCTTGTTATCTCAGATTTTCCAGCATCTGCAGTTCCTACTATCTCTGATAGAAAGGCTAACTTATATGTTTTCTCACATAGCTACAATGAACTACAATAACACGTGGTGGTGGGTGGGGGGGTAGGGAGTGTTAAGGCTTTATTTACATGGCATTCATAAGACAAGTTTAACTTCAGCATAAACAGGCCTCATTTCCTCACCGATATTAACACTAAAAAGACCTGTATATTAGAATGAAATTCCTTCCTACTGGGATTCTCACTCCATTCTGAAATTGTACGAGGCTGAACAAAGGCTAAAAATCTACTTGCTAATGACATTACTTGCATAGGATACATCCAAGTGCATTCATACTGCTATCTCTGAAAACAGAACTTGGGATGTTGAACATTAAAAATTTTAAGACAAAATCCTTTTGTACTTAAAAATAAACCATGTAATTTGTGCTCAATACTCACCGTGTGAATCAATGTTGTTTATAGAAAATGATGCCCAGTTGCATTGTGCACATGCACCTTTTCCGCTAGTTCAGCAATTACAGTGAATCTCTGTGACAAACGTCTGCTCAAAACAGTTAGAACCATCTTTAAGATAATCAAAAGCACCTTTTACTTTCGGAATGGGCAAAATTGAAACTATTTTTCTCTCTCCTGCCACACCCCCCACCATTCCCCCCTCTCAAGTTTTCATAAGCCTTCAGCAACCTGTTAAAACATTTGGAAACGACTGCTTAATTAAGGATTAGTACACAACTTGTGAGAATATTCAATATGAAACTGGAAAAAAACCGTTCTTGTGGAGCAAATCCTCCCCAGTAAAAAATGGTTGCAATACCAACTCAGTGCTAGAAACATAATATATTCGTTAGTAGCTCTAATAAGGAGATATTATTTATAAAAAGACAGGAAAGATGCGTCCTTCAGACACAAGACATGGACCTTTACGACTGCAAATCATTATTTTCAATTATTGAATTTAGGCATTAAGAAAGTAATTTACAAAAGATATTGGTTCGACTCCCCAGAGTATGAAACATTGGTTCACCAGAATATCTATAGCAGTCAATTCGTAAAACAATGAATAATTAAGTCAATTTGCATCCTATTTACAATTTTTTCCTAGTTCCATTTCCTCAGGTCATCACACAAACCTACCATCTGAATATAAGCCATATAGACAAATATCCTGTAGGATTTTTCTTTCTTATGGTATACAGTAAGTTGTTGAAGTATTAACATATCTCTAAAGGTAAATATTCTTACAACTTGTAACCAGAGTCCACAAGCCTCCAAAAAAAAAATTGTGCTTCGTTCTAGTTGGTGATTTTAGTATAAATAAATATTCAAGTTACTAAAGGCAGAAAAAAAACCATCCAATTGGATTTGAAGACAGGAAACCCAATGGCATTTTATTTTTTATAAAAATCACTGTAAACCATTGTTGGCTGAAAGTGTTCAAATTCATACGATGGCGCAATTGTTCTTGTGATTATTATGGGCCTTGAATCGAAGTCTCATCTTTGGCCGATACTTTTCCAAGTATAAGAGCTGTTTGCTGTTGATGGCACCTCTGCGTTTCCTATTTAAAAAAAGCAGAAAAAAAGTGAAAAGAAATGTAGAATGTCAGCTTGATATCACAAATGTGATCAGTTTAAACACCAGTTATTCACGGGTATCCTTGTTGTTCTAATGTCAAATGCAGGAGAATTGATTGATTGATTTATTGTCACATGTTCCGAAATACAGTGAAAAGCTTTGTTAACGAGCGGTACAGGCAGATCACAGCAAGCAAAGGATGCACAGAGGCATACAGCTTATATTGCAGGTTACATTATTTGAGGCTCGAGTCCGTTCAACAGTCTGATAACGGCCTGAAAGAAGCGGTCCTTGAACTGGCTCGTGCATGCGTTCAGGCTTCTATATCTTCTGACTGATGGAAGAGTTCGTAGGAGGTTACTACCAGGATGCGATGGGTCTTTGGTGATGTTGGCC
This sequence comes from Rhincodon typus, assembly GCF_021869965.1. Classification (NCBI taxonomy): domain Eukaryota; kingdom Metazoa; phylum Chordata; class Chondrichthyes; order Orectolobiformes; family Rhincodontidae; genus Rhincodon; species Rhincodon typus. Next base: position 103,852,131 of record NC_063335.1, on the reverse strand, counting down.
ACATTCATGCTGCAGCGAGCCATGCAAACAGTCCATGGATGGAAGTTGGTTTCCGTGATGGAATGGGCTGTGTACACCATCTTCTGTAGTTTCTTATGGTTGTGGGCAGAGCAGTTGCCGTACCAGGACATTTTGCACCTTGACAGTATGCTTTCAGTGGTGCATCTGTAGCAGTCGGTGAGCGACCTCCTTATCAATATGCCAAATTTCCTGAGCTGCCTGAGGAAGAGGAGGCATTGTTGTGCCTTCTTGACTCACATTTATGTGGGAAGTCCAGGACAGGTTGTCAGTTATCGTTATTCAGCTCGTTTCAACAATTTTTTATTCATAGTACCAGCTGCAAACAGTATTTTAAAATGCTACAGTGCAGGATGAGTAATGAAATATGAATACACTTGTTCAACTGAACTTAACTGTCTTACTATTACAGAAGGGTCTGTTTCCATGCTGTATAGCTCTATGACCAAGGGAAAAGCAAATACAAGGCTGTATTTTGTTTAAGGTTAAACATATCAACAATTTTGGCAGCTCTGCAATGGACAGAGGACGCAGCTTGCGTGTTTTATTGCATCATAAGAGGATCATGTTGCACACTGGGGGTGGGGTGGAGAATGGATGGGTGGAGCTGTTTTAGCCACAGCTGGGAATTCAAAAGACTTTCCTGTCTGTTCAGTTTGAGTAGGGGGAAATCCCAATATGGGAGGCCCATCTGCAACTTTACAGTAAAGAAAATGTCAGTATGTGTCCATGCATGCAGAAGTTAATACCAGAAACTCTGATGCTCTTTGCATGCTGCACAGTGTCAGGGTTTATTTGTCAAAAACAGCAAGGTAAAGTTTCCCTTCTGCAGGTTTGATAGCAATGAATACTAGAATAATTCATACATTAATTGTAGATCAGTTAACCTGACATCTGTAGCAGGGTAAATGCTAGAGTCAATAATAGAAGATTTAATAGTAGAACCATTGGAAACAGTGACAGAATCAGATGAGAGTCAGCATGGATCTTTTTTATTCATTCATTCAAGACATGTGAGCGTTGCTGACTAGGCCAGCATTCATTGCCAATCCCAATTGCTCAGAGGGCAGTTAAGAGTCAACCACATTGCTGTGGGTCTGGAGTCACATGTAGGCCAGGCCAGGTAAAGATGACAGTTTCCTCCCTAAAAGGACATTAGTGAACCATGTGGATTTTTCTGACAATTGATAACAGATTCACAATCATCATTAAAACATCTGGAAGCAAGAGTCTATTGAATTCAAATTCCACCTTTTGCCGTGGTGGGATTCAAACCCAGCTCCCCAGAATATTACTTAGGTCTCTGGATTAACAGTCCAGCAATAATACCATCAGGTCATCGACCCCGACCCCCTCCCCCTACCTCATCAATTTATGCAAGGGGGAACACCCTTGACAAAGCTGGAATTTGTCAAGGATGTAACTAATTGAGTTGACAAGAGGGCACGAGTGGATGTGGTTTACTTTGTCTTTCAGAAAGCTTTCGATAAGGTCCTATGTAAGAAATTAGCATGTAAAATTTAAGTGCATGGCACTTGGTGTAATGCGCTGACATGGATAAGGGGTTGGCAGACAGGAAACAAAAAAAAAAAAAAAAACATACAGGCCCTCTTTTGAGTGGCAGCCATTGCCTAGTGGGGTTCTGCAGGGATCAGTACTTGAATCCCAACTATTCACAATATATATGAATGATTTAGATGAAGGAACTAAATCCAACATCACCAAGTTTGCAGATGACAAAACTGGGTAGGAGGGTAAGCAGTAAGAGATGCAGAGATAGTTCATTGTGATTTGGACAAGTTGAGAGAGTGGGCAAATGCACGGGAGCTGCATTACAATGTGATTAAGTGTGAGATTCACCACTTTGTAGCAAAAATAGGAAGGCAGATTATTTTATGAATGGTAACAGATTGAGAAAGGGGGAAAGTGCAACGAGACCTAGGTGTCTATGTACACTAGTCGCTGAAAGTAAGCATGCAGGTGAAGCAGGCAGCAAAGGTGGTAAATGGTATGTTGGCCATCATAGCATGATGATTAGAAGTATAGACGCATTATGTCTTGCTGCAGCTGTACAGGGCCTTGGTGAGACCACACCTGCCGTATTGTGTGCAGTTTTGGTCTCCTTATCTGAGAAAGGATGTTCTGGCAATGGAGGAAGTGCAATGAAGATTTACCAGACTGATTCCTGGGATGGCAGACCAGACCAGAAAGGAGGCTAGATCATTTAGGACTAAACTTCAGTTTAGAAGAGTTAGAAGAAAGAATCTCAGCAACCTATAACATTCCACCAGGACTAGACAGGATAAACACAGGAAGAATGAGTCCAGAACCACGAGTCACAGTCTAAGGGTGCAAGATAGGCCATTTGGGACTGGGATGAAAATAATTTTTTTCATCCAGAGTCAACCTGTGAAAACTTCTTCCACGGAAATCAGTTGACATCAAAACACAATGTATTCAACAAGGAGTTTGATATAGATCTTAGGGTTAAAGGGATCATAGGGTGTAGGGAGAAAATGGGAACAGGGTACTGAGTTGGATAAATCAGTCATGATCATATTGAATGGTGGAGCAGGCATGAAGGGTTAAATGACCTACTCCTGTTCCTTTTTGCCATGTTTCTGTTTGTATAAACCAGTTAATAATTTTTCCAGGAACAAAAGGCTCTTACTGTCTGATGAATTGAATCGCATCTTCATACTTCATTCCACTTTCAATAAGAGCAACTGCTACCAATACAGGAGCCCTGTGTGTTTAAAACAAGTTAATGTAAGCATAAGAAAAGAAACAAAACGATTGCATTTACATAGTGCCTTTCACAATCCTAGGATATCCCAAAAGCATTTCCCAATTAATTAAATAAAATTCTGATATGAATTACATCAACCCAAGAAAGCAGCAGCAATAGGTCTCTTGGTTTAAAATTAGTTAAAACCTCAGCTTTAAAAGTGACCTGCAAATGAAGTGAGGCTAAACAAAGAAAAGTTTTTTTACTCAGTAAGTAGAGTATGGAATGCACTGCCACCACAGCAGGTTCAATTGAGGAATTTAAGAGGGCACTGGACGATTACTTGAATAAAAATAATGTGCAAGATTATGGGGAAAAACCAGGAGTATAGCACTAGGTTATGACACTCATTTCACAAGCTGGTGCAGGCACAACGGGCTGAATGACCTCCTGCTGCACTGTAACATTTCTGTGATTCTCTGATATCCTTTGACAGTATAACACTCTCTTAGCAGTTCAATGCAACATCAGCTGACATATTTATTGTTAAATCAAACAACATGTTACCCAATAATCCTTTTTGACTCGAAGTTGGAAACGCTACCAAATGAGTCACAGCTATTGCAGCATAGAACATTGCCTATTTGTAATATACATGACTGTACATAAGTAATCTGACATATTGATAAGGCAGATTAATATTAAACAAAGAATGCTGGAGAAACTTAACAGGTCTGGCTAGTAGGGTTTCTCTTCTTTCAGAACTTGAGTTAATTGTGTTTCTCTCTCCAAAGATACTGTCAAACTTGCCTAGTCTCTCCAGCATTTTCTGTTTGTTTCAGATTTCTAGCATCCAGTGTTTTGCACTTGAATGAATATTAATGTGGATAAAGATCATGCACATCAGCAGATCATAAATGCATACATATCTCAAAACAGATTTTTTTTTACGATGAGGAAGGAAAACACTAGTATGGTATTACTGACCACTCAAGATTCGGCCGTTGGGAAGAAATACATTCTAGCACTTTACTGCATTTCTAAATCAAAAAATTACTTTAACCATGTAAATATCTTGGTGAGACTGCATATGGAATAATGCACAATCATACAATTTCAAAGCCCAGAGGGGAAGCCAGCTAGTATATTGGGATAGACCGAGACTTGGTGCGACATAAAACTTACAACCATTTAAGAGAGTCAAAATTTACCCCATCCTGCACCAGCCTCTTGCAAAATAAATACAATTTAATGCCACACTTCCACTTCTCCTACATAAGCGTGTACCTACATTTCCCTCTTTTAAAAGATGAGAACCATCCATATATTCTACCTATTCAGTAAATCTCTGGGAACATAAATTACTTACAGCGTCTTAATCACCTTGTGATCATTCTACATTGCTGATTTCTATTCCCAACCCTACCCTATCACTGAAACACACAAACATGAGAATTAGGCGGTGTAGGTCACTCAGCCTGTTCTGCCATTCAGTAAGATTTATGGTGGATCTAATTACAGTATATTCTCATCTACCGATGATGAGCAAAATGGTGAAAAATTAAGAAACTATGTTCCATTGCCATAAGAACATTCAAAGGTTCTACAATACACTACTTGTTGAGAAGGAATTCCAAAGACTTAGGACTATTGGCAAGGGAAAATATTCCCTCACTTGTGTCTGAATTGTACAATCTCTCCTCTCATTGTTAAACCTATTCCCAGTTCTAGATTCTTCCACAGTAGGAAATATCTTCTCCAAAGCCACATTCTCAAGACTCCTCAGGATCACTACATTTCAATCAAGCCATCTCTTGTTCTTCTAATCTCCGGTGGATACAAGCCTAGACAGCCTAACGTTTTCACATAAGGCAACCCACCGACTCCAGCTTTAATTTTTACTGAACTCTATCAGAACTATTTCCAATGCATTTCCTTTCGTCCACAAATAGAGACTGATACTGCACACGAAATTCAGATGTCATTTCACCAAAGTCCTTTGTAATTGAAGGATAACCTTCCATTTTTGACCACAATTTCTCTTGCAATAAACAATAATAGTCAGTTAACCTTCCTAATTATTTGCCAAATCTGCATAGTAACCTTAGATGATGCTTACACTAATACACCTAGATCCCTTTACATCTTAGAGCTCTGTGTTACGGGCGACACGGTGGCACAGTGGTTAGCACTGCTGCCTCACAGCGCCAGGGACCTGGGTTCGATTCCAGCCTCGGGCGACTGTCTGTGTGGAGTTTGCACATTCTCCCAGTGTCTGCATGGGTTTCCTCCGGGTGCTCTGGTTTCCTCCCACAGTCCAAAGATGTGCAGGTTAGGCGGATTGGCCATGCTAAATTGCCTGTAGTGTTCAGGGAGGTAGAGGGTGTATATTAGGTGGGTCATAGGGGGATGGATCTGGGTGGGATGCTCTGAGGTTCGGTGTGGACTTGTTGGGCCGAAGGGCCTGTTTCCACACTGTAGGGATTCTAATTCTGTAACCTCTCACCATGAAGATAATCTGCTTTTTTTAAATTCTTCCTGCCAAAGTGGACAATTTCCACATTTCCCCATATTGTAGTCCATTTGGTAGTTCTTTGCCCACCTAATTTATCTATATCCCTTTATAGTCTCTTTATATCCAATTCTCAACTTACTTTCCTACCTATCTTTGAGTAGCCAATAAATTCAGCAACCAGATCTCTGGCACCTTTATCCAAGTCATTTATATAAACTGCAAAATCTGATGCCTGGCATGGATTCCTGTGGCACAACACTCTTTACACCTTTTCAACCAGAAAATACCCATTTATACCTGTTTAATTGTAGTTAGCCAATCTTCTACATATGGCAGTGTTAACCCCTATTTTCTGCAATAACCCTTGATGCGCAACTTAACAACTGCCTTTTGGAAATCAAAATACAGGGCATTCATTTGTCCCCTTTTAATCACAGCAAGTGTCATTTCCTTAAAGAATTCCAACAAATTTGTTAAGACATGACTTCCCTTTTACTAAATTAAGTTGGCTTTGCTCGATAACCTTGAGTTTTTTCCCCCCAAGTGCCTTGTTACAGTTTAGAAACAGCTTCTAATACCTCCCTTATGACGGGTATAAAGCAAACTAACCAACAGTTTCCTTCTTTCTATCTCCCTCTATTTTACAGTCTAATGGAACCTCAAGGGAGGTTTGAAAAATTCTCACAGCCCACTTTTTAAGACCCTAGAATGAAGTACATTAAGAGACAGGATCTTGTCAGCCTGTAGCTCCAACAATTTGCTCGGTGCCACTTCATTGGTAATTTTGAGTTTCACCCTCCCTCCGATTTCCTGATTTTTAAAAAATTCTTGAATTCAAACAAATTAAAACAAAATGAATTTGAAAAAAATCTCGAATTAAAAAAGCTTGCCTAACCAGCACCAAATGTTCTAAAAACCCATCTAGTACAGTAATGTCCTTTGGGTAATGAAGTCGATCATTCTTACCTGACCTGGTCCAAATGCAACTTCAGACTGTCTGCAACGTGGTTGACTGTAAACTACCCTCTGGGTAATTACGGATGGACAATAAATGCTGGCTTAGCTATGCCACATCCCATGAATGTTTTCTTCTTAAAATTACAGCTATTTCTAGGATGTTATTCATATTTGCAAGTGTAGACTGATGCAAAATATCTGTCCAATTCATCTGCCACATTATGTTCCATTACTAATTCCCTAGACTCACTTCCTGTAGGATCATCCATTGTTAACTTTTCCCCTAAATTAATGATCAGCTTTTATATTTTCAGCTAGCTTTCTCTCATTTTCTAATATTTTCCCTCTTTATTAATCTTTTAGCAATCTTCAAACCTTCAACCTTTTAGTTTTTGATGTTTTCATATTCTGTCCAATCTTCTGACATGCCATCTTAGAAATTATATGCTTTTAAGTTTGATATTATATTTAACATTTTTAGTTAACCACGGATGGTGGCTCCTCCCTTCAAAATATTCCTTTCCTCCTGGAATGTATCCAATTTGTACATTTTGAAATTTCAAGAATCTGCCACCGCACCTCTATTGATATATTCCTTAACCTACTTTGACATTTCACTTCAGTGGGCTCTGCTTTCATATCCCCTTAAATGTGCTTATTTTTGAAATATTAGCCTTACACGTTACAACAAATTTTTACTTTATTCCTTCATTTCCCATCCCTAATTGCCCTCAAAAAGGTGATGATCAGCGACTTATTTCAACTTCTGTAATATAAGTTGAAATATACGTGTGATGCAAGTACACCCAGGTGTTGTGGGGAAGGCACGTCCAGGATTTCGACAGTGACAATGAAAAAAATAGCAATATATTTCCAAGTCAGGATGATGAATGGCTTGAGGGGAAATTACAACCGGTGGTTCCTCCTATATGCCTGCTGCCTTTGTTCTTTGAGACAGCAGAGTTTTGCAAGGTGCGGCTGACGAAGCCTTGGTCTTTTTTCTACTGTACTTCAGCCATATTGTTCTCTATCTCTATTTTGGCAGAATAGTTCACAAATCACATTTTAGAATTGTCTCTTTAAAATTCCTCCACTTGCTATTTGCTAAGCCTTGCTTCTTTGACCATACAAATTCACAACCCCCTTCTTCCTTATTCCTGCACCTTGTCTGAGTTATCTCTTTAAGCCATCTTTGTTAACATAGTGAGTTTAAAGACATTATACAAGATTTTCTAAATGTTGTTTTGTTGACAAAGAAACAGTCCTTTTTATTGCTATATTGAAAAGCAACTTCCCTTCAAAAAAAATACATAAATAATGTCATCAATAAAGACATTTGCTGACTTTTGCATACTTACCGCCCAAGACCAGCAACACAATGGACTGCGATACAGCTACCAGGCTGTTCGGTGAACTTAGTTTTAAGCAAATTAAGCCAGTCATCCACAACTTTGTTTGGAGGTGGATCACCATCGTCATATGGCCAATCCTTAAAAGGTTAAAGGATACAAGTAAAACATATGATTTTATGCTGCAATGAAGATGACTTTGCTATCAACATGTCCAGATATACAACATAAGCTGCTTATAAGAATGATATACATTAAGATATATTTAATATCTAATGAATCATGACTTCCATAAAGGCATTTGTAAAGAATCTAGACTAGTGTCCCAAAATTGAACTTGAAAGAACAAGCAATGTCTTTAATTAGTTCCATAACATTTTTCCCATCTATTCCATCTGCTCCTCATCTTTCCCACCCACCCCCCAACTCCCATTCTACATCATAAAAGCCCCTAAAAGCTCCCTTCAACTCCAAAGAAAAGCTATGTTGGACTTGCAAAGTTAACCTTGTTTCTCTCTCTACAGATGCTGCCTGGCTATTGATTTTCTCCAGCAGTTGCAGTACCTTGTATTTACATTTGGTACTACATAGGGTATGTCAAAAAAGGATGCAGTTAAGATATAGTTTAGGCGCATAAATGAGGTTGGTGAGCTGCAAAGCTCACCAGTTATAGCAATACAGAAAACCTGGTTTAAAGAAGAGTACAAATGGACTCTCCAACCACCCTTTCCCCCCCACAATACTCGATTAATAGCCTATAATTTGATTTTAGGCTTTGAAGTGAAATTTGAAACCACACTATTTTAACTCAGTGGCAAAGGTGCTACTTACCAAGTTACGGTTGAGACCTGACACTGTCAGCTCAAATGTCATGAGCTGGATTGGCGGGGGTGTTTTGCAGATAATGGGCAGGTTAAGGCTCATATATAGATTGGTTGGGTAGGAACCTGGAGAAGTGCAAAACCTCTGGGGTTTTCAGGAAGGGCCACCAGGAAGGGAATTTGGATGTTTGGTGCCTTGCCAGCACGCTGTACTGAGGCTGGAAGCTACTTTCTTTGTTTTCTAACAAATCAGGAGGGTCGCTGAACCCCATGCTAGAAAATAAGTCCTGGCTTTCTGCAGCAAGAACCTGCTGTCTTCTCTCAGGAAGCTGACGTTCTCTTCCAATACTTACTACCCTGCCAATGCCCATGCGATTGTCTAACAGTTAGACAGCTCAGTTTGCAGCAACCCAGACTGAGATGGTACAGTCTGAAGCTGTTTCTAGGCCTAGAACTTCAAGGATGTCTTACTTGGTCATCTGCAGTCTCCTTGATAGAAGGTCCACTATTCATGCTGTGGTCACTAAGGAACCACCTTGTAGGTGAAAGCAGATAAACTTAGATATATAGAAGGCAGGCAAATGGAAGGGAAATGAACAAAGCTGATTACATTATTTTTGTGTTCATCATGTCATAAGTTTATTGAGATAGTTATCTCAAGTTTACAAAAAGTGACCTGAAATGTTAACTGTTTTCAAACAGATACTGTCAGATGTGGTGAGAGTTTCTAATTTTTTTGTTTTAATTTCAGATTTCCTGTATTAACAGTATTTTGCTCATATATAATTGATCTTTCCTGTTAAAGAACAATCGTTGCCGACTCTCATTCACAATCTCGAGTAACTCTGCACATACTGTTTATTAGTCACAGAAGGCATGCCACACTAATGACCTGACAACCATTAAATAGCTGCAGGGAGAGGTGCTGTGTAGAGGGCTCACCCTCACATATATCCCAGCGTAGGGAATACCCTGCCCTACCCCTCGGTAATATTGAGCCCCCTGGACCAAATAGCCCATGCTCTAATTGAAACCACACCTTCTTCCTTCACGAACTAAGGAGATGCAAGTTATTTTTCATACTTTCTTTACTAATCTGTTATGCAATTTTCAAGTAAACCTGATGCATCCATTATAGTCATAAATCACAGGTGCTAACAGCACATTCAGCTTTCTCTTATTCAAAGACTAATATGATTTCAGCACGCTTGTGCCATTTGCAAAAGTATACAAGCCCTGTTGTTTTAACTTGGGTAGAGCTATATTACGTGTATATACAAGTCATACTTCTATTCACATGAAGTGATGCCTTGCTTACATAACATAACATTTGAACAATTAACAGACCAAAAATGGGAGTGCTTTATTTTTTTTTTAAGATCAAAGGCTCAACTAACAACACAGGCTGATTCGTTAAACTTTAAAATAAACAACAATTCCAGTTCGACTGCAGGAAGGAAATGTGTCTTCAAACCACAATTTGATGAAATGTACAGTCTATTGCACAGGTCAGAAGAATTGCAATACTGACAACACTATAACTGAACTTCCTGCATGTGATAACTTGCAACTTAGTAAATAGCAGCAGACCGATGTATTAAGATATAAACTAACCTCATCAGGCATTAGAGATTTTACATCCAGACTCAATGGAAATTTTAACTAGACAAGTCCAGACATTATATTTTTATAGTACAAATATTTCATTAAAAATAAGGAATCATATTTTTGAGGAGTTATTTAAGCTGCGTTGAAAAGTAAAACTGTAAAACTGTCCATAGCTGAAAACCATTTGCAGCTAACATAAAATGGCTGAGGAAGATTTGTAGCTGACACAGCAGCTTGCACAGTTTCCGGTTTTAAGTCAAGCTATAAGCTGGAGTAATTAGATGCCTTCATAGAGGGAGTACATTCAAGGTAACTAGATAAAGGTAACACACAAAGGGTTCTTTGAAATGTATACAATGGGCTTGGTTACACAGAAGTACATGCAGCTGCTTGCACAGAGAGAGTTTGATGAGAAATATCTTTGACAGATGTTGACAGATGTTTTCAGGCTGGTCCAAACTCTGGTCACAGAAGATCATAGAATCCCTACAGCGTTGAAACAGGCCAATTGGCCTAACAAGTCCATACTGCCCCTCTGAAGAGCATCCCACCCAGACCCATCCCCCTACCCTTTCTCTGTAACCCTGCATTTACCATGGCTAATCCACCTAACTTACACCCCACTGGACACTGTAGGCAATTTAGCATGGCCAATCCACCTAGCCTGCACATCTTTGGACTGTGGGAGGAAACTGAAGCACCCAGTGGAAACTCATGCAGACATGGAGAGAATGTCTGTGTGGAGTTTGCACAGTCGCCTGAGGGTGGAATCGAACCTGGGTCCCTGGCGCTGTGAGGCAGCAGTACTAACCACTGATCCACCGTGCTGCCCCAACCCGGTATTGGTCATCAGTTAAGACCCCCAGGTACTGTAGCCACAGGTCATACAAACAAAAAAAAATGTAAACAGTATGCAATAGTAGTATATAGGCATTCAGGGGTTTAAACAGTATTCTTGTGGATATTCAGTCTGAGGCAGAGAAGCCCCCTTGCTATCTTAGCAGAGGAAAACTGAATAACTGGCGCAGGAGTTAAAACCTGTAATGTGGTTGAATAAGATGTATTGTGAAGGCCCAAAGAAAGGTATTTGATTTGATTTATTATTGTCACATGTACCAAGATACAGTGTAAAGTATTGTTTTGCACACTATCCAGGCAAATCATCTTACACAAGTGCATCAGATTAATAGAACAGAATGCAGAATATAATGTTACAGCTACAGTGAAAGATCAACTTTAATATATGAGAGGTTCTTTCAGAAATTTGGTAATAGTGAGGAAGAAGCTGTTCTTGAAAGTGCTGGTACATGTTTTCAAACTTTGCATCTTCTGCCTGACGGAAGACAGTGTTTGACAGTATAACCGGGGTGGGAGAGTCTTTGCCTATGTTGACTGCTTTCCCAACGCAGTGGGAAATATAGATGGACTCAATGGTTAGAAGGTTGGTTTGCGAGATGAACTGGGCTGTGTTCACAACTCTAACTTTTTGCGGTCTTGTGCACAACAGTCGCCATACCAAGCTGTCATGCATCCGCACAAGATGCTTTCTATGGTGCATCTAGATTGGTAAGAGTCATTGTGGACACGCCAAATTTATTTAGCACACCAATGCCTATACTTCCTAAGAAGGCTTTCTTAATGTAATATCAATGTGGATGAACCAGAACAGATTACGGGTGATAAGACAGTCTGGTAAACATCATGCAATCTGTCTGACGACTGATCAGGCAGTCGCAACATTAACCCGATTGCCTACATATCTAATCGATTAATAACACGATTGGTTTGTAACAGCAAAGGCAGGCTAAAAGCAATGTATAAAAAGTGTATGTTTCCCTTTGTTCAGTGAAGCAGCTTTTGGACACCCTCTCCCAAGCTTTTCTTCCCAGTAGTGCAAAATAACAAAGCCCTTTAACAATGAAGTACAACCGAGTATCAAGTGATTCATTTAATCATTCTGTCCCAACAATTTGGCACTGTGAGCAGCACGTGAGAAATGTGGACCAATGGGTAAAGGGACCAGATTATGTGAGTATCATATAGTCAAAGTAACCTGCAACCCTGGCTTCTTCCGTATCCCCTTATGGTGTCACGTCCGAATCTTAAAAGAAAGGGTCCACTGAGTGTCAAAGGACAGTAGGTGCTGGAATAATAAGTTTTGCAATCCCAGGATGATCACAGCCACCTTAATGTAAAGGCTAGGCAAGCAATCTCTTGGGTGGTTAAATAAACTGGGAAACACTCCAAAACATGTCTTGAGGATGGGGTGGGTCAACTGCATAGTTGGACTTAAACGAAACAGCGTATTCCAGGTCATAGTCACCAGAGACACGCCTTCACTGCAACGCAGGGTCCTCTTGATGGTTAAAGTTAATTGGTAAGATAATCCAAGTCATGTCTTGAGGAAAGAGTGGGGTCCTCAGTTGTCACCTACACGTTAAGACTTAACCGAAATGGGTTAACTAGTGTGACCAGGCAAATTTTCCCTCATAGGAGGGCATACAATTTCCTGCAACTATACATTCAGTCCCCAAGTCATTGATATTGATTATAAAGATTTGAGGTCCCAGCACCAAACCCTATGCCATGCCATGCCAAGTTGACAACTCAAATTTTGCCAACTCAAAAGTGAGCATTTATCTCTGACAAAAATAGAGATTGCTGGAAAAGCTCAGCAGGTCTGGCACCATCTATGGAGAGAAATCAGAGTTAACATTTTGGGTTGAGTGACCCTTCCTCAGAACATTTAACTCTATTGCTTCCCGTTAACTAGCTCTTCACCTTGCACACATCAGGACAAATGCAAACATGTTAAATGGCAAATGATCACAATTTACTTGGGAACAGGTTGGTCATTGGTTAGTAAGTTGCTCAAGGTGTGGCCATTGTAAAAGCAGCGGGGAACTAAAGGCTCTCCATGCTCCTGGGTAACTTCAACACCATGCAAGATATGAACATATTCCTTTTGTTTGCAGAGAACAGTTATTATTTCTTGCAAGATCAAGGCTATCTTGATCAGAACATTGTTCACTTTATAACATGTAAAGTTGCAAATAGCCAAAAGTCTACCATATGGCCTTAAAAAGTGCCTGGTCTACCTCCAAGTACTCTTGAAAGGCAAAGTATTTCAGAAATTTGCATGAGAGGTTAAGGAGGCGGTTTTGTGCTGCAACTGGGCAGCGGTGATTCGAGTGTTACTTTCCACCAACCAGATGCTACAGTCAGTCCAAAAACACAATTGAAAAGGTCATGTTTGAACATCAGCACCTGTGTATTGCCAAATACACAGGCTGATGTGTCCCAATGATTGTCTCATCAAATCAAACATGTTCCTTTGGCTGGTCTTAATAGGCAGAGTACAGTTTGTACTCAACCAGCTAAACCCAAGTAAACTGTCTACTGTTAGATGTGATTCTAAGAACAGCCAACAGATGTTGAACAATCTGGATTGCAATTATATCTACATTGACAACTAATTTAAGGTAATCAAATCAAATTCAAGCTTGGCTCATTTCAGCCTGCTGGAAGTGATATAAATTCATATGTGCGAATGCATCCTCTGCAAAGAAAAGAATACATTTAAGCCATGCACCTTTTTCTGAATTAACTGGAGGGCGGGAAAGCTGGTATCTCTAATAGCAACACCTCGTCTAATTAGAGTTGACATACCAACTACTCAGTGTCCCTTTTTTCTCCAATAGTATAAATTGTTGTGATGGTTTGAAATTTGGCATTCTTGCATTTGTCAGAATGAATACAAGATGAAAAATTTCAGCAGCATGTTTCTCTTTACAGAGATACTGTACATGGCTTTTATTTTCATGAAGTACAAATTTTATTTTAACGGAATGAGCCAGAGAAGTCAACTGACAATTTTTCACTTGTTATAAAAGTTCTCAAAATGACAGATTGAGGAATGCAAATTTTAAACTGGTTGGGTTCCAGACATTTGGCATAGCAATATAAAAAATTAAATTCCAGATACAAAGGTGGCTACTTAGAAGAGATTAGTTGTTGAGTCCAATTAAGAACTGAGAGTTGAAACTTCTTGGAAGCATTAACATAAAAATAGGATTATTTAAGTTAAAGTAACAATGCAATGAAAACTGGTTTAAATAGATAAGGTGAATAGAAAGGGTCTTTTCCCTAGGGTGGGAGGGGTCAAAACTAGGGGGCATATTTTTATGGTGAGAGAAGAAAGTTATGAAAAAAAGGAGAGAGGGTGGTTCGTCTGTGGAACGAACTGCCAGAGGAAGTGGTGGATGCAGTTACAACATTTCAAAGATGTTTGGATAAGTACATGAAGAGGAAAGGTTTGATAAGATATAGGCCAAACTCAGGCAAGTGGCATTAGTTTAGTTTGGGAATGTGCTTGGCGTGGACTAGGTGGACTGGAAGGTCTGTTTCCATAATGTATGGCTCTATTGGCCATTTTTAATAAGGGTGGAAATATGCTTATTAACTTTCAATGGATTTTAAGTGAGTGCAAAGTCAGATCTTGGCAGAAGACATTACAGAATGGCATATTTCCTAGACAAATCCAGTTCAATATTTACTAGGACTCCAAAAACACGCCTCGACAGCAGGTTGTTCTATGGCGCAGTAAGAATGATCAGTTATAACTTAATCATCACAGATGAGATCGAAGTGACTGCAAACATTTTCGTAAACATTACAACTTATCTATTCTCCTGAAAAAAAGTGTCTGATAAAATAAAGTTATAATAATAAATGCGAGAATGAAACACATAGGAAGGCATCGGTGGTGAGATAGGGGCATAATGACATCAAAAGCTGATTGTTTGGAAGGCTTTTGAATAAAGGTAGAGAACTAAACAGATTAGCTCAGTTGCCTAGATGGCTGGTTTGTAATGCAATGTTGCAATATTCAACTGCCACACTGTTTGAAGTTAAGAAGGACTTTGCATCTCAACCTCTCCTCTTGCCTAAGGTGTGGTGACCCTCAGGTTAAATGGCCAGAAGTCATCTCTCTCTCTCTGATGAGAGTGCAGCCTTATGGTCCTCTGGGATTGTGGTGACTACACATACGGGGTAGGCCATTTAATATTGAGGCGAGGGGTGCTTCTTCACTTAAACGGTACTGAACTTATGGAATTCTGTGGAAGCCATGGGGGGCAGGTCACTAAATATATTGAAGAGATAGATACATTTTTAGATATTAAAGCCATCATAGGGCGTGGTGAGAAAGTGTAATATAGCATCATAGTAAAGAATTAGCCATAATCATATTATATGGTGCAGCAAACTTGAAGGGCTGATTGGCCTACTCTCACTCCTAGTTTCTATGTCCAAAAGGACAAAAGCAAGCCTCATCATGTTTTAAAAATCAAAAGAACTGCGGATGCTGTAAATCAGGAATAAAAACAGAAGCTTCTGGAAAAGCTCAGCACATCTGGCAGCATCTGTGAAGAGAAAATCAGAGTTAATGTTTCGGGTCCAGTGACCCTTCCTCAGAATAACCCTTCTGAGATTGCAAGCTTGCAACGCTTAGTTTATTCACAATTCATTAACAACAGGTTTTCACTATTTTGCTCAGTTCAGTGTTTAGATTTTTCCATTTTATCTGGAAAAGTTCATAGAATTGCTTTAACCAACTGGAAGTTAAAGTGAAACTTCATACTTACGATTACATCAATACCTTCATTCTCCAGTGGAGTCTTGTCATACGTGGCGTCACATACTCTCACAAGAGTGGTCACACCATATTTTTGTAGCTCCTAAAGGAGTGATGAACACAATGAAACATACTATTTCAAACAATACAGGAAAAGACAGATGGCTGAAGGAATCACAGATACTCTTGTTTTTATTTTGCTTGAGATGGTTTTTCCAATTTTAGAAAAGACTGCAAACTTAACTCAAATTCAGATCTTTTGGATGCTCAGTTTTAAAAAGAAACTCAAATGTAGCTGGAGTTGGCCCTTATTTCAGAAACAGGAACAAGTAAAATTTGACAGCAGTTTTTTTACATTTTGTCCATATTCAAACTTTCTTGCTGGTTGGACGATAGGTTGAAAAGCAAATATTTAGTTTTAATTGAAAAGAGTTAGTTAATTTTCAACATCAGTCTGCCTGATATTCTTTTAAAAATTTTTTCACAAAATTTGTGCATTTGGGGTTTGGCTAGTCTGGCATTTATTGTCCATTCCCAATTCCCCTCGAGAAGCAAATTTTAACATTACCATAGCACAGAAAATAGTCATTTAGTCCATCATGTCAATATCAATTCAAAGAAAGAGTCTCACATCCTTGCTCCCACAACCTTGTAATATTTTCCTTTTCTACAATACATCCAATTTATTTCTGAGAATTACTTTTAAATTTGTTTCTATGTTTCCATAGGTAATATAGTCCCAATCATCAATCTTATTGTAAATGGAAACGGATTCTTATTTACTTCAATTCTTTCATGACTTCATTAAATCTCCCTTTAGCCTTATCTGCTCCAAGATCCATGCTTCGCAGGTTCTCTAAGCTCTCTGTGTGACTGATGTTTTTAATCTGTGGTACCGTCTCTAAAATCTTGATGTCCTTCCTATAGTGTAATATCTAGAATTGATACACAATATTTCAGCTGATGCTTAACCAGTAATTTATAGAAGTTCAGCACAGTATCCTTAATTTTGTACTGCACTTTTCTTTATAAAGATCAGAATTGGAACCAGTTATCTCCTGTGATATGTGCATGCAGACCTGCCCTGTAACAGTCCCTAAAACACTGTTTGCGATTTGTCACTCACAACGCAAATGGGAATGATTAGTTAAATCAATGTTGTTGAGTGACACATGAGCAGAAGGCCTTGTTCTAAGGTTCCTGCATCACCACAAAGGACAAACACTGAGCAGCGATGTGGGATAGAAAACCTTGGAGATTCCAAAAGTTGGTCCAAAGATGCCTTCCTTTTAGAAAAAAAAATTATCCTCTAAGCCTCCAGATTTTCTTTAACACTTTAGCAATGATTCTAGTACCTTTCTAGTAAGTTATGCAAAACCAACAGGCTTCACAGAATCATACAATTATTATGGCACAGAAGGAAGTCATTTCCTGCACCAGCTGTATTATCTCGTGCCAATTTCCTGCCTTTTCCCCATATCACCATTACTATCCAAAAAACTCCAATGATCTCTTGAATGCCTCAATCAAACCCACCTTTACCACGTTTCCAGGTTGTGCATTGCATACCCCAACGAATTGCTGTGTGAAGGAGTTCTTTCTAGTAACACTCTTGCTTCGTTTGCACAGCACTCTAAATCCCTTTCATTATTGCTTCTTTTACAAATGCAAACAGCTTCATCCGATCTACTCTGTCCAGCTCACTCATGATTTTGAAAATCTCAACTGGAACTCCTCGCAGCCTTCTTTTCTCCAGGAAGAACAGTCCCAACTTCTTTAATCTATCTTCATAGCTAATGCTTCTCGTACCTGGAAGCATTCTAGTCAATTGCTTCTGTACTCTTGCATTCTCATTTTTCTTAAAATGTGACACCCATAACTGTACAGAATAGTTCAGCTAAGGTCTAATAAATGCCTTGTACAACATCACCCCCTTGTAGTCTATATTCTTATTCATAGAGCTGATAACAATGCACGCTTTATTTACTGCCTCCTATCCTGTCACCATCAATGATCTGTACACCAGGTTCCTCTGCGGCTGCAGCCCCTTTAGAACAGTGCCCTTATTTTATATTGCCTTTCAGTGTTCTTCCAACCAAAGTACATCACCTCATACTTCTCTGCATTGAACCTTATCTGCTACCTATCTGCTCACTCTGCAAACTTGTTAATATTCTTTTGGATAACGTCTTCTCCCTTCTTGTTTTTCCTCGAAGATCTCTGTGGGTCTTTTTCCTGACGTTCAATGTTAATATTCCAACTGTATTTTAACAATTTTTCATTCTGCAACGCTTTGAAAACTGAAACCATTACTTCCTTCAGATAACGTGATGGGCTCCTTAATGTGAGGTGGTTTAGAGGGGATTTGAAGATTTTTTTTTAAAATAACCTAAAGGTTGGTCGGTATCTGGAACACACTTCCATCAAATAAACAGGGCTGCAGGGCAAAAATCTTTAAATTTAGTCTGATAATCATGAACAAAATGATGACTCTTTTTAACCAAAAAAGAAATTAGTTTTCTAACGCAATCTGCAATAGCTGTCCAACTTTGCAAGTTAAACCATTCAATTGACTGAAACATGACTGATGAGAATAAACAGCTCAGTTGTCAGCTTCAAGAGGTGGGAACCATTTAGACATTCAAGAACTATATAGATGAACGTTACAAATGCCATACCAAATAAGGTTACAGGACAAGTGCTGAAAACTGGGATTAGAATTGACTGACTTGGAAGAATAGCATGAGCACGGTGAACTGAAGGGCCTCGTTTCGTGCTTTAAGAACTCTATGACTCTGATTTTTTTTTTTAATTAACCTTCAATTCTCACTATTTTTGGGATTGACATTATAGAAAAACATCAATTATCACAAAATTAAGCATTTCACCAGCCTGTTAAGCTGCACCATCCCATTTAGCTTGACAATTTACTTTATTCAGGTTTGAAACCACTTCATAGTATTTTTACTGATTACAGCTACATAGAGTCATAGTCATACAACATGGAAAAGATCCTTTGGTCCAACTAGTCCACGCTGACCATGTTCTCAAACTAAACTAGTCCCACTTGCATGCATTTGATCCATACTCCTCTACACCTTTCCTAATCATATACTTATCCAAATGTTTTTTTAAATGTTTTAACTGTACCTACATCCATCACTTCCTCTGACAGTATATTCCACAGACGAATCACCCTGTGTGAAAAAGTTGCCCGTGTCCTGTGTAAAACTTTCTCCTCTCACTTTAAAACTATGCCTCCTAGTTTTGAACTCCCCATCTTAGGGCAGAGACCCTTGTTACTCACCTTATCTATGCCCCTCATGATTTTATAAACCTCAACAAACTCACCCCTCAACCTCCTACGCTCCAATGAAAAAAAAAGACCCAGCTTATCCAACCTATTTCTATTACTCAAACCCTTCATTCCTGGCAATATCCTAGTAAGTCTTTTCTTGACCCTCTCCAATTTAATAACATCCTTCCTATAACAGGGTGACTAGAACCACACACAGTACTCTGGAAAAGGCCTCATCAACGTCCTGTACAACACTAACATGATGTCCCAACTCCTACACTCAAAGGTCTGAGCATTTGTTTTTAATAGAAAAGAATCCCTACAGTGTGGACCAGCATGTGTATGATTAGTGTCAAAGTACAGAAAACTGTCAAAGTTGTAAATGTAGAAAAACATTTTCAATTGTTTACAGTTCATGTTGCAGCACAAACCGTGTTTTTCAATCCCATATGAAATTGCACTATTGTTTCTTAAGTGGCAAACTGAATTGAAGCAGGGCGAAGATAAAACCCTCCAAGGAGTCTCAAGTTGGATGATGTTTGAGCCTTGGCTTTGGTCTTCAATCAATAAACAAAAAAAAAAAAGAGTAAATGTGGTCACATTTTAAATAAGGCCTTTTATTAGAATTACTGTGTGAACATTTTGGGATCCATAACCAAAACCCAATCATTTTATAATAACTTTGGTAGGTTACATCAGGTTTCTGAGTGTTAGTTTGGAGAGCTCATGGAACTCTGAACTACAGGGCTGTCTATCTGTAAAAGGTCCATAAATGGAACAGTTGGCTGTTTATAAAATGTTTCATACAGTTTACAAATGTAGGTAATTACTTTCAGTTGAAAAATGCCTCCATTATTGTTACCTGCCTCAGTTCTATACCTTTAAAATGAGTAACCCACCCCCCACCGGAACATAATCAGGCATTTTCTCTACTTAGTACAACAAAACAGTAATGGAGATTCTGAAGACCAAGAATTGAGAGATTCTTATTACGCACAAAAAAATCCCTTATAAACATTGCCATTTTCAAATGGCAATAAATGAGAAACAACTCTGGGCTTTTCTCTCAGTATTTTAGTGCTAGACTTGCTCAAAATTCTGCTTTCATCAATGGAGATGGCTTCAATTTAAAATGAGCTTATCCTCTGCAGTTCGAGGTTCCTGCTAAGTGCATGCTGATGTAATGAGATTGAAATTGCAGTCCTGGTTAAAGGACGCTAAGAAATAGAATTATTCACTAAATCAGCACAGCCCTCTGCATTATCAAGAAAAGGTTTGAAATCGGAGCAGATGGTGTCAAAAGTAACACCTGATGAAATGAATTTGTGGGCAGACCATGATATCGTGCCTGATGAATTTTGAGTGGAACATTTAAGCAAGCAAGCATCTGGAATCTGAATGTAACCCTTTTCCATCTTCCAAGAAAGGTTTAAAATTTTCCTTTAGGTTTATTGGACTACAAAATTAATATTCATTACTTTATTCTATAGGAACCCTATTCCCCACCTCAGAATTATGGTGCTTTTTACTCATGACGTATTTATCCAGAATCAGAAAAAAGATCATACCTCAAAAGTCATTTTTCCATCAGATTACTAAGCTACTGCACAGACACTGGCCTTTGCTTGCATATTTCTTTGCAAGATATTATGTGTAGAGTCATACATGTCTGCAGCACAGAAAAAGGCCCTTTGGCCCATCGTGTCCATGCCGGTCAAAAACAACCACCTATCTATTCTAATCCCATTTTCCAGCACATGGCCTGATATACCTTGGCATTGCAAATGCACATCTAAATATTTCTTAAATGTTATGAGGGTTTCTGCCTCCTGCAGACAGTGAGCTCCAGATTCTAACGACCTTCTGGGTGAATAAGTTTCCCTCACATTTCCTCTAAACCTTCTGCCTCCTCTAAACCTTAAACCTGTAGCCCAGTCACTGATCCCTCCATCAAGGGGAAGAGTTTCTTCCTGTTTACCCTATCTATGCCCCTCAATTTTATACATCTTGATCATGTACCCTCTCAGTCTCCTCTGCTCTTAAAGGAAAACAAACCACACAGTCTGTTAAATCTCTCTTCATCTCTCTAGCCTGGGCACAATCCTGGTAAAACTCCTCTGTATCGCCTCCAGTACCATCACATCCCTCCCACAATGTGGATTCCAGAAATGCACAAATACTCAAGATGTGGCCACGTTTATCCAGACTGAAGTCCATTTGCCACTGATCAGCCCATCTGACTAGCCCATCTGACTAGCCCATCTATACCCTCTTGTAGTCAAAGGCTATCCTCACTATTTATCACGCCACTAATTTTCGTATTATCCATAAACTTGCTGATCAACCGCCTACATTAGTCTAAG
Source organism: Rhincodon typus (assembly GCF_021869965.1). Lineage (NCBI taxonomy): Eukaryota > Metazoa > Chordata > Chondrichthyes > Orectolobiformes > Rhincodontidae > Rhincodon > Rhincodon typus. The sequence continues at coordinate 103,830,839 of NC_063335.1, read as the reverse complement.
TCATTCATATAAAACAGCAAGGGCCCAAACACATGCATATTTTGAACTTATGAAGATTGAGGATGAAGGAAAGTGCAAGATGTTTCAAGTCAGATTAAGACAATGCAAATTCCTCTAACTTTTGAGTAATGTATGAGTGTTTCAGAATAAATAAATTTCCTGAAACAGAAATGTATCGTTATTGTATCTTATCTGTACAGATTAGACATTAAGAACTGAAGCAACAAGAGCAAGAGCAGATAGAGCATAAGGACCCTTGAACCTGTTCTACTATTCAATAAAGAAGAGTGCAGATCTGACCCTTGCCTCAGCTCCACTTTTCTGGCTGTTCCCCACAACCATTGACTCCCCAATTCTTGAAAATCTGTCCAATGTGGCAATAAATATATTTCATGGCTCTGCCGTCACAGCTGTCTGCAATACAGAATTCCAAAGGTTCACAACTGAGACGACATTGCTCCTAATTTCCATTTTAAATATCAGATTCTTTATTCTGCAACTATGTCACCAGCTCAAGAATCCTTCCCAAGGATATACCTTTCATTCTGCTGAACTCCAATGAGCATTGGCACGACCTGCCCAACCTTTTCTCTAAGGCAAGTAACTGTCATCTTGGGTATCAAACTAGTGAACTGCCTCTAATACAAATGTATCCCTTAAACAAGGAGGCCTAAGCTGCATATAGCACTCTGGGTGTGATCTCATCTATGCCCTGTACAGTTCTAGTAAGATATCCCTACATCTATACTCCGGTCTTCCTACGTTCAAGGCCAACTATCCATTTGCCTTCCTTGCACAAACATTTGAGATTCAACATCTTGAGGGTTACCACTGAACTGGACTAGCAATATATGCAATGTAGCTACAGGAGTAAGTCAGAAGTTAGGAGTTCAGTGATAAGTAACATACCTGTCTCTCTTGTGCTCACTTGAGTAACACCCCATCTAACACCTTCAACATATACTTCCTCCAACTTAAGAGTTAAACTCCTTAAACAACACCTTCCAAATCTGTGACTTCTACCACTGGGAAGGAGAAGGGCAGCAGATGCATAGGAACACCAGCTCCTGCATGGTTTCCTCCTAAATGTATACCCATCCAGACATAACTCTATATCACCATGCCTACACCGTCACTGGGACAAAAATCCTGGAAATCCCTCCTTAGCAGGTGTACCTACACCACATGAAATGCTGAGGTTTTAAAAGAAGCTCACTATCTTTTCAAGGATAATAAATATTGGCCTTTATCAGACTGTGCTTCAGTTGAAAATCCTGATACTGAATTTCAAAGATTAAAAATTCTAGCTGAATTGTTGAAAGGAACGGAATTGGATCAGTGTGTTAAGAGAAAGATAAACATTATTGTTCCTGCTCTGCAATATTTTTGTAATTCTTGATGTTGACCAAACGACCGTGCATCTTTATTATTTTTAATCATAGGAAACTATCAATTCACAGAACTCAAAACTCAAAAAATCACTCAAAGTACATTTTGGGGTTACCAACAAGCACTCTCAAGTATGCATTGGTGGAAACCATAAAACAGTAGTCACCCAATCATTCTTTGTGCAATCATAATCAGAGTCATAATTTGAACAATTGGCATATTATGAATGCTGTAAACATGTTTAGCACTTCAAAACTCACCTCTATAAATGCACTCAGTGTGGCATTTGTAGGATTGTGGGTAATGAGAAACCTCATGTGCTTGTAACTAACTTCTACAGGCGCAGGCCGATTTATCCGAGCCATGGGGGTCAGAATCAGTGGCACAAAGAAGTATATTAGTACAAGGTCAGTATATGGTCCCAATCTCTCCAAGTCAATACATGCGCACTGTGTTCATATGACTGTATGTTTCTTATTGCAGCAAAAGGAAATATTCTTCTTTGAATCTTCTTAATCAGCCTCCTTTTTTTCCCCACTTGTTATGTACTCTCCTTCAAACCATGTATAATTTTACATTCAGCAGTTCAGTCACCCCATTTGGAGATACATTGCAAGGCAGTAGGAACACAACTGGAGATACTGAACAGGCCAAGTCTGTTATCTCTCCTAATCTTGTCAGAAACAAAGCGTTTGATGGCTAATCCAAAGTGCGGTTTTCAAGTTCAGATCTACTTGTCTGCGAAGATGCTATGTTGTGCTGGGCAATAGCCACTGCTGTTTCTCACAAACTCCATAAAAGTGTGCTGAAAGGAGCTGTTGAACCACTAGAAAGGGAAAGAAATTTTTTTTTAATTTTAGAAGGGTTGCATAAGAAGTTATATTAGACAAAAATCTCAAGTAACTGCCTACAATCAGGAAGATAATATAACCACTGAACAAGATAACTTGTGCCCCATTTCACTCTTGGATTACTTAACTACTGAATGCATCCAAGTTACTGAATGACAACACAGTTTGCTTCATGCCACACCTAAAATGTTAACCCTCAAATAATTTTGTGTAAACTGTGACTAATGTTTGTTGCTTTCACAAAGGAAACATCAGCATTAGTATAAACAAACTAGACATATTGACATGCGCCACATTAAGAATTTATGCTGTGACTGATTCATCCTTCAGTTATAGTACATGCTTTCAACACAACTGATAAATTTCCCAATTTTCTATTGCCTTTTAAGTATTCTATTTTAGCAATTCTTGTACCTTTTCCCTCAGCAATGTAGGTGCAATCAAGAGTTTAACCTGTATTGTGGGTTTGCTTGTTGGGCTGCATGAGGTCATTAAATCAAATGACTTAGTACAAGCCTAACAAAATGTTTAATTTTAAGATTCTGACCCAGTAAGCTGCTAATTATAGGATTTAAAAAAGTGAACAAAGCTTCTTTAGAAGGTGGTTATAAACATGAAGCAAAATCTTTTGATTGCTGCCAACTGAACATACTAAAATAATTTTTCATCGCGGTAATTATTATTCATTAAATGAGAGGTTATGCCTCCTTTAACTTCTAGATAAGTATTTACATATATGTTTGTTTCACATATTACACAGTCAACATGAATCAAAACAAATAGTTGATGTAACAGCTCACATACAGCAAATACTGACAATCATACTATTTGAGTTGTAAGCCGCACATAAAGGAGTGAAACGGTAGTCAAAAAGTACTGTTCTGATTCAGAGGGATAAAGGAATCAATCAGATTAGACGACCATAAACAAATTGCAGAATTTAAATGTCATGTTTTCTTTCAGTTCTCTTGCAGTATTTGTTAAGCCAAAATAGGAAAATAGTAACAAAATCAGAAATTGCTGGAAAAACTCAGGTCTGGCAGCATCTGTGGAGAGAAATCAGTTAAGGTTTTGGGTCCGGTGATCTGCCTTCACAACTAATGGTAGCCTGGAAAAAGTTTGTTTTTATTCAGAAGATAGGGTGGGGAGAGGGGATAGAGACCAATGAAAAAGAAAAACAGTTGGATAGAGAAAGGAGTGGATAACGGTCAGTCTAGGAGAATGAATAGCTATGTTGAATCCTCCATGTTGAATACTACCTGGAGGAAGGATGGAAGGTGAAAAGGGAGCAGATTGTACCTTGGATGGGGTACTTCAATGTCTATAATCAAAAAAGTGGCCCAGTAACACTGAGCTGGCAATTGTAAAGGACATTGTTGTTAGTCTGGGTCTGCTGTATATGTTAAGGAAACCAAAAAAGGAAAAAAACTACGATATCTTGCCCTCACCAATCTACCTGTTGGAACTGCATCTGTTCACAGCTGTTATTGACAGTAGTGAACACTGCAACAATTGCATTATATGGCATTACCTCCGCTAAACAGAGCGGATTTCAACAGATCTAGCAAATTGAGGCTGGATAAAAGATTCTGCCCATCATTAGCAACAATTAGTAACCTCATGGCCCAGCCTGTACTCCATTCTACCAGTACCATCAACCAAGGGACTAACCCTGGTTTCAATGATGCATGAAGGAGGGCATGCCCAGAGCAGCACCAGGGATAAATAAAAACAAACCTTCATAGGTGAAGGTACAACACAGGATTACTTGCATGCCACAGTGCAAAGAGCATGCAATAGACAGAGTTAAGCAATCCCACAACCAACAGGTCAGATCAGAGTATAGCACGCCTGCTGCATCCAGTCATGAATGATGGTAGACAATTAAACCAACAAGAGGGGCCTCAACAAATATCTCCAAGCTTCAAGATGGGATGGATGGCACATCAGTGCAGGAGTCTGAAGCATTTACAACCATCTTCAGCCAAAAGTACCAACTGAGTTATTTATTTCTGGCCCCTCCTGAGGTCCCAGAAAGAAAGAAAATCTGGCCTATTGACTTTGTGCCAGCTTTTTCAAAAAGCAGTCCAGTTACTTCCAATCTCATTATCCGCTCAAATCCCAGCAATATTTCTTTCAGTATTTAACCAATTCCCTTTTCAAAGTTATTATTAAATTTATGCCTACCATCTTATTATTAGGCAGTGCATTCAAATCTTAACTTGCTAGAAGGCTTTTCCTCATGTCACTTTTTAAAAAAATTCTTCCATGGGAGGTGGGTGATACCGTGTAGACCAGCATCGCTTCCCTATCTCTAACTGCCCAGCAGTACGTGGAGATCAGTCACCTTATTGTATCATTGGAGACCCTGGTCTGTAGGGACACTTGCTGTGTTGTTCGAAGACTTCTCAGACTGGATGGTATGTGGTTTGAAGGCGAATTTTCAGCTGGTGATGTTACCATGTATCTTCTTCCCTGGTCCTTTTAGGGTGGTAGGAAGTTGCACATTTTGAAAGTAGTGTTGAAGAAGCCTTGCTAAATTGCTGTACTGCATCCTTAAATGCTCCCACTGTATGTTGCTTATGTTGGTGGCTGCAACTCCACTTCCAAGGATCTATGAATCTGCACCCCAAGGTCTCTTTGTTCAGCAACACTCCCCGGGACATTACCATTAAGTATACAAGTCCTGCCCTGAGTTGCCTTATCAAAATGCGGTAACTCACATCTATCTAAATTAAACTCCATCTGTCACTACACAGCCCTTTTGTCCATCTGATCAAGGTACTGTTGTACTCTGAGATAACCTTCTTCACCGTCCAGATTCTTTTTGTATAGGCAAGTACAGTGACCCTTTGCACCATTCGACTTGCAAAGATCTAAAAATGCAGGGCAATGTTTGCAACTGACCCACTTCTCACACAACTTGCTTACTTTCAGCATCATGGCTACTATGCTAATACTAATAACTGTAGCTAATGCTTGGAGTTTTGGTTGTCTGGCTCAAATGTTCTGCTATCTTTAAGCCATGCATTAACATTGAGTGACCTTTGTTTTTCTCCAAAAAGTTCTTTATTGAAAGCTTCAAATCGGTTGTGAAGCTATACTTTGCTCAGCCTCTGAAAAATGAGCCTTCACGCTTGCCACCGTGCCTATTGACAATCTGATCAATTGAATCTTGTAGCTGTTGTGCGCAAGACATCAGCTCTACATGGTGAGTTCTAAAGTTTTCTTTACACGAAGCAGATATTCTCACATTTCTCATAGCTTAGCTGGATTTCGCTTGAACCCTCAAGAATCTTCTTGACTATGCAATTCTTTGCTTCTAATGGATTTCTTTATTTTCACTATATAGATCTGCAACAGCTAAGTTTGAAATGCATAGCCCTATCCTTTGTTTAAACAGCCTAAATTCAGACAGGACATCTGTGGCTTTCAGTTCATACTAGGGTATTTGATAGTCATTTGTCTAAATTTCTGGCCTTTTGTCAAAGCAGTTGACGTCTAGCAGATATACAGTAGTTTTGCTATTCTAAGATTATTCTGTGGAGACTCACTGCAGTTGCTGATTTTTGTTTAGCGCTGTTTTTGACTGCAGGTAGAATTTCTTTTAACTTTTTTTCAACAACACAATGTGCAATGATTTTCTTTCTGGGGTTCTATTGTAGTTGTAGTTTCTACATTGCTTCAAGGCTCGTCTGAGGTTTTGTGATTTTCAAAACCTTGTATTTTATAGGGAAAATCCCACCACTGCCACCATGTTGCATTTCTTGGGTTATTGGTTGCCACAGTTAACGCAGATTTGGGTTGCATGAAAATCATACAAAGTTCAGATTGAAATGTATCTGTAATTATATACAAATCCTTCTTTAGCATGTTTCTGCTAGACTACAGTTGGTCATGTGGTTACATCCTGGTTCTTGCCTTATAAGTATATCCTTAGGGCGAAGCTCTTAAAGTATACATAATCTCTGCAACTGAAGACTCTTCCCACTCTACTTTAGCAACTGCTTATTCTGAAAGCAATGCAGTACTATTATATTCATGGTTGAATCTCTGGAAACCGAGGAGCTGAATCATGAGTAATTTCATGCTAAGATTACCTGTTTTACACTGTAAATCAGAGCAGCAATGTGTCAAGTTATGAATTAAGTTCCTGATATAAAATGAGCATAGTGCCTTAAATATCAAATTTGCACACTTAACAGGGGGACTGGTTTAGCTGTTCCATTAAACAGTTTGAGCATAGCCTTGTTCTTCTGAAAATATCACTTCTACATGCTTTAAGAAAGAGTCTTGTTTCAAGAAAAAAAATTGCATCTGCACAAATCAGCTGTTGAGATTCATCTGGAGTTTAGACTATTTCCATTTTAACAAGAATGGTGTCCCAAATTTGTACTGATTAATTAAATATTACTTTTAGAAATACACAAGTACAACAAGCTAAAGGCAGATTTTCTATACTAAATAGCTTCTCTTCTGTTTAACCATCCAAATAACCGATATTTGGGAATACTATACACAGCTGCCTGGCAACACGCGTAAGAAGCTGTTGAATTTAAGCAAGACAATACCATTGTATCATTATAAAAACTAATTCCCTCCTCCTGACATTTTTAATACGCTCCACTACATATTTTCCAGTTATAAACTGGAAGCAAATGCACGGAATCTCATCAGAAGAAAGGCACTATATAAAGAATAGATCAGGTTGTAGCAAATCTCATTCACTTCACCTGTGCTACCCTTACTAGATTATTAGGTTTGGTACAAGTCTACAAATATACTGCTACTGAAGTTTAAACTATTAACTCGTCAAGTGTAAATATCTACCTTCATCTGTAAATCTCTTCTTACCTTACTACTCAGGTGCTAGAAATGAAATCTCCAGAGAATGCTCTGTGCAAACTGCCTGCAAACCTGGTTTCTAATTACTATTACTGCTCCAAACCAGTTGTTACTGCATGTACCAAGCCACATGATACTGACAGCAGGTTTTGTTAATGTCAGAAACAAATGGCCCCTTAATGCTATTAGGCTGGCCTGCTGACAACCAAGAATATTCAAGTCACACAACTGTTCTCATCCCAAGCAGATCTGAAACTAATAATAGATATTTTTGTAATAAAAAAAGGGGTTTATATTTAGAACAGTATTAACGTGAATTCAGGAACAAAATACGTTACAGTGGCTCCAAATATACCTACATTCACTTTCGTTTGCCATTTTAAGTAGACTCTAAATTGTACAGTTCTTTATCTTTTAACTACAAAAAATCATAACGACATCAATGCGATTATACAAATTGAGCTAATTCAACTTGAAATATATTAGCTAATCACTCTGAGTAGCGTTGTAATAATACAGTAACTACTCAGATGGGAGACCATTCCATTCGTAGTATTCTTTTTGTGCATTTCCAATAACTTAGACCCCCATTAGCTGCAAGAATAAAATACTACAAATGCTAGCAATCCTAAATTAAAAACAGAAAATGCTGCAAAATGCTCAGCCAGTCAGGCAGTATCTGTGGAGAGAATACTAAATTAATGCCACAAAATCCCATCTGTTTCTTCTCTCTCGAAGCCCTTAAAAAGGGTTCTGGAAAATCACCCATGCAGTTTGCTCTACTAACCATCGTTTGAAACAAAATAAATCCTCCATTTCTATTTACTTTTGTTGCACTTAATTTGCAAATATGGTCTTTGTGATTCAATTCTGGATACAACCTATGACTTAGTAAATTGTATTAAGATGCAGATACACTCAGAACCACAGGAAGAAATTAATGAAGGCATTGAAAGGGCAGGCTATTTGGATCTACTGTTTTTCCCTGTCCAAAATATTACTGCTCCCAGGCTTTTAGAACTATACCTAACATGTTTAAGGATAAAGTAAAATCGGCGGATTTTAGGAGATCAAAAACAAAAACAAAGTGTCACAGAAAGAGTTAACATTTCAAGTGCAATATGACTTTTCTTTGAACCGTATTTTGTGACAAGGTTATGGTGATACCATGGCTTTAAGAGGTGTATTTTGTGAAGAAAATTTGAGAGAGGTAGTGGCTTGACACACCTTGTCAAGCCTTGGATAACACAGCAGGCCAGGCAGCATCAGAGGAGCTGGAAAGCTGACGTTTCAGGTCGGGACCCTTCTTCAGAAATTTGGGGGGGGGTGGTGGGGGGAAAGAGAGGGGAAAGAGAGAAGGGAGCTCTGAAATAAATAGAGTGGAGGGGTGGGGCTGGGGAAGGTAGGTGGAATGGTGATAAGTGAATGCAGGCAGTGGTGGGGATTGGTCAGTGAGGTGGGAGGAGCGGATAGTTCGGAGAGATGATGGACAGGTTGTGTCAGGTCAAGGAGGCAGGGATGAGAGGGACGGTTAGTCATGGGATGAGGCTGGGGGTGGGGAGATTTTGAAACTAGTATCCCATTGTGAAGCTTTGGGTTTTCTTTAAAAAGGTTGTAACAACAGAAGCAGCCTGAATGGGTGGGGTCAAGCTCCCACATAACCAGGATTTTTAGTTTTAGCTTTATGCAGTTTCTGAGGTCATGAAGCAGATGTGGAAGCTGTTTTTCTTCTCTCTGGTACAACTAAAAGCTTAAAGTTCTCTTCCTGCTGCTAGAATTGCATGTGAGACAATCTATTTTACTGAACTTGCCTTTACCAAGGGTGTGTTTATGGGATGTTACTATATTGGAACAGTTAATTGGTAGTAGTTAATATGTATATTATTTTGTTAGGCATTTCAATAGAGTTACAGTTAAGCTAATTTTTTTTTTAAATCTTGTTTGTATTTTAACTGTAGTGTAAATAAAGTGTGTTGAAAGTCAAGTAGTCTGACCAACTGAATTGTATCTGGAACATGAAGCCTTACACTTACTTAATAAAATAAGTTAGGGTCTAGGCTATCTTCTTAACATATTTTGAGGGGGTTTGGTCTAGTCCATAAAATTTAGGCACAATGGAAGTAATTGCCACAATATAACAAAAGAAGTGCTAGAAGGACAAGGGCAGCAGATGCATAGGAATGCCACCACAGCAAATTTTCCCTCCAAAACATAACACACATCATCCTGACCTAGAACAAACTATATTGTTATTTCTTCATGTCACTGGATCTAAATCTTGAAACTCCCTTCCAAGTAGCACTTTGGGTGGACCTATACCAGGTCAAGAAAGCAGCACACCATCACCTTCTTTAGGGAAATTGGGGATGTGTAATAATACATGCCGATCTAGACAGTGACACCCAAATCCTGTGAATACAATTTCGTTTTTAAAAATGATTTTCATTTGAAAGAAGCTCTGTTTTACTTTCCCACCACTTCAATAAGTCACAGCATAATAGAATTCTAATAGTACAGAAAAAGTGCATTTCAGTCAACATGTTTATGATGAATCTTTGCAAAATCAACTCAACTAGTCTGGCACCCCCACTTTTTCATCATAGCCCAGCTGAACATTTCTATTTGTACAACTACCAAACTGAATCTGTCTCCAATACCATTTCAGGCAGTGCACTCCAGATCCTAACCATTCACCGTGTTTAAAGAAAGATCCTTATGTTGCATTTAATGACCAATCAGTTCAAGTTGGTGACCAATCACCTTAAGCTGGTTCCCTATTCTTCCAATGTTGCAAACAGTTTTTTCCTGATATACTTTATCCAAACCACTCATGATTTTGAGGATCTTCATCAAATTTCCTCCCAGCACTTTTTTGCCCATAGTGGTGAGAATGAATAGCTATCACAAGGAGTGATTGAAACAGGAAGTATAGACGGACCTACTAGAAGTTAGACAAGTACCTGAGGTAGGTGGTGTTGCAACACAGCTCAAAAGAGGTCCACTGATTCCCTTGCAGTCCTATTACTCAACTGGTCACTGATTTTAAGTCTAACCAGGTTGTTAGGCCAATTTATGTAGATTTTATTCTGTACCTAACTTAGCATTTGAAGTAAGTCAACCAGGCTTTGTTTAGTCAATAAAAAAAACAAGTTTATTACAAATAAAATTAAACATGCTAAAGGTTTTTATGAATGGTTTTTGACTGTGTAAAGATAGAAATGACTTGATTTCTAATCTCATAATTTACAGGAGCCCAACTGATAGAACAAACTATGGTCAAACTCAAACTGTAATCGCAATAGAGGCAGATCCAATATATTTTCGAACAATTCACCCCCAATGCTGGTGACCATGAGAGTTACAAAATTTCATTAAAACTCCTTAAAGAATTATGATTCTTCACTTTTGACAAACTCTCTTTGAAACTCCCTTAAGAGCCAGACCATCATTAACTGCATCAAAAACTGTTCCGGTTCTAGCGCTTCACCTTCCTTTCCTGGGACAGCCCTCCCAAGATTGGAAACTGCACTTCAACGCTTCCTCCAAGGCACAACACCAGGTTTTCACAGACAGGTGCTGTACTAGCTTGGTGAAGCTAAGTTTATTTCCTAAGCTCTAATCTTATTCAGCACACAAAGCAAATATTAAATGTAGGTTTCCTTCACACTTATTCACAGCTGCATTCAATTAAGAGCACACAGCTTTGTCTAAGCACCCACAGTTTTTCTGGAGGTCCGATTTCAAACACATTGCTGCCCAATTCCCAGAACTACTCGTGCAATTCTAATAGCACAAAGTCATTCAATTGTTCTTGGCCTGAGTCCCCAGCTACAAAAACTGTGTAGTTCAAATGCTTTTTCACCAGTACATCTTAATATTTCTTTTCTGCAAGCTTGTTGGTTTTCTCTAACTAACTGTGACTTTGAACTCCACTTCTGCAATTTCTGAACTGTTTTGAGTGACCGATTGAAAACCTTACAACAAACCACATTCTTGGCCCTGGATAGTATAGTATGTAACTAATATTTTAGACAATCAAATGTATCAATCAGCAGTTGAACTCAAATGTAACAAACTCTTTGGGACTGGCTGTATCCCAGTACATTACAATGTTCACTGAGTGCTGGCTCTGACAACCCAAAATAAATAAAGAATCATCACAGCAGGAATAGATGGTTAGAATGATAGATTTTGGTTGCAGAAAGATGGGACAAGTGTAGCACAAACAGCAGCATGGATAGGTTTTGCCATAAGGTCTGATTTTGTGTATAGCCTACGTAACATCTTCCTTACAACAATAGCTACAGCTTCTTAAATTCCTCTACATAACCAAAATCCCCAAACCCTGGCATCTCACATGAATCTTTTCTGCTTTTACTTCCTTCCTAAGTTTTGATGCTCAGATCTATGCACAATATTGCAGTTGAAGCTGATTTAATATTTTATGAATTCTGCTAATTCTTCCATACTTCTATACTCATGTCATTAATAAAGCAGAGGATCACATATGCCTTATTAACACCTTTCTCAAACTGCCCTGCCAGCTTCAATGATTTCTGAAAATACACCACAGGTCCCTTTGTTCTTATAACCCTATAGAAATGTACCCATTATTTTGCATTAATGCACTGTACATGCCTTTAATATTGCTTTTCAGTCCTTTAACATGTAGTGCAACTATGTCTGCATCTTAAAAAGGAATGTTGTTTATTGTACCCAGCTTGTCCCCATTTGGCACATCCCAACTGCTATGTCACTGCACACCTGTTTAGATTCATAGAAACCTTGTTCCCAGGCAACGGCTAGGGAGCAACAACAGAACATTGTAACATTGCTGGCAATTCTATGGCTTGTCTGGATAGATGAATGCAAGTCTATTAGTAAGTACTTTTGTCTTATTCAACTTAGAAGTAACATAAAACAGTGACTTGAATAGCAGCTTTTTGAAATATGGTTGGCTCCCAATCCACTACACTTCTTGCACACTCAAAGAATTAAAAATTGTAAACTGCAGTTATTCTTTAAAAATCAGCCAATGATAGAGATCCCAAGCTATGCACTGTTCCATGTGTTCAATATACCATTACTCGGAACGAGGAAGCTCCTCATTCTTTTCATATTTTAAATAAGTGTAACAGAGCCTGTGTTAGCCGTATTGGTCTCTATAGCCACCTATGGACTCACTGAGAATGGAAGAGAGTCACCCTTGCGAGGGACCGATGACTGAAAAAAAAGGTAGAAATTCCTGAAATGGCATAACTGATAATTGGCACTAAAGTTTATTGTTTTGTCAGCAATCTTGCCAATGTGAAGTTGGACCAAAGTTTCCATGGTCCTCATGTGAATTACCAGAACATAAGCGCAAGTGTTAAAAAAATCAGTATGAATCATGCACAGCCACTGAGTGAAAAAGGAACTCAAAAGGGGCCCCTCTGAAAGGGAAGAAGGAAAATGCTTGTTTTTTTCCTCCTAAGCTTGGCAGTTCAAGATTAGTGGACAGTGCCCAGTCTATATTTCTTTTCAGAAATTCCTCTTTCCCTGCTTCTATAGGAATTTTAGAAGTAAGGATTTTTATTTAAAGAAAAACATGATACTGAGCCCCATAACAAGAGAACCTAAGCAGTAAGGCCCTGTATAATAGCACAAAAACTGGATCATTCACTGGTAAATCATTGCCTTAGCAGTGAACACCTGCTTTCTGCAGGACTTCAAATGTCAGCAGAGAGCATAATCTATAACAAATCATATCAGTAAACTGACCTTATTCTTCTGTTGTTTTATGATCACGAGACCTGAACCACAAAGTTAAACACCATGAAGTGGTTTGACTATTTTAGTTGGGCTTTGAATTTTGTATTTTAGTTTATATTCAACATATTTCATTAACTATGTAACTTTAGAGGCTCACATTAAAGCCCTCTAGAAACTCACAAAAACCAATGCAAGCAAGTATGTGTACTGACAGAAGTACATCAGCACTCAGTACAGCCCAGTGGTATTGGCACTGAACAACAATCCAAGTTATGAACTCAAACTACGCCATGGCAGGTTGTGAAAGAAAACTCAAATGTAAAAAGATGGTTGAATGTTCTGCAAAATTATATCTACGTTTGTAAATCATATTACTCCACAGATCATTTTGACTGGGGGCTGTCTAGCAAAATGAAGGTTGCTTATTGTAAGCACTCCCATCCTTGTGTCAATAAATAGAATGATTCAAAAGCAACCAACATTTTTGCAATTTGCCTACTATTCCATCATAACTTCCTGGCACCTCCCCTCATTCGCCCCAAGATCCAGTTTTCAATAGGTTTAATTGCTAAAAAAGTTACCTAATCAGGCATCAAATAGGAAACATTTTATTACTTATTTTCGGATAAATGCAACTGCGCGAATAATTTGTCTAATCAACACTGTGCTGTTGACAAAAATAAGGTGTAACTTTGCACCTTAGAACATAGTCTTAATCCAATTTATTTAACTACAGTATTCCAATTTTACTCAATTTAACCTCCTGCTCTCAGGCAAACCTCATTACATTGTACTGAAAAGCAATTCCTGGCAGGGATTCCAGCATGCCAATGTGACATCAGGAAAGTTAATCTGGTAATGCCTGATTTTTTCCAAAACAAAAGTCAATGACATTAATTCCATAAAATATGAATATGCAGAATTTTAAAACGGAATTCAGTACCCAACACTAAATCGAAGCGAAACAATGGCCAAAAAATAAATGATGTCTATTTTGGAATGGAATGTAAAGAAATGGTTGATTTGCAGTTGTTGAAACGTGAGGACCCATTGTCCTTGAAACAGGGTAAGGATAGTGACCATTTGCAACTTCTCAGATACTGAAGCACTCTTATGTCCAGATCTAAACTGATAAATGGCAAGTAATATGGCGTACAAGTGCCAGATACTGATAACCTCCAAAGGAGAATCTAAACACTTTTCCTAGATATCCAATGCTATTACCATCACCGAATCCTTACTATCAATATCTGGAATTACCGTTGATCAGAAACTAAACTCTACAAATCATATAAATACTGCGGCAATAGGAGCAAGTCAGAGATTATAAAGTCTGCTGCAAGTAACTCACCTTCTCACTCAAAGCCTGTTCACTACGTATAAGGCACAAGCCTTGCATGGACGAGTGCAGCTTCAACAACATTCAAATAACTTGACTCATCCAGGACAAAGTAGCCCAGTTGGCTGGCAACCATTCCACCAGCTCCAACATTGTTTCTCTCCAGCACCACGACTACATATTGACGGCAGTGTATACCATTAACAAGATGCACTGAAGCAATTCACTAAGTTCCCATCAGTAGCATTTTCCAAATGTTAAACTTCTATCATCTAGAAGGACAAGGACAGCAGGTACATAAGAATACCGCCAATTTCAGACATCCATGCAGAAGAAAGAAACGTTTGCAGGAATACTGAACACCACCACTTGTAAGTTTCCCTCCAAACCACACATCATGACTTGGAACTATGTCACCAATCCTTCACTGTCAAGAGTCAAAATTGTGGAACAACCTTCCTGATAGCACTGTGGGGATGTACCTACCTCCCATGGACTGAAGCAGTTCAAGGCGGCAGCTCACCACCACCTTCTCAGGGGTAATTACGGATGGTCAATAAATGCTAGCCCAGCCAGCGACATCTGCAGTAGGAAGAAATGTTCAAATTTTAAAAATTTAAGAACCCCCAGATGGATAGTATTGTAGTTCCATGCGCAGTCAAGGATATGGGCCAAAAATCAAAACAGTGAAATCTACTAACTCCAAGTTTATTATAGAAGTTCAAAGAAATGCACAGCTTTTCCGTGACAAAATCAGGTGTGCAGAACAAATGATGTTTTTAACATTCTTAACCTCCTTTTACATTCATATCTAGACAATTGGAAAGGTTTTCTCTTATGTACAAATCAGGCAGTTTCTTTAGCTGTACAGATTTTAATTCCTTCTCCACAATGCTCTCACATTTGAGAACTAGAAGTATCATTACACAGTTTCTTTTGTTCCATCGAGGGCAAGTCCAGTACAGCTGTCAGCTGTATTTCAGTTGGTACAATTCTTGTCTAAGTCAGAAGGTTGTGAACTTGAGTTCAAGGCCAAAGACTTCAATAAAAACAAACTTGGCATTCTAGTATGGCAGCAATAGAGATACCTTCTTTGAGTGATGTTAAACTATGGCTCTAACAATAATAGATTCCACAATACAATGTGAAGTGCAGATGTCAGCATTGCTGGCAAGGACATCATTGGTCACTCATCTGATCATCAGGTGCAGGTGCACCCACAGTGCAGTTGGGGAGAAAGTTCCACGATTTAGACCCAGTGGTCTAACGGTCTTTAACTCATCAGGACAAAAAAAAAGTGCCAAATTTTAACGGCTGACAACAATTTGTACTATAGGAGGACAGGACGCTGATGATTGGCAAGTTGATTCTGATTCTCCATGGCAATACCTCATCCAATGCAACCAGGAGCTAACTTGTGTTTCCAGATAATTCAAATAAAGGCACAAGGCTTACATACGTTCCATTTATTTGCAGTGAACAGGTCAATCTGTACGAGTATACACCACTCTTAGCAATTGTAAAATGGGCCACATTATGAGCTCAATTAATTATTAGTGTAGCTACAAGCACAGTTCAGATTTTTCAGGAACTGGTGGAATCACATCACAGAGTCTTTTGGGATTTGCAGCCACAGGATGTTTGAGTATAGCTAATTATGATTACTCAGAGAAACATGACGTTTGTTGCAATAAACCAGTGAGATATATGGCCCACATACTTGGCTTCGCACTGGCAATGAAGTTCATACATGTTAGTGGGAGGCAGGACATCTTTGGATTGATGACGCCATTTGGTTAGTGAAACATACCGCATGCGCTGACGTTGCATAACAGCAAAGTTGAGCATCTTGTTTTAATCATTATTCAATTCTGAGATACTTGGCCTTTCTAGAGTAATTTCACTTCTGAAATTGGAGGACTTTGGCCCGCGTTTTAGTTTGCACAATGGAAAGTGAACAATGATCCAATCAGGATGCAGTTAGCTACAATAGGCTCTATTTCCACAGAAAGCCTGCAGGATGAACAAACGGCTAGAAATCCACTTCCAAGTTTGCTGATAAAATCAATCTTACAGTATATGGAGTTTACAAAAATTCCAAAATAAATGTGAATTGAGATAGGTCTCTCATAGACAGATGTGAAGAAACCAACTTTTCAACTAGCACGAGGAAGAAAGGGAGCGTATTAAATTTCTCTAATCAAAGTGAATTTGAACAGACTGCCATGTTATGTTCTAGCCTGCATTCAAATGCAATTATGTCCTTCCATAACACACATTCCCTTCTTTCTCCACGCCTCAATCACCCCAAGATGCTGTCTTGTCACACTGCATCTTTGTAAGCAAAATTATTTATATTGGTATCATACTAGTCGATGATAGTGCTGGTCAAGTCAGAACCCAGTGTGGAACCTGGCTCGACTGATCAAACATTTAGCTTTTGCAGTTGGTTACTATGGTGGCAAATCATTGAACATATGCTCATGAGGCTACAAATGTTCCTTCAATGAAAAGGACAATCATGTTAGAAGAAAAAGTGAGAAAAGCTATATATGACAGTTTAGAAATATTTTAAGAAACAGCAAAACAAAGTTTCACTATGTTTCCCAACAGTATTCTTTTACAGATACTAAATTCCAGAGAAATATCATTCCTACTTCAACTGACACTTTCCACTTTTCTCCTTGGACTGCTAAGGCAGTGTTACAATCTCTCTCTCGTTCTGCTGCCTAAAACTCTGTTCAGTTCTCAATCTGAATTTTTTGTTGTTTTTACAAATTCTAAACATTTGGAGACTTCTTTCTACCGGAGTGAAAACTGTTTCCTTGAACCAAAAACTTAGTTTTTCTGCTAGGGGGACACTTTTCTTCCCAACTGTAGCTATAACTAGATCAGAGGCCCCTAATTTATAAACATCTTTATTTAGAGCAGGCAAAGGCCTATGCTAATTATTACTAGACTACAAATCTAGAGACCCAATAATATTCTGGGGTCTAGGCTTGAATACCACCAAGGCAGATGGTGGTATATGGATTCAATTGCCGATTGTCAGAAAAACTGATCTGGTTCACTAATGCTCTTTAGGATTGAAACTGCTGTCCATACTTGTTCTGGCCTACATGTGGCTTGTGGTTGACTCTTAAAAAATACCATGCACAATTAGGGATACACTACAGATGTTGTCCTAGCCAGCAATGCCCACATCCCATGAAAGAGAGTATTTAAAAAAAAAAATCAATTAACAATACAGATATTTTGCTAAATACTTAAGTGAACCACACAGTTTCTAGAAAATGATTTAGGTTTTAGATAACCGAGTTCAGAAATTCATTTGGACAAAGTTATCCTGACAGCCGAAAGCAAAATCCATCCAACGGGTATTTTGATATGTCAGAGATAGCTTGTAAATCTCTGCCTCAAATAGACATTTCTGAAAATAGCTGAGTCAGCGTTATAGAGGTCTGTTTTCCTTACAGCAGAGGAGATTGAAAGTGGACATAATTAACATACGACTAAGACATGATTAAGCCCGAGCTGGTTGGTGGTGAGAGCGGAAGTAGATGGCCGGCAGTGAGAGGGGGAGCAGGAACAGGCTTCAAGGCAGTGAGAGCAATGGGGCGGTGTGGAGGCAAGGTTGAGCACAGAGCAGCAAAGGTCAAGCCCTTGAGGAGTGCAAGCCCAGCATAGTCAGTTGCTTGTGGACCATGGTATTGAACTGTTAACCATGTTTCTTTATTTTTCTACTTTTTAGTAAGGACTGTAATGTCTACATCTTAAAAACTTTGTTTTCTTTATTCTTCTGCTTTGTACCAAGATTCTGTACCTTAGCACCTTTGTACTTAGGATCGTGCTGTAAATGGCGACTTGTAAACTTTCCACTGAACTCGTGCGATACACATGACAATAAATCTAATTCAATTCAATGCATCTACATTTTTCCCCCAAAAATGATAATAATCTTATAAACATTTTTCACAATGTGTACTTTCAATTTAGGACACAGTATTCGCTGCTCACAATGCAGTATTGGAGAGATTAAACACTTTTGTGAAAGGTCTTCGTTCACTCTGCAAGTATGACCCCAAATGCCTGCCATTTTAATTCTCTGCCTCGTTCCCGGTCTTCTGCCTCCAGTTTCTGCTGAAACATATCTACTTATAATTCAACCTGTGCCTCTGATGGCAACTTCCAAATATTAACCACTCCTTACAGAAAGATGTTTCTTCTGAATTTCCTACTAGATTCCTTGTTGATTATTTATGTTGATGCACTCTAGTTATAATCTTTCCCACAAAAGGAAACATCTATCAAGATCTGTTTATTTTAAGTAGATTGATGATGCAATGAAATGGTGGATTATTAAATTTCACAAAAACAAATTGAGGGTCTTGAAATTACTGGCATATATTGTGAACAGGTAATAATTAGAACATTACACCAGCAGTAAAAGCATGTGACATTATCAATGAAGCAGGCATTCAATAGTCAGTCAGATGCAGGACAACTGGGGCTCTAGACTTTACTGATTATTCATTTCACCAGTGTCTTATATGCTGATACTGTTTGAAAAGCATGGAGAACTATAAGAGAATCCCTACCTGCATGAAGGAAGGTTTTAATACCAACATTTATAAAACCTTTGCTTTCCCACATTTCAAAATGAAATAAGCATTACAAAGGAATCCAGATCTTCCCAGTCATGGGATTGGGATACAGATATAGAGCGACTTTCGTTTTTTTCAGGACAACAACAAAATGAATACTTGGTTTATAATTTACAGAAAGTTAACAAATATAGTTCCATTTCTCAAAACAATGGAGTATTGGATTGAGGTGAACAGTAAGAAACAAGATTTATTGTGTGATAATGTAACAAAATCACGTTTTAGAAGTATATATAACTACAATCGGCTTTTCCAATATTTTAGCCATTAATTTTCAGAGCTAAGTGCGTTCATTGGTGTTCACTCAAAAATAATTGCACCTCTGCTTCTCTTACTCTTGTACAACCTTCTTTCACAGTCAATTTCATCATCTGCATTACCTTATAAACTTTTACCATAGCCTTTGAATCAGCTAATCTTTCTTCTCCACTTTTGACTAGCTTTATCATCAATTTAGCTCCTTTTTCCAAATATGCTACAATTTTAATTTGCCTGCCATGTATATTTCTTTCTGGAATAACACTTCATACTTTGACCTATAACAAGCTCAAGACAAGCACCAAAAAAACATAGGAACACTCCATCAGCCTCCACTCACTGTTTTCCAAAAGCCTTTCATCATCCTCCTAAATATCATCACTATGAACTCAGAATGTCCTATATAAAATTAAAACATCTAGCTAAGGAAATAGAGGTTTAGACAGTAGAAAATGACTCAAAGCACTTTTCTAAGAACGTAGCACAGCAACAGTAATGAGCATAAGCAGAGTGAGCAGAAAGTTTGTTGATCATGTGGCAGCCAGAATGCTGGATAGAGGAGGATGGCAAGGATTAGAACTGCGGTGGTCAAAACAGTCAACATGATTGATAATGAATTATCAATTGTTATCAATTATAAAATGTTGTAGTTTCCATGGATATTGAGGGGTCCTAAAACAGACTGACAAGATATACAGAAAACTTTGTATGAAGAGACAGTTACTCAAACTCTTTTCTTGTGCTATTTCCGGACGTATGACATGACCATATTTTTCCAATACACTTTATTATATCAAATTAAAAACTCAAGTTCCTCAAACAAGTCTAACTGGGCTTACAAATGATGACCATGGCAATTCTACAAATGCAGACAGTATAAATATTGGAAACAGGAGCAAGAGTAGGCTATTTGGTCCAGCTCCTCTATTCGATGTAATCATGGCTAATCCTTTGTCTCAATGCCATACTGTTGCTCTTTCCCTGCAGCCCTCAACATCTTTAGCTTCCAGAATTCTGGTTCTTTTTCTTAAATACATTCAATTATTTCAGCTCCACAGCCTTTTATGGTAGAAAATTCCACAGGTTCACCACAATCTGAGTGAAGTATTTCTTGTCATCTCACCTATCGCATATCCTGAAACAGTGAGCCCTTGTTCTGGACCACCATGATAAATATTTTCCCTTTATCCCCTTTTTTTAATCTAGTGCGTCCAGCCCTAGAATTTCATACTTTTCAATGAGACACTCCTCTCACCTTTCAGAACTCCAGTGAATATGGGTCTAGTCAACTCAATCTCTCATCATATGACAAACCTCCCATCCTAGGAACCAGTCTGATAAACTTTTGCTCCACTCCACCTATAGCAAGTATATCTTTCCTCGGGTAGGGAGGCCGAAGCAGCTGACAATACTTTAGGTGTGGTCTCATCAATGCTCTGCACAGTTGAAGTGGGACTTTGTTGCTCCTGAGAATTCAAACACCTTCGCAATGAAGGCCACCATACCATGTATCTTCCCAACTGCTTGCTGCACCTACATGCTTGCTTTCGATGACAAGTGTACAAGGTTCCTTTGTGCATCAATGTTTTCCAATCTATCACCATTTAACTAAAACTCTTACCATTTCCCTACCAAAGTCAACAAATTTAATGCTTAAAATATACTAATGCAAGTCAGTTTCAAAGTATATGGTGTTATTCACCAACAGTTTAACAATTTTAGCACACACAAACTGCTCATTTTGGCACTGAAGTCATTTATCCAATAACCTTCTTTTGTAATTCATTCATGGAATCTGGGTGTCGAGGACTGGCCAGCATATATTACCCATCCCTAGTTGCCCTTGAGGTGGTGTTGGTGAACTGTCTTGATGAACCACAGCAACCTGCATGCTGTAAGTTGATGCACTATGTCGTCAGGGAGGGAATTTCAGGATTTTGATCCAGTGACCGTGAAGGAACGTTGATATATTTCCAATTCAGGATGAAGTGTGGTTTGGAAGGGAATTGGCAACGGTGGTGTTCCCATGCATCAGCTGCCCTTATCCTTCTAGATGGAAGTGGTCATGGTTATTCATCAAGCATTATTAATCTGCAATTGCAGCTATAAGGGAATCATGATGTAGAAGCTTAAGTTGCTATTAAAAGGCCCAAGCACAGTACACGCTGATCAATTCTGCTCAGTATTGTTGGGGATTTTCCTTCATAGCTGCAGGTGAAAATATGCTCTGTGAATTGACATATTGAAAGTCACAATTCATACTACGAAACATTTAGAAACTCCGAAAATCTCGGTTCTTCTATATGGGGGTGGGAAAGAGAAAGAGGGGAAAAAAACAGACACAGAGACAGACAGACACACAGACAACAGCCTAACCTCTATCTTTTTTGGCTGATGCCAATTACAAACTATTTAGAGACTAAGTGTTTAATACCAAAGCATGAGTAAGCAGGCAGTGAAAGTCAGTCAATCTTTAAAAAAAAGTACTTTTTTTCAGAATTAAGGAATATTAATTCAATTTACAGATTTCAGATTTCATCTGAAACTAGGGCAGTATTTAAATATGTCAAACACTAAATAAGTACCAATAATTTAATTTTCAATGCTTACAAAATGGGCTAGGACTTGGCACTGCAAATACCAGTTCTTTTGAAGCGGACAGAGAAGAATTGCATCAATTCAGCAAAGGGGAATATGGGTCAGGTAATAAATTGTCAAATCAGTCTTGAAAAAGAATCTAGGCAACAAGAAGCAATAATCACATTCATTGCATGTTCTTTGTATTATTTTTATGATTAGTGCTATTTCCAGATCAGAATGCCCTTGCCTTTCATTGCTTGGATTTGTATAACTGATTCAAAATGACTGCAAGAAAATAATAAATCTCACAGTCCAATCGAATCAGACTTGTTTTTTTGGAAAGCGAGATTGTGTCTCTGGACCAAGTGTGAAATAACTTAGATGATCTCGAAAATTCTCAACTCTAGATTCACCCCTTTACCACGTGCCAGTTTTTATTGCCTCATTTGATATGGAGGTTCAACTGAATATATTTTCTGGGAAGATTGTTTATATTTAGACAGATCCTTTGCTGTATTTGTAGTATTTATCATGTGTTTTGGAAAGAACAAGTACAAAGATGAAGTTTAAAATGGATTTCCAGCGTTCAGCTACAGTCAATGAAGCTCATGTAATATTCATTAATACAGTGAAAGTTGTTAAGAGCGGAAATTATGTTCAAAACAACTTTGCTGCTCCCCATATGAAATCTCCAAAAAGATGCAATTTTTTGTCCACAACAACCACGATCATGATCAGCTTGTGTCCCAATGAAATATGACTTTCATGTATATCTCATCTCAGAGTAGACTCATAGAATAATACTGCATGGAAACAGGCCCTTCAGCCCAAACTACTCCATGCTGACTATGGTGTCCACTCAGCTAGTTCTAATTACCTGCATTTGGTCCATATCCCTCTAAACCATTCTCATCCATGGACTTATCCAAATGTTTAAATGTTGCTGTTGTACCTGCCTCAACCACTTTCTCCAGCAGCCCATTCCATATATGCACCACTCTGAAGAAGTTGCTCCTCAGGTCCTTCTTAAATCTATCCCCCCTCACCTTAAACCTATGCCCTCTAGTTTTCAGTTCCCCATCCCTGGGGAAAAAAAAACTATATACATTCATCCTATCTCTGCCCCTCATGATTTTATATACCTCAATAAGGTCACCCTCATTCT
The DNA here is from genome assembly GCF_021869965.1 of Rhincodon typus. Lineage (NCBI taxonomy): Eukaryota > Metazoa > Chordata > Chondrichthyes > Orectolobiformes > Rhincodontidae > Rhincodon > Rhincodon typus. The sequence continues at coordinate 103,807,997 of NC_063335.1, read as the reverse complement.
CTTAAGTTATGAAGTCCCATCCTGGCCAACCTCTCCCTATAACTCAGGCCTACTAGTCCTGGCAATATCCTCATAAATCTTCTTTGCACACTTTTCAGTTTACCTATGTCTTTCCTATAACAGGGTGACCAAAACTGTACACAATGAACATCGTGTATTTCAAACAGCCACAGATACTTCACACGCTCAATAGTTCAGGAGACAAGGGACAAAGGCACAACAAAATGAAAAGAACAGACATGATGCTGCAAGATGATAACGCTGTAAAGTACATTTCAAAATAATTTTACATCTGCAAACGTCACTCAAAAGCTTATGATACTTCAGTGCTGCCATAGGGCTCTAAATATTTCCAACAGTGAAGAAAATGTCTCTCTTAAATCACATCTAAAGTGATGACAGAATCACAAAGTCAAGAAAAGATTTTTAAACAGGCTTTTTGAATAGTTTGGAGGGATAAACTCCTCCTCAAATGACATGAGTAATGTATCAACCAGATTGGCATTGTGACAAGTGGTAAGGAAATTAACAACGGGAAAACCTACTTGGCCTCATCCTCATCAAATAACCCATCACATATGCATTTGTTCAGCACATCACCTCTAAGTTACAACTGCATAATCCATGGGGAGAGGAAGGCTTCTCTTTGCGTTGATGACAGCCATATTATATGATCTAAACATCATATAAATGGGTTAGATTCAACTCAAAAGTATCATAAGGCACATTTAGCAAGAAGCAGAATTATACATCATCTCAGTTGTTAAGCTCATGGCTCAGCATATCAGTCACTCAAACATTATAGTCAAGGCAGGGATCAATCCTGATTCAAAAAGGCATGGTTCAGAAGAAGCGCCGACCATACCTAAAAAACTTAAGTACCAACCTGGTGAAACTACAAAACAGGACTACAAATATGCCAAGCATGATAAGTAACACCTGATAGACAGAGAAACGTGCTCCCACCGATAAGATCAAGGGTTTGTGGTCCTGCCATATCCAGTTACCAACGGTAAAAAACAAACAATTAACAGGATCACGAGATTCAAAAAATATTTTCACCTTGATTGATAACAAAGTCCAGCATGTCAATGCAAAAGGAAAACTCAGCTGAATGTGATTAAGTGCAATTCAGAGGTGCCAAGTAGATGATCCATCTCAGCCTCCTTTTGAGGTCACCAGCATAGCACTTGTCAATCTTCAGTTAATCTGATTCAATGCACATAATATCTACAAAATACAACCAAGAACACTGGGCATAGCAAAGGCCATGGAACCTGAGAATGCTGCAAAGAAGACTTAAGTAGTAATGAAGACTAGAACTAGTTGAAACCCTAACCAAGCAATTCCTGTACAGCTGTGAGCAATTGGTTAGCTACGTCCTGTCCACAATAAATGGGACAAATCTGCTCAGTTAATTATCATTCAATCTGTCTACCCTCTCTTACCAGCAAAATGATGGAAGGTGTTGCAAAAAAGAAAATAACATTTACATAGCCTCTTCAATGTAGTGAAACATCAAGGAGCTTCATAGTGCCATTATTAAAGCAAATGAGAGAGTTTGGTGCCAATTCTTTCTTTTGAAAGGTCCTCTGACTATGAATGGTGCTACATAAAGGCCATGTCTACCTTTCTTCTAGGATCCCATAGGCCTTTAAAGAGGGTTTATTGGGGGGGAAAAAAAAAAGTGTACAATATGTTCTGAAGACTTGAAATAATTCCCTTGAAAGGTTAATTCTGATTCTGTCTCTAGAAATGCAGTGGGACCTACTGAGTATTTGCAGCCTGATTTTTATTGCTGATTTTCAGCAACTGCAGTAATTTCACTTTTAAGTTACTGAACACTACTCCATTGCTAAGTGGATGCACAAATTAGTCATCAGATGCCACTATAATTGCACACATATTTATGCTGCTAAGCTGAAGTATACTTGTCAACTAAAAACACAACAGCCAAAACCTCATACTTAAATTTTAATATCCTTTGATATAATCCTAAATTGGGAATAGCCTTAACATTCAAACTAATAATGCTTCCTGTAAGCAACAGCTCATGATGATGGGAAAAAAGTTTGATCCCCAACATATGGATATCTGACATTCATAAGTAATTTACAAATTGAGGCCAAGAACTTTTCAAAAGCAGCTAACAAACCTCATGCTTTTCTAGCAGCTGGTTTGCAACAACACAAACAGCCAAAGAATGGAGTCCTTATCCTCTCGTTTGCAAGGGGCAGGAAGACTAAATGATTGCTCAGAATAAATATTAAACAAAAACAGGATCAGTATTTTTTTCCCCCCTAAACTTTAAACATTGTTCTATCAAAGAATGTAGATTCATATCCAACAAAACAGCATTGACACTATATGTACTCCAGCAATGATTATTTGTTAAAGAAACATGGCAGGCACAAAAACATTCCCCCAGAATTAAGCATATAATACATTCAAGTACAAAACCACATCATTTATTCCACTATTGGTTTCAGGTAAGATACCACATCATTTGGAAATTTATGCCTCATGACAGCTCTCAAAACTCCAGACATACAATTTGAAATCTTACCATGCAACACTTCAGAGACTTATAGCCATCTGAGTTTATGCTAAAATTCTCAAAGTTGAAATCTTTCAGATATGGCAAAGTCAACTAATGTTTGTTCTTCTTCTGTATTAACATGTAGATCTGAACAGGCCAAATCCAGATTATAGGCTGGATCTAGTCTGGAACCCACTTGAAGTACAAGCATTCATTAGAACACCATTGTTCATTGTGACAAAGCGGAAGGGACAATAAAGGTATACCACACATTATTTATCTTCAGATGATGACTGGTTATTGTGCTTATTCAGAAGAACAATAAATTGGCAGTATGTTTAGCCTTGTTTTAAAAGGTTATGGGGTAGAAAGGATGTCATCTATCTTTCAATGTAATCTAGCCTGTTAAATATTTTCAGGTCCTCTGTACTTGGGGTTCGCTACTGAATTTGTATAAAGAATATTCCTTTACAACAACTCAGCTTTACAATTTACAAACATAATTTACAAAAAACGTCTGAATTTATCTAACACTTTATGACATGCTCAAAATATTCCTAAAGACCTTAACAGTCAATGAATTAGATTGCAGGAATTGTTGCCAGGTAAGGTAACCTGGCAAACAACTCAAAAATTCGGCACACGGCAAGGTTTACAACAGGAAGTTAAACAAATCACCAGCTGATCAAATCTCTTGGGGTGCAGACTGAAGAGTGACTGCTGGTTAGAAAACTTAAAAGATATTAACTGATTTCCTCCAAATACTGTCATGGGTTCTTTCATATGTACCAAAACAGGGAGAAATAAACAAACTTAGTTTAACATCTCATTTGAAGAAAAAGCAGCAATCCTTCAATACTATGTACACATTCAAGTTTGGGAGTAGGTCTTGAACTTATAATCTTCCAATTCAGAAGCTTGATAATTAATGAAAAAAGGTGGACCTCATTTCACTGCTAAACAGAAATGAACACTCGAGGTTATTTGCAAACAAATGAAGTTTTAATGCTTGTACTCAAGAAAGCAGCTGGTATATTTTAGATACAAAGCCATTACAAATCAAGGTTACAGTAGAATATATTTCATCAAATGCACAAACTTGGCATGTAAGTCACCATACTAAGCTTCGAAAGGGCCATCTGTTCAGGAGTTCCATTTTGCTGTCATGCTATTTGCTCTACAATTCGTGGTTGCCAAGTCTACAGCCACACGCTACATTTGCATTCTTCAAGTGATCATTGATTTTGCTTGCACACAAAGCTGGTGATAGAGCGGAAAGAAACTTCACATGCTAAAAGCTATTAATTAAAAAAAAAGTTTTTTATTACTTTAATTTTAACTTTAGAGGCATTTAACAAAAAAAGATTGTTAACAATTGAAGTCTGACAAGTTTTGACGTAAACCAGCTTTCTTTAGAGAAAACAAAAATCAACAAATCACAAGATTAAAAAACATTCTGTCTGAATGGTTCAAGTTGTTTTAAAAGAAACATGCCAGGGATCCCCATGTTCTGGAACTGTCTTATCAAAATTTAAGGATGACACGAGATCACAAGCAAAACATGATGCAAGGTACACATTTGAGCTACATACCTTGCAGGCTGTCAGGTAGGATTCATGAAGAGTAGCAGCAATAACGAAAAGTCAATATTATTTTGATGAATGAGAAAGCGGAACTCTCACTTTGTTCACTTGCATTGGGTTTCCTTCAATGGAGAGACTGGCACCATAGAGTACAAATTTTGCAGTCTTGCATGCTTTTACCTAATTGTCACAAACATACTCCCAAATTTTTGCATCACCTTGAATTGCAATTTTCCAAGGTTGAGTTGCTACAGTCAAATTAGGCACCTTGACACTTCAATCAAGAACAGTGATGAGATCAGATGTAGTCTTACTAAACACAAACTCATGCGAACATTTTGTTTCCCAAGGATCCGATTCACATTAGGACAACTTACACACTGATGCTCAGTTTGGGTTCCTCCAAGACCATTTGGCTCCACAAGCCTCAAATACTGTCTTGGTCCAAAAATGGAGTAGAGCTGAAACCCAGAGGGAAAAATGTATGACGAACCTTGATTTAAAAGGTATTTGATAAAGCATGACATCAAGAAGCCATAATAAAACAAAATCAAGTGAAATGGAGAGAAAATTCTCTCCTGGTTTTGTACTCTAGCATAAAAGGTGCTTCTGGTTGATGAAGGCCAATCACCTCAGCCGTAGGAAACTGCAGCAGGAGAGTTCCTCAGGGCAGTATCCAAGACCCAAATGTCTTTACTACCCAAGGAGTCATGAAATGGTGCTGAACGTTGATGCTTGCAGTGAACATTCCCACCTCTGACCTTTTGATGGAAGCAACATTATTGTTCAACCAGTTTCAATGACTTTTCTCCAACATAAAGGCAAAAATGGGTTGATTGCTGATGATTGCGGAATGTTCATCAGCATTTGCAATCCTTGAGATACTGAAGCAGTCTATATTCAAATAAAGAAAGACCCAGACAATATCCGTGGCAAGTAATATTTGCACAACACAAATGTCGGGCAATGAGCATCTTCAGCAAGAGAGAAACCAACTGCAGCACTTGACATTCAATGACAATTTCCCACTAACAGCCCGAGCGTTACCATTGACAAGAAAATGAACTGGCCATATAAACGGCTATAAGAGCAGTTCAAAGGCTAGGCATGCTGTCACGAGTAACTCATCTCCAAATCTAAAACTATCCACCAACTTTAAGACACAAGCAAATATGATGGAACATTCCCCAGTTCAAGAAGCTTAACACCAAAGCCAAAAGCAGCCTGCTTGGTTGGCTCTACATCCAAAAACATTCACTCCCTCCACCACCGATGCTTAGTAATGGTAATGAGTATTTTCTACAAGACACATTGCAGACATTCACAGAGGATGCTTAGACAACACTTAGTAAACAAAAAAAAAACCATCACCATCTAGGAGGACGAGGACATCTGATACATGGGAACACCACCACTTGTAACCTCCTTTCCAGACTACTCAACCCTGATCTGGAAATATTTTGATATTCCTTCAGTGTTGCTCAGTTAAAATCCTCAAACTTCATTCCTAACAGCAAAATGGGGGTACCTACTCAAAATGGACTATAGTGGTTCAAGACAGCAGCTCACAACCACCTTCGAGGGCAACTAGGGATGGGCAAAAAAAAACAAAAAAAAAAATGCTGGGCCCAGCCAGCAAGGACCACGTCCAGTGAATGAAGGAACATTATTGTCTAACCAGCTTCAGCCACTTCAGTGAAATGCTTTCCATTGTAAGATCAAAGTTGGGCATTTGGGTATGTTTGATGATGACTGCAGTGTTTCATTCCATTCACTACTCCTTAGATAATCAAATAGCCAATGCTTACATGAACCAAGACCTGGGTTTGGTTTGATGAACGGGAAGTTACATTTAACACCATACAAATACCAGGAAATGATCATCTTCCAAGAAAGTTTAACAACCTTCCCTTGACATTCAGTGGTTTACCATCACCAAATTCACCCATGTGACAGTCATAGTTTCATAGTTGATGAGATATCTAACTGGACTTGACATAAACACCACATCTACAAGACATGAGGGACTGGAGTATTCTATAGTGAGTAAAGTACATCTCAACATTTGCAAGTTTTTTGACTATTAAGAATTAAAAACTCAAAGTATGATACAAGGTCACATCAACTTGTTCCGCTCTACATAGAATGAGTGTTTCCACAATTTTCTAATTTTATTTCGGATTTGGCTCATGTTACAAATGGAATACTTTCCACTTGACTGATGGGTCAATCCAATAACATTCAAGAAGCTCAACACAAATACAAAGCAGTCCACTTGATTGGTGTCCCATCCACAACCTTAAATATTCACCTCCTCCAGCACAGTGGCAGCATGTGCCACCTACAAGATGCGCCAATGATCACTTTGTGCCTGTGACTTCTAGCACTTAGAAGAACAAGGGCAGCATTCACACAAGAACTCACTATGTCCATGTTCTTTTCCAAGTCTCTCACTATCCTGAATTGGCACTATAAAAATCATTCTTTCACTGTTGCTCAGTCAAAACTGTGGAACTGCCCAACATTACTGTGGGAAATACCTTCACATGCAGTGGTTCAAGAGGCTCATTTTCACTGCCATAATTGGTGATGGGCAATAAATGCTGGCCTTACCAGTGATGCCAATGTCATATGAATAAATAATTTCTGTTCATTAATAAAACAGAATGTTTAACCTGTGTAGGGGTATTAGGATCACTGTCATTCACATAAGGAATGGCAAATAGAATTATCGAATGCAATCCCGATATACTGCCAAAGTTACTAAATCAGACCATAATGTAGTCAGCTAGCACACAGCGAACTTTTATGAACAGAAATGTGACAATGATCAGATAAACTGATTTAGTGATGTTGGCTGAAGGATATCCAGAGTCCAAAATGTGCAGTTAGGAAAGCATTTAATGTAAACCTGATGCATATGTTGTAGTTTTGGCTACTATCTTACAATAAATGAGTCTGGGAGTCTTCAAATATAAAGTAGGAGAAACTGCTTCCATTGACAGTACAAATGGTCACAAGATGACACAGATTTATGATAATTTGTAAAATAGCAAAGGGGAGTTTTTTGTTAAATATACACAGCAGGTTGTGATCTATAATATACTGCCTTAAAGCAGATTCAATAATTAATTAAAAATTGACTTGGATAAATTATTAATAAGAAATATTTGCAGGCTTGAGGGAAGTGCAGGACAATGGGATTAATTACAGTTCTTTCAAAAGACTCAGCACAGACATGATGGGCTGAATGGCCTCCTTCCAAACCATGAAATTCTATAACTCATATTGCACATAGCTTTATTAACCAGCATTAACCAGCTGTGTGTTTGTGGAAGACACAAAACATATTTAATATTATTAAATTTAACAAGGGCTCAAGATATATAGTCAGTGGAATGCTACCTTCAAGTAATAGAATCTCAGCACTGAAATGTATACTGTAATTCACACTATTTTCACTGATGTTGCAGACTTTTGTTAAAAAAATTAATTGATGGGATGTGGGCTCTGTTGGCCAGGCCAACATTTATTCCCAATCCCCTATTGCCCTTCAGAAGGTGCTGAGTTGCCTTCTTAAAGCACTAACATCCACTTGGTATAGATACCCCTACAATATTATTGGGAAGGAACTGCCAGGATTTTTCACCCAGCAGGACTGAGTTAAACCTGATGTAAACCAGTCAGTCAGTCAGTGGCAGCTGAGTCAATCAATTCCACTGCTCATCCACTTGTGTATACATTTTATTCAGGGCTGCCCCAGGATTTTCCTGCAAGAGGGCACGTACCATTTTTTGAGTCCACGAAGAGAGTCACATTTGGGAAAACTGACTCCTCAAATGAAAACATAAATAGATTCCTTATCAAAATGTTAAGCCTTGAGATATTTTTGTAAACTTTGTTTTACTGCAAAGAATGACTTAACTATTATATCACTTTTGAGAAAGAGAAAGGGTAATCGCAGAAGGATGACAGGAAAACGGTGTGATATTAATTTTGAGTTCATTTAAATTGTCTTTTTTAAAAAAACGTTGAATAATTTTTGTTTTGTGCAAAATAAACTGATTGCAACTGGGTGAGATAAATTATGGGTCAGCTAGCATTTATTTAGCAATTAAACTCTATTTTATTTCAGCAATATATATCTGGGTCACTGGCCACCGGCCACCAAGGGCCCTCTTTAACTAAGATATCCTATTGCTGGAAAGCAATTTCAATTCAGACTGCTCTGCTATTGTCACAGTCTTGACTATGAATGGAGTCATAGTGGTAAAGTTTTAATTGTTTTTGTTAGGATTTAGACAGGGCAAAATGGCTCAGGATATTTTGGCATTGTGAAACAACAAAGTGACTCACGAACTACAATTTTCTGGACATGCTGCGCTAGACTAACAGAGGTGGTGACAGAATAGTTCAGGAAATTCCAGATCATGGAATCCTGTCACTGCTCATTCAGCCAGTCATGTACCTTCGCCAGCAGAAACCATCTGGTAGGAGCACCAATATCAGTTAATTTATACAACAAATTTGCTAATGAAGTCAATAACAATAACATTGTTTTAGGTCTTCGGCATAACAATGTACAACTATTCAATTTAAATGTTTGAGTCAATTTCATGATGGCGTTATCTATCATTCAAGGGGCATACCATAGAAACTTCAAATATTTGAAATGTATATACTCACAATCTATTGCTGTCTCTAATTTTTAAGCAGCACCAGCCAGAAATCTTGTAAACACAGTTATGCATGGTTCCTACTGTATGTAATTATTCCATCCCTTAATACAAAGTAGCACAAGAACAAATCGCACTCAAATCTTGCTTAAATGATCTCCCCACTCCCTCAAAAGTATGCATGTGATCCCTCACATGCTTTTGAGTCACTGTCAGATTTTTGTACAGTGGAATTTAAAATAATTCCTTCATAATAAGCAGATCATGCTCAGTCAACTTCTTTAACTAACCTTACAAATCAATTGTTTCAGAGATAGTAGGAACTGCAGATGCTGCAGAATCCGAGATAACAAGGTGTAGAGCTGGATGAGCACAGCAGGCCAAGCAGCATCAGAGGAGCAGGAAGGCTGAC
>NC_063335.1:103775079-103793787 GCF_021869965.1 Rhincodon typus | reverse complement strand
CGTCCTCCCTGGACTGACCTATCCCCTTCCCAACTCCCTACCTACACTCACCTTTACTGGCTCCATCCCCGCCTCTTCGAACTGTTTGTTTCCTCTCCACCTATCCTCTCCTCTATCCCTCTTCTATCCGCCTCCCACTCTCTCCCTATTTATTTCAAAACCCACTTCCCCTCCCCCTTTTCTGATGAAGGGTCTAGGCCCGAAACGTCAGCCTCTCTGCTCCTATGATGCTGCTTGGCCTGCTGTGTTCATCCAGCTCTGCACCTTGTTGTCTCTGATATATTTTCTGTTAGTTTCTGCTAACTGTAATAACTGTTTTTGCTCAGTGGGGACTTTACACCTAGGGGGCATAGCCAAAAAAAAATGCCGTTCTTGCAGGAGTCAAATTAATAAACACTTCTTTAGACCAAGATTGATGGAAGTTCAAAGATGAGCAGGTTAGGTGGACTAGCCATCCTAAATTGCGTTGTAGTGTCCAGGGAAGCACATACTACGTGGATTAGCCATGGTAAATGCGAGGTTACAGGGATAGGATTGCTCGCCAGGTCTGGGTGGGATGTTCTTCGGAGGGTCACTGCAGACTCAACTTCTTGCACTGTAGTGATTCTAAGAGTCACAGAAGCAGGCCTTTCAGCCCAACTCATCCATGCCTAGGTTTCCCATTTGCCTGCATTTGGCCCATTTTTTTCTTCCACAAGTGAGAACTAACAACTGATTTAATGTCAATTTTAAAATTGTCATTGATAGTTTCTTTTTGTTTGTCATAGGCATTGAGAGATATAGGGCAAAGGCAGTGAGGAAGAGGAATTTCTTCCGAGGGTAGTGAATCTGTGAAATTCTATAGCGTGGAGCACTGTCAAGGTTGGATTGTCAAGGATATTCAAGGCCGAGATAGATTTTTACATCAGCAAGGGAATCAAGGGTTATATAGGAGGAAAAGGCAGGAAAGTGAAGTTGAAAATCAGATCAGCCATGATCTCACTGAATTACAGAGCAACTCAATAGACCAAATGTCTTGCTTCTGATCCTCATGGTCTTAAAAAACACAAGTCAAGCAATAAATAACAAGCAATACATAAAGTCTGTAACGCTCACAACCGGCAAAAATAATGTTGATGATGATAAAATACTACTTCAATAATATAAATCCAATTTTCACGATTCTATCCATAAAATACTTAACAAATTTAGTGCAGGACAAATTTCATCAAGTTCACAGGCCCTTCAAAGCTAGTTCTGTTTTCTGTTGCAGATATTTTCTTTTTAAAGCAATTGTCTATATGTTGTAAACATCACATTCCTTTTGAGCTAAATATCCTTTTAGAAAATTGCTATATTTCTATTATTCAAAAATATTTCATTGCAATTAAAAACATCACAACACATAAATAATGACAAATGAAAAATAGCTTCTAATGGCTTCAAACCGAGATTTAGACTGGTCTTGGTCTCAAATCACAACACATTTGCTAATTAGTTCCTGGGATGCAGCTTTGCGGGCAGGGTTTGCATTTATTATCCATTCCATTTTGGACTGAATAACTGCATTCTAAGAAGGACATTCTAAAGGCAGCTAAGAGCTGACTGTGCAGCTGTGCAACTAAAGTTAACTTTAGGTCAGACTGGACAAGGACAGGTTTCCTTAGAGAACCAGTTGTGCTTTTAAAGTAATCTGAAAACTCCAAAGTCACTTATATGGATAGCATGTGCAAAATATAGTGTAATTCAACTTCTCAAACCATTAGAATGAGATTTAGTACAGGTTCTCTGGATCATTAGGTTGGTATCATTATCGCTACATTATTGTACTCGCACGTTACATTTGCTTTGTTTCCAGAAGGCATTTGAGAAGGTGCCTCACGAAAGGCGAATATAGAAAATTAGAGGTCATGGTGTAGGTGTTAAGTATTTGCATGAAAAGATAATTGGATGGCAGTCAAGAAACAGCATGTATAAATGCGTCTTTTTCAGGTTGGCAGGGTGTGAAAAGTGGAGACCTTCAGGGGTCGGCAGTGAGGCTCCAACATTTTTTTTTACAATTTATATCTAATGACTTAGATGAGGTGAACAAGAATATGATAGCTAAATTCACAGCTGATATAAAAGATGGCAAAATATATTGAAGGTTTAAGGTATTTGCAGATGCATATAGATAAGCTGAGTGAGTGGACAACAGTTCGGAAGATGGAGTATAACAAGGAAAAATGTGAAGTTGTTCAGTTTGGCAGGAAGAAATTTAACTAAAGGGAGTACGACTGAAATCTGAGGTGCAGAGGGATCTAGGTGGTTCAGTGCCCAAGTCAAATAAAAGTTGTATGCAGATATTGCACATAATCAAGGTGATAAATGGGGTGCTATCCTTTATTATGAGAGGCAGTGAATATAAATGTAAGAATATTATACATACAGGGCATTGATGAGATATTTCAAATACCATGTGCAATTTTGGTCTCTATTTAACAAAGGATGTAAATGCATTGGAGGAAGTTCAGAGAAGTTTACTAGATTAATACCAGGAATGAATGGTGTTTTTTTTAAAATTAAGAAACATTGCATAGCCTGGGTTTGTCTCCATTAAAATTTAGTAAAACGAAAGGTGACCTGATTGATGTGAATAAGATTCTGAATGGTCTCAACAAGATGGATGTGGAAAGGAAGTTTCCCCACGAGAGGAAACTAGGGGGCGCTGTTTTAAAATTAGGGGTTTCCTTTTTAGGACAGAGATGATTAGAATTGTTTTCTCTTAGAAGATGGTAGAAACAGGTTCATTGAATAATTTTAAGGCAGAGGTAAACAGATTCTCATTAGGCAAAGGAACCTAAAAAGGTCATCAGGGGTAGATATGAATGTAGATTTTGAAATGCTAACAGATCAGCCACGATCTTATTGCATTGCAAAGCAGGCTTGAAGGGCCAAATGGTCTATTTCTGCTCTCAATTCAAATGTTTGTTAATTTTCTATATCTTTATGGATAAATGCAATGTGTATTTCATGTTCTATAACATACCAAAGCAGTTCACAGGAGCTTTCACAAACTTGACATCAACAATATAAGGAGATGGACAGGCAGATGACCAAAACAGGATAAAAGTGGTAGATTTCAAGGATAGTTTAAAGGAGGAAAGAATTAAAGGGGTGAAGACGTTATGTGTGTTAGTATTCGAAGGAGCAATCACCAAAGAGCAATTAAAATTGATGATGTGCCAGAAATGGAGAGAAGCACATAATCTGAGGACTGAGGACTAACAATTCTGAGGAATGGTCACTGGACCCATAATGTTAGGTCTCTTTTTTCCCCTTCATAGATACTGCCAGACCTGCTGAGCTTTTCCAGCAACTTTGTTTTTGTTCATAATCCGAGGACTGAATGATGTTAGACAGAGGAAGGCCATGGAAATGAAGGGTTATGAAAACAAGAACAGAAAATCTCAGCATTTCATAAACAGGAGCTAGTATGGAGTAAGTGAATTCAATGGTGTGGGTGAATAGGAAGTTGAAAGATTTAGAAATCTGCCAACCCTATCTGGCCTGGCATACACGCAACTCCAGAAAAACAGCAATGTGCTTGAATCTTAACTCTCTGAAACGGCCTCCCAAATCACTCAGTTCACAGGCATTTAGGGATCAGCAACATAGCTGATCTGACCAGTAATACACACATTCCATGAAAGAATAATAAGAAAATTACAGTGCCTTTTCTTTATCTTACAGAGAATGGCACTGCAACAAAACTGCATTAAAAAGTGCTGGGCAATTTAATTATTCCATTCAGACAGTGTACGCATGACTAATATTAAGGGTTAATTGTTTTTAAGTGCACATTACATATCTTTTCTAGGTAACCCACTTCATCTCCAATCCTTTTCCAACAAATATTAACTGCTTCACTACCATGCAGTCTTCAAGCGAATTGGTCACCAGCTAATTAAATTTAATGACAACATCTTTAATTACCTAGCATACACTGCACAGTTTAATTTTTTTTAAAACTTGGTACTATGGCATACGGTTAGCAACCTCAGAAGATATGCTTGTATTTTCATAGGTGCGCATGCATCATAAAAATGTACATTTTAAGTTTTTAGATAAGCAGGAAAGCTATACAAGAAAACAATGCAAATAGTGTATAAATGTTATTTTAAAAAACTGCAGGTGTTGGAAATCAGAAACAAAAATAGAAATTGCTAGAAAAAGTCAGCAGGTCTGGCAATGTATGTGGAGAGAAAGCAGAGTTAACAGTGGGTTCCAGTGACCTTTCTTCAGAATGAATTGCTAGTTTTTCCAGCAATTTCTGTTTTTGTTATAATTATTTTTTCAGTATTAACTTCCTAGGACCGAATAGATTATTGTTGTCTTTCACGTCAGCTAGAAAAAGCAATCATCCCTGTATATCAGCAGATCAATGTTCGAAATAAAAACACTTCTCAAAGAGGGGCAAATGGTGATAAAAATTACTAGGATCGTAATACAAACTCCACCTTTTTCATTAACTGTTTCAGACTAAACTAGATTGATCAAAACTACAGGATGCCCATCAAACCCCAGATCCATACTGCCTACATTAAAAAACCTGCCCTTTCCAACTCCATAACATTGCTCAACTCCACCCTTAACTTGGCTGAACCACCTAAATTCTTGTCCATGTCAGTTTTCCCTAGGTTTGATCATTCCAATACTTGCCTGCCTGGTTTTGTATTTGTGAAATCAAATTCACCTGAATTCTGCTGCCCATAGATTATCGTCCATTAAGTCCTGTTCACCCCATTTCTATTGGTCTATAAAGACTTCCCCTCCTTCAATGCCCAAACCACACAATGATTCAAAATGAAAAATTTTATTTCTCTTCATGATCTTGCTCCTCCAATCCTGAAACCCAGTAGTATAACAGTTTTAGTTCTAGTCTAGTAATTTTTAGTTCATATTCTACCATGGGTAGCTGTGAATTTAATTAACCTGATAATATCCTACAGATTTGCACACTAGTTGACAAGTAACATGATTTGTATACTATGAATGGGAAGGAGGAACTTCAAATGAAATAAATCTGGAACTAACTGAATAATCATTTTAATGTCCAGACTGAATTACAGGGAAAAGGCAGGAAATGTGCACCAAATTAAAATTCACAGAAAACTGGTGCAGACAGTTGGGACAAATGGCCTCATTCTTTGCTATAACAATTCTGTGATTAGACTATTGTGGCAAATAAAATGTGTGTAGAATTCAAGAGTAGTGAATTTTGGGATTATACTGACATCTCAAGATTGTAGACAAAGTTTACTTACAGCGATGCATTTTTGTGCGATACCCAAAACTGAACAAATATTTAAGAAGGTGCAGACGATAAAGACTGATCCAATACAACAGGTGGCAACAGCAAGAAGCCCAAACACTGGAGCCCACTTTATTTCAGACATCTTAAAATATTCTCTGGTAAATACACAGCAAGTGTTGCACATTACCTCAAAATAAACCAATTAAAGAAAGACAGGAGGATATGAATTTGCATTAGCATAAAGGAACTTATGATACATCCTATAGGTCCCAACGCTCACCGAAGCGTAAACATTAGTTTGGGCCAGTTAACCTGAATGACTGGGTTCTGCCCAATAAAATCTCTTGAAACTAAAACTTAAAAACTGTTTGGGCTTTTCTATCCCTATCATTTATACATGCTGATTCAGTTATCACTTGAGTGCCAACGTCAAAAAAACAAAAAGCTTATACAATGTTTTGAAAGGTTATGATTCTATATAAAAATATAGATTGACAAATAGTTCTAGGTACCAGTAATGTCCAAATTGATTTCACAAAGACGGTCCCGCATAGTCAAAGGGAATAAAATTTTCAGAATGAACAGGAGTTATACTGAACTTGAAATGTTAACTTTTTGTCTCCACAGAAACTGCCAGACCTGCCAAATTTCTACACCATTCTGTGTTTGTTTCACATTTCTAGCATCCACAGTATTTTGCTTTTAATGAAGGTTAGAGTGATTTCTGAAACAGGCAATTTGAAAATATTTCAACTGTGCCTCACCTCAGGATTAGTGCACTGTACTTTCCTTGGAAGCTGATTTATAATGAATGAAAATTACAATCAATAGGTATTATAATGCACTAAAGTTAAAGAAAATACATGTAAGGATTATCTTGGCAATTTCTCATATTTCATAAAGTAAAGTGACATATATACATACGCTCCATTGGTACCCCTAATGTGTTAAATGAGCTGAAAAAAATGGGTATTACCTATTACTGAAGCATATGGTTTTGGGCAGAGAAAGAACAAAGCGCTATTCCTCACAAGCAACACAAATTTTACAACAGGTAAGTCATGCTTCAAGACAAAGTTTGCAAATATTTTTAAACAATAACATATACATGCATACAAAGATACTATATGTGCATTTTCAACAAACTATCCTTTGCTTCTGTCCAATTTGAAATGCAATAAAACTACAGGAATTTAATAAGTACATACAATAATACTTAAAGAACTACTTTTATCTTGTACAGTTGTTTTATTTGTCATGTCTTTTAAAAAGTCGGAAGAGAGGACGGCTGAGCAGAACAACCAGCATGTAGTTTAGGAACTGGTGACAGGCATCCAGCGCGTGTACCTTAATAGTTTACTAATGTCAATTATAGTATGGAATCTCAACAGTTCAATCTTTCATTTAGAATTCAGACAGATTCTGTGTCCAACACCAATTTTTAACAGAAAATACACTTAGCCATGTGTTTTAAATAGAGAACAGAAATGAAACTTACTGAGTGGCAAAATGTGGTTACTTCCTGCTCAAAAGCCGTAAAATCCTGCTGGCATTTCCTTGGAGTCTCCCCTCGAAGAAGTATTCACATTTTTTCCCAAAATTTTTTGCTTTGACAAGTTGAACATAAACAATGTGGTTTTCAAAAAAACTTATCATAAATTACATGTGCACAAGAAACATACAAATACCTCATCTGGCAAACCAGCCAAAATTGACAGAAACACACTGCACAGCTGCAATAAGTCGTTCTTTCCCTGTCTCAACTCATCCGAATGCTCCAGACTTTTCCCTTACTTTAAGAGAAAGCCCAAAAGATGCACTTCCTGCAATTCGATGTTTGCCTCTGCAAAGTCTGTGTCCAATTATCAATTCTAAATGACAACTTAGGGAGAGAGGGAGAGAGAGAAAAAAAAGAGGCCGCCTCAGTGGGGAACTGAACAGCCAGTTGGCTGTAGAACAAATCTATTAGGTCTTGTTGCTCTGGGCTAATGCCAGCACCTGGAGCAGACCAACCCTTTTCAACAGAACAGAATGTTATTCATTTTGGTACAAGTTCTGAAGTGTGTCATTCAACAAATCAGAAAAAGAAGTTCACACACCCATTTCACAGAAATACAGAAATAGGGAGGACAATGACCGGAACTTTACATTGATTTGGACAGATTCAACCTTTCATTAAAAGGAAACCTGGGATTTAATCAACTACTAAACTAGTTGGGAAAGTACATTTAGAAGCAATTAGAAAGTGGATTTAGGTATCATTTTTATTTATAATATACAATTCCCTTACAAAAAATTTGTAACTTGGATTGCCCATCCCTCTTCAGAAGGGCTTAGCAGCAACGAGTGCAACCGATTCCCCTCAAATCATATGGTAGATTCAACAGCACCAATGGCAATATTCTTGTAGGCTTAACAGGAGTGGTTTGAAAGTTGTGAACTAAGACGTTCATTTCTGTTGCAGTGCTTCTGCAATGCCTCAAGGTATCAACAGGTCACCAAATAAAAACTCAGCTGGCAAGCTCATTCATAAATGAAAAATGATGATTCCAATAAATATTAAATTTTCTAGCGTTAAATTTTCTAGCGTCAATCAGGCTATTTTTTCGGAAAACAAAAGGAAACTGTTCCACTTAAAAAGGTAACTCTTCATGCATTTCAACAATTCTATTGTCAGCTATCTGCAAAGCAAAATGTACCTATATTTCCTTTTTGGGTTTTATTTTGCAACAGAACATGGGCAGCACAATTAAACATGCATTAATCTTCATTTGGATGCTTCAAATTATTTCTTTTCATTGTGTAATTGAACTTCAGAAACACATTCATGGCTGCAATCTTCAGACTGGTTCACATGTTTCTCATTCACTCCATCTGGTGGTTCTGTTGAGAAACGTCAAAGCTAACCTAAACACAGCAAGAGCGTTTTCTTATCTACGTAAGTTTACTGCACATAAGGGCATTATGTTGACCATTATTGTAATGGACAGCAAGTTCAATAGAATGATTTGTACGCTATTTGCGTCTCAATAGGGAAGTTGTGGTTTTCGGAAAAGAAGGAAAATGTAAAGCAAAAATAAGCTATATAAAAATAATTCACAGCTTCAAGATAGGTTCTTATCAAACTGCTCTAAACTATGAATGAAGCTCGGTTTCTTTGGGTCGTCATAAGAAGTTGCATAAATACAAATGCAATATGTTTTCATGAATATGATCATGAGGGCACACGGCAGAATCAAACATGTACCCATAAAGCTGTCAAGTTGTGAACGTCTTTTAAGAAACAAAACCTGCCTTTCTTACCCATTCAATCCCAAGTCAACTTCCTGGATTCTCAACTGCCCCATCACACAGTTTCACTCAAAATATAACAGCTCAAGATAGCAACTTGGAACGCCTCACCAGCAACATCCATACTCAAAGAATTAGTAATTTTTAAAACCTGCACTAGAGTACCAGGGCATACTTCAGATTGCCTGTAGCTCAGTGCTCATTAACACTTGGAAAACCAAGTTAATAATACATTTTAATTTTCTCCAATTCAAGACAACATCTCCTTAAAATTATTTGATTGAGCACTTCAAAAAAAGCATTCCACAAATGTGTTATTCTGCAAGGCATCAGTTTGGGACAGCCAATAAAAGCATTAGCAGCACTATTTTCCTGGCAGCCAAGGAAGTTCATGTCATTTATTTATGTCTTTATACATAACACATGCACAAACACACACCCTAATATACAATAAGCATATCACAATTGGCTACCAGTACCATGGTAAGGAAAAGCTATTTTAAGTTATGATACCCCATCAATTATTATACAGCTTCCACAAGTAAACCAGATATGGTCAGGGCCAGTCTGTTCCTGGTTTTAAGGCGCACACAGCAATAAATGTAGAGTGGGGTAAACAAAAATGACTCGCATGCCTCATTTGTGCATTGGAATGGAATTCATGTTTTTGAAAAAAGGAAGGAATGTAGAGACAGTTTACGTAAAAAAAAAAAGCAGATTTTTTCTGAAGGAGGGTCTAGGCTCAAAACGTCAGCCTTTCTGCTCCTCTGACGCTGCTTGGCCTGCGGTGTTCATCCAGCTCTACACAGTGTTATCTCAGATATTACAAGAATCTGAATGCATTAATCTCATGCATCTGCAATACCTAAATATTGCCACCACCTACTTCAACATAAATCAAGGAAGATCTAGCACAGTTAAAATAAAACAGTCTTATTCCTTTCAGCGTTCAATCATTTGATTGCAAATATTACAACTACAAATCAGGTGTCTTTAGGGTAGTCCACGAACAAAGAAATTGGATAGTCTTGTGAATAGTCCATTTTCAGATCGAATATTGCAACTTTTTAAAAAATGCTAGCTGCAAAGCTTTAGTCTTCGACACAATGAAGGTTAGATGATTGAAAAAATATTGCAGTTATCCGAGTACAAGTGATAAGGTTAAGGTTATCAGCTAAAATGTATCTACAATACTTAAAAGTAGATTAAGGTTAACATCTATAGATGAAGGTAAGATCTTTGCATGCCAATTACATCTTCAAGTTTCGCTTTGAGCGTGAAGAGAATGAAACTCGAAAGTTGGATTCAACAGCTATGACTACTTCTGGAGCTGAACGGTTACTGTCTGCCTGTACAGATCAACATAGCGTCTGAAAGATAGGATTTACGTTCCTCCCTAGGTCTATTGTATGATACTTACAGGTTCCCTGGTCACATTTAGCAGAGTGACGTTGATTGCTATGCGTCATCCTTCTTATGTTCATTTTGCATGAGAACGCTCTCTATTATGTCTCTCAGGATTTTGAGAAGGGATTCTGTACTAAATAGGTTTCATAACCTGTTTTAAATCGGCTCTGTTCCCTCTAATTTTTTCTGTTGCTGTGCAACCCTCCTAGGTCCATGTGCTGCAACGACTTCTGGAATCAGAAGTCAATGCATCCACATGCCAATTGGTGAGCACAGCCCCTTCAAGCAACTGTGCAAGCACACATCTTGGAGGGAACATAAGTTAACACATCTGAAGCGAGAATGAAGTGTTGTTCAAGCAGGTAAAGTTAATAACATCGAAGTCATTTTGGTCTCTCATTCTTCCAAAGGCTTTAAATTCTCATACCTTTACAAGGTTATATTTTGTTAGCAGGGGTTAATTAAACTCTAAATATCTCCTTTGGTTGATGTTGAGATGACAATTGGCTTTGAAACTGCCCAATGTTACAGATGGTTGTCTGCTATGACTTCAACTTGAAAGGACTTTCAAAACTTAAATTAGAGGTTTTCTTTCCAAGTTACTAATTTTACAATAATAATAATGTTCAGAAATTTCTTTACAAATCTATAATATCAGAATTGTACGGTTGTGACAGCAAGAGATTTTAGAGTATACAATACAATGCAGGCAGGCATAAAGAATATGCTGTAGGACTCATCTGGATAAGCACTCAAATTCAAAGCCTGCCTTTTGTTTCACCCTTGAAAAGTTGTCCTTTATTATCCCACACAGCTGATGACTTAAGGCTGTGTGGTTTTCTGTCACTTAGCAGGGAGTGGCCAGTTTCACTCAGAAATAGGAGATAGCAAGAACTGCAGATGCTGGAAATCAGCGTCGATACAGTGCATAGCTGAAGGAATATAGCAGGTCAAGTAGTAGAGGAGCAGGAAAGTTGACGTTGAGTCAGGACTCTTTATTAAGCCCTGAAGGAGGGCCCTGACCAGAAATCAGGCTCTTCTGATGCTGCCTGACCTGCTGTGTTCCTCTAGCTCCACACTGTATTGATTCTTCACTCAGAAATAAACTCATTTGTATGCAACCGCAATATTCAATACACTAGCCTTAAGACAGACAAAACAATGCCAAGGGGAGAAAAACTCCCTCAGCCGAATGAAAACTTTATTTTTAAAACCGTTCAAAGCAACAAAAAACAAACAAATATTCAAAAGGAATATTCAAGAGGTATAATGATGTGACTGCAATAATAACATTACTACACAGTACAAGAGCATTCTTACTGTTAAATTATCTTGGACACAAGTATGGTTTAGAGTTATAAAGGAAAACAACGTCTTCAGTGCAATGTTTCATGATTGACTCTGGTTTCACATCAAAACCTTCAAACGTTTTATAGATTTCTAGGAAACTGCCTTTTCCATTATACTCCTTTGACTCCGTTATCTATCTTAAATCCAACTTCATTTGTTTCTCATTTCCCCTTTCTTTGACTTATCCTAACTTAGCAGATTGTTTGCCACAGCATCTCTCAGGCTTGGATCTCTCCAGAGAGAGTTTTCAATGCTTATTCCAGAAAGCTTCACCAGCTCTACGTTGCTCAGCTCTTTAGTTGGCACAATTTGGGGTCCTCTACATAGGTCTGTGAACAACCACAAATCAATGTGAGATCACAGGATAATAGGTTTTGGGACAGGATAAGGAATAACAGGAGAACATTGAAGAAGATCTTGCTGTCACTTACAATTATGTGAAAAGGAAGAAAAAGGTAACAGTAAACCTAGGCCCGGGAGTCCGAGGCTGGGGAAATTATAATAGGGAATCAGAAAGTGCCAGAACAGTTGAACAAATACTTTGCAGTCTTCACAGTAGAAGACACTAACAGCATTCCAAAAATATGTACTAAATAATAGTGACTGAGGTGAAATAAATATAATGTATATCACTAGAGAAAAAGTACTACCAAAACTAATAGGCAAGTCCCTTAGACCTGATGGGTTGTTTACTAGGATTTTAAAGGAGGTGGCTACAAGATAGAATATGCACTGGCAGCAATCTTCTGAGAATGCTTAGATTTTGGGAAAGTCCCAGAGGATTGGAAAACTGCCAATGTAACACTTATTTAAAAAGGGAGACAAACAAAATGCAGGTAACTATAGATCAGTTAGCTTAACATCTAATTGGGAAAATTTGTGTTATTATAAAGGATGTAATAACTGAACATTTAGAAACACACAACATAATTAAGCAGAGTCTGCAATGCATCATGAAGGGGAAATCATGTCTGACAGATTTATTTCTTTGAAGAGATAATTAGCAAGGTAGAGCCTACTTCTGTTCCTATGTCTTCCAGTCTCAAGAATCCAGGAGTAACATTGCTGGTCATTGTAGGTCAGCATGTTTGACAGATAGCTTTAGGACCAATAAGAAGAACACCATATTCCAACACCCATCACCAGGATCTCATAGTCAGTGTGGTTTTGGAATTTATATTTATTGCAAGTGCCCTTGGGAGTCTTGCATGGATCATATCAGACTTGAAACGTTAATTCTGTTTCCCTCCCTCCACAGATGCTGGCATTCTCAAGTTTCTCCAGTATTTTCTGTTTTATTTCAGTTTTCCAGCATCCGTAGTATTTAGTTTTAACCTTGAACTAAACCTTTATTAAGCTAGTTACACTGCTAGTCACTACTTGCTCTGTCTCTTATTTTTGGTATATTCTTCAAAGTGGTAAATATTTATTCTTATACGATTTCCGAAGATGTTAATCTGAACGTCCCCAAGATGAAGGTCCCCTAAAACCTGGCCCAGCAATGTGGAGTGAACCCCTAATCGTCAAGGTCCATGGGGAGACCTTAGAGGAATGTTAACCACTTCCATACCTTGGGAGTGTCCTGTTGGCCACAGCAGCAATTCACGAAAAGATCCAGCATAGTCTCCAGCGTGCTAGTGCAGGCTTTGGCTTCTTGAGGAAAAGGGTACTCAAGAACAACATCAGATCTGATAACAAGATAAGTTCAGAGCCGTGGAGGTTCCCACCTTCCTAAATGGCTCCGAGATATATGCTGTCTACAGCAGACACTTCCAGTCCGCATGACCAACACAAGACTCCCAAGTAGGTGCTCTACTCCCAGCTTCGAAATGGAAGGCCAGCCCCAGGTGGACAGATGCAGCGCTTTAGGTATACCACGAAGGCCTCACTGTTGAAGTGTGGCTTTCCCACAGACACCTGGGAATCACTGTCCCAAAACCGTCCAAAAAGTGGAGGGGGAGCATCCGAGAAGACACAAAGCACCTTGACACTTGCCATCAGGAAACAGCGGAAGGCAGGCAAAAAAAGTAAAAGGAGCATGCTGCTACACCAACGTCTCACCCACCTCTTCCCGGGACCACCATCTGCCCCAAATGTAACAGAGCCTGCAGAAGCCCCATCGGTCTGTACAGCCATTTATGGACTCATCCTGAGTGGAGAGAGTTATCCTCGTCTGCGAGGGACCGCCAATGACGATATTAATCAAATATAGTAGCACAAGTCCAACATTTACATTCCCTCACGTTGTTGGGGAGGTGACAAAAACCATTACAAATCAGGCATGAAAAATACATAAAACAAAGACAAGGAAAGCAATAGGAAAATTACTACCCGCGAACCTACTGAGAACGGCTGAAAATAACTGCTCATCACTAAGTACGAAATGCTTACAAGTAAAAGGAAAAAAACCAAGCATCTTTAAAAAATCAATAATGGCTTTTTAATCTTTGTCTGCTCTAGCTTGGATTCTAAAGTAACTCATTCTCTCATTGGAAAAATAGAATGGAAAATTGCGCTCCAACAACTGTAACCTCGTAATGATATTTAAGAGTCAAAAGCCATCCATCTTAATAAAAACACAACTGATTTACCTATTATTTATTTTCTAAGAACTTTGTTCCTTCTGGAATTTGAAATCAAAATAAGAAATTCAACAACTCTGTGACTTGGTAAAATATATTACCAACAGGTAACTGTTAGGCCAATAGAAATAATCCCCAAGGGGCTATTAGGATTATTCCTTTTGCAAACCTATTTCTTCCTCTGTCTATGAGACACACACATTGTGAACAAAATATTGCCACTCAGAAGTCAAAAAAATTACTCATTAAAACAATTCATTTATTATTTGCTGTCCAAAGTGAAACAGAGGCATTTTCCTAATTGTCAGTACTTCTGATGTCACATTCCAAGAACCAGTCCGCATTCTAATGTTTCACTGTTGGAAGCAAACATTTGCTTACCTCCACTGTGACTCATGATATCTACTAACATGCACGGTTTCTGAACTTTCAAAGAAATCAAAAACACGTATGTACTTAAACAGGTAATAATAACAAAGACCACTTATCTGATTTTGCATCAAATAATGAAGTGTTTTTAAATCATGATTCAGCTCAATATTGCTTCTGTAATTATGTTGATGCACAACAGGTTAAAGAACTGCTCTCTCAAATATCATGTAACCAGCTGAACTTGCAGTTAACTAAACAATTAGACTGGCTGTTGTTGAGCGTTTGCCACAGGAGGAATCAAGCATCCCATACAACTAAACACCTTGCAAAGCCTGTTCAAAGATACTTTTGAATGTCAGCTCCTTTTGTAGTTAAAGCTGCTTACATTCAGTAGGACTTGATAGGTTAAGTAATTTCTAACAAGTTTTCTTTCTTCAAAACACCGAGTTAACCTGAAATCTCTTCGGATTGTTAGTTAAACCCAAGTTGTGCCAGCAATAATGGAAGGTTTAAAAGGAGATCTAAACTGTCTGCACATACCCTAGCCCAAAAATCTCCTGTCCACTTATCCCATTTACTTTTAGAACATATTTGGTCTTGACATCCCAAGTGCAATGTCACAAAATGCTGACTAATATAACAGAGTTAATTTATGAACTTAAAAAAGATAATGGATAAGTCATTAGAAATAAAACTAAAATACTGCAAATGCTGGAATTCTGAAACAAACAGAGTACTGGAGAATCTCAGCAGGTCTGGCTGTTTCTATGGAGAGAGAAACAATTAAAAGTTTCAAGTCTGCTATGACTTCTTCAGGCCAACTGGACTACTGCACAGAGCTTCAAGTATCCCACTTCAGACATGGTACAAGTCACAAAACGTACCCAAAAAAAGTGATATTTAAAGCAAGAAAATAAAGCAAAAAAAAAAGAATTGGATTATAGAATGACTAAATAGACATTCCACATCATTTATGTCCAAGCAACTTAAGTTTAGCTTTTATTATTTATTTTCCCTAAAAACTTGCTTAACTCAATCCTAGTTAAGTTCAACACAGCAATATTTAATATGACAATGAAAAGCAAGGTCAAAATTCATCAGCCATCAATTGACTGAATTCCCAACCTGTAACGTATGCTTACAAGAAGGGATGGGAAAATCTGATGGAGAATTTTGGCTACTCATCGTCCTTTTTGAGGCTAGCTAAGAATGATAGAGCTATAAAGTTGACATCAGTTATTCATCAACTTCAGAATTAATGTAGTTGAAGAGATTGAAAAAGGGGCAGAAAATGAGACAAACTGATTCAATTCAGCACCTTCAAAACTACAACTCCATTATTTAATTACATGACAAAGAGTCTATTCAGCCCACAGTGACTCAGTCAGCTCTTGCAAAAAGCAATTAAACTAGGGGAAAAAGAAGGGGTTTGAAGGCATTAATTGCTACAGTTCATACCAATATGCAGAAAGACCAAGCCAACATCCAGGCTTAAGCAAATAAGGAACAAATTAACTCATGCCCAAATGACAGTGTCCAATGTCCAATGTCCAACAAGAGAAAATCTAACTTATCACCCTTTTGACATTCAATGGCATTATTGTAATAGAATTCTCCAGCTATCAACATTCTAGGATAACCATTAATCAGAAACTGAACTGGACTAGCTATAACAATATGGTAGCTACAAGAGCAGGTCAAAAGCTAGGAAATCTGTAGCAAGTAACTCACCTCCCATCTCCCCGATATCCATCCATATACAAGGTACAAGTCAGGACTGTGATACAAAACTCTCCACTTGCTACTCCAACAATATTCAAGAAAGTTGACACCACTAAAGCAGCTCACTTCATTTGTACATTGTCCACTACCTTCAATATTCATTCCCTTCAATACCAATGTACAGTGGCAGCATTGTGTACATCTACAGACGCACTGCAGAGATTCACCAAGGCCTTTCCAACAGTATGTTCCAAACCTGTAATCTCTATCACCAAAAGGACAAGGTCAGGAGATGCATGAAAATACTATTACTTGAAAGGTACCCTCCATCCTGACTTTGAACTGATGTAGGAAGGCTTTCTTTCAGAAATGTAAGACCCTGTCTGAGCATTTGGTCCCTAGCAGGCTTTCCTCCAACTCAGCTCAATGAAACAAAACCTCTCCATGCCAGGGTCTATAGGAGAGCAATCATTTATCAACAGTCGAACGATTTCTCGGAAGCTTTGTTTAAAATAAAAACTCCAAATTCCAGTGAACTTCCAATTACCTCTTTTAAAGAAACCACTCTAGGTATGTACACAAAACTCAGATTGCTTTTTGCAAAATTCTTCAAAACGTATGTCCTCTGTGAATATTAACAATAATACAAAAAATAAGGCATCTTTCTAACACTAGACACAGAGTCATACAGCATGAAAACAAACCATTTGGTCCAACTCGTCCGTGCTGACTGGACATCCCATCAAGCCTAGTCCCATTTGCTAGCATTTGGCCTGCATCCCCCTAAACCTTTCCTATTCACATACTCATCCAGAAGCCTTTTAAATGTTGTAAAAACCAAAAGAACTGCAGATGTTGTAAATCAGGAACAAAAACAAAGTTGCTGGAAAAGCTCAGCAGGTCTGGCAGCATCTGTGAACGAAAAAACAGAGTTGACGTTTCGGATCTGGTGACCCTTCCTCAGAACATTTTAAATGTTGAAATTGCACCCACCTCCAACACTTCCTCTAGCAGTTCATTCCACAGGCACACCATCATCCATGAAAAAAAGTTGCCCCTTTTAAATCTTTCCCCTCTCACCTTAAATCTATGCCTTCTAGTTTTGGACTCCCCCATCCTCAGAAAAAGACCTTAGCTATTCACCCTATCCATGCCCTTCTGATTTTATAAACCTTTATAAGGTCACTCCTCAGTGTCCCACAATCCAGGGTAAAAAGCCCCAGCCTAGTCAGCCTCTCCCTATAAATTCAATCCCTCCAATCCCAGCAACATTCTTGTAAATCTTTTCTGCACTTCTCAAAGTTTAACATCTTTCCTATGGAAGGGCGACCAGAATTGTATGCAGTATTCCATCCCAACTCCTACACTCAATGTTTTAATCAATGAAGGCAAGCATGCCAAACACTTTCTACACCAACCTGTCTACCCGCAACTTCACTTTCAAGGAACTTTGCACCTGCACCCCTGAGGTCTCTTTGTTTGGCGACATTCCCCAAGGGCCCTTCCATTAACCATATATGCCTGCCCTGGTTGGTCTTACCAAAATGCAATGCCTCACATTTATCTAAATTAAACTCCACCTGACACTCCTTGGCCCATTAGCCCAGCTGACCAATTACACTGTTTTACTTGCATAGAAATCTCTCCCACTAATTGATATTTACGGGACAGTTGAAATTTTATTTTCATACATCTTGGCAGCAGCAAAGTACCTATCACTGTAGCTCCAATTCTAAATGGCAAACATGAACAAATTTGTTTACTCGTTCATGTTGTGGGCTGCCAAAAACACCTAGATCATCAATTCCTTACTGTTTCGTGAATTGTTTCCTGTGCATGGAATGTAACTTTTTTTAAAGCATTAAATAACCTACAAAGATAACTGGCTGAATATGTAACATTGCATTCATATAAATCCAATCAAATCTTTTTAACATTTTTCCTCAATCTGAGCTTTACATTCTCTTTCAGACTTAGCATACAGATACACAAGTGCAATGGAAAATAGATAGCCCACAGATTGAGAAGTTACTAGTTTTTTTTTTAGAAAGTTCTTAGAATTCTGCTAAACTACTGGAGACTCTACCTGTTTAAAATTGGGCAATAATGATCATCTTTAGTTTGATTTCCACCTGTCAGCTGCAATTGAAATTTTCAGTCCCAGAACAGATTCTTCTGGGATACTAGCCAAAAATCAAGGCCAGACAGCTGGAGGGGAAATAGGCCAGGATGGTGAGCACGGGGCAGGAAGTTTGGCCTGCTGGCTGAAGTTTAGATCCAAGCAGCCAGATCTATTGTATTACTAGCCAAGCAGGAAACTGATCAAATTTTTATAGTAAAGCAAACCAGCTCTATTGTGAACCTCCTCCCCAAAGACCATAGCTTACATCAGTGGGGCCTTTAAGGGAGACAAGAGGAAGCGGGGATCTTACAATATACGTCAGAACAACAGTATTCTGGGTCATGAGTTGAAAGCTGCAACAGCTTCTTTTACTGTAGGCAGATTATGTTACCACAAATTAAATCGTAATGTATTATTGTGCATTTGCATCATCACTAGCCAGATGGGTGTAACACTTTACAAACTCAAAGTTATAATAAGCCACTTCAAAACTGGGATAACAAGGTGTAGAGCTGGATGAACACAGCAGGCCAAGCAGCAGAGGAGGAAGGCTGACGTTTCGGGCCTAGACCCTTCTTCAGAAATGG
>NC_063335.1:103764419-103774679 GCF_021869965.1 Rhincodon typus | reverse complement strand
CACCTTGTTATCTCAGATTCTCCAGCATCTGCAGTTCCTACTATCTCTGATACCACTTCAAAACTGGCGTTGGCCACATTCTCAATATTAATTATACAATTTCACTTTTACTTCATAAAGGTCAAAAAGGCAGACTGTAGCAGTAATTGCCTTTTATCCATTCTTATAAACATGACTTTCACTTAAACAGCACCATGATAAGATCATATGATTAAAAAAAAGAGCACGAGTAAACCACCTGGCACATCAAACCTGTTCCGTTACTCATGGCAGATCAGATTGTGGCATTAACTCTAATTTGCTGCCTTCCTCAACAGTTAAGAAGTACTTAGATGTACTCTTGAAACACCAGAGAAGGCAAGGCTAGAAAAAGTGCTGGAAAAATGGCGTTGGAATCGATTGATGTTTAACAAGCAGTTTGGATATGATGGGCCAAAGTTGGGTCTGAAAGTTATGTTTCAATAAAGGCTACCTCTCATTCTTCTGAACTCCAACAAGTATAGGCCCAACCTAATCCCTTTACTGTAGGAATCAGCTGGGTGAACTTCTCTGAACTGCTTCTAATGCAAGTCAATCCATCTTTTGCTGACATTGCATAAATGGAGATTACACAGCTAGGGAAGGCTGGAGGGAATTTGAACCCAAGAATTATAAATTAAGTAGAAATGGGGGGGTGTGGAGATGATAGTGCTAATATCTCAGGACTAGAAATTCAGAGACCCAGGCTAACAATCAGACAATACAGACTCAAATAGGTAGCTAGTAACACAAAAGAAGATTGAAAGCATGTTTTTGGGAGAACAAAGAAATGGCAAAAGAACTAAATAGATACTTTGCATTAATTTTCACAGCAAAAGACACCAATAGCGTACCAGAACTTTAACAGAATTGGGGGCAGATGTAGGTGTAGTGACCATCACTAGGGACAAGGCACTGGGGAAGCTGAAGGTGGATAAATCACCAACCCAGAGTTCTGAAGGAAATAGCTGAGGAGATTGTTGTGGCATTGGTGGTAATCTTTCAGGATTCACCGGTATTAGGGAAGGCCCCAGAGGACTGAAAACTGGCTAATGCAAGCTTCATACTTTCCACTCTATCCATGCCATTCACAATCTTATAAACTTCCATCAGGTCAACCCTCGACCTCCTGCGTTCCAGTGAAAACAAACCCAGTCTATCATAGCTAAAATCCCCAATGCCAGGCAACATCCTGGTAAACCTTTTCTGTACCATCTCCAAAGCATCCACATTCATCTGGTACTGTGTTGACCAGAAGCGGACTGTGAAATAGATCAGCAAGCCATATAGTTCAAGGATAATAACGCGTGGGCAAATGGTTGCCTTATCAATGACACCCACATCTGAAGAAAGAATAAAGAATAAAGAAAAAACAACATTAATCAAATTAGTGTCAGACCAAGAGCCCACATTAGCAGCTCACCAACCATTTGTAAATAAATAATGAAGAGTCATTTGAGCTGGTTAAAAGCTGGTACATGCAGGCAGGTGGGAATAGAATGTCTACTTTGTTTAAAAAAAATTAAAATGGTGGAAAGAAAGTGTGTGGGCATCTTGCGCACTCTGGAGAACAAAGTACTCCTATTTTCTTCTTATTTGCCTATTCTTCACTATTCACACCTAATCTCCTTCCCCCGGTGAGCAAATGCTCCTTGCCTAATGCTCTGAGTTACCTCACACCAGGATCCATCAGGCATCCTTTGTGGGCCAGTGTGCAGTACTGGCAGCACCAATATGAAGCTCTAGTGCTGCCTGGTCTATCGAAGCTGTGGGTAAATCAGAGTACCAGTAGCTCCAGAGGGTGGGAACTTTCTCCCCCGTGAGAGGAGGAAGTTTGATTCTCTGGCCTTCAGATTATCAGCAACACATGAAAACAGCTCGCTCCTCAGCCATACAGTCCACGAGCTCACCGCCAACTTTGCTTTTGGGGCTGGGCAGCAAACAACCAAACGCTGCCCTCTCTGCTCCCCATAATTTTCTGTCCACATCAGAAAGCAGAGTTTGGGAAGAGTTCAAGTTTAACTGAGGGTGTTTGATGGGAGGTCAACCAGCAAAATATTAGTGACCTCAAGCCAGCTGATCCAAAGCAAGGGTGGATATCACAGAGGAAATAGACTCCATCACCAAGACAGACTGTGGTTGGAAGCTCCTGTAAATAAATAAGATGCCACAGTTTCAAAAGTTGTGATTAAGTCTTGGACAGAGAATGACCAGGGACAAGGATGGGATGAGTGAACAAAAAATTACATTTGTGGCAAGGAGCAAAGATAATACCTTCAGACATTTCCACTATTCATCTGGAAGAGGTTTCTGCACATCCAGGACTACACAGATGGTGGACAAGCAAAATTTGACAGAGAGGTCGTTACAAGGCAGAGCTAAGTTTTGTCAGCATATTATGGGAGCCTTTCATTATGCTTTTAGATGACGTTGCCAATGGGCAGCATTTGATGAGTAGTGAGTTGGGGGAGGGGTCATGCATAAAATTAAGAACAAGCTTTTCAACTGATCAAGCCTGTTTTAGCAAATCAGCTGTGGCTATCCATTTCCCAGTTTGTAAAATCATTTCATTATCTCATAAACCAAAGAGATTTATTATGTTTAAAAAAGTAAAGACTGAGAAGGAATACAGCACAGTGGCTCAGTGGTTAGCACTGGTGCCTCACAGCGCCAGGGACCTGTGTTTGATTCCACCGTTGGGCAACTGTCCGTGTATAATTTGCACATTCTCCCTAGTGCTTATTGGATTTCCTCCTGGTACTCCGGTTTCCTCACACAGCCCAAAGGTGTGCAGGTTAGATGGACTGACCATGCCAAATTGCCCATAGGTGTCCGGGAATATGCAGGCTAGGTGGATTAACCAAGGGAAACGCAGGGTTACAGAGATAAGGTAGGGGGTTGGGTCCGGGTGGAATGCTCTTCAGAAGGTTGATGCCAATTTGATGGCCAAATGGCCTGCTTCTACATTGTAGGGATTCTATATTTAATAAGAGGGAAAGGTAAGATGGAGGGGGGAAAACAAGGAAAGATAAATTAGATTTATTTTAAATTTGACTTTAGAACCTCCCAAAAAATTCCAAAACCGACAGAATGAGAATCCATTGTTGTAACAGTTAATATTCCATGCCAGAGAGATTAATTGCCTGTCATTAACACTTAATTTTTAAGTGTTACTTATAGCTGTTATGCCAAGAACTTCTGTGGAAAGTTTAAATGGGCAATTAATTGACACGGTAGCAAATTCCTATTTAAAAAAAGCATAATCTTAGGACAAGGTGTTGTTCTTGTGATGTTCAAAGTAGAATAGCAAACTTGGATATAACGCTGGGATGTACCCACTTAAACAAGTGCCTGCTCATAAATGGTGCAGTAATTTCAAGCTATCAAAAAATAGTAGTTATGGACCATCAGCCTAGGAAATCTTAATTGGAAATTCTGCCACACAGATATTTATTCCAGTTAACAATCTGAGCATTTTACTTTACTCCAAACAAACCCTAACTTGACCCCAAATAAAACATGATACTGTCTTCTTGCGCTGAATAAAGATTGGAGTATAACATAAACTTGGTACATAACCTCTGGATGAGCAAGAGATTTCTTCTCATACAAAATACGCCGTTAAAACACAAAAAATTTAATAAAGGAACTCTGCATACTGATAATGACAATTCCAAGTTACTCAAATGAATTAATCTGACAGAACTTGTGAAATGTTGATAGCTTGCTAGGTCTTTGATTTTAAAAAGTTATTCTCCTTATCTAAAGACCACAAAGAAGTACAACATGCTGCACACTACAAGAAATGTGTTTGAATATTATAAACAAGCGATGCTGCCAAACCTTCAATTCTGGGGATGAGCCAGAATAACTATCAGCGTGCGTATGCAGGGTACAAGGTCAGACAAATTTACTTCCTTTCCCGTCATTAATATCATTACTATTGCAAATGTCTTACGTTCACTTTACAAGGCTGCATGGACTTAAAATCAATGAAGAAGAGATTAGAACTTGCCCACTTTCTAGCAATTAGAGAAACTCTAAGTTATCTGCTTAAGTTATATATTTTGTTCAGAGCGTACATTTTTTAAAGTATAAAGCCATTTATAAATCTGTTATTTAATGGGTCCAGCCACATTTAAAATATCAGCATTCTACCAATTATGCATGAAGGATATGCACCAAACCCATTGGAGATGGAGATGGAGGCAAATTCCTATGGTGCACTTTTGCTGAAGGGACCAATTCATGAGTAATAAGTGCTGTCATAAGAACCTTGTAGGATGGTTATCAGGGGTCATTAATTTCAGTGATGGCAACATTTCTAAAGTTACAGTTCTCACTGATAGTAATGGCAGCATGCACCCACTCATGTGATGCTGCCATAATCTTCAAATGTCAGGTCCTTAAAAATCATAGCTTTCAGCATCCCACTGTCTCCTTGTTCCGTAAGAACATATGAAATAGGAGCTGGAGTCGGCCAGTTGGCCCCTTGAACCTGCTCCTCCATTGAATAAGATCACGTCTGATCTTTCTAGGGACTCAACACCACTTACCTGCCCACTCACTATAACCCTTAATTCCTTTACTGTTCAAACATCTATCCATCCAATTACTTTATTATACAGAAAAATGCTCAGGTTTGTATCTTGCTTTCATCCTGGGAACGTGCGCCAGCCAGTAAAGTTACTTCTGTTAGGCGAGTGCCAACATACTTAGAATCATAGAATCCCTACACTGTGGAAACAGACCATTCTGCCCATTGAGTGCATACCGACCCACCCCTACCCTATCCCTGTAAACCAGCATTTCCCATGACGAATCAATCTAGCCTGGCCAATCCACCTAACCAGAACATCTATGGACTGCGTGAGGAAACTGGCGCAGCCATGCAGATGTGAGGATAAGGTGCAAACTCCACAGAGACAGTCACCCGAGGCTAGAATCGAACCCAGATCCCTGGGGCTGTGAGGCAGCAAAGCTAACTACTGAGCCAACACGCTGCCCCAATTTGCTTTCTGCCTCCATTATGTAACTATGAAAATATCAGAGTTAATTCGTATGTTCATAGGCACACTATCTGTATGTTCCCAAGTTCTCAGTGTTGACTTCCAAGAGTCATTTAAGCCTTGAATCAAGTTTTTGCTCCCTATTTATGTGCCTTGCAACTTCAATTTGTAGCAGTTGTCCATTATATCTAATTTGCTGAGCAAGGAAATTAAAGTAGTAAGTCAAATAATTAACTATTATTTTCCACAGACAATATCAAGTGTACAGAGCAATACTATACTGTAGATGAAACTTCCAGTTTTCTATTTTATTTCAGTGAAATCTCAAATTGACAGGTAGTTGCTATAAAAAAAGTTGCATGGTGGTCATTTTAAATACTAGCCATTATTTCATACATTGGTTTTTTTTGCAATCTAACCCACTTTTTCAGAAAATGCAAAAATCAAAGCATTGCTCACAAAAGCAAGATCACAGGAGTTAATAATAGTCATATTTAACCTCGCACAACACCATACTTTAAAACAAAAGTACAATATAAAGGTCATGAAGTACTTCCAAACAACTTTCGGAAAAAGCACAGCTCTCTTCACATTTTATATTCTTCTAGAAATATCAATT
This sequence comes from Rhincodon typus, assembly GCF_021869965.1. Classification (NCBI taxonomy): domain Eukaryota; kingdom Metazoa; phylum Chordata; class Chondrichthyes; order Orectolobiformes; family Rhincodontidae; genus Rhincodon; species Rhincodon typus. The sequence goes on along the minus strand of NC_063335.1, from coordinate 103,769,033 downwards.
TCACTACACTTCCAGTCTATAAAATAATAAAATGCAGTGCAAAGCTCAAAAGTGGTAACGAAAAGATTCTATTTCACAAAAACAAATCCACTCCAGTCCAAAAGACAGAAATGAACAGATCTGAAGTGATTGAAAATTCATAATGCAACACTGAAAGCCATCATACTTTCAGCAATACATGATGAACTTTTCAAATAAATCAGATGACTCAAATTTAATTTGTACATTGCCCATACAGTCAATTGCTATGCCAAACAAACTTTGGAAAGTACAACAGTAAGGGAGGTCTAATACATATTTTCTCAGACTACATGTGAACTTTGAAGTGCCCTGGAACCTTGCCTAAACCACAGCTTGGAATCCACGTCCCCATCTGCAGAATGAGAAAAGGTCCACATGGCCAATTTCTGACCTCAAACAAGGGGAACCACTAAAAAGGATACTGAACATAATTACTTTGGCTTGAAGGGAACTGCTTGCGGAGTTCTCATTTTCAGCTAGCTAAGGTCATGTGGAAGCATTTAGAAATAAAGGTCTCATTGGGGAACCATTGCCATGTACCAGTCTTGAGAAAGGCCTTAGATTAATAAGACCTTCAGTCGTTGGCAAAGAGTCACAGAGTAACATTATTTGTTACAATATTACATTTACGTAGCAGTGCATCCAAGGATACCCTCTCCTTCATTTCCATAAGTTTATGGGATGTTACAGTTCAAAGATTACTCTATCATTTAAACATTTTTTCAATTAACCTATTTTTCTAATCAACCCGTTCAGAGATGGCACAGGCAGTACTTGAGCCTAGGCCACCTAGCCCAGGGGTAGGGACACCAACACTGCACAACTCCTATAATTTATTGTACTGTTTCTTTAACAGCACAAGCATCCAAAATTTTTAATCTAATTCACATTTTAAATCTTAACCAATTCTGTGCATTTTTAATCTACCTGCTTTATTTCAAAATATGCTTCCGTTTATTATTTTGAAAGGACATTCCAGACCTCTCCTTGCATTCCTTTGGTATAACCTTGCAAGTCATACTGTCTAGTTAACTATTCCCTGACCAGAAATGACTTCCTTTAATATCCAGATTGATTCAAAGAACAGTCCCTAGTTCTCGTTTCTATCATCCTAGCAAATCCCTATTTCTCCACTGTCTTGAAATCCTTCACAATAGAAGGTGCAAAAAAAGTGCACATAAATATTGATGTAGTTAATGATTCATACAAGTCTGTCACTTTATGTGCTTTTAATCACCCCTCAAAGTAGAGCATGAGAGTTTTTTTTTAAGAAATAAATGTTTATTGAATTTTTCCCCAAGACGAAAATCAGAATATTTGAAACTGCATTTCTCATTCTTCTATTACTTTCAGGTGCTGCCATTTAATCTACGGGGTGGATTTAGTGGTCAGTAGTTAGTGTTAATACTGAAAACAAAAAATACTGGAGATCACAGCAGGTCAGACAACATCCATGGAGAGAAAGTGAGCCAATGTTTCCAGTCTAGAAGACTCTTCAGAGCTGAGGTGAAGAGTGGAGGGGGCAGCATTGTGCAATAATGGGTGTATGTATGTGTGGTGGTGGGGGGATTGGAGTGCTGGGGGTGAAGTGTGCCATAAGACCCCCAGTCCATGACAGTATTGGTTAAAAAAAAAGTCCCACCTTCACAACCCTCCAGTGAGATGTGTGGTGATTTCACCGAGATAAATAGGGTAAACTTCAAACATGATTGACAACTCAAGACTGGGCATCAGAATTGTACTCCACCGTAGGATATCATCCATTCAACCATCACCATCAAGACAGAGAATCAACCCTGGTTCAATGGGAACTGAAAGTGGGCATGCCAGGAGAAGCACCAGGCTTATCTAAAAAATGAGATGTCAACCTGGTGAAGCTACCAAAAAGGATTACTTATGTACCAAGCAGCAAGTAATAGAGCCAAGTGATCCTACAACCAACAAATCAGATCTAAGCTCTGCAGACCTGCTACATCCAGCCAAAAATGGCCATGGACAATTAAACCACTCACTGGAGGAGGCGGCTCCACAAATAATCCATCTACAACAGTGGAAGAGCCCAGCACATCAGTGCAAAAGATAAAGCAGAAGCATTCGTAACAATCTTCAGCCATAAGTGCCAAATGGATGATCTATCTCAGCCTCCTCCAGTGGTCCCCAGCATCACAGGTACCAGTCTTCAGCCAACTCGATTCACTCCACATGATACAAAGAAATGGTTGGAGGCACTGGATACTGCAAAGGTTACAGGCCCTGATAACATCCAGCAAAAGTATTGAAGACTTGTGCTCCAGAATTTGTGCACCACACCCATAGCCAAAATCTTCCTGTACAGCTACAACACCTACCTGACAGTGTGGAAAATTGTCCAGGCATATCCTGTACACTTTGGCAGTGAAAAATGAAATACCCCACAAACAGGACATTTTGTGCCCTTGCCAAGTGTTGTTCAACATGGAGGAGTACTGATTCATCAACCAAGGGAGAACGAAATGAGATAGATAATCAGGTTTCCTCGCCTCACCTGAAGCCAAGGGACTTCAAGGGGTCCGGAGTCAATACTGAGGAGTCCCAGGGCAAATCCCTCCCAGCTGTATATCACTGTGCCTCCACCTCTGCTGGGTCTCTCCTGCTGGTAGGACAAGACATATCCAGTGATGGAGATGGTGGTGTCTGGGACATTGTAAGACATAATTCCGTCACTATGACTATGTTAGGCTGTTGCTTTACTAGTCTGTGAGAAAGCTCTTCCAATTTTGGCAATCGTACCCAAATGTTACTAAGGAGGACTTTGCAGGGTCGATAAACTCTTCTGCCATTGTCTTCACAAACAAAACAAATTGCTGGAAAAGCTCAGCCGGTCTGGCAGCATTTGTGAAGAGACATCAGAGTTAATGTTTTGGGTCTGGTGACCCTTCCTCAGAAATGTTAACTCTGATTTCTCTTCAGAGATGCTGCTAGACCCGCTGAGCTTTTCCAGCAATTTCTGTCTTTGTTTCCGATTTACAGCATCTGTCATTCTTTCAGTTTTTATCTGCCATTGCGTTTTCCAGTACCCAAGTTGATGTTAGGTTTCATTTCTTCTTTTGAGACTTCATAGTGATTGATAAAACTGTGTGGCTTGCTAGACCTTTTTAGGGGGCAGTTGAGAGTCAACCACAATGCTGTGGATCTGGAATCATTTGTAGACCAGACCAGGTGAGGTCGATGAATGTCCTTCAGGGAAGGGAATTTGTAAGCCAGATGGACTCTTCTGACAACCAACTGTCACTTTATGGTAGATTCTTAATCCCAGATTTTTTTAAAATAGGAATTTAAATTTCATCATCTGCTGAGGAGCCCCAGAACATTAGCTGAGTCTCTGGATTAATAGTCTAGCGATAATCCCACTAGGCCATCACCTTCCCCTTTAGCTTCCATCCGGAACTATACTTGCCATTCCTTCACCATCACTGGATCAATATCTTGAAACTCTCTTCCCAGCAGTACCATGAGTAACACCACAACAGTTCATGAAGGGAGTATACCATCACCTTCCCAAGGGCATTTAGGGATGGGCAATAAATGCTGACCCACTTAGTTTGATGGTGAAACAGCCCAAGTTTATTTTTACATTCATATGTAAAGAATAGATATATTAAACAAGATATTTTAGGATTGACTCATCATCCACGAATTAAAATAAATGAAGTAAGTACAGGGGCATAACAGTACCTATAAATCATTGAAGACCTTTCAGATCAAACAGTGATTACAGTCCATCTACCTCATGCTGGCTTTCTGTCATGCAACTCAGTTAAGTCTCATTCTCTTGGAACCTTCCCAGTTTAACTCCCTCAAATGCCTACTGACTTTCCCTATGAAATCATTCATCATTAACCCATCCACGAATGCTTTTGATAGGGAGTTTCAGCTAATTTGCATACATTGCCAAAGAAAGTTCTTACATCTCCTCTGTCTCCTGCAGAAAGTCTTAAATCAGTAACCCCTAGCTTTGTATCACATCTAACAGATAGGCAGACAGCACAGCGGCTCAGTAGTCAGCACTGTTGCCTCACAGCACCAGGGGCACGGGTTCAATTCCAGCCTCAGGCAACTATCTGCGTTGAGTTTGCACATTCTCCGTGACTGTATGGGTTTCCTCTGGCTGCTCCGGTTTCCTCCCACACAGTCCAAAAATATGCAGATTAGGTGGATTGGCCATGCTAAATTGCCTATAGTGTTCAGGGATGTTTAAATTAGGTGGATTAGCCATGGGAAATGCAGAGTTACAGGTGTAGGGTAGGGGGATGGTTCTGAGAGGGATTGCTCTTTGGAGAGTTGATGTGGACTTGTTGGGCCAAATGGCCTGTTTCCACACTGCAAGGCTTCTATGATTCTTCATTAGATTTTCTAAACCTGTCATGATTCTGTACACCTCTTTCAGAACTTCCTTCATCCCAAAATGAACTACAACTTTGGCTCAGAAGCTCAAGATCCTGAGTTTAAATCCCACTCCAGGGTTTGAGCATAAAACAAAATGTTTGTGGGAGTCAGAGACAACACAGCGGGGAGCTGGAGCAACACAGCGGGGAGCTGGAGCAACACAGCGGG
>NC_063335.1:103743115-103764409 GCF_021869965.1 Rhincodon typus | reverse complement strand
GCGGGGAGCTGGAGCAACACAGCGGGGAGCTGGAGCAACACAGCGGGCCAGGCAGCATCAAAGGAGCAGGAAAATTGACGTTTCGGGTCGGGACCCTACTTCAGAACTGGGAACAGGGGAGGGAGCTGGGAAATAAATAGATAGAGAAGGGGTGGGGCTGGTGCAAGGTAGGTGGGATGGTGATAGGTGAATGCAGGTAGGGAGTGGTGAGGATTGGTCGGTGGGATGGGTAGGGCGGATAGGTGGGGAAGGCGATGGACAGGTTGTGTAGTCAGGTCAAGGAGGCAGGGATGAGAAGGATGTTTGGACATGGGATGAAGTCAGGAGGTGTGGGAGTCTACTGCTTGTAATTAGGTTGCTGAGTTTCATATATTACAACAGTGAGGGTACCATAGAATGCGCTTCATTGGCTGTAAAAAGTACATAATGTCATGAAAAATCACTACGCAAGAGCAACATTTTTTGTTGACAATTCCATCATCCTTAGAACTATTCTGGTAAATCTCTTATTCTTAGTGTGGTGACCAAGCCAGCCACAATACTTTCTGTGGCATAACTAGAGCTTTATTACAGTTAAGTGCAACTTCCCTGCTTTGTACTCAGACGTCATAGGTAGACCCCATAAGTTTTGCTAACTACTCTCAATATAGCCTGCTACTTTCAAAAGATAACGATCTTTAACGATCTTCCATTGCTGCAGGCTCTTCAGAACTGTACCACTAAGTACATATCGCCTCTCCCTATCCCTTTTGCCAAAATACATCAGCTCACACTTGTGTATTAAATTCCATCTGAGACTTGTCTGTTCATTTTACTAGCCTCTTTATGACCTGTTACAGGCAACTTGTATAATTCAGCGTCTCATGGGTCCTTTCCAATCTAAATATGATATAAAAATATTCTAAATCGAGACAGAACGTATAATTTTCAAACAGGGACTAAATTTCATGAGGATGCTATGGTTCAATTATTTTCCTGCTGCTTAATCACGCTTCACCAGAAGATTAGTTACTTTTGTTGCATGTACAATACCATGAGAAATCACCTGGTACTAACCAATATTTTAGTGTCACGTGTTGATTACAAACTGCATTACTTCAATTGGGTTTGGAATTGATGTGCACAAAACCCTTTCTATAAAATGGAAATGTTTCCATGATTACAACAGTTACAGAATTTGTAACACACACCCTGCTCCTTACATACCATGATCAATCAACCTAGCCACAACATTACATGCAAAGAAGTACTCTACCATACCACAGAGTGTGTTCCAGTTCTCTAGTTTTGCTGGAAGTTTTTCAGCTTTATTTTTATCTTAACCATATATGAAGACAGCCAAACTGAGTAGAACAACCATAACCATCACCTATATTTTGTGAAGAGCTCGACTCTTTCTTCGAAATGTTTTATACCAGCCGGATTAATTGAACTTGATCATCACAAAAACATAAGAGATATGTTGAGAACTTTATCATTATGTTCCTTTGTTGAACTCATTACAACACAATTCACAGTCCTAGAGACAGAGATGTACAGTATGGAAACAGACACTTCCGTCCAACTTGTCCATGCCAACCAGATATCCTAGATAAATCTAGTCCCGTTTGCCATTTGGGCCATATCCCTCTAAACCTTACTTATTTACATACCCATCCAGATGCCTTCTGGATGTTGTAATTGTACCAGCCTCCAACACTTCCTCTGGCAGCTCATTCCATACATGCACCATCCTCCACCTGAAAAAGTTGTTCCTTAGGGACCTTTTAAATCTTTCCCCTCTCGCTTTAAACCGACGCGTTCTAGCTTCTGACTCCTCCAATCCAGGGAAAAGATCTTGTATATTTACCCTATCCATGCCCTTCACGATTTTATAAACCTCTATTAGGTCACCCCTCAGCCTTCGATGCTCCAGGGAAAATAGCTCCAGTCTATTTAGCCTCTCCCTATAGCTCAAACCCTCCAACCCTGGCAACATCCTTGTAAATCTTTTCTGAACCCCTTCAAGTTTCACAACATCCTTCCTATAGCAGGGAGACCAAAATTGCACATGTTATTCCAAAGAGGGCCTAACCAATGTCCTGCACAGCTGCAACACGACCTCCCAACTCATATGCTCAATGCAGTGCCCAATAAAGGCAAGCATACCAAATACCTTCTTCACTATCCTATCTACCTGCAACTCCAATTTCAAGGCACCATGATTGCACTCAGTAACACTCCCCAGGACCTTGCCATTAAGCTTGTAAGTCCTGCCCTGATTTGCCTTTCCAAAATGAAGCACCTCATATTTATCTAAATTAAACTCCATCTGTCTTTCCTCAGCCGATCTGATCACGATCCCATTGTACTCTGAAGTAACCTCCTTCGCTGACAACGAAATCTCCAATTTTGGTGTCAACTGCAAGCTTACTAACCACACCTCTTGTGTTCACATCCAAATCATTTTTATAAAATGACGAAAAGCAGTGGAGCCAGCATGGAGCCTTGTGACAACCGCTGGTCACAGGCCTCCAGTCTGAAAGGCAACCCTTCACCACCACTCTATGCCTTCTACCTTTGAGCCAATTCTGTAGCCAAATAGCTAGTTCTCCCTGTATTCCATGTGATCTAACCTCGCTTATCAGTCTACCATGAGGAACCTTGTGAAATGCCTTACTGAAGTCGTATAGATCACATCCACCACGCTGCCCTCATCAATCCTTTGTTACTTCTTCAAAAAAAAAATTCAATCAAGTCAGTGAGACATGATTTCCCACACAAAGCCATACTGACTTTCCTGCTCCTCTGATGCTGCTTGGCCTGCTGTGTTCATCCAGCTCTACACCTTGTTATCTCAGATTCTCCAGCATCTGCAGTTCCTACTATCTCTGGCTATACCTGATCAGTCCTTGCCTTTCCAAATACATGTAAATCCTGTCCCCTAGGAATACCTCCAATAATTTGCCCACCACTGATGTCAGGCTCACCGGTCTACGGTTCCCTGGCTTTTCCTTACATAGTGGCACCACATTAGCCAAGCTCCAGTCTTCCGGCACCTCACTTGTGGTGATTGATGAAACAAATATTTCAGCAAAGGGCCCAGCAATCACTTCCCTAGCTTCCTACAGAGTTCTAGGGTACACCTGATCAAGTCCTGGGGCTTATCCACCTTTATGAGTTTTAAAACATCCAGCACCACCTCCTCTGTAATCTGGAGAATTTAAGATCTATATCTTCCATATCATAGAATCACTACAGTATGGAAACAGGCCATTTGGCCCAACAGTCCACACTGCCCCTAAGAGCATCCCAACCAGACCCATTCCCCTACCCCTGTATTTCCCATGTCTAACCCACCTAACCTAAACATCCCTGGGCATTATGGGCAATTTAGCACAGCCAATCTACCTAACCGATCTTTGGGCTATGGGAAGAAACTGGAGCACCCAGAGGAAACCCATGCAGACATGGGGAGAATGTGCAAACTCCACACAGACAGTTGCCCGAGACCGGAATCGAACCCGGATCCCTGGCGCTGAGGCAGCAGTGCTAACCACTGAGCCACCGTGCTGCCATATCCTTCTCCACAGTAAACACATGCAAAACACTTATTTAGTATCTCTCCCATCTAATGTGGTTCCACACATAGGTGGCTCTGCTGATCTTTAAAGGGGGCTTATTCTCTCTTTAGTTACCCTTTTGTTCCCAATATATTTATAAAATCCCTTTGGATTCTCCTCAACCCTATTTATCAAGGCTATGTCCCCTTTTTGCCCTCCTGATTTTCCTCTTGAGTATACTTTGTAACACACACTCCAAGGGCTTTTGCACTCCAAGGATTCACTTGATCTCTGTTGTCAATGCTTCCTCCTTTTTCTTGAGCAAAACCTCAATTTCCTAGTTATCTAGCATTCTCTACATCTGCCAGCCTTGCCCTTCACCCTAACAGGAACACACAGTCCCCAGACATTGGTTATCTCATTTTTGAAGGCTTCCCACTTTCCAGCTGTCTCTTTATCTGCAAATATCTGCCCCCCAGTCAACTTTTGAAAGTTTTTGCTTAATATCATCAAAATTGGCCTTCCTCCAATTAAGAACTTGAACTTTTAGATCCAGTCTATCCTTTCCAATACTATTTTAAAACTAATAGAATTATGGTCGCTGGCCCCAAAGGGCTCCTCCACTGATGCCTCAGGCAATAAGGCAGGCCAGATGACTTAAGAGTAGGTCAAGTTTTGCACCTTTGCTTGTAGGTACATCCACATACAGAAAATTTTCTTGTACACACTTAAATTCCTCTCCATTCAAGCTTTAACACTATGACAGTCCCAGTCTGTGTTGGAAAGTTAAAATCCCTTACCTTAGCCACCCTATTATTCTTACAGATAACCGAGATCTCCTTACAAATTTGTTTCTCAATTTCCTGCTGACAATGGGGACGGGTGGCATCTATAGTACAATCCCAATAAGGTGAAGTTGCCTTTCTTATTTCTCAGTTCCATGCAAATAACTTCCCCGGACATATTCCCAGGAATATCCTCCCTAAGTACAGCCATAATGCTATCCCTAATCAAAAATGCTACTCCCCCTCCTCTCTTGCCTCCTTATAGCATCTACACTCTGGAACATTAAGCTGCCAGTTGTCCTTCCCGGAGCCATGTTTCTAAATGCTACAATGTCCCAGTCCCATGTTCCCAACCATGCCCTGAGTTTATCTGCCTTACCTGTTAGACCATCTGTTGAAATAAATGCAGTTTAACTTATCAGTCTTACTTTGTTCTCTTTGTTCCTGCCTGCCCTGACTGTTCGATTTGCTCCTTTCCCCAACTGTACCAGTCTCAGGTTGATCTCTTTCCTCACTATGTCACTGGGAAGATTCTCCCCCCATCCAATTACTAGTTTAAATCCTCCTGAGCAGCTCTAGCAAATCTCCCCTCCAGTATAGTCGCCTTACAATTCAGGTGCAATCCATCCTTCTTATACAAGTCACTTCTACCCCAGAAGAGATTCCAATGATCCAAAAATGTGAATCCTTCTCCCCTGCACCAGCTCCTCAGCCAGGCATTTATCTGCTCCTTCCTCCTATTCTTACCTTTATTAGCTTGTGGCACCAGGAGTAATCTGGATATTGCTGCCCTCAATGACCACCTTTTAAAATTCCTGCCTAACTTCCTATATTCTTTTCTCAGAATCTCATCCTTTTCTCTTCCTGTGTCGTTAGTTCCAATGTGTACAATGATCTCCTGCTGGTCTCTCTCCCCTTTGAGGATATTTTGCACCATCTCCAAGATATCCTTGATCTTTGCACCAGGTAGGTGAAACAAGTGCGCACACACGAGCACAATAGTGTATCCTTCAGAAAGGGGTGACCATGAAATTTAGTGTGCAAAATGAAAGATGCTGAGAAAGGAAAACTACAACCAGTAGATTCAGGATTATAAGATCAGTCATTATATCTTTTAGCAACATCATAATTATTTAAACTAGGAATCAAACAACAAAATTGGAAAGTGTAAAAACATCTATATGTGATGAATTCTAAATAATTTGCACATTTACAGAGTCATACAGTCATCTCAAAATACACAATAAAGCATGCCTCAAAATTGACACTGGACTTTTTAAAAGAAGTGCTGTCATAGAACAGTTACAGAACAGGAGACCATTCAGCCCATCAAGTCTGCTCACCATTCAATGAGATCATGACTGTTCTGATAATTCTCAATTCCATTTTCCTGCATTTTCCTCAAAACCTTCAATTCCCTTACACATTAATAGCCTGTCTATCTCAGCCTTAAACATACTTAATGACACAACTGCAACAACCCTCTGTGGTAAAGAACTTCACAGATTCACAACTCTCAAGAAATTATTCCTCATCCGTTTTAATGTGTGACGTCTATTCTGATTGTACCCTTTAGTCCTATACTCTCCCACAAGGAGAAAGAAATCTTCCTGCATCTACCCTGTCAAGTCCAGCAAAAATCTTGTATACTTCCATTAAGGTCACTTCTCACTGTTCTATATTCTAATGAGTACAGGGCCAAACAACCTAACTTCTCCTCATTAGTCAAGTCCCTCCATCGCAGCTAATAGCCTAGTGAATCTTCCCTGGACTGCCTCCAATACCAGTGTACCTTTCCAGAGAGACCAAAAACTGTTCAGTATTCCAACTGTGGTCTGTCTGGGGTCTTGTCACATTTACACCAACTCTCTGCAAGAGCAACTTACCTCATCCACCTCACATGCTAAATTTCTCAATTCAGATGTTCATAAAATTTTCTTTTGAAGACTTCGACTGAATTTGCCTCCACCATTCCAAGGCATTGCACTTAAGTATCTAATACAATGAGGGCAATATGCTACTTGCCTTTCAAACTGCCTGCTGCATCTTCATACTTTCTTTCAGTAAGTGGCGTATAAGGACATTCAGGTCCCTTTGTAGATTAATGTTCACCAAACGCAGGCCACTTACTGCCATTCTGTTTTTCTAGAGGGATGTGGATAATTATCCACTTCACATTAAAGTGTGCATTTGCCACTTATTTGTTCCCTCATTCAACTTACTTAAAATCACCACAAAGCCTTCAGACAAATTACTGCAGGCTTTCCTTAATTAATCCAGGTTTAAGTCCTAAATTATTAAATCTAAAAGCTTTCTCATCAGAGGCTAAACTGGCTGACACCAAAGCTGTTTCTTGTTTTATGAAAGCTCACTCCTTATTTAGGGCAGGCATTCAACACTTCCAATCCACAAGTCCTCCGGTTGCTGGGTTCTTGTGGCATAGTGGCAAGAGGTTCAGATTCACATCACACCTGCTTTAGAGTTGTGTAATACAGTTGAACAGCAATATTAGCTTCGGGTGCCACCCAGTATTTGAGCAGGACTGGCAGACTTCTTCACATCCCACTCTACTTTCTGCAAGGATTCCATTTCATTTTTACAGTTTCTATCTCAGTCACATCATTCCACTGGGATGCCTCAATCATGACATTTTTCTCCCCCCTCAACTGAGGATTTCTTCCAAACTGGTGGAGTGTCCTCTGCCATGTCTGACCCATCTTCCATCCTTCTGATGTCACTCCCTTCCCTTAACGATAGGGTGCCCCTTCTTCTCACTTTTCATCCCACTCATCTCCACATTTGAAGGATTATCCTGTCATGAGGTTGTAGACATGCTTGTCGAACCGGTGTGTTTGACTGCAGATGTTTCGTCTCCCTGCTAGGTAACATCACCAGTGTGCCCGTGGTGAAGCGTTGGTATTCTGTCCCGCTTGTTATTTATATGCCTTGGTTTGCTGGGGCATTGGGCATCACTTCGGTTCAGTTTGGTTTTTCAGTGGTTTGTATATCAGGTCCAGCTCAGCGTGTTTCTTGGAGTTCCAGTTGGAATTCCAGGCCTCCAGGAATTCCCTGGCATGTCTCTGTTTGGATTGTACTATTATGGATGTGTCATCCCAGTCAAATTTGTCATTCTTTGACTGCGTGTATTGAGACCAGTGAGAATTGGTCTCTTGGTGGCTAGTTAGTGTTCATGTATCCTTATTTTTAGTTTTCTTCCAGTTTGGCCTATGCAAATGTTTATCACTGTCCTTGCATGGTATTTTGTATATTAGGTTAATTTTATTGGTTGTAGGTATGGGATCGCAGAGTGGTTGTTGGTTTGTGGGCTACCCTGATACCTAGGGGTCTGAATAGTCTTGTGGTCATCTCTGATGTACGGTAGGGTGACTAGTGTGCCTGGCCACGTTGGTGTCTTCTTGTTGTGGTCTGTCGCAGAGATAACGGTGGATTGTACTTTTTGGGTGTCCATTCCTATTAAAAACTCCATACAGGTGCTCCTGTTCTACTTTGCGCAATTCTGGGTTGCTTGTTTGAATTATATCCTGATGTACCTCCATTTGTGGGTGCTGGGGTGATTGCTGGTGTAACTAAGTATACGGTCAAAAACTTTATCCTCTGGCATTTCCAACGCCTTGAAATACATCTTCCCTTCTCCTCCATTGTCAGCATTCTTCCTCTGCTCTTTCTCCACTCCTAAAAATTCTTCACTCTCCCATGGGACCTTCCCATATAATTGCAGGTGTCATACTTTCCCATCTGCATCTTCCATCCTCAAAACACTGCTTGCATTCTTTTCCAATCTAGTCTACTGCATTTGCTGTTCACAAGACACAGCCTCATTTGTATTGGCAAGACCAAACATACAATGAGCAACTGCTTTACGGAACACCTCCGCTGTCCTTAGGAATGACCCCAATTTTTCAATTGCTTGCTATTTCAATAAACCACCTTGGTCCCATACTAACACTATTCTACTGGAACTGAAATGCTCCTAGAATACACAACACAAGGAACGCCACCTCATATCCTGCTTAGCCAGATTACAGCCTATAGGACTCAATATTGAATTCCCCAACTTTAGAGACTGACCACTTGATGTCAGTCCTTCATTTTTCTTACATCCCCACACCACACCACACCACACCATTCCCAACCCTGCTGCCATAAGCACGTCTTTAACTTGTTTGCACCTTGTTTACTTTGCTATCATTACAGTGGACCCATTTTCTCTCTTTCACACCCTATCAGTTACACCCATTTTATATTTCTATTTCTCTTTCACCACAATTTGGCTTTTGCACAGGACATCTGACCCCCTCCCACCTCTTACACTTGTATCAAGTATAAACCTAAATTTCCTATCCTTTTCAGATATCCCATTCTAATGGAGAATCATGCTGGACTTAAAACTAACTGTTTCTCTCTCCACAAATGCTGCCGGACTGGAGTTTCACCAGCATTGTGTGTTTGTTTCTGGAAGATTATGGCCCAACCTTGCACCTCTACAATTTATACTTTCTTCCTTCCCTCCTTCCCTCTGAATCTTCAGAGGTATTTGACCTTTTCATGCTATCTAATGAATTTTAAATTACAGCTAGCCTATCTAATAACGCCACTTGGTCAATTTCCAGGTCGTGCTATGTCTCAACTACATTTTTTAAAAAATAATGTGTGACATGTGGGTGTTACTAGCTGGGCTAGTATTTATTCCCCATTCCTAGTTGCCCAGGAGAAGGTGGTGGGGAATTCATCTTCTTGAACTGCTGCAATCCATTTGCTGTATATTCACCATGCTATTAGGGTAGGAGATCCACGAATTTAACCCAGCGACACTGACAGACTGGCGATATATTTCATGATGTGGAGGTGCCGGTGTTGGACTGGGGTGGACAAATTCAGAAGCCACAAGACACCAGGTTATAGTCCACGGGTTTATTTGAAATCACAAGCTTTCGAAGCGCTGCTCTTTTGTCAGGTGAAGTCATGGATGGCTTTGCGTTGTGCTTGAGTGATGTTCTGTGCTCTCGTGAGCGCAGCTGATAAATCTGGTGTTTACGCATCTCCTGACGGCCTGAGCATACATGTTGGGCCTAGGGCAGTGGCTTTCCGGAGGGGTCCAATTCGACTCTCTTTGGTCGGTGCACTGTGGATCTCTCTATCGACTGTTCCGGTTCGTTGGTTGTCTCATTGGGCTGGTTGTTAACATCTTGTGGAAAAATTGCCAGAACCTCATTGATCTGACAAATTCCTCTGTCTGTTGCAAGACCAACGGGATCCATTTTGGTAGTGGTGCAGAAATTAAGCCCTCGGCTGAGAACTTCAATTTCATCTGGTTGAAGGGTGTGGTCAGGCAAGTTGACAATAGATTTTTCTGTGGTAGTACCAGGGGAGGCTTGGTTACAGCTGGTGATGATGCCGAGTTTCTCCAGTTTCCTGTTCTTGGTGTGCACATAGGTGGCATAGTTCCATTGCCTCGCAGCTGGTCTGCGTATCCTGAGCACAAGCTGAAAATATGGATTCTATCTCGATTTTGAGGTTGTAGCAACTGCTGTAGAGCTGATGATTGAGGAGTGTGCGAGATCTGCGACAGCAGAGTCTCTCAGCGTGATCTGTGTTGTAGATCAACTCGAGTGGGTTTGTGATCTGTAGTCCTTTCAGGATCTTCTCTACTGTCTTACATCTCTGAAGAAACCTGATGTTTGTGTTGATATGCGCGATCTTCTTAGTGATCCTCTCCACTTTGAGTTAGCAGCTTGTGGTGTCAATGGTAGCCATGATGGGGAGGAGCTGGTGTTGGACTGGGATAGACAAGATCAGATGTCACACTACACCAGGTTGTAGTCCAACAGGTTTATTTGTAATCACAAGCTTTCAGAGCGCTGCTCCTTCATCAAGTAGATATATTTCCAGTCAGAACTGGAAGGAGTTTGGAGTGGAATTTGCAGGTGGCATTTTCTGCCGTTGTCTTTCTAGATGATAAAGGTTTTAGGTATGGAAAGTGCTCTAAGGAGTCTTGGTGAATTTCTGCAGTGCATCTTGTAGATAGTACACTGCTGCGGCTGAACACTGGCAGCAGAGGGAATGAATATTTGTGCATGTGATGCTAATCAAGACAGTTGCTTTGTCTTGGATAGCAGGAAGCTTCTTAGGTGTTGTTGGAGCTGCAGCCATGCAGGCAAGTTGGGAGGGGGGCAATATTTCTTCACACTCCCGAATTGTGCCTTGTAGATGCTAGACAGGCTTTGGGGAGCCAGGTGAGTTACTCACCACAGGATTCTTAGTCTCTGACTTGCTCTTGTGGTCACAGTATTTAAGTGCCTCATCCAGCTCAGCTTCTGGGCAATAGTAATAGTGGAAAATGTGAGGTTGTGCACTTTCGTACAAAAAAAAATTGGAGTTGAATGTTATTTAACTGGAGAAAGACTGCAAAAAGCTACCACACATAGGCATTTGGGAGTCCTCTTCCATGAATCATGAATCACAAATAGCTAACATCCAAGGTCAGCAAAGCAATACAGAAGGCAATAGAGTATAAAAATAGGGAAGTCTTGGTAAAATAAAGACGTAACACTAGGTTAAAACATATTTAGACTATCGTGAAGATTTGATCCCCTTATCTCAGGAAAGATATACTGTCATTAGAAACAATCTAGGAGATATTTCACTAGGTTAATCCCTGATATGGAGGGACTGTCTTATGAGGATAGGTTGAGTAGGTTTGATCTGTACTCAGCAGAGTTCAGAACAATGAGAAGTGTGCAAAATTTTCTTTTAAACATCGTTTGACAGGGTAAATGGCAGAAAAGTTATTATTTTTTGGAGAGTGTAGGACCAGAATGCATAATCGCACAGATAACCGTGTGGAGCTGGAGGAACACAGCAGGCCAGGTAGCAGACAGCAGGAAAAAAAAAAAAAAAAAAAAACAAAAAAAAAAAAACGACATTTTGGGTCAGGACCCTTCTTTATTTTCTGAATGAATGTGTTATCTCTGACTCCAGCATCTGCAGTTCTTACTATCTCTGCATAATCTCACAGTAAGAACTGCCCATTGATGGCAAGAATGAGTTTATTTTTCTCTCAAAGGATACTGAATCTGTGAAATTCTTTACCACAGAGGGCTGTCGAGACTGGATCATTAAGTACATTCATGATGGAGATAGCCAGATGTTTAATCAGCTAGGGAATCTAGGGTTATAAGGAGAAGGCATGTAAGTGAAGTTGAGCAGCCATTATCTCATTGAATGGCAGAGCAGACTCAATGGGATAAATAGCCTACTTCTGTTCCCTATGTCTTGTGGTGTTGTGTAAAGAGGTTTCAAGGCAATTTAGTCAAGTTGAGTGTGAGGGCAAGTGCATGGTAGAAGCAGTATAACTTCAGTAGGAAAATCAGAATAGTAGAATATTAATTAAATGGTGATAAATGGAACTGTTGAAGTACAAATGGATGCAAATGTCGCTGTGTACCATTCAGTCACTGAAAATAAGCATAAGGATATGCTGCAAGCAATTAGAAAGGCAAATGGTATACACTAGTCAGCATTGAAAAGGGATTTTGAGACAAGAACAAGGATACCTTGCTGAAGCTATGCAAGGCCTTGATGAAATCACACCTGGAGTATTGTGTAATTTTTGGTTTCTCTAACCAAGAGAACATGTACTTGCCATACAGACAGTTCAGTTAAGGTTCACCAGGTTGATTCCTGGGATAGCAAGATTGTCATACAAGGAAAAACTGGGTCAAACAGGTCTGCATTCACTGATGTTTAACTGAATCCGAGGAGATCCCATTGAAATGCAAACTCTGGAAGGGCTAGACAGATTGAATGCAGGGATAGTGTTTCAACTGGCCAGACTTTCCAATATTGGTGACATAGTAGACAAAGAAGAAGGTTTTCTAAGAAAACAAAGCAATTTTGATCAAATGGATCAATGGGCTGAAAAACGGCAAATGGAGTTCAATCTGGATAATGTGAGGTATTGCATTTTGCTGCACCAAACAAGGTAGAACTTATAAAATTAACGGTAGGGCCTTGGCAGCATGGTAGAACAGACTGACCTAGGGGTGCACGTACACAATTCTTCAACATTTGCGTCACATATATTGCTTAAAAAGGCATTTGGCATGCTTGCATTCATTGCTCAGTCCTTTTGAATGAAGGGGTTGGGAAGTCATATTGAGCTTGTATAGGAAAATGGTGAGGCCTCTTCTGGAATACTGTGTCCAGATCTGGTCACACAGTTATAGGAAGGATGTTATTAAGCTGGAGGGGGTTCAGAAGAGATTTAATAGGATGTTGCCAGGTATGGAAGGTTTGAGTCATAAAGAAAGGTTGGACAGGCTGGGACATTTTTCACTGGAGTGTAGGAGGTTGAGAGGCGACCTGATGAGAGTTAATGGTATCAGAGATAGTAGGAACTGCAGATGCTGGAGAATCCGAGACAACAAGGTGCAGGGCTGGATGAACACAGCAGGCCAAGCAGCATCATAGGAGCAGAGAGGCTGACGTTTCGGGCCTAGACCCAGCTGTCTTTTCCCTTGGATGGGGGATTTCAAGATTAGGGGGCACATCTCTAAGGTGAGACAGAATTTAAAAAAGGCATGAGACAATTTTATTTTTACACAGAAAGAGTGGTTCACATGTGGAATAAACTTCCTGAGAAAGTGGAGGATGTGGATACAACGTTTAAAAGATATTTGGATACGTGAATAGGAAAGGTTTGGAGAGATACGGGGCCGGAGCAGGCAGGTGAGACTTGCTTAGTTTGGGATTATGTTTAGCATGGACTGGCTGTACTGAAGGGTCTTTTGCCGTGTTGCAAGATTTTATGACTCTGTAAAGGCAATGGAGGCCATGTCACTGAACACGATGTGGCCTGCCGGTGTTGGACTGGGTGGATAAAATCAGAAATCACACGATGCCAGGTTATAAGTCCAACAGGTTTATTTGAAATTACACAAGCTTTCGGAGTGCAGCCGCTTCTTCAGGTGCAGACAGAGAACAGAGCACACAGACCCAGAGTTTACAGGCAGAGAGATCAAAAGATCATGCAACTGGTGAGAGTAAAGTGTCAGATGATAAGTCTCTGCAGGTGACCAAGAGTTTTAGGCAGTGAGTAAAGTGACAACAGCTGAATAACCAGTGAAGGGATGACCAATAATCCAATTAAGTGAAGCAGAGAGATAATTACAAGAAATTAAAAGAAAGATGATCCTGGAGACAAACTAAATGACTGGAATGTCGTACTACACGTGACTCCACCACGCTGTTCTGTATCTGTAAAATCTTCCTTACTGCCCTGTTTTGACAGCATCACCTTGATAAATTGTTATGATCTCTCTACCTTAATTAGTTTGTACAGTTTTGGATTTCTTATTACTTTGGTTAGACACTCGGCATGCAACTCTTATACCCATCATATCATTCCAGTCATTTAATTTGTCTCCAGCACCACCTTACTTTTAATTTCTTGTAATTATCTCGCTGCCTCAATTAATCGGATTATAGGTCATCCCTTCGCTGGTTATTCAGCTGGCGACAATTTACTGACCGTCTGAAACTCTTGGTCACCTGCAGAGACTTATCATCTGACACTCCACTCACACCAGCTGTATGATCTTTTGATCTTTGTCCTTGATCTCTCGGCCTATAAACCGTGGGTTTGTGTGCTCTGCACCCGATGAAGGGGCAGCACTCCAAATGCTTGCATGATTTCAAATAAACCTGTTGGGCTAAACACTGGTGTCATGTGACCTCTGACTAGGTCACTGAATAGGCTTAAAGAAATAAATTTCTAAAGGGGTCAAGCGGTATGGAGAGAGAGTGGGAATATGGCATTATGATGAAGGATCAGCCATAATCCTGTTGAATGACAGAGTGGGCTCGATGGACCAAATGTCCATCTTGCCCCTGTTTTTCCATGTTTCTATAGCATTATCTTTCTACAGCACTTCAATACTCTCCTTCACCAATACTATCAATCCTCTTTTTCTTCTTCCCTACATCTCCTGAACACTTATTTAACACCAAGTTAGCACTAAAGAAAGGAGTTCCCTGTTTGACAATCTGTACCTGTCATGCAATCATATTCACGGTAGTCCGTGCATTGTCATACATGAACAGTAACATTCAGAGTTTACTCCTCCCTTGCTGATGCCACCTATTAACTGAGTATAGTCCAGTACTAGCTATCCTCTCAGTATTTGTGTACCTTTTCATGTATTTTCTTGTAGTGTCCATGTGGAACTGTTTTGAAACGTACTTGCTATAATTTATGAATAAAGTATATTTTGCAAAAAAAGTGCATGTTTGCATTCCTTGCTGACATCTACCTGTTGCTTGTTACATCTCTGAATCAGTTTAAACTTTTTCCAGTAACACCAGCAAAGTATTTAGACCCAGCTCTATTTAGGTGCAAACTGTAATATATGTACAGTACCCCTCTCCCTCTAGTCCCGCTGTTCTAAGAATCTAAATCCTTCCCTTCTACACCAGCATTCCAGCTGCACATTCACTTGCCTTATCCTCCAGTTTCTGTACTCCTTGGGAGTAATACTTGTTTTGAGATTCTGTTCACCAAATTTCCACTTAGAACCCTAAAATACTACTGCAGGATGACTTCCCTTTTCCTACCTATGACTTTGGTTCCAATATGGGCCAGACTGGCTGACCCCACCTTTCCAGATTCTCTGCAGCCGCTTCAGAATCCCAGGAGGTAATGGTTTCTTAGCTCCGGATAGTGCAACAGTTGAGGTCTATGACAATTTTCTGCCATGACTTCCACAAAAAGCTATCCAATGCTACATTAGTAACATATTTTGGTGGACCAGCTGCAGAACCTCAGTCTGTTGAATTAAAAATTGCTAATGTGGAGTGCACTTTTTCCCCTTCAGCTCACTAGTTTTTAAACTGATGCAATACAGTAGGTTTACCCTGTAAATGGACGTCAGTTTCAGAGATCTAATTCTGGTGCGTTGCTCCTTCAGGGATTGTACTTTGTATCATTTAAGACAGTTTTCCCTCGACTCGATTATAGACATTTTCAAAGCATTCTTCTAGAAATGTGCAGCGTTTTCCATCCAATATAAATCACATTTCACTTTAACATTTCCATTAGACAATAATTGGACATTTTTTCACGGATCCTTTCTCATGGATAACTTTTGTGCAAACCACATTTAAGCACTTGAATGGAATTGCTGTTGCGGTTATGGCAGAATCCGAGGAGAATTAATCCCATTTAGTACATTAAATGAAAAAAGCTCAGAGTTACCTCGGCCTTATTGACTCTTAATTTTTCTTGCTGGTTTCTGTAGTGATTTGCCCCACATTTTATGTTGACCTTATTTGCCAATATTGGAATGTAAAAATCAGCATAATAAGATAAGGATAAGCACATGTACACATATGGGGTTTATAGAGTCAGAGTTATACAGCACAGAAATAGACCCTTCGGTCCAAATAGGCTGCAATGACCAGACATTCTCAACTGATCTCATCATATTTGCCAGCATTTGGCCCATATCCCACTAAACCCTTCCTATTCAGAAACCCATCTAGTTGCTCTTTAAATGTTGTAACTGTACCAGCCTCCACCACTTCCTCTGGCAGCTCATTCCATTATGCACCTCCCTGTGCATGAGAAAGTTATCCCTCAAGTCATTTTATATTTTTCCCCTCTCACCTTCAAACTACGCCTTCTAGTTTTGGACTCCCCCATCCTGGAAGAAAAGACCTTGGCTATTCACTCTATCCATGCCCCTCATGATTTTACATATCTCCATAAAGGTTCCCCCTCAGCCTCTGACACTACAGGGAAAAAAAGTGTCCCAGCCTATTCAGCCTCTCCGTTTAAACAAACTCTCCAGTCCTGGTGACATCCTTGTAAATCTTTTCTGCACCCTTTCAAGTTTAACCACACCTTTCCTATAGAAGGGCAACCAGAATTGTATGTAGTATTCTAAAAGTGGCCTCACCAATGTCCTGCATAGCCACATGATATCCCAACTCCAACGTGCCTTCATCAGTCAAAACAAGGAAAGTGTACCAAACGCCTTCTTCACCACCCCGTCTACCTGCAGCTCCACTTTCAAAGCACTATGCACCTGTAACCCTAGGTCTCCTTGTCCAACAACCTCCCTCAGGGCTCTAAATTAACCGTCTAAGTTAATTTCTGAAGAAAGGTATAGGCCTGAAACGTCAGCCTTCCTGCTCCTCTGATGCTGCTTGGCCTGCTGTGTTCATCCAGCTCTACACCTTGTTATCTCGTCTAAGTCCTGCCTTGGTTTGTCTTACCAAAATGCAACATCTCACATTTATCTTCATTAAACATCTTGATCAGATGGGCCAATGGGCCGAGAAGTTGCAGATAGAGTTAATTGGCCCATCAAGTCCATTTCTGAAGAAGGGTCCCCACCCGAAATGTCAACTTTCCTGCTCCTCTGATGCTGCCTGGCCCACTGTGCTCCTCCAGCTCCACATTTATCTCTGACTTCAGCATTGGTAGTTCTTACTCACTGAGACAATCTCCTTCACTTTCCACACACCACCTATTTTGGTGTGATCTGCAAACTTACTAACTTTACCTCCTATATTCTAACTTTACCTCCAATATTCACATCTAAATCATTTATACGCGATGAAAAACAGTGGATGGGACCCTGCACCGATCCTTGTGGCACCACACATACACACAGGCCTCCAGTCCAAAAAGCAACCCTCTACCACCACCTTGTCTCCTATAAGCAAACGTATCCAACTGGCCAGCTCCCCTGGCTCCCATGTGATCTGACCTTACTAACCAGTCTACCACGCGGAACCTTGTCGAACGCTTTGCTGAAGTCCACCTAGACGATGTCTACCGCTCTACCTTCAACTTCTGTGTCACCCGAGATCATGGTTAAGTAATATCTTGTATCTTGAGCAGTAGTAAGCATTTCAATTCTCATTTAATTTAGGAGGACAAGAACACAATTCTCCAGTTCATTCCAGTTGCAAAGCCCTTGCTTCGCCAAAAGGAACTTCCTGAAATAAAACAGTTCATATATTCCGACATCTGAGTTTGTTTTCCAACTTGTTAATTATAGGCAGTGTCTTTTATCGAATGTGTCAAAGTTATCATACAGAGGCAGATCACCATAGGTCTAAAGGGCTTCTTCCCTGACTGAATCAGAGTAGGTGGAGGGGAACCAGTAGATGTGTTATATTTGAACTTCCAGGTGTTTGAAAGGTAGGTCACAAAAGGTTATCTCAGTAGAGCCTATAGTGTTGGAGGAAGCCCATTTGCATGGGTTGAAAATTGGCCAAGTTCAGCAGGAACCAAGTGGGGGATAAGGATTTATTTTTCAAGTTGGCAACCAGTGACCAGTGGGGTTTCACAAGGATGAGTGCTGGGACCATAACTGTTTAAATATATTTGACTTGAAGGAAGTGAACGCACTTATCCTTGTGAAACCCCACTGGTTACCGGTTGCCAACTTGAAAAATAAATCCTTAACCCCCACTTGTTTCCTGCTGAACTTGGCCAATTTTCAACCCATGCAAATTTACAGTTGACAAAAAGAGGTTGAAAGGCAAGTAATGAAAAGGATACAAATAGTTTGCAGAGAGATACTGATAGTCCACTTAACCTAAAAAGTTGGCAAATGGAGAACAGTTTGGGAAAATGTGAAGCTGTTCATTTTGGAAAGTAGAACAAAAGAAGGAATATTATTTAAATAGAGGAAAACTGCAGCACAATGGGACTTGAAGGTATTTGCACATAAAACAAAAAGCTAGCACACAGGTGTAGCAAGTATTCAGAAAGGCTAACACAATGTTGGCCCTTATTTCAAAGAGTTTAGACTATAAGAGCAAGGAAGTCCTACTTCAACTGTACAAGTCCCTTTATTAAGGGAAGGGATTATTTCATTGGAGGCAGCTGGAGAAAATTCACTAGGATGATCCTCCGTATAGAGGAAATGTCCAGTGAGCAAACGTGAAATAAGTCAGGACTCTGTTCATTGGAATTTAGAAGAATGAGAGGTGATCTCACTAAAACAATAGGATTCTTAAAGGGCTTGACAGATCAAGGTCCTGTTGTACTCT
Organism: Rhincodon typus; assembly: GCF_021869965.1. Classification (NCBI taxonomy): domain Eukaryota; kingdom Metazoa; phylum Chordata; class Chondrichthyes; order Orectolobiformes; family Rhincodontidae; genus Rhincodon; species Rhincodon typus. The sequence goes on along the minus strand of NC_063335.1, from coordinate 103,745,997 downwards.
GAGGCACCTATTTTAGATGTTTGCCCTCATGGGAGAGTTTAGGACCAGATAGCATTGTCTCAGAATAAAAAGAGGCCAGGAATTTCTTCAAGAGGATTAAATGTCTCTGGAATGCCTTACCACAAAACAGAGTCCTTGTGTGCACTTAAGGCTAAGATAGATTGATTCCCTTACTGGTCAAGTTATAGTGAAAGGGGAGGAAAGTGGCCATGAGGAATGTCAGATCAGCCATGATCCTACTGAATGGTGGTGCTGGCTTGAGGGGCTGAATGGCCTACCCCTGTTCTTATTTATGGCCTTCACCCCTTAAGAAGGGTTTTCAAAATCTTTTGATAATGTTAATTTCAGTTCAGACAATGTTTGCTTATTTCACTTGCAAATCCTGGTTAACTCATGGGCAACTGATTGCCATGGCCATTTTAAAAATCAGGGTTTTTTCCCTTTACAATATCATTTTAATAAAGGCTCTGGTATTAAAATCTGATGATGGAATTTGAAAGGCACGAGAGACAACTGATACAAGTATGAAAGACCAAACTTCTGAACCATTCTCAAAATATCCAGATGTAAATTTTCTAAAAATATTCTTTTATGGAATTTAGGTGTCAGTAGCAAGGCTGATATTTGTTGCCCATCCCTAGTTGCCCTTTAATTGACCGACTCTAAAGTTCCTTCTGAAACGGTCTAGTGAGCCAATCACATTGCTGAGAGCCACATGCAAGTCAGACCAGGTAATGACAGTTTTTTTTAAAAACGACAAATCAACGTGACCACCAGTTTTAATTCCAGAGGCTGTCTATTCAGGTAATTGCAGACCAAGCTGTTACACTAAATCACTTTGGATTAAAAAATCCCGGTTGATCAAAAAGTAATTCTACTAGCCATTTCATCTAATCACTTCAAACAATGGACCACAAAGAGGGCTCTTCAGCTTGCTGTGACTATATTTGGTAACCAGCCAAAAATTCCACAATCAGCAAGTTAATTGTCTATGTTTGAACACACTGCTTTTCCAAGGTCAGTTGGACCAGAAAGCCAACGTGTGGTTAACGGTGAGAACAGAACTCTTTTTTTGTGGACATTCTGCAAATGAGTATCCTTCCTCTCTGCTGGCCAGACGAACCCAGAGGGCAGCATTATCAGCTGTTGACTCCAGAGGAGAAAGACAAAGATTATCCATCAACAATTTAAATAACTTCAAGACAAAATCTAGGAAGAACACCAATACCAGCCTGAAACATCCAAGCTTTCAATCTATAGGTTCCATATGTATGCTTGATTTTATTTTGGGATTGAAACAGTTCAACCTACTGTCTCTCTTGCAAAAGAACACATTTTTGAATCCAGTGAATGCATATGAGAGCATTAAAGCCTTTTTATTAATTGTATTATTTCAGTGGTGAGTAAAATAAATACTATTTTCTACTTCAATGGAAAATCTGACGAGTATCTTTTACAAACAAAGTACAAACAATTAAACACTCGCTGAATTGAAACTATTTCAGAAACACTGACTCCGATGTGGCCATTTTACCATTCAATTGGGTGTAAAATCTGTTAAGAGATCACGCCTCTACTTTCCAGCAACAATTTTCTAGTGTTCCTATTATTTCTGACTGCTTTAGAAACAACAAAGCTGAAATATTTATTAATATCATATGTCCTTGAGTCAATTCTAATAAATTCTTTTAAAAGTCATCAGTTGACTCAAGCAAACTGTGTCTCTCATGGTTCAATGGGTAGCACTCTTGCCTACTGACCGAAGGTTGTACAACTCCAAACAGTGAACATGTAATCCAAGCACACAGAAGTGTACACTGTTAGAAGTGAATGGAGGCATCCAACTGCCCCCTAAAGCAGCTGAAAGATTACACATTATGACTTGAGAAGGACAGGGAGTTAGCTCTGTATTGACAAACTATATACACCTCAACGAACATCACTAAAAAGATTATGTGGACACTATCACACTACTGTTGGTGGAGTCTTGCTGTGTTTCCAATATTACATTTGAAGAGTTGTCAAATTTTATGTTATTAGCTGTAAAAGCATCTTGGAACATCCTGGCACAGCAAACAACACTATTCAAGTACAAGTCATCCTTTTCTCAAATTAGAAACAGAATCTTAGAATGGTTATAGCACAGGAGACCATTCCACTCATCTTGTTCATGTTGGTTACCTGCAAAAAACATCAACTAGTCCCAATCTGCCTCCTTTATTCTAATAGTGCTGAAAATTTCCTTTCAGTCTGCTGCGTACTGATCCTTATAAATGGAAGCATTTAATTCATTTGATTTAAATCTCGAGAGGGTTAGTTTGATGAATGAGGATACGTTCACTCCATAAAGGTCTCGTCAGTGCTTCACAATAGTTGCTTGTCAGACTCAGACTCATTCTGTATATTGCAAAATCTCTACACTTTGTACAACGATTCTGCATCAGAGGAAAGTGTTTTTTTTACTTCAAACCACAAGCATAGGCCCAATCTTCAGGTTGCATGTAATGCATTAGGCAACGATATGTAAACATTTATGGAATTGTAAATAATCTGAAACAGTACATCTGTCAATGTTGATGTACAAGCCAACATTTGTTGGGTCTGTAAGACTATACAGCAGAAAGAAAAGGAGCTGAATCAATTTATGTGGCTTTCACTGATATAAATACATTATAATATCTAAACCAGCAGATATGCTCACCAACAGAAAGTTAGTATTCAGTCATTTCTTGATAACAAGTCTCTTCGTGTTCAGTAGCATAGCTCAACTTTCCAACACCAGAAAGGACACCTATTACACTATTAAAAGATATCAGAGGTAGTAGGAACTGCAGATGCTGGAGAATCGGAGATAACAAGGTGTAGAGCTGGATTAACACAGC
>NC_063335.1:103741427-103743015 GCF_021869965.1 Rhincodon typus | reverse complement strand
AAGGTGTAGAGCTGGATGAACACAGCAGGCCAAGCAGCATCAGAGGAGCAGGAAGGCTGACGTTTCGGGCCTAGACCCTTCTTCAGCCTGAAACGTCAGCCTTCCTGCTCCTATGATTCTGCTTGGCCTGCTGTGTTCATCCAGCTCTACACCTTGTTGTTATCACACTATTAAAAGGGCTGTGGTTGAACCAAAACTCTTATGCCACTACCATTTTTTGGAATTCCCTTTCTTGACACGGGAGTACCAAGCCAAAGAAACCGATTCGTGATAACCGTAAAGTGTTAGGCCTGGTTGAAAGAAGAAAGCAAGGAAGGGTCAAATTAACATCTCCAAAATTGTGTAAAGAACTGCATTAAAACAAGCAGACCCCTGTCAAAAACAATAGGGGAAAATACATAGGCAATACTTAATGCATTACCCATGAGACAGCCCTTTGAAGAAAACTTAATTACTGAATCTTACTTATCTGCGATAAGGCTACATTGTTGGGAGGTCCCAATAATAGTCCTAAACAAGGGTTATACCCAAAAATGTTGACTGTTCCTTTCCTCCAGATGCTGCTTGGCTTGCAGTGTTCTTCTAGCCTCCAATAGTTCCAAATTGACTGGGATATGAAAAGAAACAATATGCTAATAGCTACCTCATTAATTGCATGTAAATGGGCATTTCCTAGCTCTAATAAAAGACCTGTTCACCTCAGCAAATCTTGGACACAGCTTTACTTCTTTTTCCGTAAAACTGCATCCTGGCTTCTTTGCAAGCACAAACTGTTAGGTACTTTCTTTTCATTAATGCAAGGGGCTAAACAAGAAAAAATAAATAAGCATAGGACTACATATTAGAAAGATTCCTTTCATCTTTCACTGCACCAAAGCAGTCTAACTCTTGTTTAAAAAAAAACCTAAAATCCATTCTATGGAATTTTTGACATTTTGCAGAAGATTAGATATGTTGCAAAAGGACACCAAAAGTGCGTGTCGTAAAGCATAAACATGCATCAAAATCATCAGATGGTTCCAAACCACAACAGGAACAACTCTGTGCCAACGCATGCGTTATACTTTGCGAGGAATGACATTACAGTGCCAATTTACAATTATATCAATAGGAAACAAATGCGCATTTCACTAAACTGATTGAAGGCTGCCGTCTCTAGAGACTGCCATTATAATTAAAGACGCAGTTACTGTGGGTGCCTCTAGAGATAGCACCATACCCAATGAAATATAAATAAATATTACCACGGGACACCAAGGTAGCTCAATCTCTTAGCTCGAAACGTACAAGCCAGTACATGGGTTTTGGACTTTTTTTTCAAACAAAGGAATTAAGACCAAATGGACATTCATATTCCAGTTACTTTGAAATCCATCCTTAACTACAAAACAGTAGTTTCCACAGCACTTGAATCCCGAGGCACAACTGATAAACGACTTACATAAACACACCAGTACATTGGTAAATACTTACTCAGCTTAATTCAGTTAGAAGTAAACAGACATCTTTTGAGAACTGAGATAACAAGGTGTAGAGCTGGATGAACACAGCAGGCCAAGCAGCATCAGAGGAGCAGGAAAGCTGTTTC
>NC_063335.1:103711244-103741027 GCF_021869965.1 Rhincodon typus | reverse complement strand
CTCTTTTGAGAACTGGTGGTTTGAGTTCTCGAGCTGGTCTGAATAAAGTTAATAAAACAAAGCTCCAAAACACTAACTGTGTTTTCTCACCACAGATGCTGTAAGGCCTGCTGTATTTCTCCAGCAATGTGTTTTCAGATAAAGTTAATGCTCTACTCTTTTCCAATACTTTTATTTTTCTTTACAACTCAACGACTTTCAAAATGAAGCCTTGCAACAATGTCGTGGATTAAAAAGGAATACATGTAGCTCGTATTCTCACTAATTATGTAAATTTATTCAGAAACTCATTTGATATTGAACTAAAAAAAACTAACACGAGGACAGGCCATTGCCCAAGTTAAATAAAATCACTGTTTCAAGTTTACTGCAATGAAAAATTAATACTGGAATTTAAACTAGTAAAACACAATTGTTATGATAGATCAACATTGAAGTTTAGCTTGAACAAATATTAAAATTACTGAGAATGTCTAACTTTCCTTTAAGGTTGGGGACGTTCAATCCAATCTTGTCTGAAGATATCGTGTCATTTTTAATTCATTCAAATGGCCAATATTAATCGTGCATCCTTAACTGCTGTCAAGAAGGCTGAGCAGAGCTGTTTTCTAATGCTGAGGATTCCTGGAAGATTACTACCCATGTACTCCAAAATTCTGTAGCTACTACCTTTAGTATCAGAGGATGCATCCCATCAGGACTATGCAATTTATCGGTGTTTAATTCTCATTGCTTTCTATAGGACCTCTTCCTCTAGTGATAGTGGTTATATTTATTTTCTTTTCTCCTTTTGCCCATTGATTGTTTAGTCATTTTGGAATGCTATTATTAGTGTCTTCTACTGTCAAACAGATCCAAAGTACAGTATTTATTCAACTCCTCTGCCACTTCCTGGTTCCACATTATTATTTCACTAGCTTCATTGACTATGAGGCCTTGATTTGATTCAATTTATTGTATTTTTGTAATGATACACGTGACAGAGAAAAGTGTTGTAGTGTCGCCAGTTTCCAGCACCATCTTAAAACAGAAAAAATAAACTAAAACATATAATATAAAGGCATAAAAATACAGAGATAAAGAAAAAGTGTTCAACTTTAACGTCCTTCTTTTAAGTACGCTGTCATGGGCCATGGGCCTGGGTCAGGAATGAGTCCCTTTTACAGCACCGCTGCTACTGGAACAAAAGTCGCCACTCTTCGGTGCCATCTCCCCTCCACTGACACCCTCACCACTATGAATCCTCACTGGGTCTTGCCAATGCAGACACCATTAATGCCATAGAGTACAACAACGGCCCAAACTCGACTCTGCCGCCGCCTCCATGAATTTTAGCTGGACAGACACCACTGGGAACCCACACTCCCCTACATCACAGCAGCCATGAGTCAGCATCAGAACTGCTTTGTCAATGCAGAAGCCATCGGGAACCAAAACTCAACTCAAGTCCGCGCTGGGCTCACTTGCCACCAATGTCATCGCAGCGACCTAGCTCTTCAACAAGAGTTAAGTAAAATAAGAGAAAAATGAAAAAAAAGGGAAAAAAAAACAAAAGCAGATGGAGCGGACAAGCCCCAGGCTCAGAAGTCTTACTCCCCATCATCTTACCTATCGGTAGTTAGTTTAGCAAATGTTTACTTGGGCTTCTGTCTTCCTTACATATTCAAAGAAGCCCTTGCTGTGCATCTTGATATTACTTGTAAGTTTTTTACATTTACTTTCTTCCTCTATTACTTTTGTTGTGGACTATAACCAGCTATTACTCGTTTGGTTGTTGGTGTGCAATTGAACCAAAAAAAAAGCTTACAATCCTTAACTGAGATAACACGGTGTAGAACTGGATGAACACAGCAGGCCAAGCAGCATCAGAGGAGCAGGAAGGCTGACGTTTCGGGCCTAGACCCTTCTTCAGAAATGGGCCATTTCTGGATAAACGAGGGATATTGCATTTTGGTACAACAAACAAGGGTAGGGCTCAAAGTCAATAAATGAGGAGCTGGCAAAGCCCACCCGGTCAGACAGCAACTGAGGAGCAGAAAAGTCAACGTTTCAGGCCGAAACCCTTTGTCAGGGCTTATACGATTAATAGTAGGGCCTTGAGTAGTGTAGAACAGAGTGACCTAGGGGTGCAGGTACATAAATATTTAAAGTTTGCTTCACATATAGACAGGGTGGTTAAAAAGGTGTTTGGCATGCTTGCTCAGTCTTTGAGTAGAGGAGTTCTGACACTTATGTTGAGGTTGTAAAGGACGTTGGTGGGGCCTCTTCTGGAATACTGTGTCCAGTTTTGGTCACCCTGTTACAGGTAGGATATTATCACACAGGAGATGGTTCAGAAGCGATTTACCAGGACGTTGCTGGGTATCGAAGGTTTCAATTGTAAAGAAAGGCTGGGACTGTTTTCACTGGAGCATAGGAGGTTGACAGGTGACCTGATAGAAGTTTATAAAATAATGAGAGGTATAGATAGAGTTGATGGTAGCCGTCTTTTCCCCAATTTGGGGAATTTCAAGACTAGAGGGGGGCATTTTTAAAGGTGAGAGGAGAGAGGTTTATACAAAGACATAAAAGGTAACTTTTATTTTTACAGAGGGTGGTTCGCATGTGGAATGAACTTCCTCCGGAAGTGGTGGATGCGGGTACAATTACAACATTTAAGAGACATTGGGATGGATACAAGAGGAGGAAAGGTTTGGAGGGATATGAGCCAGGAGCCGGGAGGTGGGACTAGCTTAGTTTGGGATTATGTTTGACAATGGACTGTCAGATCAAGCAATCTACTTCCATGCTGTATGACTATGACTATTAACTATTTTCTTAAATGTATGTCATTGATTTTCAAATGATCTTTGCTGCTAAACTTCTTTCCCAGTATACTCCAGCCATCTCTGCCTCACTTCTTTCTAATTGCCCCTTGAATAGTGTTACTGCACCAGCTGCACCCAATGGGGCGAGTACCTTGCTGACCCTACTCCTAGAAGCTCGAGCAACCTACACAGGTAAATAATAGATTTTGAGTGGTCTATGTATAGATAAAACAAAAAAAATCACCTTTAAGATGGTTACAATCAAGGACCATGTGAAGTTTGGAAACTGTAAAAACAGAAATGAATACAGCACCTTTTAACACAGAGGAACATTTCAAAGTGCTTCAAAGGATTGTCATAAATGAAAATTTGATAGTCATGTTACAAGAGATTAGTTAAGGCAAATCTTCAAATGCTTAGCTAAAGAGATAGGTTTGAAGAAGCTTGTTAAAAGGAGGAGGAGTGAGGAGCTGATAATTACAGGAACTGAATTCCAAATCTCTGGCCTCAGACAGCTGAAAGCATGGTCACCAATGATAAAGCGTTGGGAGAGGAAGGAATGATGGGGACCCAAAACAATAGCTTCAAAATTCCCAATACCTCTTCCTATTCAATTGCTGCTCATCCAGTGTTGTTTGCTAGGCAAACAGTCTGACAATTTAAAGATAGCAAAGTGGTCAACCTGGGCTAACAGTGATGTAGAGCTAGGAGTTGTCAGGATCTGTATGAAAACTAATTTCAAATGTTGATGCTGAGGATAGGCATGTAGATATGAGGGGACCAAGAATTGATGTTTGAGAGAAACCAGAAGAAATCATGTGCAAAGAGGGGGAGAAGGCATTATAGATGATTCACCGGCTACAAATGAAGAGATAACACAACAACAGGCATACACACCTGGACAACAATAGAAGAGAACGGTATTGATAACTTATCAAATTATTTTCTCATCCAGTAAGTGCGAGCACTCTCATATTCAGCCTTATAGTCCTGGAACGACTTATTACTACGACTTCAGCATCTTTGGCCATGCAACTTCCTTCACCCCAAAGGCAGACACACTCAGCTCAGCCCTTTTTTGGTTCAAGTACTAGAAATTCCAAGATCAGCTCCAGCAAAGAACATACTTTTCAGCTGTAAAATACACTATAATTATACATTACTCTAGTACATCAGCGTCTCATTTCCACAGTCATATACAGGGCAACGTGTACTGACAAGTTAAGAACAAATTGTGCCAGTCCTGCTGTACAATTGAATCGGTTTATTTAAGCACACAAAATCCACCAATTTAGTTAATATACTGACTTCCTGAATCTTGAAACTATTTTAGCAGTATCAATTTCATATCATCATCCAACACCATTTAACTTTGGTCCGTTATAAGTGATATTCCCACGATCCTAACATAATAGGAACTAATGCCCCGTAAAGAAGCAAAATTGCATAACACTATAATATGCAAGGTGAAAAGTAACTTTTTTTTTAAAAAAAAACTTTCAATTAATGAATGAATTAAATTAATTCATTCATTCAATCTAGCACTGAAAACTTCTAATACAGCATTTACAGTTTCCATACAGCAAGTATATTTGTTTGTACTTACGTTGGCTTGCCAGCTGTGTACTTATTTCTCCTCTGGCAGTTATTAATGTTGAATTACCAGCCCACATTTCTCTTTTTCATATCTTTCATACTGTGTTAGACAGCTCTCTTCTCAAAAGCACAAGTGCAATTCAATCACATTGCTTAAGAACGTGCAGCATACCACTATTATTTTGCAATGGTTAATTACGCAGTAAAGTCACCCAGTTGAAAAGAACAACATGGCGAAGTTATATGAAGTCAGTCTTAAGGAACTATGTTATAATCACTTCTATATCCCATCCATTGGTTTTCTCATTTGACAGTTAGAAACAATTTGAATTTAAAAGTTTTGCAACTTCAGGAATTCTCAAGTGCTTACTGCCACTGAATTATTCTCGAAGAGTAAATTATTGGCAGACATTATTGGCAAGTGTGGCAAACAATTTTCACATTGCAAGTCCAACAGTAGGCTAAATGACCAGATGACCAGATTATCTGTTTAATATTGCTGTCATGTGCAGAAAATCCTTGGACCTGTTTATCATTGAGAGTGAAACCATCCCTTGCCCTTACATAGCCAAACCTTGCACTAATCCAAATCCCACATCTTTATTCTCTCTCATCATCTTTTAAAGGTATCTCCATGAAACCCATCTCCAGCTTCCGGATCCTTTCTCTCTCAAGTTCATCAACTTACATTTGTGATACTCATGTTCGTTGAAATAATGAATAGTTCCATTATTTCAGAGGATATCATGTCCACATGGGGGCAAATAACACCTTCAACTCCTCTGTAATTTTAGGTAATGTCCTTTACTACACAAATCCAAAATCCAGTCACCTTCAGTTTGGTATCCATTATTTTCACAATTCTATGTTAGAATTGCTATGGTTAGATTTTCAGACTTTCAACAGGACTGGAAAAACATTGCTTCTACCCATTTTCCAATTGTCATGGTCAACCATGCCATACTCATCTGACAACCTCCCTTTTTGTCAGGTTTAGTAGGTCCATTCTTGCTTGGTTCCAATCTTACTGCTAGATGATTTCAAGCAAAGTCTTCTCTTCCAACCCCAAAACAGCTACATTTGGAGTACCTCCTTTTGCCCCGCTATTTAGCAGTTGTGCCATCAAATATCTAGGTCCTAAAATGTGGAATTCCCCTGCCTTCACTGCTCCACTTCTCAACATCCCTCTGCCAATTTAATGATTATTCTTAAAAACATCTCCTTGATCTTTAGGTCATTCTTCCTAATACCTTCTTTGACTCAGCATCTCTATCCCAGTGGAGAAGTTCAACAGTTGTGCCTTGTAAGTTCAAGTCTACTTTGTGGGGTTAACCATGTGAAGATAGGGAACAGAACTAGGGAAATGAAATAGGTGGGAGAGATTCAGGAAATTCTCAAAGGGCCAGATCAAAATGTTAAACCAAGAGTGCACTTAAACATTTCACTGCAGTTTTTTTTTGTATTATTTTGTGGGATGTGGTTGTCATTGGCTAAGCTAGCAATTATTACTCATTCCTAATAGCCCAGAAGGTAGTTAAGCATCTACCACATTGTTGTGGGTCTGGAGAATGGCAGGCACTTTCCTTCCCTAAAAGGGCATTAGTGAACCAGACTTCTTTTTTTTTTTAAGAACAAGATCAACAGCAGTTCCACAGTTAACATTAGACCCTTTGAATTTGAATTCAATAAGAATCTGGAATTATCATTTGCCATGGTGGATCCCCAGAACATTATTTAGGTCTCTGGATTAACTGTACTGCAATATTAGCACCAGGTCATCAACACTCCCTTCTATTTAGTTCCAACATACTTTATATCAGTTTAAAGTTAAACTTCCAAGGTGACAACTGCAGCATTATACAACTTTCCACAAGTCTGAAGATTCCAAGAGATGCAATGATACTTATTCACAGTGCTCAGTTAACAAACAGCAAAACAATGCGATAAATAGGGATGTTGAATAACTCTATCCAAGCACCCTTGCCCATTGTTAAAGATCAGTCAAATGGGCCACCGTATGCTTGCAACGCATCTCCAATCTGCTCATCAAATACATCAGCTATAGCTGTACTTGGATTTCCAGAAGGCATCTGACAAGATTCCACATTTACTACACAAAGTACAAGTAGGAGGTAATATGTTAGTATAGGCAAATGGTTATTTTCTGTCAACTAGCTAGACAGTATGCATAAATGGATAAGTGGAGTTCCACTGGGTTTGTTCTGGGGTGTCAGCTTCTTACAATTTATATTGGAGCGAAGAAACTTTTGTGGTGTAGTGATCATGTACCTTCCTTTGAGCTAGGATGCCTAAGTTCAAGTTTCATCTGCTCCAGAGGTACACGATAACAGGCTAATTAGAAAATATCTAGATGATGGGACGAAGGCACAGTAGCTCATTTTGCAGACAAAGATAGTTTGGAAATTACAAAAACAGATTGTGTTAGAGAAATTCAGTAGGTCTAACAGCATCTAAGGAAGAAGAAAAAGAATTGATGTTAAATCTTTGAACTTCTGAAGAAGTCATACTGGACTCGAAACGTTAACATTTCTTTCTCTCTCCACATATGCTGCCAGACCTGCTGAGCTTTTCCAGCAACTCCTGTTTTTGTAAGCTAATGGAATCCTTTAGGATAAGAGTAAGTTGACTTAACAGCAATGATATCATGCTTCAGTTATGCAGGGCATTGGCGAGATGACATCTCAAATACTGCACGCAGTTTTGGCCTCCTTATTTAAAGAAGGATTGAAACATGTTGGAAACATTTAAAGGAGGTTTACTAGATTAGCGTAGGAACAAATTACTGCAGATGATGGAATCTGTACTGAAAATAACAAATGGTGGCGATCACACCAAATCAAAAAGCATCCATGGAAAAACAGCAAGCTAATCAGAGTGCTGAAGGGTCATCTAGACTCAAAACGTTAGCTTGGTCTCTCTCCATGGATGCTGTTTTCCTTACTAGATTAGTAGATTGTCTTATGATAGGTTGAAAAGGCTGGACTTTTTCCTTCTCCCACCACCGCCATCCACCCCCCCACCCAACTCGAGATGAGAATACGGAGGAACGACTTGATTGAAACACAGATTTGGCAAGGTGGATATGGAAACGATGCTTCCCTATGAGGACGGTTACATGTGGACTGATTCCCTTGCCTAACCACAATCTAGGTGTTTTTTTTGGCTTGGTGGGGGAGTTGTTGGGGGGGGGGCAGAGCAAACTGCAGCATAGAATTCAAACTGAACAGTTCAGCACGCACATTGAACTGAATAGCCTCCTTCTGCTCTTATATGTTAATACGTACATCAAAGTTGGAAAATCAGCCTTTTTATATAAACAATCACCAGTTACAGTAAATGAAACAAACTCAGCTCTAATATTGAATTCAACTATAAATACACCCTTTCGCCCCCACCCCCAAAGAAACAAAAAATTGGCACACACTCCTTTAGCTGAGGGTGAATAAGTGACCTTCTCCCAGGGCTGCTGCCAATTCCACTCAGTAACAAGTCAGTACAATGATCTACTGACCCATCCAAAATTGTGACAGAATAGATTTCAAAATTTAAAATAATAGTAAAACTCTTTGCAGGCCTTCAAACAATCAAAGAAGTCACTTCCAGAATTCTCACAACCATGTAGTTTCTAAACACTACTATATATGATTTTAATTTAAAAAACAAGAAATGATACATTTCAATTTTTATTTTAAGATTACCAATTCTGAACATTTAAAAGGGAAAGTTGCTACAGCATTTTGGTTATATGGACAAAAACCCTAGTCTCTGAATCTAAGCAAATTAAACATTCAAACATAAATGTACTTCAGACCATCTGACACTCACCAGTGATTTACAAAATCACATAAGCAAGCCACTTAAGCACAAAAAGGTAGAAAATCAGCTTTTAAAAAACCCGAAAGAACTGCAGATGCTAAAACCAAAAAAACAGAAATTGCTGGAAAAACACAGCAGGTCTGTCAGTATTTGTGGCGATAAATCAAAGTTAACCTTTTGGGTCCAGTGACTTTGGTTAAAAAAATTCTGATTTTTCCTCCACAGATGCTGCCAGACCTGAGTTTTTCCAGCTATTTCTGTTTTTGCTATAGAAAACCAGCTTGTTGCATGCAAGAATAATTCATCCCCTTTTCCCAACTCTGAAAAGGGGCAAACAAGAAAGCCAGAAGTGTGTGTGAATTAAAACTATAACATTTCCTCCATTCAAGCCCCCGCAATATGTTTCTGAAAATATGTTTCTTAGACACTAAAAGACTTCCCAATATTCAGGAAATTAAGTATGTTGCTAAAGACAGGAGTGTAACCAAATTGCTGAATCTTCAAAAGCTTTCATGTGGCCCTACAAGTAGTGCTACAAGAGTTAAATAACGTAATTAAATATATAAAAAATGCAGTGATCATTCAGAAATAAATGTAGGGAAGAGGAGGTGGAAAACTTGCACTGCATTGAATCCTCTGACCACATATGGTGAAGGGCTTTGGTACTCCTCAAAAGGCACTAGATGAAATGCAGTTTTTCTTTTTGCAGTGCAACCTCGTGAGAGCACAGCCCTCTTTGTAAATTTCCTTCAGATACCATACGCAACATTAACAAAATAAAACCATTTCCTAAAATAAAACACACAATGAACAGATTATAAACCGGGTAGACACCTGTACAGTGTACTCGGAGATGGGAGAGACAGAGCGTGGAAAAAAAAAAGTCCCATTTGCCTCGAAGAGTTCAAAAGCACAAGAAAGACAGAAACACACACAAAGGAAAAGGAGCAGCCACATACTCAAGATGGGATCTCCAAAATGAGGTGAAAGCACCGGCCTTCCTCGCTTGAGAAAGTGGCCGTCAACATCACTGGCCACACATAGACGAAACAAAATAATATTTTTGACCGGTTAAAACTTAAGTTGAAAGCCATATAACAAAAGAAACTGAAAAGCTCTCCGGAGGAAAGCTAAAGGGAAGGTGGTCTGTGTGTGTGTGTGTTTGGGAGGGGAGGGGTGCTGTGGGCGTTGCTTGGGAGGTATTTGGCAGTGGGATGGTAAGTTTCTCCAGCAGAGTCGGTATAATGGAGGGTTTGTTACTCACTGCGCGACGCCTGTTCATTTAAAGCGAGTAGTACAGAATGATGGTGGTGAGGGACAGCTCCTGGCACTCACTCACTCACACACACAAATATATATATATATATATATATATATATTTATTTTCTCTCTCTCTCTCTCTCCCTGCTGCCTCCTCCTATCCCAGGACCGGTGTTACCATGTTCCAGCCGCCGTCGCTAGGGGACGTCAGCGTCAGGTCATAGGTCAACCCTGAGGTGTGGGGCCAGGAGGGAAAATTAATCACAATAACAAACAGCAAACAAAAGTGACCACTCTCATTCAGGTTTTATTTTTAGAGAAAAAAACACCATTTTTTTTAGAAAAAAACGCAACTCCATTGTTGTTTCTGCCCTCCCTTCCTTTACTTGGGCCATCTGCATAACCAACACCCACCCTCGCGTCATTTCCGCTCTCTATATTTCCCGCCAATCTTCCCCCTACCGCCTGCAGTGAGTCCGGGTTGGGTTCTCAATGGTGTCTTGTTGCCAGTTGGACTATCACATCCATGAATTGTAGTTTCAATTTTATATTGGAAGAAAATGCATCTATTTAAAATATAGGAGATAGTAAGGACTGCAAATGCAGGAACTCAGGGTTGATAAAATGTGGAGCTGGAGGAGCTCAGCAGGTCAGACAGCGCCAGAGGAGATGGACATTCGACGTTTCGGGTCTGTGGACTCTTCATCCTTTACCTGATCCAAACAGAGTTAACATTTAAAGTCCAAAGATTCAAGAAACAAAGAACTGCAGATACTGGGAAACTGAAGCAAAAGCAAAAACAGAAACTCAGCAGGTTCTGAACAAGGGTCCCTGGACTCAAAATATTAACACTGCTTTCTCTCCACAGATGCTGCTGAGTTTCTCCAGCAATTTTTGTTTTGTTCTGTCTTCGACACTGATTCATTTTACCTGACAAAATGTGAATCTTGATCCTGAGCGAATGATGTTTGTTGCGAACTCTCTAATACTTCCCCCAAGCCCTTCCCCCAACCACCACCTTTCCTTTTGGCCTATGTCAACTGGTTGTTGCAAGCTTTGCTTTCGAAATAACTCCACAGAGGACAGTATCCTGTCACCAAACCAGGCTTTATTTACACATAGAAAGTCCTTGATGATGGTCTGGCCGCCTCAGAGCTAGTTCTCAGAGTGAATAGAACTTCTGACACCCCTGATCATATCTGTCAGCCAGGGCTCACTGATTGGACCAGGTTAATAGCTCCAATCAGGGAACTCTGAATCCACCTGGCTGACTTCATTCCAAGCCTGCAACCCTTCCCGTCTAAGTCCTGGGACATAGGCCTGTTCTTATTCGTGTAGCTTCTCCTGGGACACTTTCTCACTGAATCTGGTTCTTCCAACTCAGCCTTGGATATGGGCAGCGTGTACCGGACCGTAGCCCACCTCTTGTGCCTGGAACGTCTCAGAAGAAATTTATCTTCTTCTTGAGGTGTAAAGGCATTAAGACTGCGTAATCCTCTGTGTCCATCTCCAACTCTAACATGTCTTCGATGCTAGACGGAGGGGAGAACCCAAGGGTTCTGACAGAGTTTCTGGCTATTCTGACAGTCCAGCCATGTTTTGCTCCTGTCCCGTTTGTGGGTTTACAACTTTGGTGTGGTCCACATGCTTGTTCAGGACCACCTCACCTACCTGAACTTTGTATGTCTCTGAACCTGACCTTGCATTGACCTCGCTTCTTATCCATACAGGGTCATTTTCCTGGTTTCGGCACCAAACTTGGTTCCTGAAGTAAACTCTCTCTCTTGCTTAGAGGAGTCTTGTGTCCAGCAGTGGTTGTCCTGATTCTGCTTCACCCTGCCCATCCGAAGGTCCAGGAAAATCAGATTTAACCTCATGCGGAGTCTTCTTTCCATTGGCAACTCTGCTGGAGCTATCCCTTTAGATATATGATATATATGTTCCGCTAATCAAATAGAAACCAGAGCAGTTTGGTATTGAGTGAAATGAATGCAATGTCTCCAAATTTGCAGATGACACTAAGCTGGGTGGCAGTGTGTGCTGTGAGGAGGATGCTAAGAGGCTGCAGGGTGACTTGGACTGGCTAAGTTGGCAAATGCAATATAATGTGGATTATCCACTTTGGATACAAAAACAGGAAGGCAGATTATTATCTGAATGGTGGCAGTTTGGGAAAAGGTGAAGTGCAACAAGATCTAGAAACAGTCACTGAAGGTTGATATGCAGGCGATGAGGATAGCTAATGGCATGCTGGCCTTTCATAGCAAGAGGATTTGACAACCGGAATAGGGATGTCTTGCTACAGTTATACAGGGCCTTCTAAAAAAAGTCTTCTAGTCTGAGGAAGGACATTATTGCTATTGAGGGGGTCCAGTGGAGGTTCACCAGACTGATTCCTGGGATTGCAGGTTGAACATATGAGGAAAGACTAGATCGCATTTACTGGAATTTAGAAGAATGAGCTGGGGATCTCATAGAAATATACAAAATCCTGATAGGACTGGACATGCCAGATGCGAGAAGAGTGTTTCCGATGTTGGGGAAGTCCGAAACTATGGGTCACAGTCTAAGGAGTAAGCCATTCATGAGGAAGATGATGAAGAATTTCTTCATTCAGAGTTGTGAACCTGTGGAACTCCCTTCTACAGGAAGCTGTTGGGGCCAGTTCATTAGATATATTCAGGAGGAGTTGGATGTGGCCCTTGCGGCTAAAGCGATCAAGGAATATGGGGAGAGAACAGGAATAGGATACTGAGATTGCATGATCAGCCATAATCATATTGAATGGTGGTGGGGGCACGAAGGGCTGAATGGCCTACTCCTGCATCTATTTTCTATGTTTCTGTGTTGGCTGTTTCTTTAACTTCCCTAAAGTCTGTGTCTTGGCTGGGAGACTGTTTCAAAGGCTGACCCTTTGTCAGTGGCAGATGTAAGGGTGGCAGGATGGAGGCCAGGTACATCCGAACTTTCTGTGATAATTCACCAATCCAAGGAAAGACCTAAGCTCCAGCACAGATGTGAGAACCAAGACACCTTTGATCTCCCTCACTTTGTTTTCAAATGGGTGTAATCTGGTCTTGTTGACTCTGTAGCCCAAGTAGGTCACTTGAGCTGACTGGAACACACATTTTTGCCTTCTAAAGTGTACCCCCGTCTTGGAGAAATATCTAAAGACCTTGTAAAATGTTTTCCATCATCCGCTGAAAAATGGCACAGGTTGATGATGCCTTAAATGGCAGTTTTGTATAGTGGTACAAACCATTATAGGTTTTAATTGTAGCATATTTCTGGGAATTTTCATCTAACTGCAATTGCAGTTATGCATGGCTCAGGTCCAGCTCTGTGAAGGATGGCATCCTGACCAACTCTGTGTATGAGACCTCTATGCAAGCGATTGGGTATTTATCCAGCTGCGAGAAACAGATTACTGTTTGTTTAAAATACTCACAAACGCAAACCGACCCATCAGGCTTCACAATCAGTACGACAGACACTGCCGTTCCACAAGTGTACTGGTTTGATGATCCTTTCGCTTTCCAGCCTCCTAATATCTGCCTTTACTTTTGGACACAAGGCAAATGGCACTGCAGAATCGTGGAATTGTTTCCTGATAACATGCAATCCCCTTGGCTCCTTTGATAGTCCCTAGATTTTCCTGATAAAACTTATGGGTACCTAATTTGGTCTTCACTCAGGCATGTTGAATCGCTCAAAGTGAGTCTTTCTCAAGCAATTTCATCAGGCTTGGGCCCGAGCCTTATACAACAAGCAGTGCTAACGGAACCATCTGTTTCTCATACGAGACTGGAACTGAAGTTGTACCCTTAATCTGTAAAGATTGCCTGGTATAGGTCCTCAGTCCAGCCCGGGTCTTAAGAAAACTTATGTGTTGGTGTTCAGAGCGAATTTTGTTAAAGACTGGTTCTGTAATCACTGATACAGCCGCGCCACTATCAACCTCCATTTGACCTGGGAGATCATTTAACCAGCTGTTTATTTTGATTGGTTCTGATTTAGATTTTGCCAAGCAATTTAACTGTTCCAACCAGATGTAGGTGGGCTTTCCAGGGTGTGCACTCTCCTGGATACCGGCCTATGAGTTCTCTTATTCAATTCAGGCCGAGTGGAACTCCTTTGTCTCGTGTCCACAAACCGTCAGGAACTACAATGGCTTGCCAGCTCGGACCCTGAAGAAAATGTGAACCATTTGGCTGAGGCTTGGTTTTATATTGCGGTTTTGCTGTGGACTGACCTAGAGTCCATCTATTCAGGATGTATCTTGAGTGAGGCTAAGCAATTGCCTTGTCTCAAGTGGTGTCTCCCGCAAGATCAGTTCGCCTGGCGAGGATGTCCACTTCTATCCACATACCCTGTAATACATTTACTCAACTTGCCATATTTTCCAATGACAAAGCCAATTGTAATGCCTGTTGAAGTCCAGCTGGGCTTCAGCTAGTAGACGATTTTACATGGTCACATCATTAATCCCACATACCAAACGGTCTCTCAGCATCTCATTGACAGTTAAAGCAAAGTCACATGCCTCTGCCAGTCATCTTAGCCTCGTCAAAAACCCTGACACACATTCCCTGGTTCTCAAGCTGCTGATTAAAACTGATAGTGTCTCAGAATTAGAGGGGGCTTGGAGTAGTAATATTCCTTAACTAAATCCTGAAACTCCTGAAAGGTTTTAGTATCTGGTGCGTCAGGAAATATTAGGCTCCTAATAATCAAAAAAACTGTGGGTCCACAAGCTGTCAGGAGAATTACTCATTACTTTTCATCTGGCCCAGTGTTATTTTTCCACATACTGGGTAGTGTCTTCGAAGGCACGATCAAACGAGTCAGGCTTCCCAAATAAAGTCATGATGCCGAAAATGCTTACCCCAACTCTAAGATGACTGTTGCAAGTGAATTTCTTCAGGAGGGTATTTGTTTTTTCTCGTTGCCACTGAAATAACTTCATAGAGGCCAGACTTCCATCACCAAGTCATCATTTATTTATATGTGGAAAGTCGTTGATTCTGGTCCAGCTTCCTCAGAGCCAATTCTCAGAGTGAACAGAACATCTGACATCTGATTACCAGTCAGCCAAAGCACCCTGATTGGACCCAATTAACAGCCCCAATCAGAGAATTCATATTCTATGAGGCCCACCTGGCTGACCTTGTCACAATCACTGCAGCTTTCTTACCAACAAAAATAAACTGGAAACTACCAAGGGGAAATAGAATGTCAGAAATTATTTTATTGGTTCTCTGTACCATTTCAAACCTGTCTTACTTTTGGGTCAGAATTGCGAAAAGTTAAAGATGTAGCAGGTTTTGAACAGGTGAAAGAGAGGAGAATGACAAAAGACCAGAAGGGATGATCTGTGATAGTTGGAAAGCCATAGGAGATTAAATCACAAATGAGTTGAGGTGCATCGTTAACAAAAGTGACAAAGGAATGAATAAACAAACAGAAAAATTGTGTATAGAGCAGTGTTGCCTGTTTTGATGCTTTAAAATTTTTTTAACCCCTAGAAATAAGAGAGTAGGAGCAAAGAGAGGCCTCTGATAGTGTGTAACAGATCTGTCACAGTGACAAGGGGATTGAGAGACCTGTTATGGTGCATGGACAGAGGGCATGGGAGTTGTGGTACTGTGTGGCGAGGGGCGTAACAGACCTTCTACTGTGTGGGAGAGAGCTGTGACAGTGGAAGGCGAAGGGGCTGGTGCCATCAGGGAGGTGTTGAGAGACCTGTGAGAGCAGAGTAAAGGGATGGGGGAGAGGAAACTGTTTATTTGCAGAGTTTTTAAGATAAATACACCCACCTTTCCAAAGGACTTTGCTAGACAGCAGTTGGGATTGGCAATCCACCAGTTAGGTCATGCCCGATTTAAAAAGCTATGAGGATTTAAATTGATTTGATAAACAGAAAGCAAGGCCAAACTGAGATGAAACGTATGATCAATGTATGCATCGGGTGATTTTCTTCAATTAATGTTTTGCTTGTGTTACAGATTTCTTTCAGTACATTGGTGCTTGTTATGCCTTTAAGCAGCAATATTTTGTTGGTCAATGCCTGAATGAAATACAGGTACATGGTTTTTTGAACCAGTCAAGGGAAAAGCAATATTTGGAATTTGTAGGCTATGAAGCACAAAATTTAAATTGTGTTGGAAGATATCACAGTGACATTACCCTCCACAATGCTTAAAAATGAAAGACACAAACATGTAAATAAACGTTAATGCAGCAAAATAGAGCAGAGAGCCCAGCTACAACACTTTGCGAAACCACAGCAAAAGAAAATAGCAAATGGAAAAAAAAAACAAAGGTGAACAGGAACACACACAGGCCAATGGATTTTTATTTTGCCATTGAAATTCTAAAAATAATGTGGCAGACTTGAAACAGAAAATGAAATCAGATACAAGTCTGTGGTATGTTCGTTAATGTTTGATATCATGACTTGCAACACTGAGACTTTTTTTTAATGTATCTTCAAATTGGTTTCCTGAGTGTAATATTGCCTTGCACTTTTGACAGAATCAGCTTTTCTAGTGAAAAAAATTCTCTCTGTTTCCTTTCCAGATTGAGTTTGTTGTTTTGTTTCCTCTGTTTAATCTTTCCCAGCTGCACTCAAGTTTACCTTTTACCCTGCTGTTTATTTTCTCGTATAAAGAAAAGTAAAATTCTCTCACTTGGTTTTCCAACTCCTCCAGCTTAGTTGGTGGGATTTTTGCCTCTCAATCAGAATGCTATGAGTTCAAACCCCTCTGTGACTGAAGCATATAATCATTAATCTGAACTGATGTTCCAATGCAGTACAAAGGGAATTCTGCATAGTTGGAGGTCTTGTCTCACTGAGATATAAAATCAAGGCCAGTTTTTCTAATCCAATGTTAAAATTCCTGTGGCGTTGTTCACAGAAGAGCTGAGGTCCCTTGGTGTGTGAAGCAATATTCCTGTCACTGGTAACAACATTTAAACAGACCATTCCTGTCCCTGTGAATGATAGCAGCCACATTTGCCTTCCTTACTGCAGTCACTGCACTAAAAAAAATTAACTCATTGACAATGGAGCATTTTCAGACATTTCTGTGAGATGAGATGAGTTTTTCTCTTACAGAACATGTTATGACATGGAACGTATTAACTGAAAGGGCGATGGTACAAAATTCAATAACAAAATTCAAATGGTACTTGGATAAATACTGGAAGGGAGAACATTTGCTGGGCTACAGAAGAAGAGTAGGGGTACTTGCACAGGCAAGATGGGCTGAACAACCTCCCATTAAGCTGTCATGTTCTTACAACCTTATGACTGACTCTAATATAATCTTTAACAAAAAAAACTTCCCTTCCTCATTATAACCTGAAGGCACTGGATGTTGTAAAGCCTATGGGCCCGACAACATTCTGCCAAGTTTACTGAAGACATATGTTCTGGAACTATCTGTGCCCTGAGCTAAGCTATTCCAGTGCAGCTAGAACACTAGCTTCTACCTGACAATGGGGAAAATTGCCCAGGTGTGTCCTGTCCACACAAAATAGGACAAATCCAACCTGGTCACTTACTGCCTATCAGTCTACTCTTGATCATCAGTAAAGTGGTGGAAAGAGCCTGCTATCTACAGTGCTATCAAACAGAATCTGCTCAGCAATAACAGACACTCAGCTCCTGATCTCATTGCAGCTTTGGTCCAAACTTGGAAAACAAAGCTGAATTTAGGAGGTGAGATGAGATTGACTCTCCTTGACATCAAGGCAGTGTTTAACTGAGTGTGGCATCAAGGAGCCCTAACAAAACTGGAGTCAATGGCAATCAAGTGGGAAACTCTCCATTGGTCAGAGGTATACATAGTAAAAAGGAAGATGGTGATGATTGTTGGAGCCAATTATCACAGTCCCAAGACATGTCTGCACGAGTTCTGCATAAATAACCTTGTTTCCATCATAAGGGCAGAAGTGGGGATGTTCGCTGATGATAACACAATGATCAGCACTATTTGTAACTCCTCAGATACTGGAGCAGTAGTTTGTACCACCATAAGATGAAATGCATTAACTCACCACGGCTCCTTATCAACAATGCTTTCCAAAGACATGTTCAGTACCACAAAGAAGCAGAAAGGCAGCAGATTCATGGGAACATCACCATCTGCAAGTTTCCCTCCAAGCCACATACTATCCTGCCTTGAAAATATATTCCTTCATTGTCATTGAGTCAAAATCCTAGAGCTGCCCAACAGCAATAGGGGTGTCCCAATCCAGCAAGGCCTTCAGTGGCTCAAGGAAGCAAATTACTGCCACCTTCTCCAGGGTAATTAAAATTGGCCAATAAGTGCTGGTCTTAATGGTGTCCTATATCCCAGAATGAATAACAATCAACATAACTAGTATTTTCCATTTTACTTTCTCATCTGTCCTACATTTAATTCAATGTTTTCCTATACTATGTGCCTTGACCTTTCACCTAAATGAAAGAAACAAAGCAAGATCAAGAACAGAGTCTGTTCCTTGTTAGATTTGTTACCTACCATTGCAGTGGAAGTGGAATTGACAGGAAATGACCTTGCGTTGTGCGGAGGAAGTTCTCTATTGAGTAAGTGCAAATTACTCTGCACATTTTAATCATCACACACTTCTGATGCATGTTGAGCAATTAATCCAATTGAAAAGACCAAACTATATGTTCCAGGATAGATTTTTGAGCAAAAAGGAGGAGGGAAGCCTTATACCAAGCATTTGTAGTTCATTTTGTATAGTGTCCAGAAAGGACATGAGAAAGTTGTGAACTGAGTGTTTGAGATTAACAGCGCAAGCTGTGAACTATCCCATGATGGATCTGGTTACTTAATGACTCAAGCTTGAAAGCAATAGATACCGCCTTGTAATGATGATGGTCAGCACCTTCTGGACCCCTCCAGAGCCTTCTGGTGTGAACAGAGGAATGTAATTGGTTGGAGGGCAAAAGTACTGTTTCCCAACAGCAAGCTAACATTTTGCTATTCTCAGAATCGTTCACCTAGGCCAGTTATCAAAATTTTCATGGCTGGGAACCTCTTTTGCATTCATTTGCATGCCATGGCTATTTATTTAAACGCAAGCCTGCTGGGATTACATTGACGGGCACAATCTTGTGACCAAAAAACTGGAAACATGTGCTGTCACAAACCCCACTCTAGCTATGTATATATACTAAATGTATGAGGTGATGTAAACATTGTTCTCTAAGCTCCAGTGTGTGCAAACTGGTTTTAATACTTGGCTGTTTGATAATGAAGCTATTTTATTTTCCCTGTTTCCTCTGTCACCACTTCAGACATCAGATCAGTCTTCCTGGCTGTCAACCGAAGGAAAGTGACGGGCCTGGATGGTGTCCCCGGCCGAGCACTCAGATCCCGTGCAGACCAGCTGGTGGAGGTATTCACCAACATCTTCAACTTCTCCCTCTTACAAGATGAAGTCCCCACTTGCTTCAAGAAGACCACCACCATCCCCGTACTCAAGAAAACACATGCAACGTGCCTTAATGATTACAGCGCAATAGCTCTGACTTCAGTAATCATGAAGTGCTTCGAGAGGCTGGTCATGGCTCACATCAACTCCCATCTCCCAGCCTGCCTCATACCCCTACAGTTTGCTTACTGACATAACAGATCCACAGAGGATGCCATATCCCTAGTCCTGCACTCATCCCTGGAACATCTGGACAACAAGGACACCTACTTCAGACTCCTGCTCGTTGACTCCAGATCCGCCTTCAACACCATTATCCCCTCCAGACTGATCCCAAAACTGCGTGACCTTGGTCTTGGTTCCATCGTCTGCAACTGGATCCTCAGCTTCCTGACCCATAGACCACAATCAGGATAGGTAACTGCACCTCCTCCACAATAACACTCATTACTGGAGCCCCCCCCCCCCGGCCAAAGGATACATCCTCAGCCCCCTACTTCATTCCCTGTACACCTATGATTGTGTTGCCAAATTCCAAATAAAAGCCATCTACAAGTTCACTGATGACACCACCGTATTGGGATTGATATCTAACAATGATGAGTCAAAGTACAGTAGGGAGATAGAGGGCTTGGTGACGTGGTGCAATGAAAACAATCTGTCTCTCAACTTCAGTTAAACTAAAGAACTGATCATTGACTTCAGAAAGGAAGGACGAGAACACGCCCCCATCTACATCAACGAAACTGAGGTTGAGAGGGTGAAGAGCATCAAGTTGCTCGGAGTGACAATAACCGACAACCTGTCCTGGACTTCCCACATAAATGCAACAGTCAAGAAGGGACAACAACGCCCCTTCTTCCTCAGGAGGCTTAGAAAATTTGGCTTGTCCATTAAGTCCCTCACCAACTTCTACAGATGCAACATTGAAAGCAAACTGTTTAGGTGCATAATGGCCTGGTATGGCAACTGCTCTGCCCAGGACTGTAAGAAACTACAGAAGGTGCTGTTCACACCCCAGACCATCACGGAAGCCAACCTGCCATCAGTGGACTCTATTTACATGGCTCACTGCTGCAGAAAGGCAGCCAACATCATCAAAGACCGACTACACCGAGGTAATGATCTCCTACAACCTCTTCCATCAGGCAGAAGATACAGAAGCCTGAACACACGCACAAGGAAGTTCAGGAACAGCTTCTTTCCAGCTGTTATCAGGCTGTTGAATGGACTCTAGCCTCAAATAATTTAACCTGTATGCCTCTAAGTCTTTTTGATCTGTATGTTCTTTGCTTGCTGCGATGTGCCTGTACTGCTTGTAAACAAAGCTTTTCACTGTATTTCGGTACATGTGACAATAAAACCAATCATCATCATCAATTTGTTTTCACAAAGGCTTAGAGTGTAAGGAGTGATGCATCTCTGGGTCAGCCAGCAGATGCGCAATCTCAGTCATATGTGGATTTTCTTGTTGCAGTTAAAGACTTATAGGGTAAGGGACAGAGCCTGAACAGATCAACTAGCTCATGTGAAGTTTCAGTCATAAGCGGCCTTGCTTATTGTGGGTAAATGCTTACAGTGGAAGGGGTGAACGTTTACCAGGTCAACAAGCTCACTAGGTTTCAACTACACGCTTGTTGTAGTTGTTAAACCCTACCAGCTTAGTGGTGAAGCCTAACTGAGTCAACCAGTTTGTGTGAAATTTCAGTCATATATGGTCCTTTGACAGTGCACCTCTCCATGTATAAGTGGCTGCAGGGCAGACTTTCATTCAAGACATAAGCAGCCTGATAAAGGCCCAAGGAGTAGATTGACTATGTCAAGCTCTAAAAGGGAAACGCGTCTCATTCCTGATATTTCTGTACCGATCAGGACTTCCTTGCCAAATGTTTGACAAACTGAACTCAGTAGCTGTATTAGGTTTACAAAGGTTGAGATAAATAAGATAAAAGAGAAGGAGAAGGGTTGAACAGTGCCAACAGCATCAGAGATATAAAGATCAAGTCGCTGCAGCCATGGAGCGCACAGAGGACAACCAGGGTCTTCAGCCACAGCGCGCTGTCCACCAAGATGATGTGCTGAAGGCTTTGCTGCTACCTGCAGATGGGCAAAAGGCAGTGCTGGAGGCATCTTCACTTGACTAGGGAAGCTGTCACTTACATCTGCCACCTCCCGCAGGCAGATCTGCAGCCGTGCGGCTGGGAGGAAGTGTTATGGCACTGAAGACAACGGCAGTGAATTTACTAGCTACTGGCTTTTTTTAAAGTTCCACATGGGAGCATGTGTGGCATCCCCCAGACTGCAGTTTACAAGTGTTTCATGTGTTGCTGACGTCCTTTATGGTAAAGCAATGCAGTTTGTCTAGTTCAACATGGACCCAGAAAGGCCAGGTTCCCAAGCCACTGTTCTGAATGCTCCCAGCACATTCTGGCTTTTCTGGTAATAGGCAGGTTACATATATTTTTCAGTGTTCAACTGATTTTAAATGATTTTTCCTTTTGGAGACGTTACTGGATAAATACAGCTCCTAGTTTTAACAGTATGACTTATGAACTTACAGGTCTGAAATTTTCATAATCACTTGTATATCAAGCACAGCTTTTGAAAAGGAGTGACAGTAAACTTTTATTTTCTCTTACACCGTGACCCTTGTTCTACTAACTTGTATCTTCTTTGCGCTCCCTTGATACCTATGTCAGCTTGATTGTGGGATCTGGAATAGTACCACGATCCTCCTTCATAAAGGGAACTGTAGAGAAGCATTCAGAGATTTGGCCGTGCCCTGATCTGCAAGGTTTAATTTGAAGAATTCACATGGGACTGTGTATTGTGTACAGTAGACTTTGAAACACAGCCAAAGCAGCCAAAGCTGGAGAAATGCTGCAGCTGTGGCATAGTTAGTCTAGAACAGTGACAGAGATAAAGCATGTTGAAACTTTACAGCTTGTGCCACTTCTTTAGTCCCCATGGCTGCAGTACCATTTAAAGAACAATAGATTTAATCATGCTTGTTAATTACAAATTATTGATCTCTCAGGCCATCATATCGCATACATGTTTGGAGTTACGATTGGATCACAGAGAGCTCCATGAAGATCACTGTATTGTGAAAACTTTATTCTTTTTTACTGAAATGTGTTCATTATTGTATTGTGTTCATTATGCATATTTCTCAAGGCCATGAGTTATATTTATTTTTCATAACTAACAATTCGATGTGCAGGAACAACATTCCAAAAGCGTAAACCAGAATTGTAAAGCTGTTTTGGAAACATTTGAAATAATTGAGTGATATGGATGGTTCAACAATCGTCTTATGTTTTTGGCCAATCAGATGCAAAGAATTCAGATTGATGCTCAAGTATCAACATTTTCTGCTGAGTAGATAGAGGATTACTGAACCATTACCAGCAAAGTTGAAGGTGAGGCAGAAATTCTCATTTTATCCCACTGCTTAGCAAATGCTTTTGAAAACTTTTATAGAAATGATATACGTCTTTGCGTTGTGCAACATTGTCAGAGGTTGGGACATCAATACATCACCAGTCAGTTCCTGAAGCCTGTTCCCTATTTAATTTGTATCATGGCTAGTATTTGCAGTATTAACTCCATCGCTTTGTGTTGGATTCATAGCCCCCAATCCCCTTACCTAACACAAATCTCTCAGTCTCAATAAAGAATTACATTTTCAATTGTTTTAAGCTCCACACTTTATTGGAGAAGAGAGCCCTCAATTTCAAATAGCTTTTTGTAGAAAAGTATTTCCTGACATGATCTTTGAATGACCTTGGTTTAATTCTGATTCAATTTATGCTTTCTGCCACTAACTACTGCAACATTCCCACCCCCACCCCCACCTCAATGAGACAATGGAGTGATGTAGCCTGTTAATTTTATATTAATCATGTTTAATTATATGGAAGTGGCAGATATTCATTTGAAACTACAATTTTAGTTAGTTATACTGAGAAGTAATATCTAACTCCATAAATAAAAATAAAAATAATTATAAAAGTGTGGAAAAGTTATTTTCAGTTTCATCCTTTACCAACTGAGTGTCTGCTGTACAACATGGTAGCAGAGAATGATTGCCTGAAGGCACAGTTTGGAAACTAAGGAAAAAGAAAACACAAAATTCTGTAACTCTAGTATCAGTGTGAACATAGGAGAAAGTTAGCATAAATGATACTAATATGATAATCCTCTGATGCTCTTGGAGTCTGAACAGTACAACCTGTGGATGAATGAAGTTAATATGTCGACGTGGGTTCTGTAGAAACATGATATGGTTTTAGTGTTGTCACCTCATATCAGAAGTAAGGAATATTGTGATGTGGCTGTCCATTGGTTGGATAGTGATGAAGGTTTGGAAATTTGCACTTGAAAATTTGGCTAAAATTTATAAACAATAGATGACAAGGAGAATTGTTAAAGTCCTATGAGACAAGGGCAAATTTTGATAGATTTCTAAAGAACAGATGGTATTTCCAAGAAGGGATACATCTTGGACTTGAACTTATTGTATAAAAATTACCAAAATTTAATTTGGCAATCCCTGTTTCAGCGCTAGTGCTTATACTACTGCATTCTGAAACAGAGTTTCATATGAACCAGCCGCAACTTTTAATACCTTTTGTTTCTTGGAGAGGGAGTTCCTGTTTGTTCAGATGTTGGCTGCCTTGTAAAAAAAATCCAGGAGAAACATTCGTCTCCTTTATCCTTCATTGAACAAATTTTGACGATGTATGGTGAAGCGCACACACAAAAAAGATGAGTCAATGATTTCCAGATTTCAAAATGGTTCAGCTACTGGTACAGGTTTCAAGTTAGATTTAAAGAAAAATAAACTGAGGATAGAAACATATTTAATAGATTTGGTTTGCAAAGCAGAAGACAGAATTCTCACAGTGACAATATGTAAATTAACCACAGGAATTCCCAACGAACAGTTCATGCTTACGTCAGGTGTGACTCAAAGTTTAATTATGAAATGGACTTAACAGAGCAGGATGCTCAAAATGACATATGGCACATGATACAGAGAGTTCTGAGGAAGACAATAAAGATAATGATGAATCCAAATGACAAATATGCATGGCATTAGGAGAGGCAAAACAGAAAAATACCCAAATTGTTTTCAAGTTACATAGGATGTCAAATGTTTAAAAATTCCTGCTTATTGTTGTTGATGAACTGGACACAGCTCAATAGAAGAGATTAATGAGAAGTGCAAAATCTGTAAAAAGTCATCAAAAGATATTGCCATGCCTTTCAATTGCATATGACTTTTATTAAGAATTTGCCATGAATATTAAGTATGGGACTAGGACAGAAGTATTTTCTTTTTGTAGATCTGGCAACCAGATTACAATAAAACCTATAAGGAAAAAGGTTATTACAGATAAACTGTTCGAGCGATATGTAAAATTTTCAAGTAATGGAATTTTGTGAAAGGAATCATATGACAATAAATGAAATAGATTTAATCTGCATATAGATTTAATTGATCAACTAGACTTGAAGCTGACATCTTCAAGTTTTTGCAAATACTTCACTCCAGATGATGAGGATAGAGTCCTATCAGTTAGTCAAGCCAAATTAATTTCGTTTTCTGTGCTCTGTGGTGGTCTTGCATTAGAAAGTAATAAAGTCCGTTCCACTTTCTCTACACACTCAAATATTTACCATGCAGGGAGATAGTTTTCACCAAGGTTCAGAGAAATTTTTTGTAGGGATCTGAAATTGTATAGAAGTACTGGAGGCAGAATTTAATTGAGGAGATTTGATGTACTGTGAAAGAGAGGGTCATTCCAAGTGGAAATGCTTTGACAAGGCAATAGTTCATAATGATTAGACCATCATGTCGAACAGTTGAATTTCATTCCTTATGATTCATGGGAAATAATTACAAAATCTTACATCCTGAGCAGCTGATCAGTGTAAAAGTTATACATTGTAGCAGAAATGCTCATGGGGTTTTGATAGAGTCCTGAGGAATAAAATATGTTGTATTAAGGACTGGATAGTGGTGATATGAGTGATCATGATGCACGTGACAGAGTTATTGCATACAAAATTCTATTGCCCAGAATTTGGTGGGGATGGGAATAAAAACATTGAGCAGAACAAAATTATTGTTTAGTAAAATATGTATTGACTGAAAGTTCTGGATGATGGGAAGAGACAAGGTCAATGAATTTGAAAGAAAGGTTTGAAACAATGGAGTGTAAGAAAGCACTGTGTACATTCTAATACTGTTCAGATTCTGCAAGCGATTCTGGTGACAGAGAATTCTCATGGATTAGAGCCATCTGATGGTGGAAGAGGTCTCACAGTCATAGTTCCAAAAGACATAAAAGTGCAAGTAGGATTCAGAGCTTGAATAGATTACATAATACAATAAAGGCCCCAAGAAATGTCAGAACTGAACTAGAAACAGAAGGCCTCATGATCATGAAGTTTTGGTGACAACCAATAAACTTAAGGATAAACCAGTAAGAGAAAGAATACAAACAAAATTAAATAGTTGGAGAGAGTTTATATTTTTAATCAGTAAGCGAATCAAGGTTTGTAGGGAAAAGGCAGAAAAGTGGAGTCGAGGGTTATCAGATCAGCCATGGTCTTATTGAATGACAGCTCGATGGGCTGAATGGCCTACTTCTGCTCCTAAGCCTTATGTTCTATAGAGTTTGTTCTGAGGTACCAGAATAAACAGTGGTGCATTTGTACTGAAAATGCTCTTGCAGATGGAAATTATCAGGCTAAAGCAAGGTTAAGTGTTTCAGGTTTTGAAGAGTGATGGAGTGATGTAGATGTTTGGACGGTCTCTTACTGGAACAGTAATCTTGGAAATCTTTTCAGCAATTTTGACTCCTTCTTCATTGGAGTGTAGATAGTTCTCAATACAAAAGCTGCCTTTTAACAAAATGTCACTATTCCGAGGGAAGTGTTTCTGAAACTATTCAAAGAAGCAGCAGATGCAGAAGAAAAATGGAACTTAAACATATAGGTTTATGGCTTAGGTGATACTTTCAGTACGTGATATTTTGGTGAGATCAGTTTGGCTTTGAATGGGTCATGTTCAACTTTTCAGCAGACACCACCACAAAGAAATAGAGGGAAGGCATAGTGCAGTGTAATACTTTGTACAGCATCTAAAAGTTTTTGATTTTATTTATTTTAAAAATTCAGTTTACAATTGATGCAAACACTTAAAAGTCCTCTACAAACATTCCTTAAAAAGTTCCAAACCCTTTTGACATTTCCCTTATTGTACTGCTTCCAGATCACAGGTCTTGACAGGAATTTTGTAAATATAAAAGTATGTAAAAAACGCACTCCTGCCCTATTCTTCACTTGACTGCTATTCTGGAACCTAGCCGTCCTGGAGTTTTGAATGTGAAAATGTGAGTTTTGATGTTTTGTAACATTGAAGTGGCTGGGCAGATTTAGCAGCATTACTTGTGGGAGATGCTGGGCTCTACAGACCTCAGGGAATCCTGAGATTTGATAGCACAGGGATGAGGGAACTGAAAGTTTGGCTCATTGGAGAATTCTTTGGGTCTGCAGTAATTAAGTGTGAATTTCAGGAAATGAAGCAATCACAGTTTGACATAGTCCACCACATGTGCAGGATTTGCTCAGGCACAGAGAGGGCAGAAAGTGAAGAATTATAATCCATGGGGTAATTTAATGAGATTTGTTTTGATTTGATTTATTGTTATCATATGTACCTAAGTACAGTGAAAAGTGTTATTTTGCAAGCAGTATAGGCAAATCATAGCAGACAAGGACATACAGATCATAGGGTGCTTAGACAGAGTGAGGCAGGAAACAGATCCTCATGGTAAGAGGAATTGGAAAAATAAACTAATATTGGTAGGGAAATGGTGTTGGGGAAACTAATGGGATTAAAAGCAAATAAACCTCCAGGGTTGTCACAGTGTAACTAAGAAAGTGGCCTTAGAAATAATAGATGCACTCATGATCATCTTCTAAAATTTGATAGCCTTCTGGAACAGTGTTCCCTCTAAGGTGTGTGGCTGTATGTGAGTGCAGCATCTGCACAGTTATATGCACTGTGATCAGTGTTAACACTGATCATGGAATTGACTTCCATTTCGAAAGTTGCTACCATCGCGCAGGACCCAGGAGTCTCGTGCAGCCAATGGGAAAATTCAAGGGATTGCTTCTTGGGAATGGTTTGTTTGGATTGAAGGATAGCTAATGTAGTCCCACTACCCACAGAAGGAAAGCAGAGAGAAAACAACAAATTGTACACCGGTTATGTTGACATCAGTATGGGAAAAATGTTTGAATCCATTATTAAAGATGTAATAGCAGACCACTGAGAAAATAGTGGCAAGATCAGACAGAGTTGGAAAGGATTTACCAAGGGGATGTCAAATATGCTGGAATTTCTTGAAAATGTAACAAATAGAGCAGATAAGGAGGAGCCAGTGGATGTGGTTTACTTGGATTTTCAGAAGACTTTTGATACAGTCTCACAAAAGAGATTAGCCTGCAAGATTAAAGGATTGGAGGTTGTGTACTGAAATGGGCTGAGAACTGGTTGGCAGACAGGAAACAATGTAGGAACAAACAGGTCATTTTCCAAGTGGCGGGCAGTGACAGTTGTACTGCAGGGATCTGTGCTTGAGACCCGAGCTATTGACAATCCAAATTAATGATTCTGATGAGGGAACAACATGTTGTATCTTCAAGCTTGCAGATTACGCAAAGCTGGGTGGGAGGCTATTTATAAGGAGGATGCAAAGAAGATTCATTGTGACTTGGACAATTTGAATGAGTGGGCGAATACATGATGGATGTGGTATATTGTGGATAAATGTGAGGCTATCCACTTTGGCAGCAAAAACTGCAAGGCAGATTATTATCCGAATGCTAATAGATTGGGAAATGGAGGTGTGCAGTAAGACCTGGGTATCTTTGTACACCAACTGTTGAAAGTGAGCATGTAGTTGCAGCAGGTTGTGAATAAAGCAAATGGTATGTTGACATTCACAGCAAGAGGATTTGAGTACAGGAACAGGGATAACACCACACCTGGAGTATTATGCACAGTTTTGGTCTCCTTATCTGAGGAAGGATGTTTTGTCTTTGGTGGGAATGCAGTGAAGGTTTACCAGATTGATTCCTGGGATGGCAGGAGATGAAGGGAGAGACTGGATCAATTAGGACTGTATTCACTAGAGTTGAGAAGAATGAGAGGGGATCTCAGAGAAACCTATAAAATTCTAGTAGGCTTAGACAGGGTAAATGCAGGAGGAATGTTCCCATTGACTGTGGAGTTCAGAACCAGGTGTCACAGTCTAGAGATTAGAGATAGGCCCTTTAGGACCAAAATGAGGAATTGCTTCACCCCAGACAGCGGTGAGCCTGTGAATTCTCACGGTTGAGCCAAACTATTGAGTATTTTCAAGAAAAAAATAAATATATTTTTTGGGTCAAAAGGGTCAAAGAATATTGGGAGAAAGTGAGTAAAACTACTGAGTTGGATGCTTAAGTTGAATGGAGGAGCATTTTGAAGAGCAAAATGGCCTACTCCTGCTCCTGTATTCAATGTCCTTAGTTACCTTGGAATTCTGGATTACTGGTCCAATAACATAACCGCTATGCTACCACTTCTCCCTACCAGATTCTCCAACTGGGATACACCCAACTAACCTTGAACAAAGTTCAAATACTCTGCTCCCAATGCCAAAATCACATTTAGGGAAGGGCAGGAAGATCAACCCAGTATAGGGAATAAACCAATAGCTATGAACTGCCTGAAATCAGGCAAGGATGACGACCCAAACAAATTTGACCTTCAGTCAATGTAAGGCAGTTCCCATCAACCCAATAAAACCTCAGGGGACCAAACTAAATGGATTGCTTCATCCCTTAGATCTACATTACCGCCAAAATATACACAGCAAAGCCAAGAAAACAAAAGTACCAATTACTCGTCTGGCACAACCCCACAAAGCGATAGTTTAGATGGCTTCACCATTGCATGGTATAAACTGTGGAAAAATGTAACGAAAACAATCTCCTTTTGAGCCACTGTCAGTAGAATCACATAAAACATGAATTGTAAACCCAGAACAAATAAAAGAAAACACATTTTGGTGTATCCATATGGTGCCATGTCCAGAAAAGGGATACATCCAAAAAATGCTTTTAAATTTAAGGAACAAATCCTGCCAAAACAATCCAAAATTCCGATTGGAGTTTTCATTCACACACACCTTTGAAATGATTTCTTAAGTGTCCTCAAAATGCCAGTTCCTAGAAATTTCGACACGGCCTTTTCTATTTGTTGATTTAACTGGTTGTCAGCTTCTTCCATATTGGCAGTATGCTGTGTCATTATCTGTTGATTGCACATACATGCAGACAGGGACCAAAGCCATAATGATTAGTTCATCAAGTTTGAAACTAAGATTAAATGCTGCAAATGGAAAAGAAATGAGCAGAACCTCCAGCAGCAGGTGGTGATGGTGAGGAAGGGCAGCTGGAGCAGTCAAACAGACCCTCTGTAGAAAAGAAGGTGTCTCTGAGAGAGAAGGGGTCCTCGTGAGAAAAAGGAGCAGACTGTTAAATGATTTCTCAACTTAAAGTAAACCACAAGTTTCATTTCATGTAAATACTACATTGTTTAATGTAAGTTTCCCTTTATGTTTGTAATGACTTGATGTCAACAGAATAAAGAATCTCTGCTTCATGATCTTTGGGTCATTTATGTGTTAAAACATCATGCTACAGAAATCAATGCATAGTTGCGCTAACCATGAGACGTAAAGACTAGTCTTTGGTCCCAGAAAGAAA
>NC_063335.1:103627083-103710844 GCF_021869965.1 Rhincodon typus | reverse complement strand
TCAGCCTCTCTGCTCCTATGATGCTGCTTGGCCTGCTGTGTTCATCCAGCCCTGCACCTTGTTGTCTCGGATTCTCCAGCATCTGCAGTTCCTACTATCTCTATATACAGGTCTGACTTGTTTTGCACACATGATGTGGAGGTCCAGGTGTTGGACAAAGTCAGAAATCACACGACACCAGGTTATAGTCCAACATGTTTACTTGAAACCACAAGCTTTTGGAGCACTGACTTCACCTGACGAAAGAGCAGCGCTCCGAAAGCCCGTGATTTCAAATAAACTTGTTGGACTATAACCTGGTGTTGTGTGACTTCTGACTTTGTTTTGTTCACCTTAAAACAGTGCTCCAGCACAACTAGTACCATCTGTTTCCAAGTACTACTGTTTTATTTTACTAATTTGTCTCTGGTAAAGCATCAGTTGTGAATTAGTTTTTCAAGGAAATAAATCATGGGAGATTTAAAAAAAACACTCTCTACTCATCCACTTTGCATTATTCTCCAAAGTTAAAATCTACCCCAGTAGGATGCATTGCTCATGATCCTGCTCTCAACTATTGATGCTCACAGTTGTGTAAGGGCCATTGATGATGTGCCATCACTGCAGTACTCACACCACTGCACTCTGCTGCCATTTATATTATTTAATTGTTTTTTAATTGGCAATTTTTCAGAAGTTCTGAAAGGCCCATTAATGCAATGTTAAAGAAGCTGGATGTTTTGTTCATAGCCGGACAATGGTATGAAATATCTTGAGAATTAGTGGCTATCTTTTGCTCAGTGGTAGTCAATGACTCTGTAATCAATTGTCATTTGGAAACTGTCATTCAAAAAAGTTCTACTGGGATGTAGAGACTCCTTTACAGGAAGGATATTACAGCCCTGATTGAAGAATAATTGGAAGTCAGTCCAACCAGAGGTCAGGCTTATGCAGTAACTACTCCCAAATATGCATTATTCTCAACAATAAATGGTTCACATTTTTAAAATACTGAAATATGAACCAAATGTTGAAAGCTTGAAACATAGAATGGAACAAACAAATTAACACGACCTAAATGTGAACTCAACCCAATGTTCGTAACTGTTCCTCAGAATTAACTCAGAACTCAGAATTAACTATGGTTGAAAATATATCGTCTGCAGCATATGTTTAAATAACTATTATCACCCAATTTATAGTTAGTTAATTTATTCTCTTTCCCACTACACCAACAAAGTTTGTAATTACTGCCCTTTTGTTATTGATTGAACACTGAAATAAGTGTTCTTTACCTCATTAAATTCAGTAATGAATGTCATAAAATGCAACTAATGTTTTCTTTTTAACTGGAGAATTGGACAAAATGCCAGTAATTTCATCAAGTAATTGAACTAAGCTGGACCTTCCATACAAGTTAGACCTTCCCTCCAGTCTTCATTCCAAATTATTGTAGCAAAATACAGATACAATTATATCTGAGTGGAGCTTGAAGTCAATAGAAATATAAATTGGGAGAGAGGTAAGCTCAGATCTCAACTTGCTCTCAGGCATTTCACAAATTCAGGACCCAGACACCCTACTGATTTGAAATAAGAATCATAGAATCAAACAATATAGAAGATACCCTTCAACCCATCGAGGCTGCACCAACAAAAAAACTACTCTAAATCTACACTGGTCCAAGTTTCCAGTCCTTGCCCATACCCATCAATGTTATGACAGCCCTCTATGTTAAAGAATTCTGCAGCTTCACAACCATGAGAAAAGTAATCCTTCCTCATCTCTGTCTTAAATGTGCAATCCTTATTCTAAGATTATTTGCTCTGTTCCTTGACTCTTCCACGACTCTTCTGCATCTACCATGTCAAGTTCACTTAGAATCTTGTATGTATCAATCAGGTTTTCTCTTATTCTTCTATGTTCCAATGGGTACAGACACAACCTGCTTAACCTCTCCTCATAAGACAACGCCTCCATACCAGATATCAGCCTAGAGAACCTTCTCTGGATTGCCTATCTTTAAATAAGGGGCCCAAGACTGTTCAAAGTATTCCAGCTGTGGTCTGACTAGTGCCTTGTGTAGTTTTCACAAAACCTCCTTACATTTATACGCCATTTCCTTTGAAATAAAGGCCAACATTCAAATAGATTGTCCACCATTTACTCAATGATGGAGAGGATCTCTATCATAGTGAAAATCCAGACCCCAATGTTGGCAGCACTCATTCATATAAAGTTCTTTGTTATCAATTTTTAACATAATATTCAAGGATGTTTTCAGCATTTGATCCTCTAAAGATTTAATCCAGTTCAAAGTCAGGTGATTATCTCAATGGGTTAAGTTAAATCAGTATTTCCCAAAGTTATACAGGTTTTGAACTTCACCAGTCAATTTCATTAAGGCAAGGATTTGACAAAATCAAAAAAATCTGTGCCTTTATTATAGTTGCCTCTTAGACCCAGGTACTTGCCTGAGAAGGCTCCTGATCAGGCAACCCTATGACCTCCCCTTCAGTTTTCTGATCCTACCTGAGGCCCCCATCCCCTCTCCCATGGCCACAAGGATCTGAATTTCTCATGACCATAAGGCCTCCAACAGACTCCTCAGACCAAATATTTCCCCCAACTCAAGGCAGTCAAATGCCCCTTACCTAAACTCTGATTCCCCAGACACTTGACATTTCCGATTTGCTCTTCAAACCTGTGATTTCACTTCACTTAAAAACTTCAAATCACCCTTTACTTCTGGCCACAACTTTCCTCCCTAGGATCAAAATCCTTCCCATACTCATTTGATCACCAAAACTGATCGAGCTTATTCCTTCATCTTACCTGTGAGCCCTTTGTCCCACCAACTCTGACCTTGACTCCTTGGCCACTGAAGGGCGAGCCCATCAGTCAGTGATGGAATGATTAATGATGCCAGTGACAGGCAGATTGTGTGGAAAGATCAGAACTGTGGGTTCCCCACAGCATACTTACTGACCATGGGCATTGTGAATATAATTAAAGGGTCATTGCATTGAGGAAAACTTATGTGATACAGAGAAATTAGAAATTACAATCACAATTACAATTTGCCAGCATTAAATCCCAAACTTAGTAGAGATGAGTAGAGCTAATGCGAAGCAGTGTGAGGTATGGAATTGCTAGGTACTTTTTAAAGGCTATCATGGTTAAATGCAGAGAATAATGGTAAGTTTGATCTAAAATTGCTGAGCGCTGAGCTTAGAACTCTGAATCTCTCAACATCGGAAAAACTAAAGAACTGATCATTGACTTCAGAAAGAAAGGAGGAGAACAAACCCCCATCTACATCAACGGAACTGAGGTTGAGAGGGTGAACAGCATCAAAGTTCCTCGGAGTGACGATAACCTATGACGTGTCCTGAACTTCTCACGGAAATGCAATAGTCAAGAATGCGCAACAATGCCTCTGCTTCCTCAGGCAGCTCAGGAAATTTGACTTGTCCATAAGGTCCCTCACCAACTTCTACAGATGCACCATTGAAAGCATACTGTCCGGGTGCATAATGGCCTGGTATAGCAACTGCTCTGCCCAGGACCGTAAGAAACTACAGAAGGTGGTGTGCGCAGCCCAGACCTTTCATCCAAGGGCTCTATTTACACAGCCTACCGTCACAGAAAGGCAGCCAACATCATCAAAGACCCATCACACCCCGGTAATGACCCCCTACAACCTCTTCCATCAGGCAGAAGGCACAGAAGCCTGAATGCATGCACAAGCAGGTTCAGGAACAGCTTCTTTCCAACTATTATCAGACTTCTGAATGGACTCTAGCCTCAAATAATGTAACCTGCAATGTAACCTGTATGCCTCTATGCTTTTTTGATCTGTACATCCTTTGCTTGCTATGATGTGCCTGTACCACTCGTAAACAAAGCTTTTTATTGTATTTTGGTACATGTGACAATAAAATCAATCAATCAATCCTAGTTGTGGAAAGAGGCACTAAATCTTCATTTGTAAATTCTACATAAATCTTATAGGAAAGGACCTTTGGAGAAATCTGTTAAATATTCATTAGGCAGTGTCTCAATCAGAGATTATTTGTTGTATATTTTAGTTTTCATGGCGTACTGGAGAAAGAGATGAGAGAAGAGTGAACAGAAGCCTCTGCAGATTGGTAGCTTTATGCACAAATGAGACAAACCCCATGAGACTTCAACGCATGATTCAAGTGAATACTTCGGTGCAGTATTGCATGAGGTGTGATCTTCTAAATGAGACATTAAACTGAGGCCCCACTTTGTTCCCAGTTGGATGTAAAAGATTGCATGCTATAACAAATTAAAAACAAAAGACACTCATCTTGAAAGAAATTAGGAACAAGAAACTGCAATGACCTGTCTGTGAGCAGAGTTGAGATAGATCACAAGCTCACTCTCTCTTGTAATAAATATGACTGCAGCTCAAGTGACTAAAGAGTTTGCCTCTGGCAGCGTATCTTTTCATCACATCATGTGATCTTCAGCTATACTGCACCTCAAGTGTCAAACCTCAGGGCATCATGTCTCATAGTGTGATATGTTCATTGAACAAAAAATGTCTTTTGAACGTGACGTTAAACCAAGGCCCCGCATGCCTTTTGGTTAAATTTAGGATATCCCAGCATAATTGCTTGAAAAACAGCTTGTATCCAATATTTATCCTGCAACTAACAGCACCAAAACAATACCTCGTCATTATATCATTACTGTTTGTAGAATGTTGCTATGCACAAATTGGTTACCCTCATTTCCTCCAGTACTCCAAGTTAGGGTGAATAAATGCCAACATGTTTCTCATGTTGGAACAGTTCAGTGTCTGGTCTGTTGCACTGCTCCAGTGAAGCTCCACAACTCACCCTCCACCTAGGTACCTCACAACCCTCAGGACTGAACACCTTCTTCCATGTTTGTTACCCAACCCCAGACCCAAATCCACACCCCCTGGCTCCTGGTCTGAATGGGTTGTTTTCAGCACAGCCAACCCACGTTCATCTATTCACAATTCCTGGCTGCACCCATTCAGCATTTATTGCTCTCCTGGCTTATGAACAGCAGTTCCTTTGTCTGCTTCTCCTTTGTTTTGTCTTTCTCTCTCTCTGTCTCTTTCTCCGGGCACTATCTCCAACACTTCATCTCACTCCTTTCACTGACCTCTGCTCCCATCATCAGCATAAATACCACCATTTCCCAGCTGCTTTCAGTTCTAATGATTGAACTTGAAATGTTAACTCTGATTTTATCTCCACAGATGCTGTCAGAACTGTTGAGTTTCTTCAGCCCTTTTTGTTATCTTTGTTTCAGTTCTCCAACATCTGTGGTCATTTGTTTTATTTTACATCTAAAGTACTTCATTGGCATAAATTACTTCATGTTGGAGCATTTTGTGGCTTTGAAAGAGGTACTTATCTGTAAGCTGTTTCTTTACCACCACTGGCTGACATGAGTATTTTTTAAAGAGTTTTTTCAAAGATCCAATTCCACAATCATGAGTGAATTAAAAGCCCCAGCTCAGTCAGTAAGATTTAATTAAGAATAAGTTTCTTTTAGAAAATTGAGCAATGAAGTCACTCAACTTCCTTCAGTACCATAATCTTAAACCAGCGAGTAGCAGAAACCAATTAAATTGCTCAACATTTTTGTGAACTTGGTTTGAGTTGCCAGCATAATTTCTCAGTTATCTTAAGTGCTCAACTGCAAAAATAAATTACCATTATTCAGAGGGTTCGAGAGATTGCTAATTTAGTTTGTGTTTAACAGCACCCAAACATAACTTTTTGAACCATTGGGGTCAGTTAATTTTTCTGTCAAAGTTGTTGTATATTCACAGTTAAATTTGAACTGTATTCAAGTAGCAACCAATAATCCCCTTCAGGAGTCTCATAACTCTTTGCTCACAATGGTCTATACCATATAATCTGTACTATTCACATTACAGCTTCTCATTTCAAATGATTGCAAGCTGCTTCACCAATAATTGAAGTGGAACTACACTAATTAAATTGAAGATGGTACTACACTTTTGTGACAGGTGGAAAATATGCAGATGCTAAAGATACATTTGAATCTGATTAAGGAGTGTGTCTAGGGAATCGTTGCTGATTTGGTAAACAAGGGAGAAACCAAGCAATTCAATTCAGATGTAAACATCTTGAGGATTACATGTCCTTATGCACGCTTAAGATTGAGATAGGTTCTTAATCAATTGAGGAATCAAGGTTTAGGGGAAAGGGCAGGAAAGTAGACGTGAAGAATGTTGGATCAGCCATGATCCTAGTAAGTGGCGCAGCAGGCTCAAGGGACGAAATGGCCCAGTCCTGTTCCTAATTTTTATGGTCTAATGTTAATGCTATGGATTGGCATCCATTTTGAGTTAGAGGCATTTATGTAAATTTATTTTGACCCAGTCTTTTTTGGAAAGTGTTTCTGTGAAAATTGTGCTGAAATTGAGTTGTATGGTAGAAGCCAGATCGACAAGGCAGAATTTGTATATGGAGCTTGGCAGCAAGCTACTGTATTAAGATTAATAATTAGGAGCCTAGGTCTTAACTTTCACCTCCCCTCTCCCCCATAATGGGCTGGAGAGATTTGGAGTGAGCAAGAGGAGGGGACTAGAGAGGTAAGATCAGGCAAGTTCATCCCAACTCTTTCTCTGAAAATTTCTCCTAGGGTGAAGGTAGGTATTACGAGGGGGCATAGTTAATTCTTTGAAGAGGTGACCAAACACGTGGATGAAGGTACAGCAGTGGATGTGGTATACGTGGATTTAAGTAAGGCGTTTGATAACTTCCCCATGGTAGGCTCATGCAGAAGGTAAGGAGGCATGGGATAGGGGGAAATGTGGCAGATTGGATTCAGAATTGGCTGACCCTTAGAAGACAAAGGGTGATAGTGGACGGAAAATATTCAACATGGTGCTCAGTTACGAGTGGTGTAATACAAGGATCTGTTCTGGGTCCTCTTCTATTTGTGATTTTTGTAAATGATTTGGATGAAGGAGTGGAAGGGTGGATTAGTAAATTCGTGGACGATACAAAGGTAGACCGCATTGTGGACAGTGCGGAGGGCTGTTCTAGGTTACAAAGGGACATTGATAGGATGCAGAGCTGAGCTGAGAAGTGGCAGATGGAGTTTAACCCTGAAAAGTGTGAGGTGATTCATTTTGGAGGGACAAACTTGAAAGCAGAATACAGGGTTAACGGAAGGATTCTTGGCAGTGTGGAGGAGCAGAGGGATCTTGGGGTTCATGTCCACAGTTCCCTGAAAGCTGCCACCCAGGTGGATAGAGTTGTTAAGAAGGCATATGGTGTGTTAGCTTTCATTAATAGAGGGATTGAGTTCAAGAGCTGTGAAGTTATGCTCCAGCTATACAAAAGCCCGGTTTGGCCACATCTGGAGTACTGTGTCCAGTTCTGGTCACCTCATTACAGGAAAGATGTGGAAGCGTTGGAAAAGGTGCAGAGGAGATTTACCAGGATGTTGCCTGGAATGGAGGGAAGGTCTTACAAGGAAAGGTTGAGAGAGCTAGGGCTTTTCTCTTTAGAACGATGAAGGATGAGAGGTAACTTGATAGAGGTGTACAAAATGATCAGAGGTATTGATAGACAGCCAGAGAATTTTTCCTAGGTTGGAGGTAGCTATTACGAGGGGGCATAGTTTTAAAGTGAGTGGAGGTAGATATAGGGGAGATATCAGAGGTATGTTCTTTACTCAAGGAGTGGTCAGGGCGTGGAATGCATTGCCAGAGAGGGTAGTGGAGTCGACCTCATTAGGGGCATTTAAGCGGCTATTAGAAAGGCACATGGATGATAGTATAAGGTAGGGGTGGAGGTTAGATAGACCTTAGGATTAGGGTAAAAGTTCAGCACAACATCGTGGGCCGAAGGGCCTGTACTGTGTTCTAAGTTCTATGTTCTATGTTTTTTCCATAGTATCAGAATCAGGCCATACAGACAAGTAGGTATAATTAAACCTGCAGGTATATAATGTTTAATTCTTTGTATTAATTTACCAATGTGATCACTATTGGCCTATGTGTTGCTGTTGGCCTAACACAAGTGAGGTGCTTATACAGTTTGTATAAAGTTCAGGAAAATCATAAACAGGCTTGTAATATAACCATCAACAAAAATGCAGCAATTAATGTTTTCTGTTCAATTTCAATGCTTTTTACTATTTACCTAGACATCAGGCAGGTAAAAGCACACCTGGAGTACAGGGAGTGAGAGTTCACTTATATGGATGGTCTGAGACTCTCGGAGGCACTGACTAATGCTGGTAATGCACCGTCCTGAAGCACATGATCACCAGAGGAGAAAGGCCATGGGTGGATGATGGTAGGGGTTGGGAGAATGTCTGAAGGAGACAGTGGGAAGGAAGCTCAGCAGTAAGGCTAAAGGGTAACTGTCAGTGGCTCCCTTCATTTCCCAATGTTGGGCCCTCTCAGGCACTCAGTACGATTGAAGAAGAGACTTTTCCCTATAAGCTTACAAACAAATACTGACAGGGGTTTGCACTCCAGGATCCAGCATGGTAAGTGCCTGGCCCATCGCTGGGTGAATCGGAACAGCATCACAATGAGATCCTTTAGTAATCATTAATTTCCCACTGAAGGGCCTCAATTGGGGATAGAATCATCCATGAGCCTTCCCACATTAGAGTTATTTAGTGTAACTAGAGGAAGATGGTAGTGTACCTCACCCTGCCTCTTGATTAAATGGACCCGCAGCCACCAAACTCACTTTGGGGGACATGTGCATAAAATTCCATTCACAGGAAAATGGTAACGCAACGGGCTGCCTCTAAGTTGTTTCCTGTCGTCATTTGCTTGTGCATAGAGTTACAGTGACATCCTTCTCCAGACCAAGGATAATGTTAAAATTACCAGTGTGGAACAAAGATCAGTGCATCATATTCTCTGGCTAATTGAAAGTAATAAGACTCACAACATTTCTGAGAAGTCTGAAAATTCTCCTGATGAAACATAGATAATGTTTTAAGTGGCCAGTGTTTCTTCTATGGCTTAACATTCTCTTGATTCACTTCTTATTATTCAGGATTGTGGGTATTAAACTGTCGCTGTTCAAGTTGGACAAGTCATCAACTATAGATTTAGAATAATTATATACAGAAGAGCAGTTCACTCGGCTTGTAGATCCATGCATGCTGTCTGCAAGAGCAACTCAACTTGTCCCACTCCCCCATGGTTGCCCTATAGACTTACAACTCCTTTAGAAAGCCAGGTTTGAATCTTCCTCCACCACCCTCTCAGACAGCACATTTCAGATCCTAAGAACTTGTATCAAAGAAACGATTTTCTTCTTGCATTTTGCCACTCACCTTCACTTG
This sequence comes from Rhincodon typus, assembly GCF_021869965.1. NCBI lineage: Eukaryota > Metazoa > Chordata > Chondrichthyes > Orectolobiformes > Rhincodontidae > Rhincodon > Rhincodon typus. The sequence goes on along the minus strand of NC_063335.1, from coordinate 103,701,505 downwards.
ATGTCCTCTGGTTCTCAATCCTCCTGCCAAAGTGAACCAGTTGTAGCCATCTATATATTTTTTTCATTTTTCCTTCATGGGATGTGGACAACACTTGCAAAGACAGCATTTGCTGCCCATTGCTAAATGCCCTTGATCTGAATCATTAACTGGGCCATTTCAGAGGACAAGCAAAATTCAACCACGTTATTGCAGATCTGGAGCAGGAAAGACCAGGCAAGAACAACAAAATTCCTTTCCACAGGAGGCTAGTGACTGAAATGGGGTTTTATGACATTTAACAATAGATTCATGGTTGCAATTACTGCAACTATCCATCAATTCCAGATTCGATTAATTGAATTTAAATTTCACCAGCTGCTGTGGCATGATTACCATTCATATCTCTGAAGCATTAGCTGGAGTTTCTGGATCAGTGACATTACCACTACCACCGAAACCATCTCACCCCATTTCTACTCTCTCCAGATACCTCGGATTTGGAATAAATCTATCAGTTCTTCTCTCAATTCTTTTTCTCTAAGGAGGATAGCTCCAGCTATTCACACAACTGAAATCCCTCAATCCTCAGAAGCTTTCTTGGGAATCTTTCTGCACCCCTTGCCGTACCTTTACACCCTCAATAAGGAGTGGTACTCAGAACTGGACACAATACTCTGTTTGGGGCCAGGCCAGTGTTTTATAGAGGTTTAGCATAACTTCCTGACTTTTGTACCCCATGGACAATCCTATAGGGCCCAGAATGATTTGGGCGATGGGGCGATTTGTAATAGAATTGTACAGGAAATTCAGACAGACAATGTTAATGTCAGGAGGAAGCCACTGCATCTTTTATGCAACCTTTGGGTAGTGAGGCAAGTTTCCTGTTAGGCACGTAGCCCCTCTTCAATCCACTTGCAGTTGCTTAGGAAGCACAGGCCTGTATTAGAGAGTGGGAACTGCCATCAAAAGGCTGCAGCAAGGACACACAATGGACCAGACTGCATCTCAGGCCTGCTCGCTTGCTCTCATAGTACTCCCTCACTTAACCCCTACCTGTATGTTCGCAGCAGCAGTGCTCTGCCTTGCCATGGTGCTGTGTGTGGACTGTTAATGCATTGACACTTCAGCCAGAGCCAGAGGCTTTCAGTACTGCCATATGGATGTGCCCTTTGGTGCAGACATGCAGACAGGCTGCTTGTCACACTTTCCAGCAGGGATCTGTTGGGCAGGGAGGAGGAGGGACTGGATCTAGGTTTGCAACAAATTGAGATGTCAAGCTCACACCGACAGCATGTGACAACAGCCTGTGCAGCAAACGTCGAGTGGATGCTCATAGTTAGCTGCTGGTGTTCAGTGTTTGCAAGGGCTGCTTTCACACACGAGTGGAGCCTGCTTCCTGTTCGGACTCTCAAACTCCTCTCGCGGAGCCCAGCTCAGAGCACACATCTGGTTGGAATAGGGGTGCGTGGTTGATATCTCAGTGCTGGTCTCACAGAGCCCGAACTCGCATGGCCCCACTCACAGTGCAGGATTCTCTGTACAATCGCTGTCTTTCTCTCCTTCTCTTCTGTCTCTTCTTCCTTCACTCACTTCTCTCTTGCCTTGCTGGGCTCGGGGTCTCCAGTTATACCCAACTGCCAGCCCCCCCTTATCCCGCTAAATCTGTTGATCTATTGTTCTTCCTCTCAGAGATGAATGGGCTTCCTGAGCACTGGAGTAGGTGTGAATTGTTTTTTGATTGAGGTACATGGTTTTGATGGTTTTGGAATGTTTGGCATTTCCCTTGGATGGGTATCTGTTCAGTTTCGCATGGTGGTGTGAATGTTTTTTGTATCCAAGGTGAAACAGGTTTGCACAATGGTGTGGAATGTTCAGTAATTTTCTGCCTGAGCACTGATTGGGAATTGAATGGTTTTATACCTCTATAGTCTCCCAAGTGTCTGAATTTGTTGAAGTTGTTTGTTTCCCACAGACAGGCTCACAATGTTTTTAGCTGGGGCATGAATGAGAGTCTTCCTTTAGTTTCTGTAAGCTATCCCCCATTCCAGGCATCTGTCCCCCTGGGCTTGTATATTTCCCAGCCTGTTCTTTGTTCAGTTGTAGCCCATGGTTTCTGGAGTCCCAAAAGTTCACTGAATTTAATCCAATGTCATTTCCACAACTTCTGCCTTCAGAGGGGTTTTAAGTCCAGGGTATGTTCATAAACTGATGGCCATTTTTGCCTCACCTTACACCATCGAGTCTACACCGACCCTCTGAAGAGCTTCCCACCCTATCCCTAACCCTGCATTTCCTATAGCTAACTCACCTAGCCTGTAGAGATAGTAGGGATTGCCGATGCTGGAGTCTGATATAACAAGATGTGGAGCTGGATGAACACAGCAGGCCAAGCAGCATCAGAGGAGCAGGAAAGCTGACATTTCGGATCTGGACCCTTCTTCAGAAATGGGGTAGGGAAAGGGGACTCTGAAATAAATAGAGAGGTGGGGAGGTGATGATGGAAGATGGATAGAGGAGCAGATAGGTGGAAAGAAGACGGACAGGTCAAGGAGGCGGGGATAGAGCCAGTAAAGGTGAGATTATGTAGGGAGTCGGGATCGGGGTTGGTCAGTTGGGAGGGAGGGGCAGGTAGGTGGGAGGGAAGATGGACAGATCAAGGAGGCGGGGATGAGGCTAGTAGGTAGGAAGTGAGGGTGGGGGTTGGTCAGTGAGGTGGGAGGCGTGGATAGGTGGGAGAAAAGATGGACAGGTCAAGGAGGCGGGGACGAGACTGGCTGGTCTTGGGATGAGGTCGGGGGTGGGGAGATTTTGAAGCTTGTGAAGTCCACATTGAGACCATTGGACTGCAGCGTTCCCAAGCCGAATATGAGGTGCTGTTCCTCCAGCCTTTGGGTGGCATCGTTAATTGCTAGGGATGTACCAAGCCTGTACATCCCTGGACACTATGGGCATTTTAGAATGGCCAATCCACCTAACCTGCACATCATTGGGCTGTGGGAGAAAAATCAGATCACCTGGAGGAAACCCACACAGACAGTCACCCATTGCTGGAATTGAACCCAGGTCACTAGCACTATGAGGCAGCAGTACTAACCGCTGAGCCACCATGCCGCCCCAATGCAGTGAAAGAATCCTGTGAACTAAAGCTTTTCAACTAGTCAAGGAGGCAGCTGCGAGCAATCGGGTTCAAAAGATTTCTTGCCTGTCATTGTTTGGGTCTGTCAAATCTTATTGTCCTTTCACCACAATTTCCCCAACATCCTGTATGAATCCTAGGAAAACCCTCTGCACAGAGTTAAAAGCAAAAGAATTGAGCTAAGCAGCTGACAATGAGGTCCTTGCATTTTTTAATTGCCAATATGCCTATTCCCTCAGGGGCTCTCCTGGGAGCAGCAGGTTATGGAGAGGTTTAAAATTTACAGTTTCAGCTCTTTCAACCACCCATCCGCACGTAAACATAGACATTCCTCCAGTTAGAACTCTCCCATGGTGACAGCTTGAAATAGGACCTTATTCAAAATACCAAATAGCACGTCCAGGCATTTTTTTTGAAGTGGTGTAGAAAAGCTTTTACATTTCTCCAGTGCACCAATGGTTAATTGGAACAGCCAAGCCAGCTACTTGCGATCAGTTGTATCGAATTCACACTGAAACCTTGAACCGAGACGCATATACCCAGTAATGGTTTTGAGGCAGGGTGTGAGGTAGAAGGTGGGGCTGTCGGAAAATACACTGTTCTGCCTCTGGGCAACATTGCTGGGGTGTGCTGTCATAAGAAATGGCATCCTGTTCCTCACAGGCAGGTAGGTGATTAACCACATTGAGGCCTGCTACGACCAGGTGACCTTTCTTTTATCTCAACTCTCAGTTGGTAGCAACACATATTTTCGTTTGTTTTTCTTAGCATATAGCAATCATGCTTCAATTAAACTCAGCTAGGTCTAAAATGAAAGACCTAATTCTAAGTTTTTCATGAATGAGAGTGGAACTTCGTTATCAATTAACTTAAGAATAAAACCCAAAACTAAGAATACGTGACATCAAATACTGTACATGAAGGCAATTAATAAAGCTTACAAAGAAGGCAGCAGGTGATGAGGGGAGCTTAGAGGAAGGTAAAGGCAATTATACTTTTAGAGAACTTTAGTTGTGAAACCTAAGTCTTTGAGGAAGTTCTGACGAAGTGTTTCTGGACCCAAATCGTTAACTCTGATTTCTCTTCACAGATGCTGCCAGACCTGCTGAGCTTTTCCAGCAACTTCTGTTTTTGTTCCTAAGTCCCTACTGTCCAGCTATTGTCCTGCTTCCTCAGCAGTGGATTTTTTTTTTAGCTTCATCAGAGAAACGAAGCGATGGAGGGAGGGAGAGAAAGGGAGAGAAGCAGAAAGAGAGTGTCTTTCAGTTCTTGCTCACTAAACTATTTGTCTTCATCTTCGCATTGCATGTCAGAAACCATTGATAATAAAAGTCTGCTTATATATTTGTGAGTCTGCTCGTTGTTTTTCCAAGCTGAATGCTCCACAGACAACCTTCAATGTAGAACTTTCAGAAAGGTCTTAATTGATTTGAAGGTACAAATGACTTTGAGTATCCTTTTACACCAATGTTAACTTTGGCTCAGACTGACAGTTGTTTCCTGGTAGTTTAATAAGTTTGGCTCAACCTGTTTAGGTGATCACAACAGCCATTTTAAGTCAATATTTGTCCTAAAAGCCATTTTTAGCCCATGAAAGGTCTCACGTATTAGAATCTGATGACTGAAGCCTTGTTTTTAATATGCATGCAACAAGCCTGCTACTGGGGGCCATTTCTAGCATGGTGCTGCAATCTTTTTGGCATTGTATAGGCCTTCAGCTGAACCAGAAGCCCAGCAAAGCTATGGAGGATGACTATTGCCAGGCAGTCCAGGCTGCAACCCAACTGAGGATTTACAATTTTTTGTGGGCAGTAATTCAAAAGGGAGATCTATCCCTAAGCAAAAGGTGTAAGCCATAAATCCACCCTTTTAAACTGCTTACAGGAATTTGCAGCTGGCAAGCACAAAAAATGTCCAGGTGCAGGACACAGATTGCATGTCCCTTTTTGAACCATGTTTTGACTGTAGAAGCTATCACTGCTGGTTCCTGAATCACGGAAATGAATTGCTTCCAGCTGCAGTCAACGCTGTTTTCCACTTTGGAAGTGCAGGAGAGTGACTGTGTGCAGCTTAGCCTCTGACTTCTCTTCCTTCCTGCCATATACTGGAAGTGAGTCAACCAAATCTTAGCAGCTCCTCTGGCCCATGGACAAAAAGAACGGGAACCCAGGGGATAAATCGTTTATGGGCTGAGATTTAATGTAAACCATGCATATTTCTCAGCCATGCTTTAATGCCGAGTATGTTTAAGATTGAAATCCATAGATTTTGGGCACTAAGGGAATCTGTGTATTTTGGGTTAAAGATGGAAAGTGAAGTTGAGGTGGAAGATCAGCCGTGTTTTATTGAGTGGCAGTGTTAGTCTATCGAGTTTGCCCTTGCTTTTATTTCTTATGGTCTTATAGACAGCCAAGTCTTCATTCACTTTCTGCTTATTTGGAAAGAATTTTGGGAACTTGTTGGACATTATGTGTAACAGCATAGTAAATGCAATTCTATCATTAGTAATGAATTAGAAGTCACTAGTCATTTTGGGCTGATTCTGATGATATTTTTGGCTATTGTACTAAACTTGCCTCATTAGCCTCTTACCAGAGCCCTATGGCACTTTTCTCATCCAAAGTTGGATTGATTCTCCCATTTACTGCAGCTGGAAGACAAAAAATTGGCCACTGTGGAAGGATGAATACTTTTGTGGACCCAAGTCTCTGGACTGATATTAGAGATTGACATTGACTTACTGAACCCCCTGTAGTCCTGTGCTCCCCTTAGACTTTGAGACACGGCTATTTGCAGTATATTGGCCATTTGAGCTACTGACTGATGGTGCAGGTAAGACATTGACACAGCAATGAGCCGAACAGTAAAACGTCCGCTGCATTGATGGAATGACTGCAGATAGCCATGTCTCGCATCCAGGCTTGTGTCCGTGCTGAGAGACAAGGTAATGCAGCAGTTCAAAGGGCCTGTAAGTCCTGACTGAGGGGACAATGCACAAAAGGATGAGGCAAAGGCAAGGCAGAGATCCTGTGAGTATCAGGTGGGTGAATGTTAAAAGAGCACGTGTGCAGTCCTGCGATGCAGCTTGGTCTAATCTGTGAGCTGGCTGCTTCTTTTCATGTGCAAAGTGTCCTCAGAGCAACATTCCAATGATAGGCACCAGTGTTCCCCAGAATGCAGCATTACAGTGAAAAAGTGCACTGTCTGTGAATTGGAGAGGCTAGCATGTGTTGGATGTTAGCGTACGTGGATGTAGAGTCTGTGCGGCCACTGCCTATGTGGGGACCCTGAGAAACTGCTAATGGATGTCCAAGATGGCGATTATAAGGAACAAATGGTGAGCTGAAGTTGTTTGGTGTGCCTGCTTTCATTAATTCCTCTTCATCATTCGATTTCTTTGCCATTCCTTATCTCACTTTTCTCAGTGGAAAGGGCAAACCCATTGAAGACTTCAACACGTTGTTTAATTCTTTAATTCCAGGCAGGAAGGGAGCATTCTTCCTGACTTCCCACGCAGTGACTGCCACTGAAAGCTACACGTAAGTGAGTATGGTTCATCTGCATTGCTGCTCACAGTCAGCTTGAACCTCACCTTAGCAATGCTCACACAAGGAAAGCAACTCTAGGGGCGTTAGCCCAGGTCTGCAGATACTTCTGCAACTTCCACAGAGAAGGCGAGAAATAAATGGAAGATGCAAAGAAATAAAATAACCTCGAGAAGCTGTGGAAAGTACAGAAGTATAGAAGGAACTAGTGTCTAAATATAATACTTTGGATGAGAATGGTACGAAAAGGATGTTTTCCTGACGTTTTTGAATGGTGACCGATAACAGAGAATCTCAACTGAGCCTCATGTCCCAAGAGTTACTTTTGACTGACACAAAAATGCGCTGAATGTTTGTTGTATTTTACCCTTGGGGTACTACTGCGAAAAAAAAACATTGGCAGCTGTTTAAAGAGCTAAGATCTCCAAAGTAAAGAACATTCTCTACGGAATGCCCGGTCATGGCACAGTGTTAGGCACCCCTAGGTCAGTGACGAATTAGAATAGGCCAGTGGGAATGGCAGTGATTCAAAAAGCAATGGCTCTGTAAATAACAGACTATTCCCGGCACTAAGCCTTGCAGTTGCAAGGTACTAAGTTTCATTGATTTGCAAAGATAAGACTTCAGTCTAAACTACACGAAATTTTCTCACCCGCCCGATTTGCAATAGTGCGTGGAGTCAGCTTCCTTACTTCACAGTCTTAAATTACCACATAGATTAACATGCTTCTCCTATACCTTCATCTTTAATACAAGTGTAATGTTACTCTCATAATTGGTATTCATGCTATCTCACTTTTCAACTGTTGGGTGTAATTGAATAATTTGCAAAGAGCTGGCAGAGAAGCGATAGGTCAAATGATCTCCTTCTCAGCCTTACTTTTCCACGATTCTACCATGTCAATGAAATGGGAATGTGGTTTGTTCAGCTTAATTCCTTTCCTTCCCCTCCACAGTTTTGAAGGAGATGATTCAGGTTGAGCTACAGTTCATTCAGTGGTCAAAGTCTCCATGCTGACTTTATTGGAAAAGTCTCAATTGAGTTCAAAGTGAACAAAACACTTCAAAATTTCCAGCCGTTCTTTCCTACCCTGCTAATATTAACTCACAAAGGTTTTTTTGCAAATCCCTCAAATATACTAAGCCAATGATATTTTTCATCACAGAAACAATTACAATAGTGGATTTTGCACCTCCCCCCATGCCAAATTTGTTTATTGAACAAATGCAAATCCTTGGAGCCAAACATTTATAGCGTCATAGAGTTATACAGCATGGAAATAGAGTCCAATTCACCCATGCTGACCAGACAAGCTAAACTGATTTAGCCCCAATTGCCAGCATTTGACCCATATCACTCTACACCCTTCCGATTCATGTACCTATCCAGATGACTTTTAAAGGTAGTAATTACACCTGTCTCCACCACTTCCTCTGGCAGCTCACTGTATACACACACACCCTCTGCATGGAAAATCTTCAAATCTTTCCTGTCTCACCTTAAACCTATGCTCTCTAGTTTTGGACTCCGCTCCCTGGGGAAAAGACCTTGGCTATTCACCCTATTCATGCCCCTCATGATTTAGAAACCTCTGTAACATCACCCTTTAGCCTCCAATACTTCAGGGTCTCCTCATTTGACACGTTTAAGGTGAATAGTCTGTGACTTTGTTTGGAGAAGGGGCACTCCTTGGGCACGACCAGTTGTACATAAACGATTTGTACTGAGGTCCTAGCCATGGACATGACTGCACATGGCCCTAACTTATCTTACACTGGTTTAATAAGGACTACTCCCAGCATGGTATAAGCTTTTGGGCTTTACCTGAAATGTTATACAGAGAAAATGAGTTTGAGACAGCATTCTAAAAGTTTACTTATTTCAGGCACAAATGTGTTCTCACATCATATCCAATATTTATTAAGTTTAATGTAACAAGTACAAAAGAACTGATAATTAATAAAAGCATTAGTTTTCAGTTGATGACATCCAGGGACGCCAATTATTGTCTCTTGTTGGCTGGGAACATGTCTCATCTTTTTTCTTCTGTTGACTGAAGTTCTCCTTCTGCCTTTGGTCTTTAATTTGTGCCACCAAGAATCACCATTTATTAACCCTTCTAGCCACTACCCTGTCTACATGAACAGAGACCATCCTGAAATCTAATTGGTTTGCTTATATATTAACAGCAATGTATAAATGTATTAAACCCAACCCTAACTCTCAAATTGGCTAAACAGTGTATGCCCAATTGGTTTATTTAAAAGTAATGATCATCTCAATGGTATCACTCCCTCCTGTCTCCTGATTCAATCTTTGATGTGTCAGTCACTTTGGAAAATTATCTGTTTTGAACAACCTGCCCCATTCAACCTGCCAAATTTTTTACATCTTTACTGGTAATGTGGTAGCAGCAAAGTAATTTGAGCAGCTGCTTTGAGTATGTGTTGTCACCCCTTAGTAATTAATATCATCTCAAATATTCCATCTGATGCATCAGGTATTCTTAAGAATTGATCAATACCCTTTAATTACAAGAACCATGTGTGACTCCATAATAACTGCCGACCGTAGAATCCCACAGTGCGGAAACAGGCCATTCAATCCATCAAGTCCAAACTGTCCCTGCTAACGGCATCCCACCCAGATCCCCTACAAACCCTGGACACTATGGGCAATTTAGCATGGCTAATCCACCTAACCCACACATCTTTGGACTGTGGGAGGAAACCAGAGAACCTGAAGGAAATCAGACCACGCAGACACGGGGAGAATGTGCAAACTCCACACAGACAGCCGCCTGAGGCTGAAATCAAACCCTGGTGCCTTGCACTGTGAGGCAGCAGTGCTAACCGCTGAGCTACATGCCATTTATGTTGATGTCTGAAACAAAATATAACTCAAAATGACCACAAAAAACTAATGTACATACATAACGCATGCTTGCTACATACTTGAAGTTACAAAACTAAACCATTTTGAAACATAACTGTTTCCTTGAGTAAAATCTTTTCATCTCAAAGTATTCACATACGTATTAACCTAAGTTTGCATTAATTTGAGCCATAAAGTAGCCACAAAACCATAAACCAATGACCTTATTTTTGAGCTAGGCCTTATCAATATTCTTCCTTACAAAGAGTGTTTTACCACTGACCAATCACTTGCTTAATGAAGTCAACATTATTGAAAAATAACTCAATTCTGCCATGGTAGTTCTAAGCCTGACTCGCAAATGGATGGGATTTGTCACAGGAACTTGTTTGGTTTTAGTGCCCATGGATCACTGATCAATCTGACAAGGATTTGGATTTCAAGCTGGCAATTTCTGCTGGAAGCTGGGCATCAGGTAAAAATACGACCTGCATTGTGCATTTGATAACTTTCTAATCCCCAGCCCATCATCTACGAAGAGGAAGCACTTGGTTGAAATGTTGAAGGGCAACAGATCCCCAAATGATCATACCCTACTGAGTAATCAGCACTTTTGCCTTCATTCTTCCATGGTATGTAAGAAAAAGCATTTACTGCCCTTTCCTTATTGCCCTTTATCTGAGCCGCTTGCTACGCCATTTCAGAAAGCAATTAAGAATTAATTATATGACTGCTGGTCTCGATTCAAATATACTCACGTTCACAAAAGATTAGCCTGAGTCATAAATATTCGACCACCTGTCCCCACTCTGAAGTGAACGGAGTAAATGGCCGACTGGTAGGTTTCTGTTGAAGGTGGAGCCTGCTTTATAATTTATTCTCAAGATATGGTTATTGCTGGCACGATGAATTAGGATTTTAGATCAGGCTCTATGTTGCCATTGTCATCAATGATTTGTCTTGTGCTGATGTAAGATTGGCGTAATGTTAGAACACATGAGAGTGGCTGAGAAGTGTTGACATCTTCTAGGAGTTGCTGATTTCATTGTGCTCTTAGATAGAGGGTCTTAACTTTGAATTGCTCTTTCATAAAATCATCAATTGCTCTTTCATTTCAAGAGTTTCAATTGAAAGACTTCCGTCTGATTCTTGTTTTGTTTGGGTTTTTTCCCTCTAAAATGTAGAGGAAAGCTGCAAAAATATTTCTCACTGCGGCAATTCTCCTTTTCTGTCATTCATTTTTTAGATGAGAAACAGCTGGGAATCTGGAAAGCCATTTTCACAAGGCCCATAATAATATACAACTGCCAGCTTTTAGAGACCCAGAAAGATTTACTCTAATATTTCCCTTGAGTTATGCGTAAGAAGGTTGTGGTTCAGTACAGAAGACCTATAAGAACTTTGTTCCATTCAACAGAGAGGTCAGTAAACTTTCGCATGGAACAGTACAGTGCTTACTGTAGGTCAGGAAGATGCCACTGCACTTAATGTATACAGTCCATTGTTTAACCCCAAGGATCAGCAAGCTTTGAAAAAGTGGACCTTGCTTACTGTGGCAGTCCACATCATTGATTTCTACACAGGGTTGATATAATTAAGTGAGCAGGTCATTCATATTCACACAATTTCTTCAGAAGCTTTGTGTCCTGCCAGTAATAATGGCTGATGTAGTGATTGTAATGAGGTCAGCCGGGTAGACCTTATAGAATATGAGTTCCCTGATTGGAGTTGTTAATCTGGTCCAATCAGGGAGCCTTGGTCGACAGATCAGAACAGGAGTGTTAGACATCCTGTTCACTGTGAGAGCTGGCTCTGAGGGAGCTGGATCAGTGCCAAGGACTCTTCACATGTAAATAAAGGGTGACTTGGTGAAGGGATACCAGCCTCTGTGGAGTTATTTCAGTCTAATAACCAAACACTCATCAAGGATTGATTGACTCTGTGTGTTAAATTTACTTAAAACAGTAGAACACATTATCAGTCGTTAAACAGCAAACCAACATACGTATATGCCTGATATGAATGTATGCAGCTTTCAAAGTACAGACTAACTGTTTCAGTCATAACATTGTGTCTACACTACACAAAATTCTTTAAGGAATGTCTGAAAGGCAAGGCACACATAGAACAGGGAGCTAAAATTTTTACTTTATGTGTCTATGTTAGATACCATTGTTAAACCAGACCATTTTTCCAAACAAAATTGATTTAACTTTCTCAAATGTCTAAGTAGTGTGAATAGAGGCCTGCAGTCCTGGATTTCTGTATGAAGGCATTGGTGATGACAGGGCAATGTGGACACTTAAATATTAACATCTCTGTTTTTCAAACTTCCAGCATTTCAGTGGTATTTAACCAACTGCAGAGAAAGGCTGCACGTAAGTGAAGATTTTATTACATTACCAATCTATAAATCAATATATAGAATTAACCTACCTGATAGGTCTTGCAATGTAACACTATAGTTTGCTGTGCTAATTATTAGTCCCTATGCAGGACACTTTTATACTTCTTCTGTCCTCAATTATTGTATTCGCCAATCCTTCCAGGTCAGTGTTGGGGGAATTGAGCAGCCGCAAGTCGGGAACCACTGTCTTATAGTGGTGAATGGCAGATCTCAGAATTTCCAGTGAAAGATACAATGTAGGTGTGTACACCTCTGCCACAGTCAAAGCAACATAAACTGTGTGTTCTGAAGAATAATTACTTTCGACTCAAGAGAAATGTTAGCTCTGTTTCTCTCCTCAAAGATGCTGCCAGGTCTGCTGAAGATTTACAGCACTTTCTGTTATTATTACAAAATCCTCAGCATTGTCAAGTTAAATCTTTGTTTTATGGCCTTTTATACACCTTGATAATATTAATTGTTTTGCTTTCTGTGTGATCTAAACAAAACTCCATTCAATAACATAACTAAAAGAGCATTGTGTATTTCAAACCTATTTTCCCAAATAACTTTGAAATCACATGCACTTAGCTGTGATTTTCCATGGAAAATTGCAAATTGGTTTAGGTGCATATAGTCCATTTGGGGAAATGATTTATTTTGGTATTTCGATCATTGTCAGATAATTAATTGTAGCCAGCTTTAATTAGTTACTGAGGGTTTGAGCATGCAGTACTGCCAACATTAACCTGCTATTCTGCCATCAATAGATAACTTTAGTAGAAACATCCCTAATTGGCTTAGAGAAGGTGTTGGTGAGCAGCCTTTTTTGGACACTAGGGACACCCATGTTACTCTAAGGAAGGGACTCCAGCTTTTCAACATCAACAGTGAAATAAAGTTCAAAGTCAAAATGTTGGAGGAGGAGATGGATTTGTCCAGCACTTGTGTTGCACAAATGCTATTTATCACTTATCGGCTCAAGCCACAATCTTTAAAATAATAGTTTTAATGGAACATGGAAATTACTGGCATGAAACACATCCATAGTTGTCCTGTAGTTGAGTAACTTGCTTGGTCATTTCAAAAGGTAGTCAAGAGTCAACCACATTGTAGTCTGGAGTCACATGTAGATCAGCACAGGTAGGGATGGCCGATTTCCTTCCATAAAGGCCATTAGTGAATCGGATGGATTTTTAACAACAAGCAATGGTTCTTCCATAAAACAAAGAACTGTGGTTGCTGGAAATATGAAACTAAAATCAAATTGCAGAAGAAACTCAGCAGTTCTGGCAGCACCTGTGGGGAGAAAGCAGAGTTAATGTCTAATATGTCATTTCATCAAAACTGAAAAAAAAGGTTGGAAAATAGTGAATATCGCTTGTTTATAGCCCAATTCCCCTCGATAATATTAAGCTCCCCATCTTTCTAAATTTGCTAAACTCGCTCGATGTTGGGAAAAGTCATCAAGGAAATTATTTTAAGCATCTGACTGATTCAGCTCGCCACTTGCTGATTGAGCTCCACAATGGGCACCAGGCACTGACTTTTCAGGGGCCATACATATCCCACATCTACCGACATTGGCATCTGATATGTGCCAGCCTTTAACAACTCTCATGGCACATCTCCAGTTGACCTACAGTTTGCTTCTGCATCTCAACAATGCAGCTTGACCTGCACCAACAACTCTCACTGTAATGCCGCAGCAAGGACACTGTTCTCAGTGCCACATACCCAGCTCATGGATTGCACCAGGCTGCATCCTCTGCCTCTTCACATCATCTTATATTGCAGACTCACCCTGAACATACCTGGACACTCACAGCATCTCTACTTTCCATTGCCTTGCCTTGTCTTGCCTTTTTTTGTGCTTTGCCCTTTTACCCAAAGATACCTGGTTCATATTACTACTGTCTTGACTTGGCGCTTAGATATAGACATAAAGCTTGTCATGGTTGTTAGCAGGCCCCAGTCATGTCAAAGCTTTGTTCAGGAAGTTCCCTCACAGGAAGTCAAGAGCAGACTGTGATACCAGTTCAGGGCCCTGTTTGGACCGACCAGATTCAGGACTGTCTCCTCGTCAGGGATGAGTAGTTGACGGTCAACCCACCATCTGTCGTGACTCTTCCTTCTCCTGCAAGCAGAGAAAAATATGTGGGCGTTACAGGAACTGAAAACGGGTGGCACAGTTATTACTTTTGGTGCAGGTGGGGAGGTTTCCTGAGTGGGTGAGTAAGCACTGCACAGGGCTTGCAGGGTTGGGATGGGTGAGTGTAAACGAGTAAAACACAGTCAAAGCAACTTCCTGGGCTGACTCAGGGGCCTTGCACAGCAGCCTCCTGGCGTTGGCATTGTGACCTCCCGGAATGGCGTGGTGACCTTCCGGCCTGGTGCAATGCCATCCCGGAGTGGTGTGGTGACCTTCCAGCCTGGCGCAATGCCATCCTGGAGTGGTGTGGTGACCTTCCGGCCTGGCACAATGCCATCCTGGAGTGGTGTGGTGACCTTCCGGTCTCCTGCAGCGGCCTCTCAGAGCGGAGTGTTGCCGGCGTGGTGTGGATCCATGGTCTGGTGTGCCAGCATGGTCTGCTGTATTGAACTCTTTTCTGTAACGCTGGGCATTTTATTTCCGTACTGTCTAAAATCTTGTAACAAAAGAAGATTGCCTAGGTACGTTTGTATCCAAGTCGGCGCTGTAATTGGCGACATATAACCTTTTCGTTATTCTCATTGAGTGTATGTGACAATAAAGGCTATTCTATTCTATTCTATTCTAAAACTGCAGCCTGCAACAGTGAAAGTGGCAGGGCATGGGCCTTGGGGAGAGTTAGGTGCAGTAATAGGGATAGAATGAGTGTGAAGTATAGGACAGATGGTGGCACTTACCCTGGCAGGGTGGTGAAGCTTATTGATCTCCTTTGTACAGTCCTGTGCATTCCTTGTGACAGCTGTAACCCGAGTGGCAACTCTGGACCAGGCTGATATGGTCTGGGGTCGTGCCCTCCACTGCTGGTCCTGAGGAGGAGCAAGTTGCCGACCAGCCAGGCTTCCAAGCCTCTGCCCACAAAGCAGGGTGCTAATCTCCCCCTGTTTGCCATGTCTGGGGCAAGCATCAGGATTGTGTTGGGCAGCCCCAGACTGACAGTGCACTATGGGCTTTCAGAGGTGGCGCAAGTGCAAGGCATTCTGGTCTTTCAGCGAATGTCCACTGACTGGTGGGATGTTCTAGGAACAGCACATGATACAATGGGAAATTGTTGTAAGACATGCCACTGGGGCATGGTAGTTAATTAATGAGGCGGGTTTGGTAAGATAGAGTGAAAAAACTCACTCGGCCTCATGGCAACGTGCCTTCCAAAAAAACCCGACACATCTTAGGCTTAGCTAAAACAAGTAAGGTTCACGCAAACGAAAATGGAGTCACTCTTTCTGTGGAGTTTCTCTGTCTGGCATAATGTGATAGCTTCCAGCAAGTGGGAAGTGAACGGGGGAGCAGGTGATATGCTTCAAAGTTCTGAACGTGCTGTCCTGGAGAAGTAGCATTATTGTCCTGAAGCATTATTGACACCCTGTATCTGTAGATGCAGTTTGGAAGTGGGAAGTGGAATAAGGTTGTCGTAAAGATTGGACAAGAGGAATGTGATTAACTGGAGGCACTCACATCTTCAGCCACCTGAAAACATGTTTCATTGGTAGGAACAACAGGGATACATAGGCTGAGTGATAGGAAACAGAGATTAATGATTAATTTTCTGAAGAAGGGTCTAGGCCTGAAACGTCAGCTTTCCTGCTCCTCTGATGCTGCTTGGCCTGCTGTGTTCATCCAGCTGTACATCTTGTTATCTCTGTAATGATTAATGCGTACTTTTCAGGCTAGAGGAAGGTTTGTAGTGGCGTTTTGCAGAGGTCAGTATTGGGACACTTGCTTTTCCTGGTTTTTATTACTGATCTAGATTTTGGTGTGCAAGAGATAATTTCAAATTTGATGAATGACCCAAAACCAAAAAACATTGTAAACTGAGCAGAGGGCAGTGTGGAACTCCAGAAGGACATAAACAAGTTGGTGGAGTAGGTGGGAAGGGGGCAGATAAAGTTCAATGTATAGAAACATAAAGTGATCCATTTTAGTAAAAAGAAAATGGTGAGATAGTATAAAATAAAAAGCATTACTCTCAGAGTTGTGCAGTAACAGACAGTTCTGGGTGCTGATGCAGATAGCTGTTCATAAAGCATACAGTATTCTCGGCTTTATTAATAGTGGCATAGACTGCAAGAGCAGGGAAGTTATACTGAACTTGTTTAAAACAATAGTTAGACATCGCCTAGAGTACTGTGTATAGTTCTGGATACCACACTGTAGAAAGAATTTAAATGCATTGGAGAGAGTGCAGAAGAGATTTACGAAAATAGTTCTGTAGATGAGGAATTTCATTTTGTTAGTAATTTATCTAGGCTATTAAGATAGACCGGAGAAGTTAGAACTGTTCCCTTTGAAAAAGAAGAGGTTGCAAGGGATTTGTTAGAAGTTTTCAAAATCATGAAGACAGAAAAGGTAAGGAGAAACTGTTTCCAATCATAAAAGAATCGATATTGAGAGAGCACAGCTTTGAAGTAATTTGCAAAACAAGCAAAATGTGATGTGAGAAAGAAACATTTTCATGGAGCAAATAGATATGCAATGGGTAGAAGTGTGGTGGAGACAAGTTCAAGTCAGGCATTCACAAGGACATTGGATAACGATTTGAAATGAAACAATGTGTAAGGTTACAAAGAAAAAGCAGGAGACTGGCGCGTTCATTTGGAGAACCAGTATAGACACAATGGGCCAAATGGTCTCCTTATGCACTGTAACAGTTCTTTGATTTTGGTGATTCAGTATGACAGCGAGTTCTTACCTGACCTGATATAAAATAGAGCATGCTGCCACCTTTATACTAAAGTGCTATTGAACTTTTTTGGCATCTTCCCAATCCACTCTTTTTAAATAGTCTTCAACTGAGCTCTACACTAAGTGTTGGGTCTCCCAATGAACCAAATGTCAAGAAGTGATGTCTCACTCCAACGGGTGAGCTATCCAATAACCAACAAAATTCATGTTGGCAGCTGGCCCAACAATTTTTAACAAAGGTAGAAATCTGAAAGAAGTATGTGACTCATCTCACATGGTCAGGAAAGATATGCTGTCATTTCTAGCCCTTTGGGCAGATGTTGAAAATTGTTAATACTCGATGTTGTAGAGTTTAGCTGTTAGTGGTAACTTCAAATTTGGGTGGGTACAGGGAGGACATCAGCGATAGGAGTGGGAAAAATTGTTGTAAGTGAAATTTAAGGGCAGGTCTAGATAAAGTAAGAGATTAGGTTACATGGAATCAAACCAAAACAGCTCTTAAACATCAAGACCATGAAATCCCATGGGTAAAGTCTTCCTGATTGCTGATTCGCTGCGGTTTCCATTCCTCTTCACCAAAAATTAATGTAGATGCTCAGGAAATCGTCTTCAAAACTTCAACTCCCAAAAGTATGGATGCATCTGCGATAGACAGAGCTCAAATGAAAATTCAAAAACCAAAGTCCAAACCATATTGAGGTCTGTTGTTGAAGAGAATTAGCGATGAACTTACCTATTGCCTTTTTAATGCCATATGTCCAAAAGCACTTTGAGGAGGCAGCAATATCCAAACACAGAAGACAAATAAATAACTAGCGGTTAGATGATGAATGGCTTTGGTTTTGAAAATCTGGTGCTTGTAGAAGGGAAGGCTGATGTAAAGAGTTAAGAGATTCCATAGTTTTAAATTTGCAGAAATGATAATTATGAGTAAGAGACAATATGAGAAACCTTGTGAGCTATATATACATGGGTAATATTAAAATACATCCAATGATATTCTATTTTACTTAAGCATTTGCAGCATTTGCTGCATTTTGACTTCTCATCTTAATTCGCAATTTCTTTAGCTTTCTTTATATCTGCTAAAAAAAATTGTGATGCCTGGATTATTTTTGAGGTTTTTACGTAGTCACTAAGGTCTCACTGGATCACTTTAATGACTATGTGATTTGTTGGGCCAAATGCACATCAGCAGGCCACTTTATGACCATAAATCTTTAACAATTCTTTGGCTGACAGGGTCTGTTTTCTCTTTCCCACACCAGTCTTGTGGGGTTTCTGAATAACTGTACACAAAGCCCTGTAGATTGAGACTGACCGAAGAAATGTAATTGAGTCATGAGACAGCTAATCTTATTGAGCCATATAAGATTGTGATAGGGTAGATGCTAAGAACTTTGCTCCCATCCTGGGGAAATCTTGAACCAGGGGAATAAAAAGTCACCCATTAGAGACAGGGATGGAAAGTAATTGAAGAAAGATGGAAAGAGGCCACAATACATTGGAATTCTCCACCCCAGAGACCTGTTGAGGTTGAGTCATGAGGATGTTCAATGCAGAGATAGACAAACTTTTGAATTTGTTTGGGTTGTTCAAGGGTCATAGAAACAAGACAAAAGAAGTGAAGATGATCAGTTCAGCCTGATATTATTGAAGGGTGAAACAGGCTTGAGGGGCCATACATTCTGCACCTACTACATTCATAGATAGATCAGATGGCAGAGAGAGCTAGATTGGTTACAAATGTAGGAACTCTCAACACTGTGTTAGGATTCTGAACCTTAAAACAATTACCATTTCTTTCAAGGAAACCCAGCTGTCATCACATCTTTGTTGAAGAATTACACACCTACATGTCTATCAAACAGGCTTCAATGATAAAACATGCAACAAGTGATGTCGTAATTTCTCAGTATTTGACTAATCTGCTCATTGCAAGTGAAGGTTGTACAGTAGTTAGTTCCAGTATCATTTCTCTTATTAAGGTCATCTGGGCAGCTCTAACAGTGACGGATAATTCCTGAGCTATCCAAAGAGATTGATATAATTAGTGCCTGACATCACAAGCCAGCTCTTTAGAAAACTACATTTCCAATTTAGTTTGAGAAGGAAATGAGACAACCTGATGTTAATCGTGACCATTGCCAGCAGTGGCACTTCCACTAATACTCTGTTTATAGTGCTGAGATATTCGGTAACAATACTGCAGAGGAGGAATTTATGGAGTGTTTGCAGGATGATTTTCTGGATCAATATGTTGAGGAACCAACTAGAGAAGAGGCCATCTTAGACTGGGTATTGTGTAGTGAGAAAGGGATAATTGTAGTGGTGAAATTCCCCTTGGAGAAGAGTAACTGTAATATGATAGAATTCTTTACTAAGATGGAGTGATGCAGTAGATTCTAAGCCTAGGGTCCTAAATCTAAACTAAAGGAAATTACAATAGTTTGAGGCTTGAGCTAGCTATGATAAAGTTGGGAATGATATTTAAAGGGATAGAATTGGACAGGCAATGGCAAGCATTTAAAGAGCACATAGAGGAACTGTCATAACTGTTCATTTCTGTCTGGCAGGAGAGGTGGTCTGATTATGGTTAGCAAGGAAAATTAGATCCAAGGAAGGGGAATATAAACTGGTGAAGGAAAGCAGCAGCCCTACGAAGTGCGAGTAGTTTAGGTTTCAGCAAAAGGGGTTAATGGGATTGATGAAGAGGGGGCAATAAAATACTTGCAAGAAGCATACAAACTGATTGCTCAACCTGAAGAGAAAAGGATTAGTGAAGACAAATGTAGGTCCCTTACAGACAGAAACACGGAGGGTCCCAGGGATCTGGAAAATGGCGAATGAAATACCCCTGTTTAAGAAAGGAGGGAGGCAGTAGACAGGAAACTATAAGCCGGTTAGCCTGACCTCGGTCCTTTGTAAGTTTTAATTTTGATTATTAAGGACTAGATTAAAACTCTGTTTTAAATGGTACCTTACGAACCAGCACTCTCAATAAACAGGCAAAAATTATATACCTGAAATACCAGAAGTTTACGATATTATTATGATCTCCATGATGTCTGAGTAGTCAGCTAAGGGTACGAGTGAGAAGGCTCTCTGTAGGTAAGTTTTATTTAGAGCAAAGTTGTGTTATTATTTAAGTCATTTACGCTAAAGATTAAATATAACAGTGATGTGTATATCTCCTGTATTATATTTCTATCATTTAGTGTGTGTTTTATGTGGACCTCTTGATCAACCAGAATATTTGATCAACTGGCACTCTCCTGGTCCCATGGGTGCCAGATAATAAAGTTTGCTATACTTGGCAGTGCAATGTAAAATAGGGTTCAGTCAGCACGGCTTCGTCAATGGGAGGACATGCCCCACAAATCTGTTAGAATTCTTTGAGGAGGTAATGAGCAAGTTAGACAAAGGACAGCCAGTGGGCATGATCAATTTGGACTTCCAGAATGCCTTTGACAAGGTACCTCAGGCTGCTAAATAAGATAAGAGCCAGTGGTGTTAAGGGCAGGGTACTAGCATGGGTAGAAGATTGGCTGACTGGCAGAAGGCAGAGAGTGGGGATAAAGGGTAGGATTAAAGCGTCAGGCATTCTTCAGGATAGCAACCAGTGAGTAGGGGAGATTCACGGGGGTCAGTGTTAGGATCACAACTATTCATGTTACATATTAATGATCTGGACAAAGGACTGATGGGCATAATTGATAAGTTTGCAGATGACACAAAGTTAGATAGAGTGGCTGGTATTGTTGAGCGGGAAGGTTACAGAAGAACTTGGACAAGCTAGAGGAGTAGGCAAAGAAGCGCCAGGTGGAGTACAATGTGGGCAAGTGTGAGTTTATGCACTTTGGTAGGAAGGATAGAGGTGCAGACCATTTTCTAAATGGGAAAAGGCTTCAGAAATCTGAAGCACAAAGAGATTTAGGAATCCAAGTTCAAGATTCTCCTAGGTTTAACATGCAGGTTCAGTTGGCAGTTAGGAAGGCAAATGCAATGTTAGCATTCATTTCGAGAGGACTAGAATACAACAGCAGGAATGTACTGCTGAGTGTGTACAAAGGTCTGGTCAGGCTGTGTTTGGAATATTGTGAGCTGCTCTGGGTCCTACATCTAAGGAAGAATGGGCTGGCTTTGGAGGGGGTGCAGAGGAGGTTTACAGGAATGATCCCAAGATGGGGGGCTTGTCATATGAGGAGCAGCTGAGGGCTCTGCGTCTGTAATTGATAGAGTTTAGAAGGATGAAGGAGGATCTCATTGAAATTTACAGAATACTGAGAGGCCTGGATAGAGTGGACGTGGAGAAGATGTTTCCACTAGCAGGAGAGACTAGCACATACAAATTGATTGCAAAACCTTTTGTAAGTATGTGAAGACAAAGGGATTAATGAAGACAAATGTAGGCCTCAGGAAGGCAGAAACAGATACTGAATAGGTTGATCAGCCTGAATGGTGTAGCAGGCTCAAAGGGCTGAATGGCCTACTCCTGTTCCTATTTCCTATGGTTCTATGTTTCTCCTGGAATGGAAATTGGCTTGGAGCCAATGGGGAATCCAGAAATATGGGTAATGGGCAGGAAACTGGAGTTGAAGCTGAAGATCAGTCAGGATTATATCGAATAGCAGAGCAAGCATGATGAGACATATACTGTATGCCTGCTCCTTTGTCTTGTGGTTTGTGTGTTTGGGTGTGATGGGCTGGGCTGGGGTGTCTGAATAACTTGAGGAGGGAGTTCTAATCAAGATGGGGTGTGATAATTTGTTGATCACCAGGATCTGATTGTTTGGCGTGAATTCTCTTGATCATTGATTTAGATTTTGACATGTTCCACTTAAGTCTGGGCTGAGAAACCATTGCTGTCTTTTTGATGTAACATAGTCCCAAATTGCAAATCTTTGTTAGGCTCTGAGCTACCGACCTGGGTACTTCTACACCTGGTCAATAACCCAGCAGGTCATTATCACAGATGGTGAGGATGGGTCAAATTGCAATGGCCATGGGGCCATAACACAAAGGAGCAGAAGCAGGCCATTCAGCCTGTTGAGTTAGCAGCACCATTCAATGAGAACATGGCTGATCTGATAATCCTCAACTCCACTTTGTTGCCTTTACCCTTTAATGAAACATTTGATTACCTCACTGATTAAAAATCTGTCCATCTTAGCCTTTGAAAATACTTAATGATTAGTCTCTCCAGCTTTCTATGTTGAAAAAAATTCCACAGATTCACTACCCTCTGAGAGAAGACATTTTTCTTCATCTCTGTCTTAAATATGTGACCCCTTTCTCTCAGAATATGCCCTCTGGTCCTAGACTCTCCCACTCTGGTCCTCGACTCTCCCAGCAGTGGAAACAACCTTACGCATGATTAACTCGCACACTCAGACAGAAACTGCCTTGGAATTAAATTGCTCTTGCAAAATGTTTTTCATGGTGTCTTTATCTTCTGCTTGCATGTTTTTAGTACATTTAGAGTTAATGCACAACTGGATCAAACAAGCAATCCAATCTGATCGTTGTGCCTTTATCAGACAAGTGATGTATATTTTTGGAGACAGTCTGGTTGGAATGTGGCCTTTACACAAAACTACCGGTAAATCTGCAAAACGATATTGGCTGATGTCATTGAAAGCCCTTTGCGTCATGCGGAGCAAAGACCCAATTCCAAGAACCGTCTTTGGCATTGAACACGAGAGAAATATCTGAGCAAAAATACAGCAAGTGGAACTGTCAAAACTGGAATGGGAGTGACACTTCAATATTTAAAAAAGATGGAGAGGCCATGTGAAGTGGTAAGATACATTGACGTAGGTTGCATTTTAAAACTAAAAATACGTGACCTTTGACCAGATCTCAAGAACGACAAAGTTAAGATTAATTTTTAAAAGCAAATGAATTACACCAGTAATTGCCTGATTTGAACACTGAAATTCTGGATGAGCTTGCAGATGTTTGAAATATAATATGCTCGTCAATCGCTCAAAACTCTGAGTCATTGCCAAGTTTATCTTAAAGACAGTTGATGAGAGTGTTTCTACTCAACATTTAAATAAACTAAGAATATTAATAAAATTCTTGTCACTGTTTCAGTAAAAGATATCCAATCTGCTTAAAGTCACTGAAAAGAATCGCAGGATGAATCATCAGCCTGTACTGGATCTTTGAAAGGACTATCTTGTGGTTAACAGGGGCAATCTGCTGGAAATCAAACTCTATTCCCACAATCATCACAAAAGTTCAAGTTTTAAAAGGAATTACGCAAGAATCCCCAAATCACCCAGCTTTGTGGTAGGAAGCACAGACTAGCCTTCTGTACTCAACAGAATCATTATTTATGATGGGTAATTAGATTCCAACCACAGGTAAATAATTCATTTAAATTAGGCCAACTCTTCAAATTAAAGCTCTAAACCCTTTTGTAAACAGGAGAGGTGATGGCCAGTGGCATTATCGCTGGACTGTTAATCCAGAGACCGAGGTAGTGTCCTGGGGATGTGGCTTCGAAGTGGCAGATAGTGGAATTGGAATTCAATAAAAATCTGGAATTAAAAGTCTAATGATGACTGTGAACCCGTTGTCGGTTGTTGGTAAAACCCATTGGTTCACGAATGTCCTTTAGGGAATGAAACTGTCATTTGTACCTGGTCTGGCCTACATATGGCTCCAGACCCACAGCAATGTTGTTGACTCTCACCTGCCCTCTGGGCAATTAGGGATGGGCAATAAATGCAGTCCTAGCCAGTGATGCCCTCATCCCATGAATTAATTAAGGACAAAACATCCTCAGCCACTTGGAACATGGACTTCTTATGGGCTAGTTTTAAGCTGTTATATTACAATAACAAAGCATGCTTCCAGCAGCAGGTAATCTGAATTACAATGCAGGATGAGATCATCATACAATCAGTCACATGGTTTAATATAGCAATGATGTCATGAGTGTAGTGATTGTAACAATGTCGGCCAGGCGGACCTGATAGAATATGAGTTCACTGATTGGATCTGTTAATCTGGTCCAATCAGGGAGTCCTGGCTGACAAATAAGGACAGGAGTGTTAGATATCCTGTTCACTCTAAGGGCTGGCTCTGAGGGAGCTGGATCAGTGTCAAAAACTCTCCAGGGACAAATAAAGGGTGGCTTGGCGACAGGATACCAGCCTCTGTGGAGTAATTTTAGTGGTGGCGAGAGTGGGAATAATGATGTAACTATGCAAAAGCACCTACTAGCTGAAGGCCAACTGGACTTCGAACAGACACTACGACTGGCCTTATTGTTGGAAAATGTGACAAGTGGAGCATATGAGTTGCAGAGTATTCCATTGGAAGTGGACACTCGCCAATCTGACTGAGCTTGGGGAACACCACTTGAGTGAAGTTATTGCATAGCCTTACTCAGGACATATCCTGAACAGAAGTACTCTAGGTCAGCCCACAACAAAATCCCAAAACAAAGCCAAGCCTCAGCCAAACGGTTAAAATTTTCATCAGGATATGCTGGTATATGGACTTGAGATAGCCAAAGAGTCCCATTAGACCTAAATGGTGTAAGAGAACACATAGGCCAGTATCCAGGAGAGTGCACAGCCTGGAAAGTCCTCCTACATCTGGTTTGTAACAGATAAATTGCTTAGAAACATCCAGAACCAATCAAAATAAATGTCTGATTATATGGTCATCCGGTTCTACTGGAGGTCGATACTGGGGCAGTGGGTTTCAGTGATCACAGAACGAGTATTTAACAAAATTTGCTCAAGTCCAACCCTTAAGATTGCATGAGATTTGAAGTGCAGGCTCATAGTTCTTTAAAAGCGCAGTGGCAGGGTAATGAAGAAGGCATTTGGTAACATTCACTTTCTTGGCCAATGCATTGAGTATAGGAGTTGGGAGGTCATGTTGCAGCTGTGCATGACTTTGGTTAGGTCACTTTTGACATATTGCGTTCAATTCTGGTTTCTCTGCTTTCAGAAAAGATTCAGAAAAGACTTACAAGAATGTTGTCAGGGTTGGAGGGTTTGAGCTACAGGGAGAGGCTGGATAGACTGGGGCTAATTTCCCTGGAGTATCTGAGGCTGAGAGCTGATCTTAAACAAGTTTATAAAATCATGAGGGAAATGGACAGGGTGAATTGTCAAGGTCTTTTCCCCAGGTAGGTGAGTCTAAAACTAGAGGGCATAGGTTTAAATTGAGAGGGGAAAGATTTAAAAGGGACCTAAGGATTTAAAAGAAACCTTTTCATGCAGAGGGTGGTGTATGGAATGAACTGCCAGAGGAAGTGGTGGAGACTAGTACAATTACAACATTTAAAAGGCAACTGGATGGATATGAAGGGTTTAGAGGGATATGGATCAAATGCTGGCAAATGGGACTAGGTTAAATTAGAATATCTAGTCAGCATGGAAATGTTGGACTGATGCTTCTGTTTCTATGTTGTACATTTCTATGACTCTATGACCTCAGCTAGACTGAGAACCTATACCAGGGAACCTTTACAGATTGAGGGCACAACTGCTGTTCTGGTCTGTTATGAGAAGCAGCTGGGCTCAGTTACCACTGACTATAGTAAGAGGCTCGGGCCCAAGCTTGATGGAGCGAAATTGGTTGAGACAGATTCACCCAGACTGGCTCAACATTTTTCGATTAGACATGCCTGCCAGAGTGAAGTCCTAATTAAATGCCCAGACGTTTTTCAGGAAGATCTAGGGACTATCAAAGGAGTAAAAACCACCTTGCATGTTGACCAAGAAGCAATTCTGCACGATTCTGCAAGGCCCACCCAGTGCCATTTACCTTACGGGCAAAAGTAGAGGCAGAAATCAGGAGGCTGGGAAGTGAAGGAATCATCAAACTAGTCTAATTTGCAGACTGGGCGACACTGCTTATACTGATTGTGAAACCTGACGGGTCGGTTTGCCTTTTTGGGGGCTTTAAACAAATGGTAAACCGTTTTGCACAGCTGGATAAATACCCTATCCTCGCGTAGAGAATTCATATGTAAAGCTGGACATAAGCCATGCGTATTTGCAATTGTTATTAGATGAGGATTCCTAGAAGTACACTACAATTAATACCCATAAGGATTGTACCAATGTATGAGACTGACATTTGGGGTAGGGTCAGCTGCGCAATTTTTCAGTGGATGGCGGAAAACATTTTACAAGATCTATCCAAGATCACCATTTATCTAGATGAGTTGCTAATAACAGGAAAGATCAATAAGGAACACTTAGAGAACTTGGACATAGTCCTTAGACATTTCTTAGACATACATATTCCAGGCATCCCAAGTGACCTACTTGAGCTACAGAGTCAATAAGACCAGATTACACCTGTTGGAAGATAAAGTGAGAGTGATCAAAAGTACACAGCTTCCATGTCTGTAGTAGAGCTTAGGTCTTTCCTTGGACTAGTGAATTATGGTATTTATCCTGGCGTCTTTGTATCAACTCTTACAAGAGGGTCAACCTTTGAAATGGTCATGTAGCCAAATCATAGCTTTCAGGGAAGTGAAGAAATACCTATCATCCTCTAAGGTATTGGCCCACTATGACCCTAAGTGAGATCTGGTATTGACATGCAATGCCTTCCCAGATGGCATTTGGGTATTAATAGCTCATAGTTTGTCCAATGGAGAGGAACGCCCAATAGCGTATGCATTCAGGACTTTGGCTACTGCAGAGCATAAGTCGCTCAGATAGAGAAGAAAGGTTTGGCATCATATTTGGAGTCAGGAAGCTTCATTGTTACCTTTAAGGTGTAAATTTGTACTAACAATGGCTCATGAACCCCTGCTAGTTCTTCTTAAAGAAGACAAGGCCGTGTCACCCACAGCTTCAGGCCGAATTCAGCAGTGGGCTCTCATACTAACTGCGTATAATTACAGGTTAGTTCATCATAGGGAGGCCAAGTAGCAAATGCGGATGCATTGAGCTGCCTCCTGGCAGATACACCCCCAGTGGTACCCCCACTGGAAGAGTCCGTATAGACTTTAGATTTTCTGGAGGTACTTCCAGTCACAGCTGACAATATCAGACTATGAATGTGGAAAGATCCGGCCCTGGCAAAACTGAAACAGCTGGTGGCAATGGGGGAAACTAAAGGGCCGTCACAACCAGAATTAAAATCTTTTTGGACTCGGAGAGGACATGGCACTCATCTTTGATTGTCATTAAAAATCTTACTGGTCTTCAGAAAAAGAAATCTACCAAACTGGTCTGGCCTACATGAGCCTCCAGACTCAAAAACAACGTGATTGACTGTCATCTGAACTATCCTAACAAGGCCATCATGATGGGCAACAAATGCAGGCCTTACCAACTTTTACATTCAATTAAAGCATGTCATGAAAATATTACAGGTGCAATTCCCCTACCTGGCCTCCATGACGTTTGCAGGTTTTGACTAGGCCTGGGTGCCTGCAATGATGGTCCCAAACACCTTCATGGAGATAGGACTTAGACTTTAAGCCCCTAGATGTTTCTGTTATCTTTTGGCTTTCTTTTATTTCTGCTGGTGTTTTGTTTAATTCTGGTTTTGTAACCAAGATAGCGCTGGACAATAGCGACTTTGTACACTTTCCACTGTACTCATGTATCCCTATACTTGAGTACGCATGACAATAAAATCTAATTCTAATTCTAATTAATTCTAATTCTAAGGTTTCTTCTCTTGAACTGTCTACTTGAGAATTGGGTTGAGTTGCTTTGGGCCGAGCTTGGCTTGGTTGTGAGAGCTGGCTCCTTCAGAGTCCTATTTGGGTAGAGTCATATGAAGCCTAGTTAAATGATCATGAGTTGACCTATACAGTGTTTGGTGAGGTGAGAGACCAGCTACTTTAGGGTCAGCTGAAGTTATTGAATGTGATATCGGTACGCATATTCCAAAGAGCAACTTGGCTGCTGGAATACTTGTTGAGGAGGTTACTTGATACTGACAACAGTCCCCAACAGTGAAAAATGCTCAGCTCCCTCTATACCAATGTCCCTTTCGTTGCTGAAAATAGACATTCAGATTGAAAGGTATTTTAAACGCCAGTGCAACAAGACAAAAGGAGACAGATAATATGGCCTTGAATAAAACCACTGGGAAACTATGCGCAGTATGTTAAACTTTAATGAGTGGTTATGATAAGAGATGCTTTAAAGTTGTTGTAATAAATTGAAGATCAGAGAGCTGTGATTAAGATGTAGCATTAAGTGGTTGCACTGTAGTCCAGTGCTCTCAAATGACATTCCACCATTATCTGAAGTACTGCCACTTAGATTATGCACAAATACTTACTTGATAAAGGATAAGTTGTTACAAGCCACAAGTATGTACTTTATTAAACATTACTGGGCAAAAATCGATGTCGGCAGTCAAATGATGTTCATTCGCTCCTTTATCAGACCACGGAGCTAATTATTTCTTGAGGAAAAATCATGAGAAACATTAAATTGTTGGGGAATTTTACTGTTTGCTTTGGTATCAGTGAAGGCTAATCAAACGAATTGAGATAATGTTTAGCGAAGGGCTAATACAGCTTCAGTGTGCAGTTTCTAAGTGCACTGAGTTCCTTGAGAAATAAAAATTAACCTATTGAGGTCAATTTGTTTCAGACACATGTTTGGTCTATTTTGCTGCTGTGCTGGTCACTGTTCCTAGCACGAAACAGCCAAAAGTGTCCTGGGAATATGCCACTGGGAAAATGTTAGAGTCTATTATGAAAGATGGAATAGCGAAGCATTTAGAAATGCATAATATAATAAAGCAGAGTCAGCATGGTTTCATAAAGTGGAAGGCATGTCTGACAAGCTCATTAGAATTCCTTGAGGAAATAACAAGCAAGATGGGTAAAAGGAAACCAGTAGATTTAATATTTTTGGATTGCCAAAAGATTTTTGATAAAGTACCACATGTTAGGCAACATAAAAAGATAAAACCAATGCTGTTGGAGGTAGGATATTAGCATGGACAGAGGATTGGCTAACTAATAGAAGACAAAGAGTTGGGATAAGGAATGCATTTTCAGGATGGCATCATGTAACTAGTGGAATGCCACAGTGATCAATGCTGGGGCCATAATTATTTACAATATATATTCCTGATCTGGATGATAGAAGTGAATGACATCCATTATTATGAAGAGCATCGAGAGATCATGGCTCCCATCAACTCTAGCCTCCAGATTGCCTTGATCCCCTGCCATTCGCCTGTGCAACAGGTCCACAGCAGACACTATCTCCCTGGCCCTATACTCATCTCTGGAACATCTGGATAACAAGGAATCCAACTTCAGGCTCCTACTTATTGACTACAGCTCTGCCTTCAGCACCATAATTCCATACAAACTCATTTCTAAGCTCTGGCACCTGGGTGTCTGGTCCCCATTATTTAACTGGATTATCAACTTCCTGACCAACACACCACATTCAGTAAGAATAGGCAACAACACTTCCTCCATGATAATCCTCAACAATGGTGCCTTGCAAGTCTGCGTACTCTGCACCCAACTGTATTCCTTATACACATAGGAGTGTGTGGCCAAATTCCACACCAACTCCAATTACAAATTTGCTGACAACACCATCATTGTAGGTTGGATCTTAAACAACAAAGAGATGGAATACAGGAAGGAGATAGAGTGCTTAACAGCAAGATAACAATCTCTCCATTAACATCATCAAAATGAAGGAGCTGATCATTGACTTCAGGAAGCGGAGTGGGGGGCACGTCCCTGTCTGCATTAATAGTGCTGAGGTGGAAAATTGTAGAGAATGTCAAGTTCCTGGGAGTGACATCACCAACAATCTGTCCTGGACCACCCATGTTGACAATGCAGTCAAGAAAGCACTACAATGTCTCTACTTCCTCAGGAGGCTAAGGAAATTCTGTATGCTCAGAAAGACTCTTACAAATTTTTTTATAGATAGCCCATAGAAAGCATCTCGTTTGGATGCATGGCAAATGCTCTTTCCAAGAAGAAAGAGAGCTGTGAACACAGCCCAGTCCTTCATGCTATCCAGCCTTCTATCCATTGACTTCATCTATACTTCCCACTGCCTCAGGGAAGCAACCAACATAATCAAAGAGTTCTCCTGCTCCAGTTATACTCTGTCAGGCAGAAGATATGGGAATTTGTATACATGCACAGACAGATTCAAGGTTGGCTTCTTCCCTGCTGTTATCAGATTTTTGAACGGACTTCTTTAAGGTTAATGCTGATCTCTCTCTGCACCTTCTCTGTAGCTGTAACATTGTATCCTTTCTATTCAGTCACCCTGATGACCTTGTATAGTATGACCTACCTGTAAAACACGTAAGATAACACTTTTTGCTGTACCTCAGTACACATGACAATAACAAATCAAATCAATCAAATCAAATCAAATCAATGTACTGTCATCAGATTTGTGGATGACACAAAAATATTTATTAGAGAATTCACAGAATTCATAAACATATGTGGATGGGTAAATGTTGAAGATGGCATGAAGAGGCAGTAGGGCAGCACAGTCGTTAGCACTGCTGCCTTACAGTGCCAGGGACCTGGGTTCGATTCCACCCATGGGTGACTGTCTGTATGGAGTTTGCACATTCTCCCTGCCTCTGTGTGGGCTTCCACTGGGTGCTCTGGTTTCCTCCTAGGATGTGCAGGTTAGGTGGATTGGCCATGGTAAATTGCCCCATAGTGTTCAGAGATGTGTAGATTAGGTGTGTTAGCCATGGGAAATGTAGGGTTACAGGGAATGCTCTTAGGAGGGTTGGTGTGATCTTGTCCCTACACTGTAGGGATTCTATGATATGATACAGTGGGATATAGACAGCTTAAGTTAGCATGCAAATACATGGCAGATGTAATATAATGTGGAGAAATAAGAAGTCAGGCCTATGGTGGGAAGAATACAGGAGCTGAATATTTTAAATTGTAAAAGACAGCAGAAACTGGGAGCTGAGAGGGATTTGGATATCTTTGTGCATGAGTCACAGAAAGCTAGTTTGCAAGCTCAGCAAATAATAGGGAAAGCAAATGGAATGTTGACCTTTATTTCAAAGGAAACGAAGGATAAAAATAGGGTGCTTTTGCTAAAACTATACAAGGCACTAGTTAGAATACAGCTGAAATACAATGAAAATATTTGGGACCGTTATCCAAGGAATGATATACTAGCATTAGAGGATGTCCAGAGAAAGTCCATAGGTTGATATGAAGGGATTGAGGAGAGGTTGGATAGGGTGGGCCTGGAGTTTAGTAGAATATGAGACAATCTTATTAACAGATACAAGATTCTAGGGGGATTGATATGGTAGATGCTCAGAGGTTGCTTCCCCTTATGGGAGAGTCTAAGACCAGATGGCATAATCTCAGAATAAGGGGCTACCCATTCAAAATAGAGAAAAGGAAGAATTTCTTCTCTCAAAGGGTAGTGAATCTGGTGAATTGTTTATCTTACGAGGTTGTTGAGGCCATGCCATTAAGTACATTCAAAGCTGAGACACACAGGTTTTTAATCATTAATGGAAACTAGGCGGATGGGGATAAGTAGGAAAGTGGATTATCAAATCAGCCATTATTTCATTGAATGGCAGAGCAGGACTTAGACTCATAGAGCCGTAGAGCTGTACAGCATGGAAACAGACCCTTCGGTTCAACTCGTCCATGCCGACCAGATATCCTAAATTAATCTAGTCCCATTTACCAGCATTTGTCCCATATCCCTTTAAGCCCTTCCTATTTATATATCCATCCAGACACCTTTACAGTATTAGAGCTGAACCAGCCTCCATCACTTTCTCTGTCAGTTCATTCCATACACGCACCATCCTCTGCGTAAAAGAGTTGTCCCTTAGGTCCCTTTTAAATCTTTCCCCTCTCACCTCTGACCTATACCCTGTAGTTTTGGACTCCCCCACACCGGGGAAAAGACCTTGTCTATTTACCCTATCCATGGCCTTCATGATCTTATAAACTTTTATAAGGTCACCCCTCAACCTCCAATGCTTCAAGGAAAATAGCCCCAGCCTATTCAGCCTCTCCCTGTAGCCCAAACCCTTCAACCCCATCAACATCCTTGTGAATCTTTTCTGAACCCTTTCAAGTTTCACAACATCCTTCCTGTAGCAGGGAGACCAGAATTGCACATTCCAAAAGTGGTCTAACCAATGTCTTGCACAGCCACAACATTACCTCCCAACTTCTGTATCAACGCACTATCCTATCTACTTGCAACTCCACTTTCAAGGAACTATGAACCTTCACACAAAGGTCTCTGTTCAGCAACACTTCCCAGGGCCTTACTACTAAGTGTATAAGTCCTGCCCTGATTTGCCTTTCCAATGCAACACCACACATCTATCTAAATGAAACTCCATTTGCCAGTCCTCAGCCCGTTGGCCCATCTGATGAAGATCCCATTGAACACTGAGATAATCTTCTTTATTGTCCATTAAACGTCCACTTTTGGTGTCATTGCAAACTTATTAACCATACCTCCAATTGTTCACATCCAAATTATATATATAAATGGTGAAAAGCAGTGGACCCACCATTTATCCTTGTGGCACACCGCTGATCATAGGCCACCAGTCTGAAAAGCAACTTTCCACCCCACCCTCTGTCTTCTATCTTCAAGCCAGTTCTGTAAATAAATGGCTAGTTCTCCCTGTACCCCATGTGACCTAACCTTGCTAACCAGTCTACCAGGAGGATCCTTTTCAAGTGCCTTACTGAAGTCCATATAGCTCATGTCCATCCCTCTGCTCTCACCAATCCTCTTTGTTATTTCTTCAAAAAACTAATAGAATGATATTGACTTGATGGGCTGAATGGCCTACTCCTATTCCTATTTCTTATGGTCTTATGGGACATCTAACAATATTCCTTCTTCTCAAGATTTAACCCCAACAATTTTGTAGGAGTTAAAATTGGAGGAAAAGATGTTTTTGAAATGTAGAATGCATTTATCATTTATAAACCTTCTTTTAATTATACTACTAAACTCCACGAGAAGTGAGGAAAGATGCATAATGTGCTTAGCCTCATTTTAGTGCAGTCAGGCAAATCAGTTTCACTCCTAAATTCCATTATTTCCAATCCTCCAAGTTACAATAAAATACAAATGCAGAAAAACCATTCAGGAAGACTGATGGTTGAATGGTAAAGGTGACTTGCTGTGTTTCATTGTGACTGCATTACAGTAATTCAAAGTTTGTGAAAAATAATGTGAACGCACTGCTATGAACAACACTCATCTTTAAAAGCCAACGTTCTGTGAAGACTCCCAGCGCAACTTTATGCTTTCACCCAGAAATTCGTAAATCTTCGGAATAGTACATGTTATAACCACAATTATAAGATTTCTGGATGTTTATCTGTGATTCAGTAGGTAGTACTTTTTCTCTGTGTCAAAAAATTCTGGCTCAAGACAATTTCCTGGGCTTTACAGCAAAAGTCTAGACTGATGCTTTGATGCAGTACTAAGGAAGAAATTAAACCAAGGTCATGACTGCTTTCTCAAGTTAATGCAACAATTCCATGGCCCTATCCTGAAGAAGAGCACGGGACTTAACCCCAGCATCCTGGTCAATATTTATTGCTTCTTTAACATCAGAGCATCAGTGACCCTGGTCATTTTTACTTTGCTGTTTGTAGATGCACGATGCACACATATTGGCTGCTATGCTGTCTATATTACAATCGTAGTTACATTTCAAAATGTTTCATTGGCAGTGAAGTGCTCTGAGACATTGGTGGTTGTGAAAGGTGCTTTATGAATGTACGTCATTTTTTTGGATCTGAAAAGTAATTTACATTCAGTATTGAACACTCACCTTGTGACTCATTCCTAGTATAACAATTTGTTCCACCTAGGGGCCTGCACATGTCAATATGAACAGCTGGTAGGTTTGATTGTAAATCTCTTGTGACAGAAATAGCTCCATTTGAGAATGAACCTATGACAGATTACTGCTCTGGACTTGGGGCCACAATCATTTGATTTGCTGCCAACCTTCCACCAATTCAGGTGTTTGAAGGTTCTGAGCAGAGAATTTTGTGCAGCTACTTTTCTGAGGGAAGGCAAAACCCTTTGAACCCTTGAGTCTCCAGGATGTCGCTGATCGGCAGGAACACATGCTCTCTTATCATTATCTCTTATTTAAGGACCAGAATCCCATGAATATCCTGTTAATCTTCTGAAGTGGTGTCCTGAAGACCTTGTAATGTGTGGTCCCCATTTTCTCCATTCCCTTACCCAGCAACCAATGCCTGACCATTGCAGTTTGCTGCAGCTTTTGTGTGCTTTGGGATTTGAGCAGTGCTTCCTGCTCTTGTATTCACATTCGGTCAGAACAAATCAACTTTGAATCAACATAAGACCATGAGCTGCAGGAGCAGAAGTAGGCCATTCAGTCCATCGAGTCTGCTTCACCATTCAATGAGAACATGGCTGATCTGATAATTCTCAACTCCACTTTTCCCCAGAAGCCTTGATTTTCTTACTGATTAAAAAGCGGTATTTCTCAGCTTTGGATATACTTATTAAGCCAGACTCAACGTTTCTCGGCGGTAAAGAAGTCTACAGATTCACTACTGCCTGTGAGAAGAAATTCCTCCTCACACCTTGTTCTGAGATTATGCCCTCTGATCCTTGATTGTCTTGAAAACAACCTTTTGCATCTACCCTGTCAAATCCTCTAAGAATCTTGTATAAGGTTACCTCTCATTCTTCCTCATTCCAATGAGTACAGGCCCAATCTGCTCAATCTCTCCTCATCAGCTAGTCCCTTGATACCAGGTATCAGCCCAGTGAACCTTCTTTGGACTGCCTCCAATGCCAGTATATCTTTCCTTAGATAAATGGCTCAAAACTGTTGCCAGCATTCCAGCTGTGGTCTGCCTAGTGCCTTATATAGCCTTAGCAAAACCTCCCAACTTTTAAACTTGATTCCCTTTGAAATAGAGGCCAAAGTTCTTGTGATTCTTGTTTCTTGTGATTCACAGACAAAAACTTAAAAATCCATCTGCTTGGTGGCTTTCTGCAGTCTTTCTCTATTTAAATAATATTTGACTCCTTAAATAATTATTATTCTTCCTGAGAAAGTGCCTGACATCACATTTTCCTGCATTATGTTCCATCTGCTAAATTTCTGCCCACTCATTTCAGCATCCCTCTCGGCCTCACCACTTGCCTACCCACCTATTTTTGTGTCATTCACAAACTGGGTTATAAGGCAGTTTTATAAGATTATAAGATCCTAATCCAAGTCATTAATATGCCCAGCATTGTTCCCCGTGCCTCTTCACTGATCACAGGTTGCCATCCTGAAAACATGCCCCTTAACCCAACTCTATCTTCTGTCAGTTAGCCAATCCTCTATCCCTGCTAATGTACTACCTTCAGCACCATGGGTTCCTAGCTCATTAAGTAGCCTAATATATGGTACCGTATCTAAATCCCACTACATTCATTGTTTCCTCTTCATCTTTCCTTCTTGTTACCTCCTCAAAGAATTCTAGTAAATCTGTCAGGCATGATTTCCCCTTCATGAAGCCATGTTAATCCTGTGTAATCATGTTTTGTATTTCTTAATACTCTGCTATTACATCCTTTACAATAGATTCTAATATTTTCACAACAATGATTCCCCAGTAACAGAAGTTAATTGAACTTCATGTAGTTGACTGTTTTTCTGTCTCCTATCCTTTTTGAATGTTGGCCTTTGCCTGTTCACCTCACCACCCTAATTAGAATTTTTCCAGTTCCCTAAATGGTGTGGGCAATAATATACCAGTTGGAAAAATGTGGAGAGGAAGGAAAAATTAGGTTCTTGAAATATAGTAAAAAACTCTGATTTTGTGCTTGAGGTTTTAATGTGTATCATCATAGAACCCCACAGTATGGAAACAGGCCATTCGGCCTA
Organism: Rhincodon typus; assembly: GCF_021869965.1. Classification (NCBI taxonomy): domain Eukaryota; kingdom Metazoa; phylum Chordata; class Chondrichthyes; order Orectolobiformes; family Rhincodontidae; genus Rhincodon; species Rhincodon typus. The sequence goes on along the minus strand of NC_063335.1, from coordinate 103,665,784 downwards.
AAACATCCACACCAACCCTCCGAAGAGCATCCCACACAAACCCATTCCCCCTAAACCTGCATTTCCCATAGCTAATGCACTTAACATACACATCCCTGAGCATGATGGGCAATTTAGCATGGCCAATCCACCTAGCCTGCACATCTTTGGACTGTGGGAGGAAACTGCATCACCCGGCAGAAACCTGTGCAGACACAGAGAGAACATGCAAACTCCACACAGTCAACTGACCGAGGCCAGAAACAAACCTGGGTCCCTGGTGCTGTGAGGCAGCAGTGCGAATCACTGAGCCACCGTTGGTAGTTGAGAAACTTGCTAGTTAGCAGTGGTGAGTCTATTTGCCTGTATTAATATCTCATTACTCCTTCATCTCATCCTGTTAGTTTCCCGGCAGCTGAGAGACACTAGAAAGTTTCAGTTCCCAATATGAGAGTCAGGGTAGTTACCTGACACTGCAGTTGCCAGCATTTTCTCTGAACATTCATTTTCACCAGCATCTCAAGTCACATCCCATTGGTATTGAAGGCCTGTACCCACCTTCCACAGACATTGGCACTGGTAAAACGCCAGCTTCATTACATTATCATGACACATCTTGGACTCGTTAAGAATAAAGCTCACCACTTCATTACCGCCCCTTGGAGGCTATTTTGCATGCAAGGACAGGCACCCATCTCACACACACTGGTTCAGGGTGCATCTCAAGGCTCTTTGTTTACTCTCTTTGAGTCATAAAGTCATTGAGCTGTACAGCACGGAAACAGACGCTTTGGTCCAACTCTTCCATGCCGATTAGATATCCTAAATTAATCCAGTCCCATTTGCCAACATTTGGCCCATTTCGCTCTAAACCCTTCCTATTCATATACCCATCCAGATTCCTCTTAATTATTGTAATTATACCAGCCTCCAGCACTTCCTGTGCCAGCTCATTCCATTAATGCAACACCCTCTGTGTGAATACGTTGCCCCTCTGTTCTATTTTAAATCTTTCCCCTCTCACCTTAAACCTATGCCCTCTAGTTTTGAACTCCCCTAACCTGAGGAAAAGACCTTGTCTATTCACCCTATTCATGCCCCTCATGATTTTATAAACATCTATGAGGTCACCCCTCAGCCTCCAACGCTGTAGGGAAAATAGCCCCTGCCTCTCAAACCCTTCAACCCAGGCAACATCTTTGTAAATCTTTTCTGAACTCTTTCAAGTTTCACAACATCTTTCCTATAGCAGGGAGACTAGAACTGAGTACAATATTCCAAAAGTGGCGTAACTATTGTCCTGTGTAGCTGTAACATGATCTCCCAACTCCTATATATAGTGCTCACTCACTTTGCTCATAGCATATCTGTCTTACCTTGCCTTTCCGCTGACATTGCTGCCTCGTTCAGAATTTACAAGTTCCTAGTAAGTACGTTTTGCTTTATCTTTTTGCTCACACACAAAACCAGACAGCCTTTCATGTACGCCAGCAATGATCAGTCAAGGGAGCAGACATGTTAGTGTATGGCACCACAACATGTCAACATCACAGTTGTAGCATGTGCCAGAAGGGTTTGGAGCAAACACAATGAATTTGCACCAACCAAACAGCCACATCTCAACGTTTAAGAGAAGTCTTCAATCAGGCTAAGAGAGACAGCCTTCTGTCAGAGTCTTGACACATTAGCCCAAAGGCATTGTCTGTGCAGTTGTTTGGATATGGTCATCTGAGTTTGGGCTGATCAGAACCAGGGATTTTGGATAATCACAATCTGGGGAGTGGGCCATAGTCAGTCCTACATGTTGAGTCCAGACAGATGTAGGGGATCAGTGGTAAGTCAGTCAGGGAGTTTCACAGTAACCAGTCAATCAGGCCCAGTCACTCCTCATTGGGCTGTTTGCCCAAGTTGGTCAGGGCGATCGGGTGGGCCATGGTTGCTTTTGGGACTTTGTTCACTGGGGGTGGGAGTGGGGCGCGGGAGGATGGTGTGTGTGTGCGCGTTTGTGTGTGTGTTCGTTTGTGTGTGTCTGTGTGTGTCTGTGTGTCATTTTTTGTGTGCGTATATGTGCGTGCATACATGTGAGTGTGTGTGTGAATGTGTGTATATGTGTGTGCATGCAGGCATGGTGATATGTGTGTGTGTGTGTGTGTGTGTGTGTGTGTGTGTGTGTGTCCGCCCGCGTGTATGTCTGAGTGTGTGTGTGTGTATGTCTGAGTGTGTGTGTGTGTGTCTGTGTGCATGCAGGCATGTGTCTGCATCTGTGTGTGTTGATGGCAGTTAGAGACCCTGCAGTGGTGACAAAGTTGCAGAAATTAAGTGTGGAGACTGGAAGCAGCATGCTTGGATGCAGAGTGGACAATAATTGAGAAGAGGAGGAACAATTCAATGCATAAAGATGGGAGCCAATAGCATGGGACAGCAAGGGGGACTGTGGGAGGGCGAATATCTGTCATTCAACATGGATCAACGGGGAAACAGTGCATCATGATGTTTGGCAATAATTAAGCTGTAGATGTGGTGTTCAATGGGTACATGGGAAGGTGAAGTATTAAAATAAAGAATTGGATGGGAACATGGACAGCCTTAAATGTGGTGGGATTGACAAGGAGGATAATACAGAAAGGCACGTGAAGTCTTGGGCATCACCTGGCCTGAGGGACTGAGCCTACAACTCTCTTTGTAAAGGGTTACCAGTGTTTCCTTCCTTTCTCATCCAAACCACACATGCATAATGAAAATCACAGCTGAAGTGATGAAGTTAGTGCTTTCCTTGCCTAAGGGAGTATGTTCAAGTTGTGAGCGATATCAAGGGTTAATTATATAAGGCGCATATTCACACAGTAGATACTGCACATGTCTGTAATCACAGGATTCTGCACGTGAACATCATGTAGTGCTGAATGATGTTGATTAAAAATCCTGGCCACAAACAAGCCTGACCACATCACTGATCATTGCCATGACTGAGAGAGATCTGTAATGAGGTAACGTCAGATGAGCTGTAAAGTTCACAAACACATTCCAAGGTCTTGGAGCCTGCGTAAGTTCCAGGAGCTGCTTACCTCACATCTTGGGTTATAGAATTACCATTATCTTAAGTGCGGTGCTGCTTTTCTTGTGTAATGCCGGGGTTGTGAGGAGGAGGTCTCATCTTTCCCACCACACTTCCAGGCTCTCGATGTATGTATGCCCAATGGCTAATGCAGCACGGGTCTGAATAATGTCAACCATTTCAACAGTCCATGTTGCGAAATCCCATTAACCTCCCTGATTGAGGACTCCATGCCCCAGGGTTTGGAAGACGATGGTTAGATGTAATTTCTCTGTGTTGCGACTGCTGACTGATCACAGGACTGTCGAGCTGCTTTGTTTCTGATATTATCACATACCTGACTTCCCTCAGGTTCACAGCATGATAGATTGTTCACATATTGTGTTGAGAAAAACCAGTTCACAGTGCAGCAGAGTTTCATCCATGGTTTCCATTCCATCAAAGTGTGAGTGATTAGTGATCATTGGTAACATTTCTTCCAAGTTTTTGGCCAGTACCCTGGGAGCTGCCATGGTGCCTATCTCCTTCAGAACTCCCATACTCCTGCTGCTTTTGAGGGGTCAGATGCCTTACAAGGATGGTTACTGGGAGAAAAAGGCTACATTCTGTGATCATGCCTGATGAATCCATTATGTAAATATTGAGGCAGAGTGTAAATAGAATGCTGCACATTCTTCAACCAGAGAGTGTGAGGCTGCTGCTCGGATCGGTCTGGGGAGATCTAGCAGTAGAGTCAAGACAAGGGTATGCCACATAATCCTCATGCTGTTCACTGCAGAATGCAATAAAGGGAAGGGATGGAGGCTGACAAACTGGGAGAGCAAGAGCTGTCTTCTGAGGAGGAAGGTGAAGACATTCAGCAGGAGGAACATCACCTTCAAAGTGACAGCACAGCAGTGTCCAGCCAAACTCCAAGCCAAGTAGGACTTGATTAACACCCGGTTTCAATAGGCGAGAGCTGGATACGAGAATTAATTATTGGCTGTGAAATGCAAACTTGCAAGCCGTTTGTTTCTGTTCCAGAAGGCAAATGCTGCTTCTGTTTCTTTGATTTCTGTTCACTTTTGGTGGTGCTGAATGAAGGCGAATCTTTGGAACTGTTTGAAGGCTTCCCTTTTGGTGATGGTCCCACACTGAGCAATCATATAACACTGGGCTATGGTAGGCACTTGAGAAAGATCGGCTGTGACTTCGAGAGGGTTGTAAAATGGGAATGTGGTTAAAGACAGGTCAGCTGGTGCTTAAACAGCAGTAGGTGTTGGAATTTGTCCGAGGAAGTGTCGGCCAAGTGCTGTAAGAAGCGTTGGTTTGTGGCTGTTGTGGCACTATGTTGACAGTGAAGGGCGACACTGGACTGCCCCTGGGCATATGGCTAGAGGGTCAAAGATGGCCTCAGCACCTGGGATCCTGGGATATCCCAGCAGTGGCAAACACTTGTGCCTATGATAAGGGTGGGGGGGGATTTGGTTTAGCGCCGAATGATGGGTGGCACCATAAGGCTGTGGGACCCAGACAATGAAGAAAGTTTATTACAGTAGTGTGAGAAAACTTGTTAGGCTTCATGGAAATAAGCCTGCCACGACACTCAGCGAAACAGATACTGATGACGCCCAGTGTTTAACATCCTGGTTAGTTGCCTGTGAGAATACTTCAAGGTAATTGGCTGCTGGTCGTCTTTATCAGTATCACTGCTGCTGGACATCATGGGATCCCCTTGACTTGGTGCCAAATTTAAGCTGCCTTTGAGAAAGTAGCAATCCATGACACAGAGCTCGCCTGATCATTGAGGGGTAGTAAAAGGCATATTGGTGTCAACTGCAAACTCTGGTCTTTGAATTGAGTGTATGGAGGTTGGTTAGCTCAGTTGGCTGAATGGCTGGTTTGCACTGCAGAATGCCACCAGCAGCATAGGGTCAATTCTCACACTGGCTGAGATCACTGCAAAGGTCCTGCCTTTCCAACTTTGCCCCTCTCCTGAGGTGTGGTGACCCTCAGGTTAGGATCACCACCAATCATCTCTCTCCCTAATGAACAATAAATGCTGGCCGGCCAGTGACACCCACATCCCATGAATAAAAAAAACCTCTAGGACAATGGTGACTACTAATTGATTGTTTGCATAATTTTCTGTGTACTAAATCATTAGTGTGATTATCCACACAACAGCTGGATTTTAAAATAATTCCACGTGAGCTTTGGGATATTTTCGAGAGGCATAACAGGGTTTTAAATAATTGAAATTCTTTATTTCTTTCTCTTTCCCATTTTTGATGGTCTGATGATTCCATTGTTGCTTTATTTGGAAGGTTCAATGTTGAACAGCAATGAAATCATTTCTAACATAAAAGAACTTGCTTAAAATCCAGTGTCTACTTGTATAAAATTTTAGAAATCAGATTTTTTTTCTGGAGAACCGATTAGAGCTGCTTTTTTCACTTTCATAGCTTGCAGAATTAAAGAAATGCAAGCTCAATTTTCTATCTCAGAATTCCTTCTGAGTGATGTTGAGCTGTGACAAGACAAAAGTGCCCTCTGCTGGTTTGTGGCCAGACTGCAGGTTAGAGTCAGGAAGTCAAGATGAGAACAGCTTAAAATAACCCATTTCTCCACAGCCGCATATGAGGCAATAGCTGATCCTTGCTGTTATTATATTTTGTGTCATGAGGCCACATGAATTAATCAGTTTAATTCATATCCAAGGAAAGTGTAATAAGATGGTAGATCTGATTGCAGCCTCAACTCAATATGCCAGCCTATCAGCAAGAACTTTTGGCTCCTTTAATGCAGCAGAAATTGCTGCCTTAAGAATATCATTTGCTCTTGGTAATCTGTAAATTGTCCAAGTTGAAGAGATACATGAAGGAACTGCAAATCACCTCAAGGTTTGGATGATTTGTGCCATCTCACCATTTGCCTTGCCCTCAAGCACTTATCAATTTCTGGAATTTCCATGCATTGTTTCATCAAGTGTTTGCTAAATTTACCACAGGAGGTTATAGTACCTCACAGAGAAGGTATCCTTTGAGTGAGAAAATTGACGTTGCTGCAATGCCAGTCACATGTTCCAGTCTGGAAAGGTAATAGTTTAAACTACGGAGTCTCATTCCTGCCTGCAGTAAATTATTTGATATTTTTAAACTTTAAAATGTTCTTACATATTCCTGTTTATTCCATTTTAACGCTCTCTCCCTAGTCAATCCTTTTTTCACTTCCTTTATTTGTTTTTCTGTGCCTGATTTGACTTTAAATCACCTTTCTTGTTTGTAATTTCTATTACTTTCTCAGTCTTTGAATGAATTTGTTAAACATAGAAACATAGAAATGAGCAGCAGGAATAGGTTATTAGGCCCTTCAAACCTGTACTGCCTTTAAATATGGTTGATCCTCTATCAAAATGCTGTACTCCTGCTTTTTCCCCATATCTCGTGGATGCCTTTAAAATCTAAAATTGAATTTATCGCTTCCTTGAATATATTCAGTGCCTTGGCTGTTAGGTCAGTTGTTCAGTAAACTCCCAGAGTTCCCATTTTCAGCTCTCACTTCCAGCAATGTATAGGGCTGTACATAAAGTCTAAGAGGTAGGACACATTCCAACAAGTTGGACTTTATCAGGCAAGTCAAGGGAAAAGCATTCAGAATGCTGAACACTGAAGTCTGCTGCCATTCAATCTGACACTGGATGCTGAGGATTTATCCACAGATTCCAAAACATACTTCTCTGGAGGACTCTCATACAAAAACAAATCCTTCCACATCTTGGCTGTTGCTTCTTAGTGCATTTTCATTCTAACAATGTAAACACACCTAGAACCTAGACAACATGTTATTCACGTACTTAACATGACATTTAAAATAGAACAGCGATGAGAGGTGAGTGGCAGAAACTCTTAAACCAAGAATCTTGGGGTTTAGACGATGAACATAAATCCCTTGTGTTGATTGTTTGTTTAGTTTGTTGTTATAGTTCCCAATTAAACTAATGTTGAATGATAAAGGAATAGCAACCTGATTTATTATAGTTGAAAATAACTTTACTCTGAGGCAACATTCAGCGGCTCAACTTCTGTTTACAATATCCATCTACAGAATGGCCTACAGTCCAATTTTGACCAGTTGTTAATGACGATTCATTACGTTAAGAGATCATCAATAAATTCCTTAAACTATTGTCCAAAACAAATATTTAGAACTAAATTGCTCTATCACAATCTTTAATTACATATATGATCATTATATACCCGTATTGTCACAAAGAAATGAATAACTATCCACATTCCTCACCTTGGTGGTCATGCTTATGCTGTTAAGTTATTAATCTGTCTCCCTGGCTATGGTTTCCTTATTATATTGTAAGTAAACTGTTTAGCGAGGTTATGTTCAGCGTTCACAGGGTTCAATTTCCTCAGTGCTCGATTAAATTTCTGTTGCAGCCATTTAGAACAAAGCTTGACTGTCATTTTGGTATTGATTTGTTCCCAGTTTTTTAATGGAGATGGAGATTATAAACAGAAGTTGAGCCGCTGAATGTTACCTCAGAGTAAAGTTATTTTCAACTATAATAAATCAGGTTGCTATTCCTTTATCATTCAACATTAGTTTAATTGGGACCTGAATGGGCTGCAGGACATCAAACAGTTTCCTCTACCAGCATGTCCCTACAGCCTGCTGCTTTTTATCTCTTTGAAATCTCCTTATACACTATCTATTTCTACAACACTGCTCTACATATTTCTAACTTTTATTTAGGACTACCATCTTGTACTAACGCATGGATTTATACTTCTTACATACATATTAAATAAGACTGCTACCCCCTTTAAGAAATTTATTATCAAAACAGTGGTTCTGTGAAACTGCATGAATGAATATGTAGGAACTGTCAAAAATTGGCAATAGTAGATGAAACCTCATGACCCAGCTGCGTGAGGCCAGTTTAATATCCTCTTTACTTTTATTTAGTACACATACAATTTCTCACTTATTTAGATCATAGAGGTCTAATATTTTTACAAACATTACTAACTTTAAAGACGAAAGGACTAACACCTCTTAATTATGCAAACTCAGACCGGGCAGATATTCTAATCCCATCAGAAGTAACAGCCAGCATTTAGCAAGCACTTAAATTATCTCCTGCTTCCCCAGGACAGATGTCACACAAACCTGTGTACAATAGATACAACTATGTGACACTGTAGTGCTAAAATTTTAATGTATGTAAAAACTGTGTATAAAAGAGGCTTCTGTAAAAAATTACTGCCTCAGACTGTGCCACGCGGATGCTCAATAAAGGGGTTAGTTTCGCCACTCACCAATCTCGATCACTGTTGAACTTGGCGTAGTCGGCAGGATCGCTGGGGATGCTGTCGAAACTGACTAGTCACTGACACTACTCTAAAGTTAAGAGACTTCCTTCTTAAAGTCATGACCTAACCCCTGAATGTGACCGGAAACCTCTTGTGAGTTGGCCATTTTTGAATCCCCTTGTGCCCAGACCTTGCACGCTCCAAATTGGCTGAAATAGCCCATGGTGCAAGTATTTGGGTGACTATGGGTGACCCCCGTAAGCTGCCTATGACCTCCAAAGGTAGGCTGGCCCCTCCTGACATCATAGAGTCCCTACAGTGTGGAAAAAGGCCATTCGGCCCAACAAGTCTACACTGCCCCTCCGAAGAGCATCCCACACGAAGACCCATTCCCCTCCCCCTGCATTTCCCATGCCTAACCCACCATCCCTGAACACTACAGGCAATTTAACATGGCCAATCCACCTAGCCTGCACATTTTTTGACTGTGGGAGGAAACTGGAGCACCTGAAGGAAACCCATGCAGACACGGGGAGAATGTGGAAACTCCAGGCCTCTGGCGCTGTGAGGCAGTAGGGCTAACCACTGAGCCACCATGCCAAACCAAGGAAGAGATGCTGCAGCAGATATATTGAAAATCAGTGCTCGTTAGGGAAAACCCTAACCAAAATCAGACAGAAATATGATATTCCCAGAGGACAGTGGACCCTAGATGACATGAAATGGGGCAGGGGAAAAACCACCTGACAGAAAGATAAGGATAGAACTAAATGGTCCCTTGTGTTAATGGGACAGGTTCACCAAAGGAATGAAATCATGTCTCGATCGCCCATGATCGTGAATTAAATCATCTTGCAGAGCAATTAAAAGCATGAAGAGGTGGAAAAAGAGAGACCAAAGCAAGAAAAAGCTGAACTTAAAAATCAGGAAGAAAACAAGAAACTGAAGGATGAGATAACACTCCTGTCAGTTTCTTCCCTGGTTTCCAAGCGCATACAGAATTAAAACCAAGAAGGTAAAAGTAGAGAAAGTGGTAAGGCAAAGGTTAGAGGATGGCACTGAGGTGGATGTTCTGGTAACGGACCGAAAAACACACTGTGCATGAACCTGTGAGCCCTGAAAACATAGACAGGTGGTCTAAAGAAATGCCTCACCCAAAGAAGGGTCCAATGAAGACATGGGAAAGCCTAGACCGGTTAGGGGAAATGTATGTGCTCCATCCCTGGGACAGGGTACAGATTCTGAATGTCATTGTCACTAAAAGAGAAGGACATCTTCTCCATGAGACAGATAAAGGTCCCCTTGGAGAATATGAACAGGAGCTGCAAGCTGGGCCTGACATCAATAAAACATTGGCTACACGGGTATAGTCGGCCTAAGACCGACTGGACAAAAGTCGCGGCTTGCTGTCTGAAAGCTACAGAGGAAGTCCCAGAATATGAGGAAAGGTTTAGGATGACCTGGATAAAGTATGCAGGAGTCCCAAATGTGCAGGACAACAGGGATTTTGAAGGTTGTGATTATGGCCCACTGAAACCTGATTTTGTGGCTGAACTTATACCTGAGCTTACTAAAATGCTAAAGCTCACCCAACCAGACTGGGACCAGAGGGGGACTGATTATTATGAACTGATGGACCGAGCCCACCAGCGCAACTGAGATATGGGCACCAAATTGCGAGCTCTACAGACAGGACAAGTGGGACAGACCCCCAGTAACCCTGGAACGACCCAGGACAAACGCCCAGGGAAGTGTCATGTCTGTGGGAAGGAAGGCCACTGGGCCATAGGGTGCTGGCAAAGTGGGCGAAGTTACCCAATAAGCAATAAGGAAGAGGAGACCCCGAAAACTGGGAGTAAGATTGATCTCCTAGAGGAGCGTAAAGAGCTAACCACCCAGCAGCAGCAGGAGCTACTGAAGATGACAAAAAAACTGAGAGAGCCGGCCCCGTGCCCCTCTACACTCCTACTGGCTTTATGCTAGCAGAGGGAAGACAGACTGTATGTGACCATGAGGGTGGGCGACTTGGACATTGAGTGCCTTTTGGACACCGGGGCATGCCTGACGTGCCTACCCCAGAATATATGAGACCAAACTTCCACTAGATGGGACAGTGAGAACAGCCTACGGACTAGGAACTGACAGGATCAAAATCAAAAGGACCAAGCCCATGCACATTGCATTTGGACCCGATGAGTTAGTAACCCTTGTATGTGTAAGATCTGTAGCCCAGCTGCTCTCAGAATGGATATCCTCACCCAATTAAATTCGTCTTTACATTTCGAAAGGCAGATAATGTGATCCATCAGAACCCTACAAAGGGAAGAATTAAAAGACTACCCCATCTGGGATAAAGACAAGGATGACCCCCATTTACTGCAAATGGATCCTGTGACTTTCACAGGGACACCTCCACCTGGCACTAGACAGTAACCCATTAGCCCGATGTCTATTGCAGGAATCCTCGCGATAATTCAAAGGTTAAAGGAAAAAGAGATTTTGGTAAAACCCCACAGCATCTCTAACAGCTCAGTGTGGCCCATGCAAAAGGCAAGTGGGGAATGGAGATTAACTATAGGTTACAGGAAAGCAAACCAATACATCGATCAAAAGGTTTCACTAGTGGCTGATCTCTCTACTATATTCAGTGCCTTAACACCAGCCTTTACCGTACGGCAATAACAGTACACATGGACCCAGAGATAGTACACATAGTCCCCACTCCCACAACGATTCCACAACAGCCTGACTGTATACTGTATGGCCTTACAAAACCACATCTGCAAAATGCCACCAACCAGGTCAGTTATCATTCGGTATGTGGATGATATACTGATAGCCTCAGAAATGGAAAAGCAACATGAGATAGACCTTAAGACCCTCCTAAACCACCTGTAATGGAAAGTTCCTAAGGCCAGTATTGAAAAGGCTCAGCTCGCCCAGAAAGAGAGAGTCTGTCTATTACAGAAAGTCTCCCACTGGAAAAGGGAAATCACCCAAAGTCAGACGGCAGACATACCGGCTGCCAAACAGCCTACGACAATTTGAGAACTGAGGGCTTTTCTGGGTCTGTGTAACTTTATCCGCTGCTGGATTGACTCATCTACCCAACTAGCCCAGTCCCTGACTCACATCCTGAAGGAGAAATGGGACTTGAAAGACCAAATAGTTCTGACAAAGGAACAGGAAGAAGCCTTCCAGGACCTACAGTTCTGCACCAACTTTGGGGATCCCCAAAAATGGAAAACCCTTCACAGTATTTGTCCACGAGAAGGAGGCCTATATGACAGTGGTGCTGGCCCAGGAACATGGAGACAGGTTGAGACCTGTCGGATATTGCTCAGGGAAATTGGACAGTGTAGCCCTCGGATGGGGGAGCTGTTTGAGAGCAGTGCGAGCTACGTGCATGGTGGTAGAAGTTACAGCAGGTCTGGTGATGGATCAGAGATTAATAGTTAAATGCTCACATGCTGTTCATACTTTGCTCTCTATGAACAGAGCATCCCAGGTAAATGCTGCCTGGTGAACCCAATGGACAGCTGTCCCAGAAGCTCCTAATCTACAAATAGTTTATGCAAACCCGGTCAATCCAGCCACATTATTACTGGTGCCTGCACCAGGAGAAGGAGATAACCATGATTGTGCTGGAATGCTGCAGGAATTTGAAGACAATAACCAAATGATGAATGAAGCTTTGCAAAACCCAGACCACATCCTTTACACTGAAAGATCCTTTTTTGTGGAAAATGGTATAAGGAAAGCTGGATGGGCTGTCCTGACTCTCCGCACTGTCATGGCATTGGGATGCCTACCCTCCCCGGAGCGTCAGCACGGCAAGCAGGCTCTGCCTGAAGCCTGTAGAACAGCAGAGGATCAGTCTGCCAGCATTTACACGGACTCCTGCTATGTTTTTGGAGTTGCCCATGACTTTGGCCAACTATGGAAACAGCGTGGATTCTGAACAGCTGCAGGTTCCTCCATCAGAAATGGGAAAGAAGTCAATGACTTGCTGGAGGCTCTCCAGCTGCTCACAGAAGTGGCCATATTAAAGTGCAAAGCTGACACTAAAGATAACACTATGGAAGCCCGGGATAATGCCCTGGCAGATCAGGCGACCAAATGACCCACCTCCAACCACTAATGCTGAGTCTATTTGAAATAGTGACAGGCAGGCCAATGTCCCTGTCTGGGACAATAGACCCGCAGAGGGTCAACTGCCATCCTTTGAGTGATGTCCTATTGTCTTACTGCTAAGCACTAAGATGCTGTAAGTTCTGTCCCCTCACAGGTATCAGCTGCCTGGAATGACCTGCCAGAGGGAGGTCATGACATTGTACCAGGCGAGTGGGTTCTTGTGAGAAAGATCCACAACAAACCCAGAGGTGTGAAGTAGGAGGGACTGTACCAGGCACTGCTGATCACGCAGTCGGCTGTCAAGGTCTGAGGAAAGAGGGCCTGGATTCACACCTTCCACGTCAAATGGACATCGTACAGTACAGCAGGACCAGAGACTGACTGACCACCATGGACTGTATGGTCATTTTCTCAGTTATAGTTATTGCAGTTTTTGCACTGTCGGGATATTCAGATTTACGCGTAAATACTTATCTCTGTATATCTTGTACCTGTGCCAAAGCTTCTAATCTGTCCAAGTGTTGGATATATTCCCGCTTACTCTAAACGGGGAATCCCACTCTATCTTATTCCCGTCACTGAATTTGAAACGGCAGAATGATATGTTTATCAAAATTTCACATCCTCCCTTCTCCACGCCCTGGGATATTCACCAATGTACATAACCCAGAGGGAGGGGAACCCAGTTCTCTCATAGACATGACAGGGAGTATTGAAGGTCTACGAACCACCCCCTGACCTTCTTCTCTGAGTAGTACCAGCCCAGCTATGATCGTTCTCATAATCTTCCATTTTGCCCTCACTAATACCTCAAATCAGGGAAGATCACAAGGGTCCGTGTGTTTTGTCAGCTCTTCCAAAGGAGGGCAAGAGATGGGACAGAGCAATTGCTCTCGGCATTTCAATGTCACAGCCTCACTCAGTCTATTGACCAATTTTGTGAAGTGTACAAGTGGAGGCACCTTCTCCTGAGGCTATCGCCCGCTTCACCCCCTATTATGGCACTTATTTCAACTGTGGCCATAGAGCATACCTGTGACTGCCCACCTGCTGGCGAGGTTCATGCTATCTCGGGTATGTAGTCCCATTCTTACATCACTCTGCCAAAGCGCCTAGCTCGAGAGCCATCTCTGAAACCCAGCATTTCTTTGATATTGAATTTCATTTCCATGGTATGGCCAAACTGGCCAGGGAAGCTGTAACCCTGGTTTCACTTCTGGAAATGGTGGGAAATAATACATTTTTCACCTTTAGCAGAATGAATGATGAAATGGTTGCTATTCCCATGTTAGTACTCCAGAACTAAATGGCCCTTGATTTTGTTTTAGCCGAGAGAGGGGGCAACTGTGCCCTGATTGGCTCTGAATGTTGCACCTAATATAATTCTGAAAGTATTACTAATCTGGCCAACCATATTAGGAAGGAGGTTGGAAACATCCTCCCTCTAACCTGTGGAGTTAGGCTACAGGATGGCTGGGATCCTTAGGGTCGTCCATTGTACAGGGACTCATGATGTTTATTATTGCTATTCCACCTGTGTACGCTGCCAACAAGCTATCAAAACTATGAGCCATGTCTCCGCAAGCTCCTCCAACATCTAAAAGACTGAAATGATAAGAATTGAGTGATTCTCTTTGAAGGGTCTCAGCAGAATCAAAAGGGGGACCGTGAGATATTTATTATGATTCTCTTTACTAACTCACTCACAAGCGCTCTATGTTTACTATACTGCGTTTCCATTCATTCATTCATAAAACTGTGTTTCCATTCATTCATTCATAAAACCGCATTTTTGTAGTACATTTTTGTCTTACAAGATAAACCAAATTAAACATCCCTTTCTAGGCTGCCAACCCTCGCTGCAAGCAGTGTTTAGACCTGTTTCTATATCAAAGGCTACCCCTGAATAATTGTTAATACTGTAACCTACTCAGAACAATGCCATCCCCACCATCCTGTCTACATAACTCACTCAAAACTATGGAAAGATTATAATATTAATTAGCCCTTAGTACCATCTCTCAGGACCTGAATAGGCTACAGGTCATCAAACAGTTTCCTCTACCAGTCAGCTGCTTTTTATCTCTTTGAAATTTTCTTAGACACTACCTGTTTCTATAACACTATACTACCTATTTCTAACTTTATTTAGGACTACCATTTTATCCGAACATATGGATTTCTACTTCTTGAATACGTATTAAATAGGGCCGTTACCCCTTTTAAGAAAATTACTATCAAAACAGTGGTTCTGTGAAACTGCATGAATGAATGTATAGGAACTGGCAATAGTAGATGAAATCTCATGACCCAGTTGCGTGAGATCAGTTTAATATCCTCAATACTTTTATTTAGTACACGTACAATTTCTCACTTGTTTAGATCATTAAGGTCTAGTATTTTTACCAACATTGCTAACTTTAAAATCAAAAGGACTAACAACTCTTAATTATGCAAGCTCAGACCAGACAGACATTCTAATCCCATCAGGAGTAACAGCCAGCTTTTAGCAAGTGCTCAAACTATCTCCTGCTTCCCCAGGACAGATGTCACACAAACCTGTGTACAATAGATAAAACAATGTGACACTGTAGTGCTAAAATTTTAGTGCATGTAAAAACTGTCTATAAAAGAGGCTTCTGTAAAAATGTACTTTGGATTCCATCGCTGCCTCAAACTATGCTGTTGCAGATGCTCAATAGAGGCTATTTTTGCCACTGACCGATCTCAATCATTGTTAAACACAATCCCACAGGGGTCAGCAGAAAGGACACTGTTCAGTGTGATCCAGCCACAACTGGAACCCATTGACCTTTGGGGGCAATAGTAGAAATACCCCAATCATGCTTAAACCTTTAAATATATCAATAACCCCCTCCTAGGTACCTGCAAACATATAAATAAACTGATCATTTCCTCAAGGATGTTCTGTTTTTGTATAGATTTCTTATTTGTTTACTTTTTTTGTGGCTTACCAAATGTATTGATCATGCATTCCTACAACATACCTGCTCCCTATATTCATACACAACTTTTTTTTGCAAAGTTACTTATGACACCTTAACCTTTGAAAATTTCTCCCTCGGTGCTTTCCCTTTCCCTTTCAGAAGTTCAAAAAAACTGAATATATTCAAGAAAGGGATAGATACACATTTAAATGTTAAAGGCACCTGGGGTAATGGGGAGAAAGTATGAATGATACAGCATCAGCCCTGATCATACTGAATATTTAACTGGCTTGATGGGCCGATTGGCTAACTCCTGCTCCTAGCTTCTCTCTTTAAAACATCTGTTCTGCTCTTCAACATGGATCGTCTGTATCTCAACCCACCTTACCAACTTGCCTTTGCATCATATCCCTTAATTTTCTTACCAAAGAAAAATGTGTCAAGTTGGTTTTGAATTAAACTCTGCTGAATTGCTTTTTTGAGAGGCACAGTTATAGAATTCTGTGACAACTTTGAATGAAAGAATGGTTCCAGGCATCACAGATAAGTGATTTAATTTTAAATTTTAGTATTACCTGTCTTACTTTGGACTTCCCCATGAGAGGAAATACATGTTTTCCATTTGTCCAAGAAACCCATTATTGTCATCATCTCAAATACATTCACACTTAATCTGCTATAATCAAGGGAATGCAAACCTAGGCTATCTTCATCATTTAACACTTCTGGCCTTACTATACCCTCCCCTTCAAGGCCAATTTTTCCTTCCTGAGGTGTGGCAACATAATTAAAGTCAATGTTCCATAACCGTCTGACCAATGGTCTGTACAATCCAGCTCTTTGTATGACAGATTCCTTGAGTTGAAGGTCAACAATCCATTAGCATCTTTAATTTATTTAAAAAAAAACTTGTTCACTTGCTTTCAGTGATTTCTGTATATAGACATACACACACCAGCCATTTCTCTGGAAATTCTCCCAAGTAGCCAGTGTTTACATGAAATGCTGGATATATGTGGATTTAGAATTTTCTTTAAATTTATGGTAGCTTGACAGGGAGAATCCTGGAGGAACTTCCTGACACTAGTTTCTTCTACAGCTTCGAAGAATCCTATTCTCCTTCCTGGTACTGCAAGAATCTGGGTCCTTCTGGAGTTACCACACGCTCCAAACTGGATTGCAAATCCATTTTCAATGAAGAAATGAATATCGTGCAAACGAATTAACTCATTCATTGCCAATATAATCTCAACTATAATATTTCCCTTCTAGTTCTTTCATGTGATGTCACAGCACTCCCAATCATGGGAATTTTATTTGTTGCTCCTTCAGGAGATTGAGTGAATCAGGGAGACTGTCTCCAACCAAAGCATGGAGCAGATTTAAAGGTACCTCTTCATTCCTCGCTGTATTAAACAATGAAAAGAATGTGTTGTTTGGGGATTTATTAAAGATGAATGACTACGTTGCTTGTGTAAATTGTAAAACTGCTTTGGTACACTGGAATCTTAAACAGTAAACATGAACAAAGATGAATTACCGTTTGAATTTATGAATGATGTTAATTATGTTTTTGAATAAGATTAAAGATTTGGAGAATAGCAGACTGAAATTCCAAACGTTTTGGAGTAGATCTGTAGCTCGGGTTGTGGGTGTTGAGGTTGGTTGGCTCGCCGAGCTGGTTTGTTGTTCCGCAGACATTTTGTTACCATGCTGGGTACCATCCTTAGTGCAGCCTCTGATGAAGTGTCGGTGTGTTTTCCCGCCTAGTTTTTAAACTCTGGGGTCCGTTGAGATGGATTGCCTCACTTCTGGTTTTCCTTCGTAGTGGAATGTATATAGGGTCGAGTTCAATGTGTTTATTAATAGCAAGGGACAAGGAGAACCACCACTTCGACTGGAACAACACCAAAATCCTGGGACAAGCTAGGCAGAGACAGGCATGAGAATTCCTAGAAGCCTGGCACTCCACGAAGCATGCTATTAATAAACACATTGAACTCAAACCCATATACACTCCACTACAAAGGAAAACCAGAAGTAAGGAAATCCATCTCAACGGACCCCAGAGTTTAAAAACCAGGTGGGAAAACACACCGACGCTTCATCGGAGGCTGCACTGAGGATCACACCCAGCGTGGTAATGAAACGTCTGCGAAACATGAAATTCCAAACTTCAGTCAGAACTATCCTCTGATTACTTCCATCCTTTCTGCAGTCTTTATTAGAGAGGATACAAGGAGCATTTGGAAAAAGCAGTAAACCAGGAACTGAAAGGAGAGAAGACCTCAAGAAAAGTACATTTGCCAGGGAAGTCACATTGAGTAAATTATTGGAACTGGGAGTTGACAAGTCCCCACGTCCTGAATGGATTTCATCCTAGGGTCTTAAAAGAAGTAGTCAGCGAGATAGTTGATGCATTGGATTTAATTTTCCAAAGCTCATTAGATTCAGGGAAGGTTCCTTCAGAATGCTAAATGTAACTCCTTTATTCAAAAAGGGATGAAGGCAGAATGCAATAGAGTTAGGGTTACGATTAGGATTAAAAATACAGACTAGTTAGCGCAACATCTGTCAGAGAAAATGTTTGAATCTATTATTAAAAACATTATAACAGGGCTAAAAATGGAAGTTACTGGAAATGCTCAGCAGGCCTGGCAGCATCTGTGAAGAAGAAAAAAATCAGAGTTAATGTTTCCAGTCCAGTGACCCTTCCTCAAAACAGGTGGTTTATATGCAGAAGATAGGGAGGGGGATGGGGAAGGGAGTAAATGACAGGATAGAAGGATAGTGCCAAGAGAGAGAAGAGCAGTTGGATATACAAAGGAGTTGATAATGATCTGGCTAGGAGGGTGAATAGCTGTTATTGGGGACTGTTAGAGACTAAACTGTATGTTCTTGATTTACAGCATCCGCAGTTCTTTCGGTTCTTATTATAACAGGGCTCTTGGATAAATGTAAGGTAATCAGGCTGAGCCATCACTTTTTTTGTCAAAAGGAAATCATGTTTAATTGATTTACTGGAGTTCTTTGAAGATGTAATTTGCCTCATAGATAAAGGGGAACCAGATTGTAGGTGGATCCGAAGAAGGGTCTAGGCCCGAAACGTCAGCCTTCCTGCTCCTCTGATGCTGCTTAGCCTGCTGTGTTCATCCAGCTCTACACCTTGGTATCTCTATTAAAGAAGGCAGTTGTCTGTTGCTGGCTGTTCGAATTCAAGCACCTGAATTCCTTTGTGTAAAAGAGGTGTTAATTATTGTAGTTAAACAGATTCTCTGGCACAGATCTTTATAACAGGGAAAAGACATTTCCCGCATGGTTCATAAGGTGTATGTTTAATGTGGGACTGTAGCTGTGTGCAATGTAGGCCAAGTGATTTACTAACTGACTACTACTGGAAATTTGGTTCCAAGTGGAAGTACAGCGCATTGTGGGGGAAGGAGTACAGAGGTGCTTGAACTAAGTTTTACTGCAAGAAGTAAAAACTCAACAGAGGGAGAGGGAAGTGGAAAAGGCTAAAAGACATGGCTCAAGATGTCGACAGCAGTAAGACCTCCAGTGGAGTGATGTTACAAACCACAGCGTGGTGTGAGTGCTGAGAAAGAAGCCAACTGGTGAATATCGTCTTTCAACTAAAAATAAAATCCTCAGTTTGTATTTAGGTTTCTAGTGTTTTAATTCTTTCTTTTCTTAAAATAACTTAGTAAGTAGAAGACTGATACTGGTGCATTTTTCTCTTTTCTGTTTATAAAAACAATATATCAGTACAGTGTAAAGAGCAGGAAATATCCAATACATGAACTACAAGTTAAATCGAGTACGATAGTGATTTTAGAACGGGGGCTGTGTGGAAGCTGCAGAGCCTCCAGAGCAAACACTTCGGTATTAATGTTTGCAACTCGAGGAACTTCAAATCAGAGTCAAGGAGACGCATCACTACAGGGAAGAGGCATGTTAACTGGATGGTAACACCCATCAGGTTAGGTAATTCAAAACTGGCCTGTAATAAGAAGGCTGTGAGAAATAGGAACAGGGGTAGGCCATTCTGCCCTCGATATTTTTCCATCATTGAATGGCACCAAGGACAGGAGGGTGTGACAGCCGGTGAAGTAGCTATGAGGATCCAGGGGGTTAATATTGAGGTGTCTCAGCCTCTGTAATTGTCCAACAGTTACAAGGTTCTTGCAAGTTGTGCAGGCAAGTGTGGCAAATGCAAGGGTGGGGGGTTGAGCAAACTGAGCACAGTACCTTGTACAGGGAGCCACTCAAGTGGAGGAGAGAAATAGGAATGTAAGCAGTGGTAAGGGTCAGTATAATGAGGGGGATAGATGGCGTTCTCTGCAGCCGTGAGCAGAAGTCCTAGAGGTTTTGTAATCTGCCCAGTGCCATCTCCTCATGACTGTAGAAAAACATGGAGAGAGAGGGCAGGAATCCAATTGTCATTGTCCACATTAGTACGAACAACATTGAAAGGGGATTTTACTGAGAGGCTTTGAATACTTGATGGTGAAACGAGAAAGTGGAACCTCCAAGCTAATAATCTGAGGATTACCATCTGAGCCACGGGTGAGCTAGTACAGGGTAATTAAAATCCTGGCGTTAAATGTGTGGCTGAAAGATTGGGAGGGGAGGTGGAATGGGTTTCAGTTTGTGGGGTACCGGCACCAATACTGGGGTAGAAAGCAACTGTTCTGCTGGGATGGGCTTCACTGAAACTGTGCTTGCATCTGTATAATGGTGAATTGAATAACCAGGGCTGCTAAGTGGTCTTTTAACTAATTAAACGACGGAGAGCTGGGCAATTGACGAATTATGAGCCTACAAAGCAAGAAGATCTGGCAGAATTACAGGGCAGATTTTGGATAGAGTGGGCCAGGAAGGAATAGATATACAAACAGAAAAACAGCAGTAAATAGGGTCAAAAAGGGGAAAAAGTAATAAAAAGGCAAAGTTAATTACTTTGACTTTATTGCTCACAGTATTTGGAATGAATTAATTAATTTACAAATGCAGCTTAATAGGCATGATCTTCTGGCCATTATAGAGACATGATCAAAGCTGGGACCAAAATATTCTGGGATATGTGATATTTCAAAAGGACAGGAAAGAAGGAAAGGGTGGTGAGGTAGAATTGTTGGTGCTGGAATAAATATGATACAAAAAATCATGTTGAATCAGAAGATATAGAATTCAGATGGATGGGGTTAAGGAATAAAAAGGACGAAGAAGACACTGGTAGGAGTAGTCTATAACACCCTAATAGTAGCTATACGGTGGGACAAATAGTAAATCAGGAGATAATGAAGGCATGTAACAAAACCGTATATGAATCATTTTTGGTCCTTAATCTTCATGTAGATTGGGATAGTCAGATTGGCAGAGGCAACCATGAGAAAAACATCCTAGTGTATTCAGGACAGTTTTCTAGAACAATATGCTGTAGATCCAACCAGGGATCAGGCTACTTTGGATCAGGTGATGCGCAATGAGGCGGGTTTATTAAATTATGTCAGGGTAAAGTATTCACTAGGAAACAGTGTCCATAACATGGCAGAATTTTTAACATTCAGTTTGAGTGGGAGCTTGGGCGCTAAGCTTACATGAGTATAATTCCAGGAGTGAGGGCAGAGCTGGTTGGAATGGACTGACAATGGAGTTTAACAGCAAAGACAATTGAGGAACAATGTCAGATATTTAAGAAAATTGTTCATGCTCGATAGCAAAGACATGTTCCGGTGAGGAAGGAGGATTGCAGGAAGGGGATAAGCCAATCATGGTTAGCTAGGGAAGTGTAGGATAGTGTCAGATTGAAAGAGCAAAATGTGGCAATGTTTTTAATCGTAAGCCAGAGGTTTGGGAAGTTTTGAAAAACCAATAAAGGATGACCAAAATATATATTAAAGAGGAAAAAAATGTAAACTGTGAGGGTACATTTGAAAGTAATATGAAGATGGGCAGCAAGAGCTTCTTTAAATATATAAACAGAAAGAAAGAAGCCTAAGTGAACATAGGCTCCTGAGAGAAATAGGCTGGTAAATAATAATGGAAAGCCATGAAATGGCAGATGAGTTGAATACATACATTGCATCTATTTCACAGTAAAAAAACAATAATAACATTCCAAAATTATGAAATGTTCAGGAGCATGAGGACAATAACTTAGAATAAGATAAGAAAAAAAAGATAACTTAAGAGAGTCCAACTTTTAATTCTACTGCCGCAGTCCTGCTCCAGGCTTTCCAGCCCTCTCCATTCTTCTGCCAAATCCCGCTCCAGGCTTTCCAGCCCTCTCCATGCCACTGCCAGAGTCCTGCATCTGGACTTGATGGGATGCATCCTAGAATGTTATATGATGTAGCTACTGGGGTAGCAGATATACTGGCAGTAGTCTTTGAAGTGGTTATGAAGATATATGGAATACTTGTCTTTATTACTCAAAGCATAGATCTTAAGAGCAGGAAGGCTATGCTAAGTCTGTATAAAAAATTGGTTAGACCACAACCAGAGTATTGTGAAGTTTTAGAGTCCACATTATAAGGAGGATGTGACAGCACCGCCGAGGGTGCAGTGTTGATGTTGTCTGGGCTAGAGAGCTTTCGTTATGAAGTGAGATTGGACAAGCCGAGGCTGTTTTCATTGGAGCAGAGGAGATTGAGTGGGGACATGGTTGGGATGTGTAACATGATTAGGGATATAGATAGGGTAAAGGGGAAGGAACTTTTCCATCTGGTGGAGAGTTCAATGACCGGGTGAATGGATTTAAGGTAAGGGGCAGGAGGTTTAGAGAGGATGTGAGGAAAGATGTTTTTTCACCCAGAGGGTGGTGGGAATCTGGAATTCATTGCCTGTAAGGGTGATAGAGACAGAAACTCACATAACATTTCAGAAACGTACACTTGTCATGCCAAGGAATACAAGGACACGGGCCAAATGCTGGAAAATTGGAACAGAATATTTAGGTGGTTGTTTTTAACTGATGCAGACTCTTCAGTGTGAAGGGCTATGTTCTGTGCTGTGGGCCTGTCTGATCCTGACTTTTACTGTAGTGATACTTATTGTGTTGATTTTTCTCTCCTCCATTCACCAGGATACTGGTCCCAACATTGTTCACATGGAACCCATTCCACCAGAACAGCTCCCTTGTACCCGAGTACTGGTGCCAGTGCCCCACCAACTGAAAGCCATTCCCACATAGTGTAGGGAGTAATATATTGACATGGATAGAAGGTTGGCTTGCTAACAGGAAACAAAGAGTAGGGATATGTGGATCTTTTTCAGTTTGGTGGGATGTGACAAGTGGTGTGCCACTGGGATTCTGGGGCCTCAACACTTTACAATTTATATAAGTGATTTTGATCAAAGGTATGGTATCTACATTTGCAGATGACCCTAACATAGGTAAGAAGAGGACATAAAGAGACTACAAAGGGATATACATAGGTTAAGTGGTTGGGCAAAGATCTGGCAAATGGAGTGGAAAAATGGGAAATTGTCCATGTTGGCAGAATGAATAAAAAAGAAGCATATTGTCTAAATAGTGAGAGGATGCAGAGGGATCTGGGTGTCCTAGTGCATAAATCACAGAAGTGTGCAGGTACAACATGTAATCACAAAAGCTAATAGAAAGTTATGTTTTATTGTGAAGGGAATTAAATATAAGAGTAGGGAAGTCACGCTTCAGTTAGACAGACAGGGCATTGATGAGGCCACATTTGGAGTACTATGTAAGAGCTGGTCACCGCACATATGGAAGGCTGTTAATGCATTGGAAACAGTTCAGAGAAGGTTTGTTGGACTAATACTTGGAATGGGAGACTGCCTTATGATGAAAGGCTAGACAGGCTGGACCTGTATACTTCGACGTTTCGAGGAATGAGAGGTGACTTAACTGAAAAATACTAACCCCTCGGGGACTTGATCAGATAGATGTTGGAAGAATGTTGCTGTTTGAGAATCTAGAACTAGAGGCCATAGTTTAAAAGTAAAGGGTTGCCTATGTAAGACGGTAGAACCTTTATTTCCTCAGGGTTGAGTCTTTAGCATTCCCTTCCTCAAAAGGCAGCGTAGACAGCATTTTCAAATATTTGTAAGGCAGAGGGGATGGGTTCTTGATTTTTCAAGGGGATGAAAGATTATCAGGGATATGCAGGAATTTAGAGTCGAGGATTAAAATCAGGTCCGCCATGATCTCATTGAATGGTACAGCAGGCCTTGAAGGGGTGACTGGCCTACTCTTGTTCCTTTTTCCCTATGTTCGTAGTTACTGGCATTTTTTTGTTCTTTTGTGTTATCCTATTTCTCCACTACAAGGAGATGCAGTATTAAAAATGTAATAACAAGATTGACTGGCCACCACTTGAGGGCACTGTTGGCCTGCTGGTACTTGACTATCTATTGGTTAAAGCGTTACACTCCAGCTGTTTCTGTACAATTTGCATGAAGTCAGTGATAACTTATTGCAAAGTACTTCTCATGACAAAATGCTGGTCACCATGATTTCTTGTGTCATCAGGTCAACCATGGGCAAGGAAATGTCCTGATGATTACCACATACTGTACCCCTTTCAGATGATGAATCAATATCCCCTCCATGTTGAAAACCATTTTGAGGGAGAACTGGGGGTGGCAAAGCGCAGAACGTAATCTGGGTGTGGGCCTTTGTCCATTTCTAAGAGTGGCTCAGCAGCACCACTACTGATTGAACTGTTTGAGTTGTAAAGGACATAGCTGCTTGACTGAATCTGCAGCAGTGGTGAGGGAACCAACAAGAGGAAAAAAATTAGTTGACTAAGGAGACTTGGAGAATTTCTTCATTGCATCTTATAGATGGTATGGCCTCTAGTTCTAGATTCTCAAACAGCAATATTCTTTCAACATCTATGTGATCAAGTCCCCTTCATTGTGGTGAAGGGAGTAAACGATAGAGGATGTGGTACCAATCAAGCAGGCTGCTTCTTCCTGGATGTAGGGAGCTGCACTCTTCCAGACAAGTGGAGTGTATTCCAACATATTCCTGACTTGTGTCTTGTAGATGATGAACAGTCTGTGAGGAGTCAGCAAGTAAGTTGTTCACTGCAGGATTCCTAGCCTCTGAGTTGCTCTTCTAACACCGCGTTCATATAGCTAGTACTGTACAGAATAAAAGGTTTCCGCAATGTAATGCTAAATGTCAGGGGTTGGTGGTTAGATTGTCTCTTATTGCAGATGGTAACTACACAGCATTTGAACATCCAACCCGTGTTCTTTTTGCTTTTTATGTACAACAATCTCAATCTTGGGATAAGGTGGAATTTCTTCACTCAGAATGAGCAGAATCTTCCTAAAGGATCGTGGAGGATAGGCATTGAGGATATTTGAGATGAAGATTAATAGATTTGTAGATGAAGAGGACAATGGCTCATGCTGTTAAATGGCATTGACGTGGAAGATCATTCAAAATCTAGTTCAATAGCCGAGCAGTCTCGATGGGCTGAATGGCCTACTCCTGTTCATGTTTCCTGTGTTCTTATGCTGTAATCAATCATTAAATTTTCTGATTGCCAGAGTGTTTGTGATCTTCCTAATGCTTGAACATCAAGATTCTGATGGTATTTGTACTGCTTTGAGTTTCGGTATTTCTTTCAATCTAGCCTACTGTATTCAAGGCTCAGAATGCGGTCTCGGTTACATAGGTGAGATCAAATGCAGACTGTATGACCGCTTTGTGAAATGCCTCCCCTCTGTGCATAGGAATATCATTGATCTTCAGTTCCTTCCCATTTCAATAAACTATCTTGCTGTCACTACTAACGTTTCTGTCCTGGATCTGCTGAAATGCTCCAGCAACAAAAGCTCAAGAATCAACATTTCATTTTCTGCTGAGGCAGAAAATTTGTAGCCTCGGCCTCAATAATAAATCCAATAACTTCAGGAACTGACCACTTTAAGTCTACACTTTATTTTCTTACACTCTTTTCCCTCCCCCTCCACAGCCACGTCTTCGCACAGAGTATAGAGGATCAATTCTCTCTCTTTCACACTTTAATTTACATCCTTTATTCATCTTTTTTTTAATCTTCACTATTAACAACTGCTTTGCCTGGGCCTCTATACCATCTGCCCTCTTGCTTCTCCTCTGCCTCTCTCATAGGTATAAAATAAACTTACTTTCCGACACCTTTCAGTTCTGAAGAAGTCTTACCATACTTGATATTAATGCTTTTTCTCTCTGCACAGTTGCTGCCAGACGTGCTGGGTTTCTCCAGCATTCTCTGGAGAAGGTATCAATGCTTTGGCCGAGTAGGTGCTAAAGTGGCAAGTGGAATTCAATCTGGAGAAATGAGGTTGTATTTTTGGAGCACAAACGAAGCAAGTGAATATGCAATGAATGGGGTAAGTATTGAGAAGAATTGAGGAAGTGGTAGATCTTGGAGTTCATGTCCACAAATACATGCAGAGAGGTAAATAAGATTATATGAAGGCATCAGAGTTATTTTAATAAACTTGTCCAGAATTGCTGTACACCCCTCTAGGGCAGGGTGGATTTGAATCCTAATTGTCTTAATCCAAAGCAAGACTGCTCCATAAAACCCCACCTGCAGGGCCTATGGGACGCTTTCTTTTATTGGGCAAGCTATTGAATACAAGCAGATGCAATGTTGGAACTATATAAGGCACTTACTGGGTCACAGTTGGGAAATTTATATACAGTTCTGTTTTCCACATTAAGGAAGGATGTTATTATGCGAGACAGTGCAGAGGAAGTTTACACAAATATTGCTAGGGTCCAGATATTGTGGGTAAGAGGGAAGATTAGATAGGCTAGAGTCGCTTTACTGAGAACAGAGGAGACTGAGGTGTACAAAATAACAACTAGCTTGGATACAGTGGATAAGAAAGACCAGATTCTCTGAGCAGGGATGTCAATTTCCACAGAAAAGGAAACTGATAAACCCCTGAAGTGCTGTAACCTGCAAAGTGGGATCAGGATGAATAGAACAAGCAATCCAGTCAGTGCAGGCATAATGGGCCAAATAGCCTCTTTTTGTGCTGTAATCTTTTTATTCTGTGGCTCCATGAAGGCTAATCTTCCATGAGGTTTGATTATTTTCTCTCAATGCACTAGTTTTGAGTGAGTTGTGTCCCTGGGCACCCTTTGCTGGCTCATGTTTTCCCTCTCCCAATTAAAAAAGGCTATTCTGATTTGTACTGCTTGGGTCCAAAGACCTTATACTTCCACACATTATTTCTCAAAACATGGGTGCTGCTGGCAGCCTAGCATTTGTTGTCGATTTCTGAACAAAAAGGAGAACCGTACAGCTGTCCACTTACCTTTATGTGTTCCCTATGGACTCTATGCCCAGCCCTGTTGTAACATTCCACTCCCATCTCAACAATCTATTGTGTTTTCTAACTTTGTACACACTGCAGACTTGTATAAACAACATCATTGAGATATGCAGTGAAAATCAGAGGCTCTGAGACTCTGGGAATAACACAAGATGCATTCTTCCAATTAAAACACATTTCTGGCCTCTTTCTCAAGCTCTCAACCAATGTCAACTCTCCCAAGGAGATGAAAAGGAACAAAGGAATTCTCTACTTGCCCGAGCCAACATTTAATCTTTGATCCAATTCTTGTGTAACAGTACCATGTTGAAATTGTTTGGTGCATTTGCTGAAAGTGGCAACACTTCATAAAAACTACTTAATCAGCTGCACTTCTGTATTCTTAAGAATTTCTCTTCTTATGTCTTCTACCAAGATCTCCAGTGGGTTATTTGTAAACCTGGATGCATTTGTTCTCTCTTTCTCTTAGGTGCAACCGTTTCTCAAAGGCCAGTTGAGTTTTGATATTTTGAGTAAACTCCCACTGTTTGTTTCAGTGTTAGTATACTTCCTCTTTAAGAGGATGCCTTAATGCATGACTATGATACCAGGCCTCCAGCTGATGGGTGCAATTAATGAACAGTGAAGGTAATGAGAGCAACTTTAATGTGGTGCCTGCATTGTAATGAATGGGTGGGAGTTAATATGTACAGCAATTCCCTACTCTATTTTGGAGGCAGAGCCAGTTTCTCTCTCTCACCCTCCCTTGTGGCTGGATAGCTTATCTCACAGCAATAAGCTTACAGAACTGAATTATTAAATGAAGTGCTGCATTATTTTTTGTTTTATAATTGGCTCCTCTCAACTGGGCTATTGGTTTAGCAATGCCAAGAGCTATGACTATGATATGTTTAACCCACCCAGTCTGCAAATCCCCGGACACTACAGTTTTTAAGCACAGCCAATCCTCCTAACCTGCACGTGTTTGGACAGTGGGGGAAAGCCAGGGCACCTAGTGGAAACCCACACAGACATGGGGAGAATATGTGAACTCAACAGTTACCCAAGGCTGGAATTGAACCCAGGTCCCTGGAACTATGAGGCAGTAGTGCTAACCATTGAGCCACCATGCTTCCCCAGTCCATAGTATGCAGGAGTTTCTTTTTGATACATTGCTTACTGGCAATATGAGCTTACTGTGTGGGAATGCTATTTCAGTAGTTCATACTGCTTCAGACTTAGAGGCACAAGGATTGCAGTGGTTCAAAAGGCAGCTCACCATCACCTCAAGGGCAATTTGGGACGTGCAATAAATGCCGGGCAGCCAGCAACACCCACGTCCCACGAGAGAATAAAAAAGATTCAGCTGCTAATTAGTCAAAGTATTCCTCCATTACCCACCTGCAGTGTCTACAGCAAGGATAGGGGAAAAAGAAGCAGAAATAGCTGGGTAAGTATCATTTCAAACACAAGTTTCATTCCCATTTTACCAATGTTTCAGAAACGGGACACTGAGATAATGGCCCCAGTAATAACAGGAAATCAGGGAGAATGAGTTACGGCTGGTATAGCGGCTAGAAATCAAGAAGTGCTTTTAAAACATTTTGAATCCATTTCATAGCTACAAACAGCAAGACTGAGGAGTTGTCTCGTGGACTGGTGACTGAACTTGCAGCATTGAGCTGTGGCTGGGCACAGGACATTGGGGTTGGGGATGAAGTTGAGGCAATCGTTGGGTACCACTGAGGACTCCTAACTGTCAATGAAGCTAAAGTCTCTAAACACCCCCTCCACGCCACAGCGACTTACTCTCCTTACACCTCCCCTGTACCTGTCCATTGGAGTTAATAATTCCCTATTGTCTCACAATTAAGAGTATCTACATTTGGGGCCTGGCCTTTGTAAAACAGGTGCAGGGGTAGACCATTCAGCCTCTGTTCCCATATTCAATTTAAAAACTGGGGCCCTATCTCAAATCCATCTGTCTGACTTGATCATTACTCTCTTGACCTTGGCCAACCAAATCCTTTTTCACATTAGTCCATGGGATATGGGCATCATATTGGGAATTACTAATTGAAAATTAGTAACCACTCCTAATGGCACTCTGGGCAATTAAGCATCAATCATATTGCTGTGTCCCATGGAGGTGTCACATGTAGGCCAGACCAACTAAGGAAAGCAGATTTCTTTCTTGACGGGTTTTAACTACAAGTGACATTGCTTATACAGTCACCATTAGGCTAGCTTTTTATTTCTTTTATAAAATCAAATTCAATTTTCCCATTTAGCATGGTGGAATTTGAACTTGTGTTCCAAGAACATTATCCAGTGACTCGCAGTCTCATATTTTCATTTGTACCCCTCTCGCCAACCAAACTCCACTTATAATACCTTTACCTAACATCATATTTTGACTTTTACAGTTTACAGATGCACAGGTTTTGGGTGGAGAGCGTTATTGCTTTCCATTACTTTTGTGTGGACGTTTGCTTCCTGTAATCACTCCAAGCTCCAGTTTTAAGGCTAGTTGCTTCTTTATTGCAGGCTCCCACTCTTCTGCAATGTCAGGTCTCACTGTAGAGCATGGAGACCAGGCTACTCTAGCTCAATAACATTTGAGAATGGGCTGGATGAAGATTGCAGGAATATTTGTTGGCAAAGCATTCTCTTTTTTTTAACACGGTAAATACAAACTAGGCAGAAGGTCCAGACCCGAAACGTCAGCTTTCCTGCTCCTCTGATGCTGCCTGGCCTGTTGTGTTCATCCAGCTCTACACCTTGTTATCACAGGGCATTTCTTCACCTCCACAGCAATGTTGCTGGAGGCAGCCATGACCTGGTAAATATGTGACCATACTTCAGTTCCCATGTTGATGTAGACTACCATTCTGTTCCATATTGACTAAGTGATCAGCTGCCAACTTGTAACATTAGCTCTGTTATGATGTAATCTTTATTGGTAGCTCCCCAAAAACAGCGATGCTAGTGTGCATGGTCTTAGAGCATTGTATTATTCTGTTTGTTTCCATACAAAGACATAGCTGCTGTGAGCTGCAGTCCCAGTAGCGTAGGGTCTTGGGAGGGGCGCCTGCTGTCCTCTCTCAGGATAGCAGCATTCTGTCAGTGCACTTCTCAGTGCCAGCTGGACCAGAATACCCTACCTGGCCAAGATGGTGCAGTCTACAGTTGTGCCCTCAGGATCCAAAGGCTGTTCACATTCAGGGTATTTGAAGTGTTCTCAACAGAAGGTCAAAAACCTCCCAGTTCCCCTAAGCTATTGCAGCACCAGGACAAGAAAGAGTGAACAACACAGATGCCACGAGATTTCTTCAGTTATTTCAGTTAACTATCACACGAAGATGGAATAGGACTGTAATAACATTTATTGCTTGAAGTTGTTAATGTTTGTATTGCATTGAGGGGAAAGCTGGAATAAATACCATCCAATTGCATTCAATAACAAGGATTGCTAATGTTTCAATGACAAGAGGCACAGCCCAAGTGAAATGCTTTTGCAAGAGTTCATAGACGATCGAATCCCTATGGTTTGGAAACAGGCCCTTCGGCCCAACAAGCTTATACCAACTCTCAGAGCATCCCACCCAGACCCATCTCCTATAACCCCCCTAACCTACACAGGCCTGAACACTATGAGCAATTTAGCATGGCCAATCCACCTAGCCTGCACATCTTTGGACTGTGGGAGGAAACCGGAGCACCCGGAGGAAACCCACGCAGACACAGGGAGAATGTGCAAACTCCACACAGACAGTTGCCCAAGGCTGGAATCGAACCCAGGTCCCTGGTGCTGTGAGGCAGCAGTGCTAACCACTGAGTCACCGTGCCATTCGCAAAAGGTTATATGTTCTGTAGATAAGGCAGTTTAGGAGTATTTGAAACAAGAGGTAAAGAGCTCAGAAGCAAGGGATTAGAGGACAAACTCATCATGCTTACAGTTATTTGGGCAGAAGTTCCTGAGTAGGGAAGGCAGTGCAGAGAATCTAAGCTGTGTTATATTCCTATCTCTGACTTATATTACTTGAAATAAGGCCACAGAGGCTGCTATTCCTGTCATCAAGTCACCTTTAGTTTATACATGGAGAGTCCTTGCTCTCTGAGTGAACAGAAACTCTGACACTCCCATTATTATCTGTCAGCCATGGCTCCCTCATTAGGGGTGTTAATCTGGTCCAATCACGGAACTCGTATTCTGAAATCCACCTGGCTGACCTCGTTCCAATCATTACATTCTACCTGGTAAGGTTTTCCATCAGGAATGGAACCAACTTGAAATGCTCCTTAGAGGAAAGACAGGAAATTAAAAAAAGAAAGCAGAGCTGCTCTGTCTATATAAAAATGACCTGAACACATTCTGTTCCTATGTGTACTCTGAGTTTTCTCACTGGATCATAATATGGGTCGCTTTAAAAATCTTGTCGTCAAACTAGAAAAGGCCGATGAACATGCAGTTTGGGTTTATGGTGTATTTTTAAAAATTTGATCACGGGATGTGGACATTAGTAGCAAGGTCAGCATTTACTGTCCATCCCCAGTCAGTCATTTCACATGCTGACCTACTGCTCTGGTTCCCACCCCCACCCCCTGCCTCAATAGTTTAAACCCTCCCGAGTGAAACTAGCAAACCTCCCTGTCAGGATATTGGTGTCCCTCCAGTTTAGGTGCAACCTGTCCTTTTTATAAGGGCCCCAACTTATAAGAGATCCCAAAAGTCCACATACCTGAAAGCCCTCCCTCCTATACTAGCTCTATCTACTGCTACGATTATGTACTATCTTCTTATTCCTAGCCTCACTGTTACATGGCAGCAGGAGTAATCCCGAGATTATAACCTTAGAGTTCCTGCTTCTCAGTTGACTACCTAACGCCCTGAGCTACCTTTTGCAGGACCTAGTTACTCTTCCTGCCTATGTTATTAATCCCAATGATAGCTAGTAATGATATATTAACGATAGGTAACATGGCTTTGGGCAGGGGAGGTTGTGTCTCTCAAACCTGATTAAGTTTTTTTGAGGAAGTGAGAAAGATGATTGTGGGCAGGGTGGTGGATGTTGTCTGCATGGACTTTAGCAAGGCCTTTGAACAAAGTCTCCCATGGCAAGCTGATATAAAAGGTGAAGTCACATGGGATTTGCAGTGAGCTGGTGAGCTGGATATAGAACTGGCTTGGTCGAAGACAACATTAGCAATGGAAAGGTGTTATTCTGACTAGATCTGTGACCAGCAGAGTGCCACAGGAATCAGTGCTGGGACCTCTGTTGTTTCTAATATATAGAAATGAATTAGAGGAGATTACAGATGGTCTAATTTAATAAGTGTGCAGATTACACAGATTGGGGAAGCTGTGGAAAATGAGGAGGATTGTCAAAGGAGACAGCGGGAAATAAATAGGCTGGAGACTTTGGTGGAAAAATGGCGGATGCAATTTAATCCAGACAAACATGATGCATTTTGAAGGGTCTAATGCAGTAAATGGTAAAATCATCAGAAGCACCAACATACAGATGGATCTTGGTGTACAGGTCCACAGTTCCCTCAAAGTGGCAACACAAGTGGATAAGGTGGTCAAAGGACAAATGGCATGCTTGCCTTCATCTTTGAGGCATAGAGTATGAACAATGGCAAGTCAATTTGCAGCTGTATGGAACTTTAGTTAGTTAGGCCACATTTAGAATATTGCATTCAGTTTTGGCTTCCACAATACCAGAAGGATATGGAGGCAGTACAGAAAAGGTTTACCAGGGTGTTGCCTGGGTTGGATGGTATTAGCTGTGAGGAAAGATTGGTCAAACTTGGTTTGTTTTCACTTGAACATCAGAGGCTGAGAAGCAAACTGGTAGAAATTTGCAAAATTGAGAGGTATGGATAGAATGGATAATCAGTCTTTTCCTTTGGGTAGAAATGCCAATTGCTAGGGGACACCCCTTTAAGTTAAAGGGGGTAAACATAAATGAGTTTAGAGGCAGGTTTTTAGAGGGTGGTAAGTGTTTGGAATGTGCTGCCAGAAGAGTTGGTAGAAATGGATACAATAGTGCTGTTTAAGAGGCATCTTGATAGA
The DNA here is from genome assembly GCF_021869965.1 of Rhincodon typus. Taxonomy (NCBI): domain Eukaryota; kingdom Metazoa; phylum Chordata; class Chondrichthyes; order Orectolobiformes; family Rhincodontidae; genus Rhincodon; species Rhincodon typus. Next base: position 103,632,976 of record NC_063335.1, on the reverse strand, counting down.
TAGATGGCAGATGGTGGAATTGGAATTCAATAAAAATCTGGAATTAAGAGTTTAATGATGGCCAAGATTCCATTATTGATTGGGGAAAAATCCATCTGGTTCATTAATGTCTGCCATCCTTACTTGGTCTGGCCTACATGTGACTCCAGACACACAGTAATGTGGTTGACTCTTAACAACCTCTGGGCAATAAATGCTGGTCTTACCAGCAACATTCTCACCCCATGAATGAATAAAACAAAAAGCTGCCCCGTCTTGGCATATGCGAATTGAAATTTCACAAAGCTGGGTGTGAAGTTAACCACTTTACCACAAATTCAAATGGGGAAATCGTTCCCCATTGAACAAAGAAAATTACAACACAGGAACAGGCCCTTCGGCTCCCCATGCCTGCGCCGATCCAGATCCTCTATCTAAACCTGTCGCCTATTTTCCAAGGATCTGTATCCCTCTGCTCCCTGCCCATTCATATATCTGTCTAGATACATCTTAAATGACGCTATCGTGCCTGCCTCTACCACCTCCGCTGGCAATGTGTTCCAGGCACCCACCACCCTCTGCGTAAAGAACTTTTCACGCATATCTCCCTTAAACTTTTCCCCTCTCATCTTGAAATCGTGACCCCTAGTAATTGAATCCCCCACTCTGGGAAAAAGCTTCTTGCTATCCACCCTGTCTATACCTCTCATGATTTTGTAGACCTCAATCAGGTCCCCCTCAACCTCCGTCTTTCTAATGTAAATAATCCTAATCTACTCAACCTCTCTTCATAGCTAGCGCCCTCCATACCAGGCAACATCCTGGTGAACCTCCTCTGCACCCTCTCCAAAACATTCATATCTTTTTGGTAATGTGGCGAACAGAACTGTACGCAGAATTCCAAATGTGGTAGAACCAAAGTCCTATACGACTGTAACATGACCTGCCAACTCTTGTACTCAGTACCCCATCCAACGAATAAAAGCATGCCGTATGCCTCTTGACCGTTCTATCGACCTGTGTTGCCACCTTCAGGGTACAATGGACCTGAACACCCAGATCTCTCTGTGCATCAATTTTCCCCAGGGCTTTTCCATTTACCGTATAGTTCGCTCTTGAATTGGATCTTCCAAAATGCATCACCTCGCATTTGCCTGGATTGAACTCCATCTGCCATTTCTCTGCCCAACTCTCCAATCTATCTATATTCTGCTGCATTGTCCGACAGTCCCCTTCACTATCTGCTACTCCACCAATCTTAGTGTCAGCATTGCATGGCAATTATCCAGCCAATCAAACTAATTACATGGTCAATGGCTTCACTAACACTGTGGTTAAAGGATAAAAAACAGAAATTGCTGGAGAAACTCAGCAGGTTTGGCAGCATTTGCAGAGATGGAGAGAAAAGGGGAGTTAATGTTTTGCGTCTAATGGCCCTTCTTCAGAACTGGTGAGGCAGTGCTGATGGAGAGCAATGTTGAGAGTGTGCATATGGTGGTGCATGGCACTGAGTGTAAATCTCAGGATGTGGCAAGAGCAGCTCTCTGAGCAATGTTATACATCATTGAGATATCTGTGATCCTGAATGGATTCAAAACATGAAGGATGAAACTTCAGTTGGAATTTACATGGGGTTAATCTAAGCTGCAGACAGTCACTGAGGAACGTGATGAGGCTGTGGAAGTGAGTTCAGGCAAATACCTTGTCAAACACTAAGTGAAAACAAAAGTAGTGATGGTGAACAAGAAGAAAGATTAGAATGGAAATCCTGTCAGAGAGAGGAGCAGAACTTCTTCAGGGTGGAAGAGATGTAGCAATGAGTTAAACAGTGAAATAAGACAAAGAACTGAGAATGCTGGAAATCTGAAACAAAAATAGAAATGGCTGGAGAAATTCAACAGGTCTGGCAGCATCTGTGGAGAGAAAACAGAATTAATATTAACCCTTCTCCAGAATTGACAAAAGTAGTATATTGTCCAGAACGTCTCTGACTCAGATATTGAGCAACCAAGCAAGAAATCTGAGATATGAGGTCATAGCGAGAAAGCAGACCACCCCGGAAATAGAGAAAGCTGCCTAGACACTCAGTGCTGGAGGGAAGGTAGGGCTAATTTATTTTATTATCTCTTCACTATGGGGGCTCAATCACAACTTTGACAAAAAAAAAGCAGTCATCATCATCAGCTCTGCTGTATCTGTAACATGACACAAGATAGGCTTCCGAACCTTGTGTACTGAATCCTAAAATATTGGCTTTTAGATTGAATTCCATTTCTTTCACTCTGTCCTTGAAGTCCAAAGGAAGTGCGTAAACACAGTGACAGATTGATGGATGTTTTTGAATTTAAGATTGAGTATCATAAACTGCTCATAGATTCCAACAGTGACTTTGAGATCATGAGTGTATTTGGTGAAGTTCACTTGAGTTCAGTGTTACTCTTGTGACTTGTTTTCCAGTAAGAAGTACAAACACCTTAAAGTTGTTTTGATTTGTCTCTTATCTGCTCTGTTTCTTACTAAAGATAACTGTCAATGACTGGGATCTGATGGACCAAGATCTTATCCTGATTGGTAATTGCAACTCACAAGAAGCAATGAATGATCCTGTTGTGTATGGCTTTACAGCCAGATTGAGTGAGGAGGCTATTTTTTGGGGGCACTTTCCTAGCCCGTTGCCCTAGGGGTGTGAAATACTAGTGAGAGTTAAACATTAAGAGGACTGGTCAGACACAGCTATAATCTCTGAACCAAACTCTTGCCTCAATTAAGAGTGGGGTAGGAAATTGGTAACTGCCACCAGGGTATCAGGCTGTGTTGAGAAGCTCCTAGATATCACCATCCAGCCCATGTCACCACTGGTGATCACCAAAGAGCAACTTGCCGTTCCTTGTCTGCACGGTTTTTGAGTGGGAGACCTGTTATACATCTGGGCCCTCCTTATCTCTGCCTGATTCAATGATCAGGGGTACGTCTACAATGGAAGGCAAAGCCCTATTGTAACTTTTCATCACAGCCATTCGCCTGATCCACTATGTGAAAAGTTTGTGTTTGGGGCTTGCTGAAAGGTTTCTTCAGCTCACTGTGCCAGTGTTTGAAATATGTTTATGGTGTTCTGAATGACAGAGGCACCACCCTCTACCTCACCCAACCCAGTGTATATTACTGTTCCAGTGTCAGATTACACTCTCAACAGGAGACGCCCTGTGTATTTTATAGCAAATCTTCAAATCTGCCTGTTATTCTGACAATCCACCACCTGCCAACATCATCCGGTAGCTGAAGGTCACCCCATCAATTAAAACCACACGGGATGATTCAGACTGGTTGCTTTGCACCCAGCTTGCTCACATCTGCTTGAGTGCAAGTTGAAAATGAAATTATTGCTGTTGTGATTTGCGCTACTATTTAACAATGTGGATCTCTCAGCAAGATCCTTGTATATGGCACCTCATCTAACAATTTGGAAACATCCTCATTACTTATTCTAAGATGACCAGCAGAGGGAAAAAAAATCACTCTCCTGAAAATGCTTCTTTCCGCATTTGACTGTGTTCTGACTATAATTGTTGCAGCAAACAAACATCCTCTCGGTTGTAGTAACAATCTACAAATATAATTGGGGCCGACATTCTGTGTGGAAGATGGCATTCAGTTGGGAAGATTCAAAGTTAATGTTGATGATTTAAGAAGAAGCTATCATATAATATTTTGCTTTTACCCTACTGCTTCATGAGGAGGTGATTTCCATAGCTGTTACACTCAGAATTCAGCACAATATGACTGGAGGGAATTTTTGTCCCCGATTACTCTCCTTTAAAGCATGGTTAAATTTGTGCAGTGTTTCAGCTTGACTGAAGCTGGTCATGTTTAAAAAGAGCTAATTTGAGTAAACGTTCAGTTTGTTACTCGGTGCCATACATAATATAGCCAGTCAAGAATGAACAAAGAATTGTATGTATTTTTAAACATTGACTTTGAACTAGATGTACAATTTTGCATAATTTATCATAAATATTAAAAGAAGTCTAATATGTGCATTGCTCATTTTAATTTACAAGAGCTTTATTCATTTATTGGCTATGAAGAATTGGGGAATGTTACGCAAAGGCAAACATTCAAAGACCACATGGGTAAACTGCAGCAATTGTTCATTCCTTCTGGTGCAGAAGTAAAATGGGAAAGGTGGCCAAATTACCCCTTATAAGGGAAATTAGAGATCATCCTAGTTCTAGTCCCAAGGAAGAGGCATGCAAATTTGCCAGAAAAAAACAACAAACGTGAGGAGTGGGAGCAGTTTCGAATTTAGAAAAGGACGGCAAAGGGATTAAGAAAGAGAAGACAGAGTATGAGTGTAAGCTTGCAGAGAACATAAGTTTCTGTAGGTACATGAAAAGAAAAAAGATTGAAGCCCAGTGAAGGTCCCTTACAATCAGAAACATGGGAGTTTATGACGGTGTTCAAATAAATGACTGACCAACCAAATAAATAGTTTAGTTCTGTGTTTACAAAGGAAGAAACAAATAATGTTGGAACACACAGTTTAGTGAAAGGGAGGAGCTGAAGGAAGTCTGTATTCAGAGCGGAATGGTGTTGGGGAGAACAGTTGGTGTTGAAGGCTGATAAATCCTAGGGCCTGATAATCTACATTCTAGAGTACTTAAGGAAGTAATCCTAGAAATAATGGATGCACTGATGGTCATCTTTCAAGATTCAATATATTCTGGAACAGTTCCTACAGATTGGAGGGTAACTAATGTACACCTCTATTTAAAAGTGAGATGGAATACAACTGGGAATTTTATACCTGTCAGCCTGACATCGGTAATGGGGAAAATGCTTTCATTATAAAAATTTTAATAGCGGAGCACTTAAAACAGTGGCAGGATCAGAGTCAGCATGGATTTACTAGAATTCTTCGAGGATGTAATGAGTAGAATGGATGATGGCGAGCCAGTGGACATGGTCTATTTGGACTTTCAGAGGAGTTTCTACAAAGTTCCACATCATAGGTTAGTGTGTGAAATTAAAGCATATGGGGTCGGGGTAGTGTATTGAGGTTGATTGATAGAAAAATTTTTGGAAGACAGGAAACAAAGATTTGGAATGAACAGGTTGTTTATGATTGGCAGATATGTTACTAATGAGGTACCCCAGGGATTGGTACTAGCTCCAACTATTCACAATGCATTTTCATGATATAGATGAGGGAAATAAATGTATAGAGATAGTAGGAACTGCCGATGCTGGAGAATCTGAGATAATAAGGTGTAGAGCTGGATGAACAAAGCAGGCCAAGCAGCATCAGAGGAGCAGGAAAGCTGACGTTTCGTGTCGAGACCCTTCTTCAGAAATGGGGGCGGGGAAGGGGATTCTGAAATAAATAGGAAGAGAGGGGGAGGTGGATAGAAGATGGATAAAGGAAAAGATAGGTGGAGAGGAGACAGACTGGTCAAAGAGGCGGGGTTGGAGCCAGTAAAGGTGAATGTAGGTGGGGAGTTAGGGAGGGGATAGGTCAGTCCAGGGAGGACGGACAAGTCAAGGAGGCGGGATGAGGTTAGTGGGTAGGAGATGGGGGTGGGGCTTGAGGTGGGAGGAATGGTTAGGGAGGCGGGGACTAGCTGGGCTGGTTTTGGGATGCGGTCGGGGTGGGAGATTTTGAAGCTTGTGAAGTCCACATTGATACCATTGGGCTGCAGGGTTCCCAAGCAAAATATGAGATGCTAAATAAAAACCAAAAGAACTGCGGATGCTGTAAATCAGGAACAAAAAAAAAGTTGCTGGAAAAGCTCAGCAGGTCTGGCAGCATCTGTGAAGGAGAAAACAGAGTTAACGTTTCGGGTCCGGTGACCCTTCCTCAGAACCTCTGAGGAACCGAAACGTTAACTCTGTTTTTTACCTTCACAGATGCTGCCAG
>NC_063335.1:103620895-103626683 GCF_021869965.1 Rhincodon typus | reverse complement strand
GGGGGAGTTGAAATGGTTCGCGACTGGGAGATGTAGTTGTTTGTTGCGAACCGAGCGTAGGTGTTCCGCAAAGCGGTCTCCAAGCAGAGCGAACCATTTCAACTCCGCCTCCCACTCCTTGGACGACATGTCCATCCTGGGCCTCCTGCATTGCCACAATGATGCCACCCGAAAGCTGCAGGAACAGCATCTCATATTTCACTTGGGAACCCTGCAGCCCAAGGGTATCAATGTGGACTTCACAAGCTTCAAAATCTCCCCTCCCCCAACCGCATCCCAAAACCAGCCCAGCTAGTCCCTGCCTCCTTAACCATTCCTCCCACCTCAAGCCCCACCCCCATCTCCTACCCAGTAACCTCATCCCGCCTCCTTGACCTGTCCGTCCTCCCTGGACTGACCTATCCCCTCCCTAACTCCCCACCTACACTGGCTCCAACCCCGCCTCTTTGACCTGTCTGTCTCCTCTCCACCTATCTTCTCCTTTATCCATCTTCTATCCACCTCCCCCTCACTCCCTATTTATTTCAGAATCCCCTTCCCCTCCCCTATTTCTGAAGAATGGTCTCGACCCGAAATGTCAGCTTTCCTGCTCCTCTGATGCTGCTTGGCCTGCTGTGTTCATCCAGCTGTCCACCTTGTTATCTCGGAAATAAACATATATCTAAGTTTGCAGATGACACTATGTTAGGTGAGGGGTGAGCTGTGAGGACAATGCAGAGATGTTTCAGTGTCATTTAGACAAGCTGTGTGATTGGGCAAATGCATGGCAGCCACAGTATAATGTGAATAAATGTGAGATTATCCACTTTGGGAGCAAAAACAGAAAGGCATTTTATTATCTGAATCACTATAAATTGAAAGAGGAGAAAATTCAGTGAGACTTGGGTGCCCTTGTGCACAAATTGCTGAAGGTCAGCGCCCAGGCTCAGCAGGCTGTAAGGAAGGCAAGTTGTATGTTTGCCTTCATCGCAAGAAGATTTGAGAACAGGAGCAGAAATGTCTGGCTGTAATTATACAGGGCCTTGGTGAGACCACACATGGAATATTGCCTGCAGCTTCATCTCCTTTCAATGACGAGGGGTCTCATTGAGATTCACAGAATACTGAAAGGCCTGAACGAAATAGATGTGCAGAAAATATTTCCAGTAGGAGAGGCTGGGACTCAATAGGGTGAAGGGAACAGCTCTTTAGAACTCCAATGAGGTGGAATTTCTTTAGTCAGAAGATGGCGAATCTGTGGAATTCAATGCCATAGAAGGCTGTGGAGGCCAAGTCATGGAGTCATTAAGACCGAGAAAGGTTCTTGATTAGTAAGAGAATCATAGGTTACAGGGAGAAGGCATGAGAATGAGGTTGAGAAACATATCAGCCTTGATTGAATGTGGAGCAGACTCAATGGGCTGAATGGCCTAATTCTGCTCCTATGTCTTATGATCTTATGGTCCTTTATCTGAGGAAATTGTTATTGTTGTAGAAGAGTTCGCCAAAGGTTTAACAGACTGATTCCTGGAATGGCGGGACTCGTGTATGAAGAGAGGTTATAACCCTTAGGAATATATATACTGAAGTTCAGAAGAATGAAGAGAGATCTCATAGAAAACTATAAAACTGGCCTGGACAGGTAGATGCAGGATGAATCTTGTTGATGGTAGAGAAGCCCAGAACCATGGGGTCACAGACTAAGGGTAAACTATTTATGACTGAAATGAGGAGAAATTTATTTTCCAAGACTTTGTGCCTATAGAATTTATTACCACATAAAGCTGTTAAGGCCAAAACTTTGTATCTTTTAAAAAAGGAGTTGGATATCGCACTTGGGGCTAATAGAATCAAAGAATGGGGAAAAAGTGGGAACAGACTATTGAGTTGGATGTTCAGCCATGATCATAATGAATGGTCGAGCAGGGTCAGAAGGCTGAATGGCCTACTCCTTCTTCTTCTTTGTTTCTATGTTTAATGTTATTTTGGTAAGTTTATGCAATACATAAAGGAAGAGAACATAACGTGGCTTGAGAGAAAAACAATCAGTCAGTGAGAAAATAAAAACTGAAGAAGCTACACATTACCCAGCTAAAACATATTGATGATACCACAGAGATATGGACAAATTGAGTTTTTCCCTCAATCTGTTGAATGATTTAGTCAATCCATAGAAATATAAGTTAAAGAACAACCAGGGCTTCTTTGAAGAAAAAGAAACCCAGCAGTATCTTTAACATGCACTTGCTTATTTCTATCTTATTAATTTATTTTTATTGAACATTTTCTGTTTAAATGCAAAGGTGGAGATGAATTAGTGATTATTACATGAAATAACATTGCAAATGAGTTCTGGAAGGTTTGTTTAGTTTTATTTTGGCTAATGTGTGACAATGTTCATGAAGGTGTTAGTCATTGGAACACAGGAATAGGAGTAGGCCTTTTATTTCTTGAGGGTGTTTAATGGGATCATGACTAATCTGTGGCTGAATTCCACGTGCCTATCTTTGTCCTATTTCACTTAATACTTTAGGCTAACAAAAATCTGGTGATCTTAGATTTAGCAAGAACAATGATCTAGTATCAGATCATTTTTGTGTAAGAGTTACACCATGCTTTGTATATAAATGTTTCATAATTTCATAAAGGGAATGTCTGGGATGTAGACTGTAATTTATATATTATTAATACAATTTATTATAGGTTTGAGTTTTTGATCTTTGAGTAATGTGGGTTTTTTTTTCTCTGAAGTTAGTAACAAACTTGTAAGTATTTTTGTAGTCATGGTGATTTCTTTTCAGTTTTTGAGGCCCAGCCTTAGAATTAATTATTTTTGTGTACATTTGTAAGGTTTTATAACCAAACAAGAGATACTAAGTCCAGATATGAATGGTGAGGTTTTCTTAAGCCTAAGGGAAACACCCATAACTTTAGTTTTTCTTTGTATTGGATTTACTGTGGTTGTAAGCACCTATGAAGTCTTGTAAAGCCCTTCGCTCTATACAAGCATGTACATCAACGCTCTTTAGAAGAGAAGGTTATGGTGAAACTCTATTAGGTGAGAGTAAAATGTTAGTGTTAGTCCCAGAAAGTGTTGCGATAAAACTTTGAAGAGAGTACATGAAACTGAGTATATTTCACCTCAGGTGCACAAATAGCTCTAAGAATAAGGTACCTGCAGTTCCAGTCTATAACTCAAAGTCACAAGAGACTTGAACTGACTGGAGTTAAAGGGATGGACTCTGTGAGTACTTTACAGGTAGTGTTTTTTTGGGTAAAACACCTCCACAAGGAAGTACCTGTGTACTGCACTGGGTGTGTGGTTTGGATACTACATTAGATACTTTTTTTAAATGTATAAACAAAGTATTTTTGAGATTAATGGTATTATACTTCCATCTGTTTAAAACTCCTTTGAATTTGTGAAAAGCAGATAATTTGCTTTCTAGTTTATCATTTTGTTAATAAACTGTTTTAATAATAAAACAGATCTGCAGCATTGCATGTTTATGCTTTGATCACTCTGTAAAAACAAAGCTAAATATCATCCGTCTATCAATGCATAAAAATAAAACCAAGAACTGTGGATATTAGAAACCTGAAACAAAAACAGAAATGTGTGGAGAAGTCAGCAGTTCTGGCAGCATCTGTGGAGAGAAAGAAGTGTTAATGACCAGTGACCCTTCTTCAGAGCTGATAGTAGCTAGGAAAGAGGTGGTATATGTGCTGAAAATGAGGGTTGGGGTGGGGTGGATGAAGGGAGGAAGGAGTAAGTAATAGATAGAGATGGGAACCTGAAAGGAGAGAGTGTCTGTTAGGCAGACAAAGGAATAGACAACGATGAGTCTTGGAGGATAAAAAGCTGATATTGGGGACCTTAAGTCGGCTGTAATGAAAGCAGCCTCTCTCATTACAAGGCCTGGGATGTGGGGGTGGGTAGACGACAAAGGAAAAGGTGTTCAGGTTTTAAAATTCATTAACTCAATACTAGGTCTTGAAGGCTGCAGGATCCCCAAACGGAAAATGAGGTGCTGTTCTTTCACCTTGCGCAGGGCTTCACTGGAGCACTGTAGCAAGCCTGAGACAGATATGGTCCAGGGAACAAGGTGGTGTATTGAAGTGGCGAGCAGCTGGAAAATCAGGGTCATTTTTTGCGCACAGAACGAAGTATTCTAGAAAGCCGTCACTGAGCCTGCATTTTGTCTTCCCAGTGTAGAGGAGACCATGTTATGAGCAACGAATCCATAGACTAGATTGAGTGAAATGCAAGTAAATCACTGCTTTACCTGGAAGACGTGTTTTGGAGCGTTGAATAGTGAAGAGGCAAATGGCAAGTGTTGCATCTGCCATAATTGCATGGGAAGATGCCTTGGGGTGTGGGAATGTGTTGGCAGTGGACCACTGTGTCCCAGAGGGAATGGTACCCGCAGAAGGCTGACAAGGAATTGGAATGGAATATGTCTGGTGGCATCCCACTGGAGGTGGTGGTAATGGCAGCTAGTGATCCTTTGACTGGGGGGCCCCCTTCCATACTTATCATCCCACCAGCATCCAAATCCAATGTTGTGGGAGAGAAGAGAAAGTGTAAGGGCGGAAGTGTGGGAAATTAATTGGACATGGCTGAATCACAGTGGCTGGGAATCTGAGGAAAAGGTGGACATTTTTAAGGCCTGCTTGGTGAAACTGGCATCATTGGAACAGATGTGATGGAGATGGAGAAACTGGGAGGATGGGATGTAATCCTTACAGGAAGCAAGGCGTGAGATGTATTGTCAAGGTAACCGTGGGGCTCAGTGAGTTTGTAGTGGAACAAAAACAAAGTTGCTGGAAAAGCTCAGCAGGTCTGGCAGCATCTGTGAAGGAGAAAACAGAGTTAACGTTTCGGGTCCAGTGACCCTTCCTCAGAACTCTGGACCCAAAACGTTTACTCTGTTTTCTCTTTCACAGATGCTGCCAGACCTGCTGAGCTTTTCCAGCAACTTTGTTTGTGTTCCTGATTTACAGCATCCACAGTTCTTTTGGCTTTTATTGAGTTTGTAGTGGATATTGGTTAGCCTATTCCCAGAAATGAAAATAGATGTCGAAGAAGAGAGGGAGGAGTCAGACAGACCAGGTGAAGGTGAGAGTGGGGTGGAAATTGGAAATGAATTTGATACTACTTTCAGTTTGAAAACAACAGAGGAGCAGCAGATGAAGCAGAGGAAGATTTGGGGGCGTGGGGGGACTCAAGTAGGATTGGAATAAGGAATGTTCCACATAGCCCACAAAGGGACCAGTATAACTGGGCCCATATGGGTACCCATGACCATATCTTTGACCTGGAGACAGGGAGATGAGTTAAAGAGAATTTATTCAGAGTGAGGAAGAACTTGGCCAGGTGATGGTGGACCGGGATGGTTTAGGCCTTTTTTCCAGGAAGAACCAAGAGAGCCCTGAGAACATCCCAATGGGGGATGGATGTGTAAAAGGATTGCACATCCATTATAAAATGGAGGTGGCTGGAGCCCACAAAGTGGAAATTCTGATGTAAAGTATCAGAAGAATTGCAGAAGTAATTGGGCAGGGACCGGACAAGGGGAGAGAAAAGATCAAGGAAGGATGAGATGCGTTCTTTGGGCAAGGAACAGGCAGAAACATTGGCTCTGCCTGGGCAGTCCCGTTTTGTGAATTTTGGGAAGAAGGTAGAGTGGGCTGTAAGGGGTTGGGGGTCTATGAGCTTGGAGGCAGTGAGAGGGAGATCCCGAGCAGATGAGATCAGCGACCGTTATGGACACATTAGCTTGTTGTTCGATGTGGTGTCATGGTCTGG
>NC_063335.1:103609859-103620885 GCF_021869965.1 Rhincodon typus | reverse complement strand
AAAAGAATATTAAAAGAATATTGGTCTGGGGTGGGATGTACAGAGGTAGGGGATATCGTAGTTTTGCAAAATCAACCTTTCAAAATGACTGTTCACACTTCTGCGTTCCACTCTCTGGTTTGTGACTCAGGCTGGATGATCCAGGAAAAGCCTAGGAGTCTGTTGGTTCCTGAGGCAGATTGGTTGATAAGCCTGCCTTGGGTTCCAGTACTGTGGACAAATTTTTAAAGTAAAGATTAAAACATAAAGCTTCCATCCTGCTCTAACCCTCTCACTCTCCGTTCCAACCCTGTACCCCTATAACTATCCCCGTGACCGCTCATAACCTTGTTCCAATCAATGCCCATTCACCCATCTTTAATGCACTTTATAGCCTTATGTCTATTAACACATTTCCTATCGCCCATCAGACACGCCTGTGGCACCCGATTCTCTCAATGATTCCAATGGTCATTCATAGCTCCTATGCCAAAATCTACTCCATACTCACCACCCTCATCCCTATGCCAGCTCACCATGGAAAATTGTTAGATGGGGCACCAGCATTGTATATTGACAAAACCACTCTTGGGGAAAAAATAAAGGTCTCACTGAGAGCAAAAACTCAATATATTGACACTACTTCAACTGATCCCTAATGACAAGAGAAATTTCACTTAAGTGATCCTTCTTCAAGTGCTTAATCTCTCATTTCAACAAACATTTTCATTCAGTAAGCAGTTTGGGCAAACCATCAAAATACTTACTCGACAGGCACCCAATAGTGAAGATGATAATTTTGGATATCACTCATGCAGTGCAAAAACTTATAAGGACTCCTATAAACAGGTACTCTATCATACTGCACATTTCTTTTGAACAGTTCTTCATACTTCTGGCAGTCTCGATGGGTTAATACATTTATTTCTTATATGCAAGCATGCCTTTCCAAAATATCAAAGGGTGCCTAATCTCTTGTAAAGGGTGACTTATTGAAGGTGACTATCGAAACAGCGAGTTGATGCTGACAATGGCATTGAAGCACCGATCACTGTCTATGGGCTCTTGAAGTGGCAGCATGGCCATTGAGCTGAGAGGCAATATTGGTCAGCAGGGAAGCATAATATCTAGCCTAAAAACAGACCAGGTGAATAGCAAAGATACATTCATGAAAGAGGAAAAACAATCGAATATGTCAATAGAATTAGATGAAATCAGGTGAAGAAAGAATCTTATGGATTATGAATACTAGTACAGACCGGTTGGACTGAATGGTTTGTTTCTGTGAGGTAGATTCTATGATGAATGAGCAAATGAGAGATATAACATCAAATAGGACTGAAAGGGTTACTTCTCAAATTTGAATTAGAATCATAGAGTCATACAGCATGGAAACAGACCCTTCAGTCCAACTTGTCCACACTGACCATGTTCCCAAACTAAACTAGTCCCACTTGCCTGCGCTTGGCCCATATCCCTTCAATTCATGTACTTACCCAAATGTGTTTTAAATGTTGTAACTGCACCTCCATCCACCACTTCTTCTGGCAGTTCATTCCCACACACTAATCATTCTCTGTAAAATAAAAAGTTGCACCTCATGTCCTTAAATCTATCTTCTCCCACCTTAAAATATACCCCTAGTTTTGAACTCCCGCACCCTAGGGAAAGGACCCTTGTCATTCACCTTCTGATTTTATAAACTCAAAATAGTTACCTCTCAACCTCCTATGCTCCAGTGAAAGAAGTCCCAGCCTTTCCAATCTGTTTCCATTCTCCATTCCCGGCAACATCCTGGTAAATCTTTTCCGAACTCTCTCCAGTTTAATAATACCCTTCTTATAACAGGGCAACCTGAACTGCACACAGTACTCCAGAAGAGGCCTCACTAACGTTCTGCACAACTTCAACATGGGCTGTGTGAAGGTGGGACACCCTACTTTATGTAGAACTGTTTCAATTATTTTTTCTATTTCCCCTCCAACAGCAATCACTTATTCGGGAAGACACAGATACATACATCTTTCCACTAATGTACCGCTACCATTCTCATGTTTAAAGTTTCATAAGGAGTACAGGCAAATTATTTGGGAATGAATGGTTATTGATGTAGTGAAATGGTACAACATCAGTGCAATAATTGTGACCTTAATTTAGGCCAACTAACTTAACACAGATTGGCAAACTCATCCCTCACACCCCATCCCCGCAATAACAACCAAAAAAGAATCCCCCTTGTCCTCATGTACCACCCCACCAACTTCCGGATCCAACGCATCATCCTCCGACACTTCCGCCATCTGCAATCCGACCCCACCACCAAAGACATTTTTCCCTCCCCACCCTTATCTGCTTTCTGGAGGGACCACTCTTTCCGTGACTCCCTTGTCCGGTCCACACTCCCCTCCAGCCCCACCACACCCTGCACTTTTCCCTGCAACCGCAGGAAGTGCTACACCTACCCCCACACCTCCTCCCTCACCCCCATCCCAGGCCCCAAGAAGACTTTCCACATCAAGCAGATGTTTACCTGCACATCTGCTAATGTGGTACACTGCATCCGCTGTTCCTGTTGTGGCCTCCACTACATCGGGGAAACCAAGCGGAGACTCGGGGACCGCTTTGCAGAACACCTACGCTTGGTTCGCAGTAAACAACTGCACCTCCCAGTCGCAAACCATTTCAACTCCCACTCCCATTCCTCAGACGACATGTCCATCCTGGGCCTCCTGAAGTGCCACAACGATGCCACCCGAAGGTTGCAGGAACAGCAACTCATATTCCGCTTGGGAACCCTGCAGCCCAAAGGTATCAATGTGGATTTCACAAGCTTCAAAATCTCCCCTCCCCCTACCGCATCCCAAAACCAGCCCAGCTCGTCCCCGCCTCCCTAACCTGTTCTTCCTCCCACCTATCCCCTCCTCCCACCTCAAGCCGCACCCCCATCTCCTACCTACTAACCTCATCCCGCCCCCTTGACCTGTCCGTCCTCCCTGGACTGACCTATCTCCTCCCTACCTCCCCACCTACACTCACCTTTACTGGCTCCATCCCCGCCTCTTTGACCTGTCTGTCTCCTCTCCACCTATCTTCTCCTCTATCCATCTTCTATCCGCCTCCCCCTCTCTCCCTATTTATTTCAGAACCCCCTTCCCCTCCCCCATTTCTGATGAAGGGTCTAGGCCCGAAACGTCAGCCTTCCTGCTCCTCTGATGCTGCTTGGCCTGCTGTGTTCATCCAGCTCTACACCTTGTTATCTAACCTTGTAACCATGATGCCACTATTTTCTATATTCCATGGATTTCACCTTTTTGTTTGATAGCCTGCCATAGATTTTACCTGGACTGTGCATCATACCAACAGCAATACCCTTAGCAATTCTGTTACATCGTCAAATCTCAGTCAATTTATTGCATGTCCAAAATGTATGTTGATTTTCCTTCATTAGTTTGCATTTAAGTGTACTAGGGAACACAGTCTCAGGATACGGGGTAGACCATTTGGGACGGAAATGAGGAACTGTTTCTTCACTCAGAAGTTAGTGAACCTGTGGAGTTCTCTACCACAGAAGGCTGGGGAGGTTAGTTCACTCTATATATTCAAGAAAAGACAGGTAAATGCATTTTAGGCAGCTATGGGTATAGGGAGAAACCAGCAATATAGCATTCTGATAGAGGATCAGCCATGACCATATTGAATGGTGGGCCATCCCTAATGTGCCCCACCCCTTACTACCCTCTTATCATTTCTGTCAAGAGAAGACTTTTGGAATCCCTTTTATGTTGGCAGCCATCCCTTCTCAAACTTCATCTTTGCCTTTCGTATTTCACTCTTCACTTCCCCCTTGCACTTGTTATATTCAGCCCGGTTCTTCCTTTATTATCAATCCGATATTGGTCACATGCACCTCTTTCAAATCCATCTTACTCTATCACCTTTGTTATCAAGAGCAATCTTGCTGTCTTTGTCCTTCCCACTTACCTTTCCCACTTGTGGGAATGTACCTCAATGAGACATGAAGCATCTCGCTTCTTTAAGTTGCTCCAATGTTTAAACTGTAACGGTCAATGATAGCATCAGCCATTCCTTAAAATGAGGTGTCTAGCTGGTGAATCTATAAGTCACTGAAGACTAACAATTGGGTGTAGCAAGCTGTTAGGAAGGCTAATGGAATGTTAGTATTTTATCACGAAAGGATTTACAAACAGAAACAGTGAAGTCTTAGTTACAAGAAGAATTTTTTTCACAAGAGTTAGGTTTATTGTCACACGCTCACGTGAGTACAGTGAAAACTTTACGAATCACCACTTACAGCACCACCTTGGGTAACAAGGTTAAAAAGCCAAAAGAACTGCGGGTGCTGTAAGTCAGAAACAAAAACAGAAGTTGCTGGAAAAGCTCAACAGATTTGGCATCATCCTTGAAGAGTAAACAGAGTTAATGTTTCGGGTCCGGTGATCCTTCCTCAGAACTTCTACAGAAGTGTAGGTAATAAGGTACCTAGGTACAGATTTGTAAATACAAATTTGTAGGGGGGGAGGGGGGAAACTTAGAAAATAAAGAAATAAAATGCCCAGCAATATATTAGAAAATTAAGGAAATGAGAGTTCAGAATAACAGTTCTTCCAACACAGACCATGCTGGGCTTCACCTTGAGGCCAGGAGCCTGCGCTAGCTTTCAGCCCGGACGTCACTGATGCCACCCAAGGACAGGAGGTAAAAAGCAAAAGAAAAAGGAATGCAAAAAGAAAGAGAAAGAAAAGAAACGGACAAGCGGACAGGGTTTGGCTCAGGAATCTTACTCTGCTACCATGATCTCATTTAATTGGTCAAATGGCTTACTTCTGCTTCCACATCTTACATTGTTATGGTCTAATAATCTGCTCCTGGTCCAATGTTGTTCTGTTCCAACAACACAGCTCTATATGTGCCAAACTGCAGACCAGTATGACTTGATGCAGATTACAGTTCCCACTAACTACAGATTAGATTAAAACTTGACAGTCTAGCCATGAATTGTGCTGGACGATTAAACAACAAATGGGTTTGAGGAGTCTTCATAAATACCTGTAATCACGATGATGGGGAGCTCATTACATGTGTGAAATAGACAAATGCTTGTAGCCATTTTCTGTCAGAATTGCAGAATGGATAATTCATCTTGGCCTCTTCTTGTATCGCCATCGCAAAAGTCTATTAAGTTAATTAACTCTGATGTTTGAATTGCATAATTAGGGGTGTAGATATAGTTTTAAACTAATAGAGGGTGGAGGGACTTGGGTTTAGTTGTTTGGAAAATTAGAAAATCAAAGGTAAAAGGGAAGATAGAATTGCTGGTTAGTGGTGGGATTGATTGTTACCAAAAAATAATAAAAGGAAATTCATAGGGAAACTTGATAATAGAACAATCTTAGATGTATCTTAATGCATGAAGCATTTGGAATAAGGTAGGCGAACTGATGGTGCAAATTGAGGTAACAAGGACAGTAAACTAATTAAAGGGACTGAGAGCTCAAGAGAAGTTTTTACAGTTTCCAGAACAAGTAATAGGACAGAGCATGGAAAGAGTCAGGAACCAAACTTTAGGCACAGCAGTTAAGGGGACAACTATGAGAAAGGGGGCAGTCAATGCAGGACTTAAATGCATGCAGTGTGTGAAACGAGGTAAATGAGGTTTAGTGCAGATTTGAAATTGGCAAGTATGATGTTGTGGGTACCACAGGGATGTGGCTGCAAGGTGATCAGGGCTGGGAACTAAATATCTAAGGATACATGTCCTATCGAAAGGACAGGCAGATGGACAGAGGGTGGGGTTGCCTTGATAGTAAGAAATGAAATGAATTTGATAGCAAGAAGTGAGAGTCAGAAGGCATTGAATCTATATGTGGGTAAAGTTGAGGAAATGGAAAGGAAAAAAGGACATGATGGAAACTGATATGTTAGCATTCATTTCAAATATAGAATTCAAGGCTGTATAAGGCTCTGGTCAGGCTGCATTTGGAATATTGTGAGCAGTTTGGTGCACCGTAAGTAAGGGAGGGTGTGCTGGCCTTAGAGAGGATCCAGAAGAGGTTTACAAGAATGTTCCCAGGGATGAAGGGTTTGTCATACGAGGAACAGTTAAGGACTCTGGATCTGTACTTGCTGTAGTTTAGAAGGTTGAGAGAGGATCTTGAAGAAACTTACAGAATACTGAAAAGCCTGGACAGAGTGGATATGGAGAAAGTGTTTCCAAAAATAGGAGAGACTACGTCCTGAGGGCACAGACCCAGAGTGAATTTCTGCAGCCAGAGAGTGGCGGATCTGTGGAACTTGTTGCTATTGAAGACGGTGGAGGCCCAGTCATTGATTCTATTTCAGAGATAGGTAGGTCCTTGATTAGAAAGGGGATCAAAGGTTGCAGGGAGAAGGCAAGAGAATGGGATTAAGAAACATATCCGGCATGATCAAATGATGGTGTAGACTTGATGGGCCGAAATGCCTAAATCTGGTCCTATATGCTGTGGTTTTATATTGCACAAGCTATAGCGAAAGCTATCTATCACTTGTCAGAAGGGTGTAACAATTTTCACGGATGAGTTTAATTAACATACAGACTTGAAAAATCAAATGATGAAATTAGCCTGGATGAGGACCTCATAGAATCCTTTGGGATAGTTTCTTAGACCAGCACTTTCTGGCACCAATCAGAACAAGTTATACTAGACCTAGTAATGACTAATGAGATAGGATAAAATAATGACAGAAGGAATCCCTATGTAGGATTGATTATGATATAATTGAAGTTTATGCTCAGTTTGAATGAGAAAAGAGTGAGTCCAGAACTAATACTTTAAACTTAAATAAGGACAATAATTAAGTCATGAATGCAGAGCTAGTGAGAATGATCTAGCAATTTAGATGAATAAATATGTTGACAGAGAGACAGTGCTAGACATTTTGAGGATATTGCACAACACACAGAATAAGTACATTCCAATGAGAGAGTCAAATTCCAAGGACCAGATCCATTATCCATGGTTAACCAAAACAGTCAAAGATAGTATTAAACTTAAAGAAACAAAACATATAATTGTGCCAAGTTGGGTGGTAGGACAAGTTTTAGAATATTTGACAGAACATTACAAAGAATGAAAATATTAATAAGGAGGAAGTATGAGAAAGTTAGCTGAAAAAAGATGTAGCAAGAGTTTCTATAACTATTTAAAAAATGAAAAGTGTTAAAGTGAGCAATGACTTATAGAAAATGAATGTCAGGAGCTAATAATGGAAAATGAGATGACAGATGAGTTGAGCCATAATTTTGAGTTGACCTTTATTATAGATGGTACAAGTAGAAACCCAGAAATAGTTGTCAATCAGGAACCCTACTCACTTGAGTTTAGAAGAATGAGGGGTGATCTCATTGAAACATATAAGATTCCCAAGGGCTTGATAGTGCAAATGCTGAGAGGATGTTTCCCTTCAAGGGAAGGTCTAAGACCAGATGGCATTATCTTAGAATTAAGGCATACCATTTTAAGACTGGGATGAGAACAAATTTGAACTTTTAGAGGATTGAGAGTCTTTAGGAATTCCTTGCCACAGAGCTGTAGGGTCAGAGCCCTTGTGTATGTTTAAGATTCTTGACCAGTAGGGAATCAAGGGTTATGGGAAAACACAGGAAAGTGGATGTGAGGAGTGTCAGATCATCCATGATCCAATTGAATGGAGGAGCAGGCTCGAGAGGCTGAATGGCCTACTCTCGTTCTTATTTCTTATTATCTTATGGTCTTGTAGGAACTTGAAAGGAAGGTCGAACTCAACAAAATTATTAGTGAAGTAGTTCAGAGTACATTGTTGGAACTGCGGATTAAGAAGTCCTGGGTTCTGCCGGTTTTCATTCTCGGGTCTAAAAGGAAGTGGCTAGTGAGATTGTTGATACGTTGGTTTTAAGTTTTCAAAATTTACAGGATTTGGGGAGGGTTTCATTAGATTTGTACATGTTGGTACAAAAAGCACTGCTTTTTTTAATAAGGGGAGGCAGACAAACAGAAAACTGCAGGCCAGCTAGCTAAACATCAGACAATAGAATTAGAAGCTATTATTAAAGATGTCAGAACAGAGCACTTAAAGAAATTTAAGGTAATTAAGCAGTCATCATGGTTTTGTCAAAGGGAAGTGATATGTATTGTGGATAAAGGGAAACCACTGGATGTACTGTACTTAGATTTTCAGAAGATATTTTATAAGGTGCCGCATTAAAGTTTATTGACGAAAATAAAAACTTGTTGTAAAAGGGGTAACATTTTGGCATGGATAGGAGATTGGCTGGCTAACAGGTAGCTGTGTAGGACATACCTGTGCCATTTTCTGGTTGGCAAGATGTAGTGGTGTGCCACAGGGATCATTCCTGGGGCCTCAATTCTCTACAATTTATACAAATAATTTAATGAAGGGACTGAAGGTATTGTTTCTGAGTTTGCTGGTGACATAAAGGTAGGTATTAAATTAAGTTGTGAAGAGGAAATAAGGATTCTACAAAAGAATATAGATAGGCTAGATGAGTGGGCAATAATATGCCACATGAAGCATAATGTGGGAAAATGCGGTATTGTCCAGTTTGGCAGGAATAAAGAAAAAGAAACAGAATATGTAAATGGTGAGAGATTGCAGATTCTGAGATGCAGAAAGGGTGTGTAAGTGCATGCAAAATGCAGATACCGTATGTAATTAGAGAGGCCAATAGTATGTTATCTCTTGTAAGGGTAATTGAATGCAAAGAGAGTGAGTTTATGCTCCAGTTACACAGGATGTTGGTGAGACCATATCTAGAGTATTGTGCACAGTATACATCATCTTACTGGAAGAAAACGTAAATGAGCTGGAGGCAGTTCAGGGAAGGTGTACTAAGCAAATACCTGGACTTAAGGGCTTATGCTAGGAGCAGAGACTAGTCTGGCTGGGCATGTATCTCTTGGAGTTAAGAAGAGTGTGAGATGACTTGATTGAAACATATTAGATTCTGAGACATCTTAATAGGAGACATGTGGAAAGTACGTTTCCTCCTGTGGGGGAATTTAGGCTAGTTGGGATCATTGTTTTTAAATAAGGGATTGCCCATTTGAGACAGATGTAAAGTGTATATTTTTTCTCTCAGAGACTCATGAATGTTTAGCATTCAAGGCAGAGTGTTTGACTATTTACAAGGTAGAGTTAGAAAGATTCTTGATTAGCAAGGAGATCAAACGTTATCAAGGATAGGTTGGAATGTGGCATAATCAGATCTTATTGAGTGGCAGAATAGATTCAAAGGGTTGAGGGATCTACTCCTGCCTGTAATTGCTATTTTGTATGGGCCCTGGTTAACGTGCTCAAGAACTGGCCACACCCCTTGCAAAACTATTCTAGCACAGCTAGAAAATTGTCATCAACTAGACACCGGACATCTTCTCAAGCTTAAAAGATAAGACAAATCCACGTTGAGATAAGACAAGATAAGACAAATCTGTATAAAAACCGAAAGAACTGCGGATGCTGTAAATCAGGAACAAAAACAAAGTTGCTGGAGAAGCTCAGCAGGTCTGGCAGCATCTGTGAAGGGAAAAACAGAGTTAACGTTCTGGTGACCGGACCCGAAATGTTAACTCTGTTTTTCCCTTCACAGATGCTGTCAGACCTGGAGCAGGTGGAATTTTAACCTTTGTCTCCTGGCTCAGAGGTAGGCACACTACCACTGCACCTCAAGTGCCTAGCATTGTCTTCTATGGTTAAAATATGACATCATTGCATGTTCTCACCATGCTGTCCCATATCCCTTAATAACATTAGGTAACAACATTCTATCAATTCCGGACTGAATATTAACAATCGACCCACCATCAATCGCAATGTGCCTGTAAAGGAGGTTACCTAAAATAATTTTGGAGAGTTTGACTCTCTCATTTAGGTTCTGCCTATTAGCCCCAGACTCCCCACGCAACAGAAATAATTTCTCTTTATCTACCCTAATATCGAGTAAACATCAATCAAATCACAGCTCAAACATCTAAATTCAGGGTTGTATAACTTGAATATGATATTTTCTCATATTTTAATCTTTTGGATTCTAAGTATTATTCTAAGCAATCCACATGTATTTGCGTGAAGGCCAATCTTTCTTGAAGTGTGGTGCTCAGCACTGAACTCAGTAATCCTGGTTTGGTCTAACTGGAGCTTTAGTTAAGCATAACTTAGGCTGCCATTCAATTTTGACTTTTTTTTCCCCCTGACCATGACATTATAGTGGATCTATTTATAAGATCTTCAAAGGTTCTTTTGACTGCCAGACTTTCTAGTTTACCTTCCACATTGGTTGAAAAATGTAGAAACCTGTTAAAAAACAAAATTCATATCAAGCAAGACCCTCACTGAATGGTGGAACAGACTCGATGGGCTGAACGGCCTACTTCTGGTTTTCGCCTTATGATCTTATTTCTTACTATATCTGTTTCGTCTGTTTTTATTAATTTTTTTCATGCATGTTCCATTGGCCCTTTATTTCCATGGTCTTCACATTTGTAAACTTGAGATATTCTACATGTGTCTATTTTAAAATAATTCCCTGTTCTACTTAGTTTTGTGACATGATCCTTTAATTTTGGATTAATTTTAGTCTTTTAAGACTGTTCTGGAGAATTAAATTTCCATATCTAAAACATTGAGAGCTGTTTGAGGAAAATAGCGAGGTTATTGCAAATTGACAATTTGGTGTCACCTTCGTGGCGTAGTTGGCTGCCACCCGTCATGGAGTGGGCAGCAGATTACGTTTCTCTCCTGCTCTTTCAGAAAATATCCTAGGGGCAAGAATGCATTGGGGATCTCATGATGTATCGTCCCCTTACTGACCCAGCACAGTCACATGGTTCCCGTAATGATTTCCCAGACACACAAGGCTGTAGTCTTCAGCCAGCTGAAAGCATAAACACATTGCACAAACTGATAGGTAATCTGAAAGTCAACTTCAGAATGCAAACTGGATCCTAAAACAAGGGGAAAATACAGGCTTGGACAGATTGAAATGGAAAGG
>NC_063335.1:103602978-103609849 GCF_021869965.1 Rhincodon typus | reverse complement strand
AACCATCAGCAGCCTGGGCCCTAAGTTTTAGAATTCCATTCTAAAACTTCGCTGCTTTTCTGCCGTGCTTTACTTTATCAGACACTGCTTTAAAATCTAACTGTTTTGGCCATCTCACCTAAGATATCCTTGGTGCCAGTGATTGCTTTATAATGTTTACATAAAGTGGGTTTGTGACATTTTATTATGTTAAGGGTAATATATAAACACAAGTTGTATTTATTACTTATTAAATCATGTGTTTAGAAGTGGTCATGAATTTTATTCTCAATTTTGACCTCACCAGGAGATGGTAAGACCACGTACCTCAGTCCTCTGGTCCTATTCTTTGTGATTGTGCCTTATCCTATCTGAAGGAGCCTATATACATTTTTTTAAGGAAAATTGTGTGCTCTGAGGTGCAGCTCTGTATTGTGGCATTGCTAAATTCAAAATAAAGCTAAGAAGCATGTGGTAGGTAGTATTAGGGGGTTGGCTAGCTCAGTTGGCTGTACAGCTAGTTTGAGTTACAGATTGATACTAAAAATCTGGATTGAATTGAAAGAATAAATGAATGAATTGAATGAATTAGCTTTATTGTCACATGTACTCAAATGAGTGGAAACTTTATAAGTTGCCACTTGCAGCGCCGTCTTAGGTACAAAGGTAACTAGGTACAGCTTCTTCAGTTACAAAATTAGTCACAGTGTAACAATGTCACCAACACAGGGTGCCATCTTCGGTAAATAATACCTAGATACGATTCTTATTTCCGAATAGTTTAATGAAGAAATTCCTGCACTGGCTAAGGTTACCAGACCGTCCTTTTCAATCTTTTCCCTCACCTGAGGCATGGTGACTCTCAGGTTAAACCACCAGTTGGCTCTCTCTCTCTAATGAGAGAACAGCCATATGGTCTAGTAGGACTTTACCAATTTTATGCAGTGTCAGTCGTTGACACTAAAAAGAAGGGGAGAAATGGAAGATTCTGGTCAAGGATGTCTCTAAATCTTCTCTTTCTGAGGGTGACTGATGTTGCAGACATGTTTTGCCCTTATTTCAGAATTCGTAAGCATCATTATTTAAAACGTAGTACTTTTGATATTTTTATCATGTCAGACACACAGTCCAAATCAAAAAAGTGAAACATTGTCATTGAGCCTACTGTCCAGTTTTTCTCAGTAATCTTTTGGTTAGGTTCCAACAACCGAAATGTGTAACTTTTGTTTGTAGGATGAGTAAAAACAACAGCCGACTTTTAAATTAAAATTCCTGTACTTTTCCACAGATATATCAAGTCGGGATTTTGTTAAGACTCTAATAATGCAATCTCTCCAGTGGCTTGTTATCATATCAGAGGCTTCAGTCTGTTGATTTAATAGTGGCTATTGCTAATGTGTGTCCCATCAGATACCATAAAAGGTGTAAACCTGAGCTCAATTTCTCACCCATTTGAGAGTTTATTGAATGTTCCTCATTGGGAAAGGTTATTGCTGCCACCTCATTACAGAATGGCAGTGATGCTATCTCCAAAGAAATTACTTTGTGAGGCTGATGGAATACAAATGTACAAAGGCCATTGACACATGTGGTGTTTCCCTGGCCTTTTAGTTAATGCATCAGTGCTGGGAGAGCCAACACTTAACAGTTGTAAACAATTATAATTGTGTACAGACAATAGACTTGAACTTGGAACGGGGACTGGAATTACTTGCTTGTAATGACAGGCCCAATAGGAAGCTTGAAAGTGAAGCAATTTCAGTATTTTGGTTAATTCAATCAGTGTTTCCACAGCTATTAAAAGGGCATGTTTTACAAGAAAGGGATAAGACCTTAGGAGGAACAGAATGTTACCTCTCTAGTAGCCCCTTCATATGCGAACGAGGAGAAAAGTCCCTTTTAAATGATCTTGTTCCTAACCTTCTGCAATATTAAGCAGCCTGTACGGACTGCCCATATACTTCTCCCTCACCCGGAAGCTTTTGTTACTGTGATATACCGTATGGGTTCAAAATCACAGATCGGAAAACAATCCTGGAAGTACTGCAGTCCATATGGTTCCTGCTTCCTGAGCACAGTCATGAAAATTTCTGGAAGATTTTCTTGTCTTCAGTGTGCTTTCTTCCACAGACTTTGCACCAAAGCATTATCAATTCAAATGTACTCACGTATCCCACTTAATGTTGAAGCCTGCAATGTTCCTGCTTTTACACACTGTACATTAATCTACCCATTTTAAATGGCTGTTTAAACCAGCAGGTTCTCACATATCAGGAACTTTAACAGCATCAGTGTTAATTTGCTGCTAGATACTTGGAAACTACGGGCTTTACTTCTAGTTTTCGCTTTCACTTGGTTTAAGAGACAAGGGCAAAGCCAGAGGTTAAAAAAAACAAAAAAAAGTGATACTTGTAAAGAAACATACTGGTTACACTGGAACACTGTTCTGAACTATAGAAAACCAGTCTGACCAGTATGCATCGTTCATAAGTTTTACTATTTTTCTTTCTGGGAGAGAGAGGGTCAAAGGGATAATGGGATGAGGTGAGGTGGGGTGGGGTGGAATGGCAGATTGGTCAATTTCTACAATATGCTGCCACCCATCTATTGACAGCCATAGTTTAACAACCTCAGATTGAATAGTACATAATTTGCAATTTAGGCATCAACAGGGCAACTCCACTGTGGGAACTGCAATTTCGGTGGCAGCCATAATGACCATAGATCTCACCTCTGGCCATCTGCGTAAGCTTCATATTTACTGTCCACCAACATATCAAACAAATCTGTCTATCTCAGGTTAAACTTCAAGTTCCCACTCTTGAACTCCCTGGTTGGGTTGAAGCAAATGAAAAATCTATTTGGCACTGGTGTGGTTGCAGGAGGTGTGTTGAAGGATCACATATTTAAACATCAGTCTGTCTTCGGGCTTTACTCCAATTTTGCTTTTGATTAGTTTACTTCCCAGCTTTCGACTCTCCTGAAGTATCCACCAGCTGGTGCAACTACTCCCCCATGTGTAGAAGTTTGACTCATGAGTATCAGGGTGTGTCCACAAGCTGGTGAGCCTGCACTCATCTGTGTGCCAAAACATCTGTGAATTCCTCTGAATCTATAGCCTGAGGCCATGAGGGACCATACGTTAACACCAGGAGGCATAGCTGAGCTGTTGCAATTACAGGCCTCAAGGCTGTACTGATTGGGAGAACCTTACACATTTGGCTGCCTATTTTGAATTCCTCCTAGACAGCTGTGTATGTTGAAGAAAATAAGTAAATTAGCACACAAAAAGCAACAGAAACACTGTCACCACCCACATACTAATCACACTGCATCATCTTCAAGTTAAAAACCTAGTAATGACTATGAATTCCTTGTCAATGGTTGCGGAAAAGAAGAATCATCTGGTTCATGAATATTCTTCAAGGAAGGAATGAGACTCTGAACCTACAGCAATGTGATTGACTCTTAAGTGTCCTCTGAAATGGCCTAACAAGCCACTCAGTTATATCCACCATTAGAAAGTGAGAAAGGAATGAAACTGGATGGACCACTTGGCATTGACTATGGTGAAGGAAATGAAAACAACAAACATAGTCCTAACATTTGGGGTCTAGTGCCAAAATTGGGAGAGCTGCCTCACAGACTAGTACTACAAGCAACAACCTGGCATAGTCATACTCATAGAATCAAAATCTTTCAGACAACACCATCATTATCCCTGGATATGTCCTGCCCAACCAGCACGTTGGGCCCAGTTTAAATGGGTACACAGTCAGGAGGGAGTTGTCCTGGGAGTCCTCAATATTGACTTTGGACCCCAGTGTGAAGACCATTGAATGAATGAAAGTATAAGTTAGTTAATGCTTGAGGGGATAACTTACTGAATGGGCAGGATGGTAGGGTGGGTTCAATGGCTTGGATAGTGTGGGTGAGGTGGTCAAGTGGCAGGTTGGATGAGGAATGGTAGCTGGGGCTGGGGTTGGGCCAGAGTTCTTCATCCTGGAATGTTAGCGACAAGAAAGTCTAAGAGCTCTTTGCATTTGTAGAAGGTCAGCTTGGAGCAAAGAAGAGTTTTAGCAGATGGCTTGCTGTAGAAGAAAGAATATGGATTTTAAGTTTGCATTCCAGGATGATTGTAGGATAGCGAGAATTTTTCACACAAAGCAGTATGATCCTTTAGTGCTTTAAATAGGATTACACAAGATACGTGTCAGAGAAACAGGCCATTGGTCCAGCTAGCCAGTGGCAGTATTAAAGCTCCTCTCAGGCCTCTCCCGTACTTCTACATCTAGCTCGGCCAGCATAAACCTCTGTTCTCATCTTCCTCACATGTGTCTTAAATACATCTTTACTATTCACTTGAACCAATCCTTGTAGTAGTGAGTTCGACAGTTTTTTTCATTCTTTTGGGTATGTGATTATACATTCATCTTTGGGGTCTTATTCTCAGAAAGCAAAAGCAATATGAGCAAGCCTCATGCCTTTTTTGAATTGCCCAAGAGCTTGGAGAGCCTATAGCTTCCCATTGCTTTCACCATGGCAACAACTCCACCAAATGCCAAACAATCAGCACCCTTTTCACATTTAGCATATAGAGTCATAGGGTCATACAGCATAGAAACAGACCTTTCAGTCAAACCAGACAAACTGACCAAGTTCCCAAACTAAGCTAGTCCCGCCTACTTGTGCTTGGTCCGTATCCCTCCAAACTCTTCCTATATGAATTTATCCAAATGTCTTTTAAATGCTGTAACTTTACGCACATGTACGACTTTGTTTGGTAGTTCACTCCACACACAAGCCACTCTCCGTTTAAAAAAGTTGCCCCCATGTCCTTCTTAAATCTTTCTCCTCATCTTGAAAATATGCCTCCTAGATTTTTTCTGTCCACGCTAGGGAAAAGACCCTTGTCATTCACTTCATCTATGCCCCTTATGATTTTGTAAACCTCAAGAAGGTCACTCCTCAATCTCCTGTGCTCCAGTGAAAAAAATCCCAGCCTTTCTAGTCTGTTTTTACCGGCAACATCCTGGTAAATCTTTTCTGAACCTTCTCCAGCTTAATAATATTCTTCCTATAACAGAGCAGTGAGAACTGTACACGGTACTGCAGAAGAGGCCTCGCCAACATCCTGTACAACCTCAATACAATTTCCCAACTCTTATACTCAAAAATATTAGCAATGAAGGTAAGTATGCTAAATGCCTTATTAACCACCCTGTCCACCTATGATGCAAATTTCAAAGAATTATGTACCTGAACCCCTCGGTCTCTCTGTTCTACAACACTACCCAGGGTCCTACCATTAATTAGATAAGTCCTATCCTTGTTTGTGTGACCAAAATGCAGAACCACATTTAACCAGATTTAACTCCATCTGCCACTCTTCAGTCCGTTGACCCAATTGGTTCAAATCACTTTATAATCTTAGGTGACTTTCCTCACTGTCCACTGTATCACAAATTTTGGTGTCACCTGCAAACTTACTAACTGTGTGTCTATATTCTCATCTAAACCATTTGTATAAATGACAAACAAAAGCGGACCCAGCACCGATCCTTGAGGAACACTGCAGGTCACAGGCCTCCGGTCTGAAAAACAACCACCTTCCCAGCATAAAGCCAATTTTGTATCCAGTTGGCAAGCTCACTGAATCCCATGTGATCTAACTTTACTAACTAGTCTACCATATAGAACCTTGTCAAAAGCTTTACTGAAGTCCAAGTAAACAACCTTTACTGCTCTGCCCTCATCAATGTTTTGGTTACTTCATTAAAAAAAATTAATCAAATTTGTGGGACACTATTTTCCTCATAGAAAACCATGTTGACTATCCCTAATCATTCCTTATATCTCCAAATGTATGTAAATCCTATCTTTCAGCATCACCTCCAACAATTTACATATCACAGATGTTAGACTCACCAGGCATTTCCTTACAACGTTTCTTAAACACTAACACAGCATTAGCCACTCTCCAGTGCTCTGGTACTTCACCTGTGCTTATAGATGTTACAAATATTTCTGCTTGGGACCCTGCAATTTCCTTCCTAATCTGCCACAACATCCTGGAATGTACTTGATCAGGTCCTGAAAGACTCATCTACATTTATGTTTTCTAAGACCTCCAGCTTCTCCTTTTCTGTAATGTGAACTGTTTTCCTGGAACCTCTTGCCTCCACTTCTTTCTCAACAGCAAAACTTTAAGCAAAATATTCATTTAATATATTTTTCATCTCCTGAGGTTCAACACAAAGTCGACCTTGTTGATGTTTAAGAGGGTCCTACTCTCTCTCTCTAGTTCCTCTCTTGCTCTTAATGTATTTGTAGAATCAATTTGGATTATCTTTAACCCTATCTACCAAGGCTATCTCATATCCCCTCTTTGCCTTCCTGATTTCTTTCTTAAGAATACCCCTACACTGTTATGTTGCTGTGATCGTTTGAAATTTGGCATTCTTGCATTTGTCCTGAGGAGTACTGGTTGAAAAGCTTCAACAAGACATCCTTCTTTTCAGAAATATAATTACTCCTCCTGAGATCTTCATAATCTTCTGGAACAGGATTTAGCTTTGTTTCTGCACAGCTCACAAGCAATATCATCTTAACAGGTAATCAAAAAATAGTCTGACCTTCTGTACAAGAAAGCCCACTTAATTACTATTCTGATGGCTGATTGGCTACAGTCACTCTCTGGGCAACATAAGTCATGGAGGAGTACTGGGCTAGATCAACATTTATACACAGAGGAGTACTGGGCTAGATCAACATTTTTATGCAGAGGAGTACTGGGCTAGATCAACATTTATACACAGAGGAGTACTGGGCTAGATCAACATTTATACGCAGAGGAGTACTGGGCTAGATCAACATTTATACACAGAGGAGT
>NC_063335.1:103595025-103602968 GCF_021869965.1 Rhincodon typus | reverse complement strand
ATTTATACACAGAGGAGTACTGGGCTAGATCAACATTTATACACAGAAGAACAGGCACAGAGACAGACAGTTGATTAATCTGCAGAATGAATTTATTGTCAATGCCAACCTACCCTTCTTGCCCTGATGTTCAGTCAGCTATCTCTGACATTCAATCAGTTTTGATCTTGATGAGTAGAAGTTGCTCTAATTTCCCCAAGCTTGCCTTCTGCTTCAGTTTATTTTCTATTCGGCCAGAGTTTGTCAAGGAAGTATCATCATGATAACCGGCAAAAAATTCATCTATTGCAAGGATAATAGCCCATTCTGGGGAGGTTGAAGGCATAGACTTTGTGTTTCAGTCTCTGTTTTAAACAAAATATCTGTTTCTGCCTCATAAACACTTTTGGAAATGATTTTAAGTGTATAAAAGGCTGAGCGTAAGCACCCTGATGCAGATTGATTACAATGGCATATTTTGCAGCTGCTGTAATGAGGAGCAGGCGATACCTGGGTTGCTGAGATCTGAATTATGGCAAGGCTTTTGCAAAGAGAAATGGCTGGGTGCATTCAAGGAGACAATTACATCACCAATCTCTTGGTGGTCCTTAGAATTTCCACAGGTGTGGAAGCAGGCCATTCAGCCCTATCAAGTGCACACCGACCCTCTGAACAGCATCCCGCCCTATCCCCATAACACTGCATTTCCATGGCTAACCCATCTAACCTACACATCCCTGAACACTATGGGCCAATTTAGCATGGCCAACCTACCTCACCTGCACATCTTTGGGCTGTGGGAGGAAACTGGAGGAAACCCACACAGACACGAGGAGAATGTGCAAATGCCACACGGACAGTCACCCAAGGCTGGAACGATCCTGGGTCCCCGGTGCTGTGAGGCAGCAGTGCTAACCACTGAGTTATTGTGCTGCCCATTCTTATTCATGCTCCACTGACAAGTCGGGGTCAGAACGAACCTAGACAACGCCATGTCGATGACTGCCAAAAATGTTAACTGATCAACCACATCCAATAAGGACAAGTAAATCAGAGTGACCTGCCCCAGGGAAAGGCACTATGGTCACAGAAAAGCCAGAAACATTGGGAGCTATATTCACTGACAGCCTTACCCACCTGGTCAGCAGGTAGAGGCCTGTTTGAGGAAGAGTGCTTCAGGAAGCTCAGGCTATTGAGGGAGGTGGTCGGCATATCCAACTGAAACTTCCTGCTGGACTTAACAGGGATCCCAATGGCAATGAGAAGCAATACTCCCTTTAACTGTTCAGTCTCTAGTCGATGGTGGGGTGGGTGGTGACGGGAGTGTATCAAGCAGGCTGCTTTGTTCTGGATTGAGTCGAGCTTCCTGAGTGTTGCTGAGCTGCACTGATCCAGGCATTATGCTCCTGAATTGTGTCTTGTAGGAAGCGGACGGGCCTTAAGCAATCAGACAGTGAACTTCTTGCTGCAAAATTCCTAGTCTCTGATTTACCTTTGGAGCTACTGCTGGTGTTCGAAAGTAGAGTGCAAGGGGAGCAATTAGCTGGGTTTGACTTGTCCTTTTGTTTTTGTAGACAGAATGATTTTACAGATTATCTGATAGCACTGGCAAAATCTTGATTAGGGGATGAGGCTAATTTAAGAGCTGAAGCCTTCAATATTCATGGTAGAATATTCTGACTGCCCGTAGGCATTGCAGTATCCAATGCCTTCAGTGCTTTTTGCCATCGCATACCTACGTTGAATGGCTGTTTATCAATCATATTCCTAGAATTTTAAAAAAATATTTGTTCTTGACAAGAATAACTACTTCAAATAAGTAGCTCTAAAATGAAACACTACATCATTTTAATTGATTGTAAATAAAACATGTACAGTACTTTGCTGATGTTGAAAATGTAATTTTCACAGAATAGCCTTGTCTAATCTCTGCACTGACTGAGTTTGAAAATAAATCTGAGCAATCATGCTGTAATTTATTGTAAGAGCTCACACATTGAGTTGCAGAAAATTTTCAGCTTGGGGTCTGTATAAACCAATCTAAGTCCAAAACGTTTAACCTGTAAATTTCTCTGTTAAGTGACACATTAATGAAAGCTACTTTCCCGAAGAAATACTTCATTTTATGGAGAAGTTATGAGTGGTAAGTGTCCTGTCAAATATTTTACCAGGTATAAAAAGCCAGTTGTATGAACAATTGTGCAACTTCAGTCTCATCTGTCACTCTTTCTTCGAGTCAGAAAATTGAGGAGTTAAAGACTTATTTTAAATATTGTTGGTGGTGCAGTAATAATACAATCTGACTAGTATCTAGCAGCTCAGGCTAATGCTCTTAGGGCATGATTTCAAGTCCCACTGTAGTAGTCTGGGGAATTTGAACATACTTAATAAGTATGGATTATAAAGCTGCTCTTTATAATGGTCACAATGTTGATCACTGTCCATCTAATGCTGTTTTATCCTATTTTAGGGAAGGAAATATACCATCTCTAGCTGGTTTGGGCTACACTTGACTTTAGGCCCACAGCAATGCTGTTAACTCATCATGGGCCTCTGAAGTGACACTTACAAACCACCCATCACTCAGCTAGGGATGAAGAACAAATGCTGACCTTATCAGCAATGCCAACATCCAGTGAAAGAATAATAAAAAAAATCTCGAATTCCCCTGAAGGGGTGCTGTAAAAGCACAGGCAATACTCTTCTGATGAAATGTTAAATCAGGGCTCTATCCGCTCTCTCAGATAAGCACAAAAGGCTCCATTTTAGAAAACAGCAGCAATGAACAACAAGTCACATTAAGATATATTAGGGAACATGATCAAAGAGGTAGCATTAATGGAACATCCTGAAAGAAGGAAATAGATGAAGAGAGACAATGTGGGAAAGGCAAGGCAATCGATAGGGTAGCAATGTGGCTCAGTGGTTAGCACTGCTGCCTCACAGCACCAGGGACCTTGCTTCGATTCCACCCTTGGGTGACTGTCTGTCTAGAGTTTGCACATTCTCCCTGTGTCTGCGTGGGTTTCCTCTGAGTGCTCCAGTTTCCTCCCACAGCCCAAAGATGTGCATGTTAGGTGGATTAGCCATGGGAAATGCAGGGTTAAAGGGATAGAGTAGGGGGATGGGTCTGGGTGAGATGCTGTTTGGAGGGGTAGTGTGGACTTGATGGGCCAAATGGCCTGTTTACAGACTGTAGGGATTCTATGCACATTTAGTTCCCAAGAAATTGAAGACAAAGCCACCAATGATAGATCAATTAAAATCTGGGATGAGTCTAGAGTTACAGCAGTGCCAATCTCTGAAAGTGTCTTTTTGGAGGAGATTTATAAAGATAGGGAGGGTAAGGCTGTGGAAAGGTTTGAAAACCAGGATGAGAATTAAAAACCCATACAGAATAAAAACAGAGATAATGCTTTGTTCTACTTAATGCAGTTGATAGTTTCGATGCTTTGCAAAACTTTTGTCTGTCATCAGTTAAGAATTTGCGAAAAGAAACATTTTCCATTTCTAAAATCCTGAAAGCATCAAGGACAATGGACAAAGATGAGGCATTTAAATCTGTCAATCAGACCAATTCCCTAAAGCAGCAAATATAACTTTCAAAACTTGAAGCAATTTCATTGGAGATTGAATGCTAATACAAACAAAAGTGTGCATTGTTTTGTCACAGCAAATTAATGGTTCCTCTGCCAATATTGACAAATGTGCGTAATTGCTAAGTGGGACATTTTGTTTATTTTGCATCAAGAGAAAACTGGTTAAAGATAAGATGTCTGCTAAATTGCTGCACCATATGCACCAAAACGATCTCAGTGAACACTAAGAATAACTTTGACAGTAAAGTGTTCTCCAGATGAGCGGGTGGAGCCAAGATTGCCCTCATGCCTCTGTATTTTGCATTAGTCACAGAACCTCTGACATGAACCATCTGTGGAGATCTTAAGCGTCCTCAATTGTAAAATGCATCATTGTAAAAACATGAACCTTGAAATTGTGCTGCGGGAAAATTAAAGTATGAACACTTGACAGATTGGTATGAAATTCTCTGTCAATTGTTTTTACAAGTTTAAAGCTACCTCGAAAAAATGCATTAAAACCTTCTTTGTTGTAGAGGAGAAAAAGCATTCTATTAGCAGATTTTTAATGTATGTTTTTTTTTAACAAGACTTAAGTATCTTAACTTCTCACAAAGTTCATTTGTGTACACATTTTGACTATGGTTCTAGATCTGAGTGATCAGTCTGTTATGGACCAGAACAAACCCCCTTGAAATATGTTAAGAAGATAGCCTAAACCGTAACTTTTTCTTATTTTAAAGATAAGTATAAGGCGTTGCATTTCAGATCCATTTCGATTGGTCAAACTGCTCGACTCAAGCAAAACACACTATATTTTTACACTACAGTTAAAACAAAGACAAAATAGAAAGAAAAGAATTGGCCTAACTGTAACTATGAAAATGCTGAAAAAATTATATATGAATTAGGACTAATTAACTGTTCCAATATAGAAACATCCCACAAACACACCCTTAGCAAAGGCAAATTCAGTAAAATGGATTATCTCACATGCAATTCTAGCAGCAGGAAGAGAACCCAAGCTTTTAGCTGTAACAGAGAGAGGAATAAGAGCTTCCACATTCAGCTTCAAGCCTCCACAAACGACAGAAAGCAAACACTTAAAAATCCTGTTCTGTTAGAGCTTGACCCCACCCATTTACACTGCTTCTATTGGTCCAAATTTAAAAAAAGCCCAAGGCCTCACAAGCTGTTTACTTTATCGGCTTTGAGCAGACCACCCGGTGCCTCTGTCTCAGCCTTTCTTCATATATAAGTAAACGGGACAAAATATACCTCTTAAAGCCATTGTATCATCACAAGCTACTTCCGCTTGTGCTCTTATTTATTAAGTTCTTTCCTCTTGGCCTTCTGTTCCATAGGTATGCCACCTTTCATTTCTTTACCCTCAGGTACAGTTTGCTCTTCCTATTACTTACTTGGATCCTTTAGTATTTCTCAATTCCTCCTGATATCTTGCCACCAGAAGTGTGACTCTGTGCTAGATAAAGCTATTGTTTCCCACTGTACCTCTCCTGACTCCCTTTGTGTGAATTGACAGTAAGTAGTTATGAGCAGCAGCCCTAATTGCCCTGTTCTGCACTCTCCTAGCTATGGGCAATAAACATTGGCCTAGTCAGAGACGCCAATTTGCCAGAAGGGAATTAAAAAACCCCTTCTGTCCAATGTGCTCTGTTATGATCCCATGTGATGTTATTCCTGGACAAGATAGATTCCAGAGTGAAATCTGACTTGAGAGACCATATTTATTTAAAAAAAAATTAATGAGGTGGTCTTTCATTGAAATACAAGCATCCAATGCCTTATATTTGATTTTAACAATAGACAAAGGTTTATTACACCCACAAAAAAAGAATAAACCAAGCTATGCACATGGAACACAATTTGGGAGAGTTCAAAACACACAGCAAAAATACAATCCCGTCTGTTCTAACACCATCACTTTATAGTACTCCAACACCATAGAGAGTTCTGAGTTTGTATACTTGCATTTCAATGAATGGTTTATTTAAATTCTCAGCCTCAAGCATGTGGTAGTCTCTTCACTGACTTGCCACACAACTGAGTTTAAAATCCTGACACTGAGGCAACCTGATTCCTAACAGTTCTAAACAGTCTTCTCTCTTCAGGTGAAACATTCGTGTATCTTGCTTCCACCAGGACCTCTGCAAACTGGAAAACAAAGGCAATTCAAAGTTCAAGGATTTCCCCTAAGCCAAAAAAAAGCCCTTGATCCTTCTAAACAGAAAGCAAGCTAATGCTTCTTAATGTTTACTCTGATGGCTTGTAAAATCTCCTATTGTCAGCCTGGGGACAGGTTCACAAAACATCATGGTCCCAGAAATGCTGACGTTAATCATTAAACACCATCATAGACTAAAATCTAAACTTGAAGATAAATAATATATGGCATATGTACATAAATCACACACTTTGCATCACAGTATGCTGTGACTAATCTTTCCAATCTTCTTCATATTCAACTCACCCCTACACTATTGATTCTGTGGGCTCTGCCAGTGGTTCCATTCACACTAACCTAAAATTGTGCACTTTGACAAATAACAGAGGAGCTCAATATTATTTAAATAAACGGCAGAAAGCAGCAGAACAGTAGGATTTGGAGTTCTTGAACATAAATCACAAAAAGGTAGCATTCAAGTTCAGCAGGTAATAGGGAAGAAAATGGAATGTTAGCTCTTATTTCAAAGGGATTGGATTGTAAAAATAGGGAAGTTTTGCTAAAACTATGCAAGGCACTAGTCAGATCACAGCTGGAATACTGTGAACAGTTTTGGGTCATTTATAGAATGAAAAGTGTATTAACTCTGGAGGCAGTCTTTGCAGTTCTATGGATCTGTTCAGATGATGCCAACTTCAACAAGGGAGCCTCCCAAATATCCACTTTCTTCCTCAACTGAGGACTCCCCAGCACCGCTGTCGACAGGGCCCTTAGCTGGGTCCAACCCATCTCCCACATTTCAGCCCTCACCCCCTCTCTTCCCTCCCACAACAGCGATAGGGACCCCTTGTCTTCTCCTACAATGCCACCAGCATTCACATCCAGAGGATCATTAGTCATCATTTCTGCCACCTCCAGCAAGATGCCACTACCAGACACAAATTCCCCTTCTCTCCCTTGTCAGTCTCCTAAGGACTGTTTCACCTGGGACACCCTAGCCCACTTCACCTTCAATTCCAACATCACGACCCCAACCCCTCCGACAACTCCACCGCACCTTCCACTGTAACCACAGAAGGTATAGCACCTGTCCATTTATTTCCTCCCTCCTCAGTATCCAAGGGCCCAAACACACCTTCCAGGTAAAACAGTGCTCTACCAGTCTGTCACACAATTTATTCCACTGCCTTTTTCCTCTACTTTGGGGAAATGAAGCGAAGACTGGGTGACCGCTTCGCAGAACACCTACATTCTGTCTTCAGAAAAGACCCGGAACTTCCAGTTGCCTGCCACTTCAACATACCACCCTGTTCCTTGGCCAATATCCCTGTCTCAGGTTTGCTGCAGTGCTCCAGCGAAGCTCAGCACAAGCTAGAAGAATGGCACCTCATTTTCTGTTTCTGAACTCAACAGCCTTTTGGACTCAATATCAAGTTCAACAATTTTAGGGCTTAAGGCACCTTCTCCCATAACCTTACCCTAACTCCGACACACCAGGCCTTGATATCACATGGTCTGCTAATATACCCAACCCATTGCTAGCCACTAATAGTCTCCATTCATAGCTATTCATTCTCCCAGGCTGATTGTTATCCTTTGATGTCCAACTGTTCTCCTCTCTCTTTGGCTCTATCTCCACCATTGTTTACCCCTTACTCTCTCCCAACTCCCCACCCCCCACCCCCAACCCTATCTTATGCTTAAAAAACAACATTTTCTTAGCTACAGAGACAACAAGGTGCAGGGCTGGATGAACACAGCAGGCCAAGCAGCATCATAGGAGCAGAGAGGCTGACGTTTCGGGCCTAGACCCTACATCAGAAAAGGGGGAGGGGAAGGGGGTTCTGAAATAAATAGAGAGAGAGTGGGAGGCGGATAGAAGATGGATAGAGGAGAGGATAGGTGGAGAGGAAACAAACAGGTCGAAGAGGCGGGGATGGGGCCAGTAAAGGTGAGTGTAGGTGGGGAGTTAGGGAGGGGATAGGTCAGTCCAGGGAGGACGGACAGGTCAAGGGGGCAGGATGAGGTTAGTCGGTAGGAGATGGAGGTGCGGCTTGAGGTGGGAGGAAGGGATAGGTGGGAGGAAGAACAGGTTAGGGAGGCAGGGACGAGCTGGACTGGTTTTGGGATGCGGTAGGGGAGGGGAGATTTTGAAGCTTGTGAAATCCACATTGATACCATTGGGCTGCAGGGTTCCCAAG
>NC_063335.1:103594813-103594925 GCF_021869965.1 Rhincodon typus | reverse complement strand
ACATGTTGTCTGAGGAATGGGAGGGGGAGTTGAAATGGTTCGCGACTGGGAGGTGCAGTTGTTTATTGCGAACCGAGCGTAGGTGTTCTGCAAAGCGGTCCCCGAGTCTCCG
>NC_063335.1:103575970-103594413 GCF_021869965.1 Rhincodon typus | reverse complement strand
CAACTCATATTCCGCTTGGGAACCCTGCAGCCCAATGGTATCAATGTGGATTTCACAAGCTTCAAAATCTCCCCTCCCCTACCGCATCCCAAAACCAGTCCAGCTCGTCCCTGCCTCCCTAACCTGTTCTTCCTCCCACCTATCCCTTCCTCCCACCTCAAGCCGCACCTCCATCTCCTACCGACTAACCTCATCCCGCCCCCTTGACCTGTCCGTCCTCCCTGGACTGACCTATCCCCTCCCTAACTCTCCATCTACACTCACCTTTACTGGCCCCATCCCCGCCTCTTCGACCTGTTTGTTTCCTCTCCACCTATCCTCTCCTCTATCCATCTTCTATCCGCCTCCCACTCTCTCCCTATTTATTTCAGAACCCCCTTCCCCTCCCCCTTTTCTGATGTAGAGTCAAGGCCCGAAACGTCAGCCTCTCTGCTCCAATGATGCTGCTTGGCCTGCTGTGTTCATCCAGCCCTGCACCTTGTTGTCTCGGATTCTCCAGCATCTGCAGTTCCTACTATCTCTGATTCAATTTTCTTAGCTACCATTGGTTCTGAGGAAGGGTCACTAGACCTGAAAGGTTAACTCTGATTTCTCTCCACAGATTCTACCAGACCTGCTGAGCATTTCCAGCAATTTCTGTTTTTGTTGTAGTCTTGAGAGAGTTCACTTGGCTGATACTGAATATTGAGGGAATGTTTTATGAGATGTTGAGTTGGTTGATCCTGGACTCATTGGAATTTAGAAGAATGAGAGCTGATCTTTTTCTAAGGGTCTTTACACGGTACATGTGGAGTGGTTATTTCCCCTTGGGGGAGAGTCTAGTATCAGAGGGTATGATCTCAGAACAAGAGATTGCATATTTAAAATAGAGATGAGGTAGAATTTCTTCTCCGAGAGGGCTGCGAAATTCCTTACTGTCAAGGGCTAATGAGTCTGGTTCATTTAGTATATTCAAGGTTAAGATTGCCAGATTTTTAATCTGAAAGGCAGGTTAGTCGTGATCTCTATTGGTCAAGATGGTGGCAGAGTAGGATGTTCCTGCTGGAACTCCTCTGCTCTGTCTGTTCTTTTTCTTCCTTTTCTTTTTTTCTCTCATTTTTCTTCTTCCCTCCCATCAATTTCACTCAGTACTGGAGGCAAAAGGGGAGGCAACGGCCTTGTGATATTATCGCTGGACTGTTAATTCAGAGACCCAGATAATGTTCTGGGGACCCGGGTTCAAATCCTGCCATGGCAGATGGTGGAATTTGAATTCAATAAAAATAATTAAGAATCTATTGATGACCATAAATCCATTGTTGATTGTCAGAAAAACCCATCTGGTTCACTAATGTCCTTTAGGGAAGGAAACTGTCATCCTTACCTGGTCTGGCCTACATGTGACTCCAGACCCACAGCAATGTGGTTGACTCTGAACTGCCCTCTGGGCAATTAGAGACGGATAATAAATGCTGCCTAGCCAGCAATGCCCTCATCCCACTAAAGAATAAAGGAAAAAAAATCTAAACTGCATCTCGTTTACCTACAAATATTTTTTACAGAATTGAAACCCTTTGTGACTTGAAGTAACCTGCAAGATGTCGAGCAAAAAAACCTGAAAAAAAACAATATCTAGCTCCATCACAAGGACATCACTTTTGCAAGAGAATGGGGCATTTCCAAAAATAAAACACAGTAACAATCCTTAAACGACAGAAATAGTGTCAGTTACTCTTGCAGAGAAGCCAAATTTATACGAAGAACCATTAGAAAGCAATTCAAATTTACATGATATAACTTCATGAAACATGTACTGCTCATTGGTCTAGTGGTACAGTTTTCAATTTGTGTCATGTCATGTGAAGTAGTGAAGTAGTTGACGCTACTTCAGTAAACGCTTTTAAAAAAAAGGTAGATTTTTTTTGAACAATAAAGGAATTAAGGGATACGGTGAGAACGTGGGTAAGTGGATCTGAGTCCACGAAAGGATCAGCCATGATCTTATTGAATGCCGGAGCAGGCTCGAAGGGCCAGAAGGCCTACTCCTGCTCCTAGTTCTTGTGTTCTTGTGTTCTTGTGTTGTGAATGAATATTTGAGAGGTCCTGGGTCCAAATCTTGGTGGCGCCCTTATTTTCATCCCTGTGGGAGAGTCAAGAACAGAGTGATTGATGATACCAGAATCGCTCTTAAATAATGAACCAAACTTGCCAAATCAACTGGAATCCTCTGGAGACTACAAAGGAGAATGTCAATGTAATGCT
Organism: Rhincodon typus; assembly: GCF_021869965.1. NCBI lineage: Eukaryota > Metazoa > Chordata > Chondrichthyes > Orectolobiformes > Rhincodontidae > Rhincodon > Rhincodon typus. The sequence continues at coordinate 103,592,172 of NC_063335.1, read as the reverse complement.
ATTGAAAAATAAGCCCTTGAAAAATCATATCTTTATACATCCTTAGGATTTGATAATGTTTTCCCAGTATGGTCCAATTTTGTCGTAAGTCTAACAAAATGGACAAATCTCCCTGAACAGCTTGTGTATGTGCCACAAACATAATTGCCTTTGTTCAGGGCAATTACTGTGCTTGGAATCTCTCAACGAAATAAAACCCTTATCGTATTTACTCAGTCTTGAGACCTATCTGTGATTGCATAAAATATTTTACAGACGTGTACAAGAAATTAACATTGTTCGGCAGGAAGGGTCACAAAATAATTCCAAACTGGCCTGAGACTTTGAATTAATTTCTAAACCTAGCGCACATAAATCGTTCTTCTGAAATTCTAAAATAACTGCTTGCTAGTTGTGAAGGGAATGTTGGACATTGTTCGTGGAGTGCCAAAGAGGTGAATTGTATTTTTTCTTCCTGGATGTTAATAGCTGCTTGAGCTGTACCTATCTAGCGAACTGGAGCATGTTTCCATCGTACTTGTGACATTTCCCTTGTAAGTGGTGGAGACGTTTGGGGAAAAATCAGAATGTAAGCTGGTCAGAAAATATTCTAAATGCTCCAATAACTGCAGCATTTGTACAATTGTTCAAGTTGAGCTCCTGGTCAATGTTGATGTCCAGTCTGTTGATGGTTTGTCATGACAATGTACTCTCAAGGCAATGGGCCATTTGTTGATCCTATCTGACTGAAGACATAACTGTCAGATACCTGTGAGGCATTAATATTTCATCCCACTCACCAGCCCAAGCTTGAGTGGCCTTGCTACATATGGTCATGTATTGCTTCATTATCGGTTAGATTACAAATGAAGGTGAAGACTGTAATTCTCAATAAGCAGCCTCAATTCTGACTTTATGATAAAGAAGTGATGAAGCAGCTGAGAAAATATGCAATTAGGACCTGCACAGAGGAAATTCTGCAGCAATATTCTGACAGTGGAATGATTGGTCACCAAGAAACACAATCACCTTCCTTTGTGCCCAGAATTGCTGAAACCCTCACAGGATCTTTCCCCTGATAGCAAGTGACTGCAGTTTACTCAGATTCCTTGATGCCACATTCAATTGAATGCTGTTTAATGTCAACAACATTCACTCCCACCTCACCTTTGGAATTCAACTCTGTTGCCCATGTTTAGACCAAGGCTCTATTAGGATTTGGAGTTGAATTGACCTGGTGTCCTTGCATGGGATCTAAATGAAAGTGCAAAACCCATTTTCAGAGCACAGCCAAGATATATGAGGGTTGGAGAGAGGAGCAGAACAAATATATAAACACTAATTCCATAAATATACTTTTGGTTTTAATGAGCTCTAGATTGCACGAGGCTGGAGAAACGGACCTCCACAATTTTGAATTCCTTAGGAAAATACATTAGGATTAGAGGACTGAAACATTAATGCTCAATTTTTACTTTTACCATACGTGTCTGTTCGTCCTGTGGCACATTGCTCATCCTCATCAGGAAGGCTGAGGGGGCTCTTGTGCTGTTATAATCTATCCATTTCAATTAGTGTGGTATAATAGTGTTACTTTTGACATGCTGCATGTGGCAAGTACAGAGATTCCCCGCAGTATCCTCTTCTTCTTTGATATCTTTCATGATACTAATTTAATCAAGCTCAGGAAGATAAAAGACTGCATGAACACTGCTGGAATGTAAACCAAGGCATTCTGGCACCAAAGCAGATTTTCAGCATTATTCTTTGCAGCTGAGTGAGACAGAATGGCAGCCTGTACCATTTTGCTGGGCATCCCATCATCCTACCATCATCCAACACCCCCACACCAAACAATGATTAGCAGCAGAAGTCTTAGCTGATTTGGAGCAATTGTGCCCAAGGTCATGGCACTCAACAATAACGTACAATGTAATGTGCTGGTTAACTCACACTGATACAGTAATGCAGTGTTATGCTGTTGGAATATTAACCAAAAGATTGAGAGTTAAATTCCACATGATAGGTTGTGAAATATGACTCAATAAATGTGCTGAGGTGTGGACTGGCACCTCACCTAAAATGGCCATAAAAGCCAGGGAAAACTCATCGTTCAATACTGTCCTCCTGTATTGAATCTGTGCTATACTACTCCAGTCTCATGGTACAAGATTGATGCTTAATACTCTCTGAGGTGCCCTAATAATCACTCAATCGTAAAACTATCATTATGGACCATCAGCAGGAAGCTCGTAATAATTCAAGATAAAGTCATGATATCATCCCCTCTGAAGACATAGTATTTTAAAGCAACTTGTATTTCTGTAGTGCCTTTCATGACTTCAGGGTGTGCCAAAGCATTTAACTAGAGATGAAGGACCTTTGTAGTGTAATGACACTTCTAATGTCAGAAATTGCAGCAGCCATTTAGTAAATATAAAGCCTCAAAAGTCATGAAGAGCTCCCATCGACAGCCCAATCCTGAGCAATGGTAGAGCCTAGCCTGTGTATGTGCAAGGCCACAGTGAAGCATTCACTTCTGCCTTCAGTCCAAAGTACTTTGTCAGTCATATTTATTGACTGTCAAAAGTCTCGATCTTCTGGGAATTTTGATTCATTCCATGTGACGTGAAGTTAATCTTCGTTTAGCAATATTGGTTGTGGATGAGGGAGAAATTCTCAGCTTCCCTCTGAATGGAAGCTTGGAATCTTTTAGATGTAGAGGACAGCTGAAGTTTTGGTTCTGTGCCTTGTTCAAAAAGTATAGTGAACAATCCTTCTGTCAACCTAGACTAAATTATCTAGAGTTGGTAAACAGTTAGAGAATTTGAATACAGTATTGCTGTGAAATCGCACATTATGTAACATGTACTGCTGCTTGTTACAGTTTACAACTTTCTTCCTCTCCCTTGGACTTGTATTTTAATCAGGAGAATATTTAAAAGTTCAGTGCTTTGCTAATGAGGATGTCAAAGAGAACCAGTGGAGAATATAAAATCTAATACAGTTAGATAATACTTAAATTCACAGAATTTGTGTCATGTCTAAAAATAGATAAAAAAGATATAAATTGGGGTGGGAAACAAATATGACTTTAACAACACTGAGGATATAATTTAAAAGAAAGCTCAGAATTGGTGAAAAATTGAATTTGGCCAAAGAAAGCAATGCATATAACACCCTTCACACCTTCTGGACATTCCAAAATGGTTTACAGCCAATGAAATACTTTTAAAATGTTTAGTCACTGCTGTAATACAGCAACTAATTTTACACAATGCAGACCCTCAAAGTGACATGATAACAACCACGTACCATGGGATCTTTTAAATCCACCAAATAGAAGCCCTCATTTTAAGGCCTCTTGCAAAAGGCAGCACCTCCAACAGTGCAGTGTTGCTACCCCAATCTAATTTTGCATACTCAGGACCCAGGAATAGGACTTAAACATATGACTGCCTGGCACTTGAGGCAAGACTGCTGCAAACTGAACTACAGCTGACATATCACTTTCTGTCCATGTGAGAGACAATTCTGCGGTGACATTTCTATGTATACACCCTGGCTTTGCGCCAAACTAGGGTGGAGTCTACTTCCACTTTACAAAGATGTGTTTCCTGTACATGTGTTATATATCCATGAAATATCAAGGATGTTACACATTGGATCATTTTCTTTTCTTACAGTTTGAAACCCCAAATGCTCCCTTTCAAGTGTTAATGCTCATTTGGTATTTTACAAAAGTATCTGCTACTAAAACATTAACACAGTGAGATATAATGGTCTTGATTTTCAGTTGCTGGTAGGGGTGTAAAGTTTTGGGAACAATTTAAAAGTTGTGTTCCTGGTGGATGGCATCAGATCCTTGAGACACAGTGAAATTTTCAAAGGGCAGGAAGTGGAGTCAGGGAGCCGTTGCACCAGCAGTTAAGATCCTGTTAATGTTGATTCAAATGATGTGCATTAGTTTTTACTTCGTTACTTGGCCAATTTAACACTTGGTTAGGCTGCTACCCTTCGAGGATCTATCTCCTTTTCTTTGCAATGCCATGGCAGGCTCCAAAATGGCTGCTTTTAGATGTCGTTCTGAGGAAGGGTCACCGGACCCGAAATGTTAACTCTGATTTTTTCTTCACAGATGTTGCCAGACCTGCTGAGCTTTTCCAGCAACTTCTGTTTTTGTCCATAATGGCTGCCTTCTGCCTTTACTGGTCATACTCAGCAGGTAGTGGAAACACCACCATCAATAATAAGCAGAGGTCACCTCTGACCCAATTAGCAGTTCACATTTCAGATGTCTGACAGAGTTACAGTGGAAGATATGGACCCAACAATTAACTGAGCAGTGGATTTCTGGTCCAAAATTGAGAGTCATGCTCAAAGAGTGTAAGTGAGAGGTACTGTTTGCAGGATTGCTTAATCTGTGGTAAAATCAAATTGTATTGCAGTCAATTCTATCCTAAAACAAATTTTGTCCTTTTGGCATAAAACAATGAATATTGGTTGAATAAATCAGTGTCCTGATATCTGTAAAGTATCTAAGTGCAACTAACCTTACAACAAGTGGCTAACAGTTGAATAAATTGAACACACATGAAAGAAATATTCATATCTTTCACTTGATATATATTACATTGCTCTCAATCCTGTCTATCACAGGTTTATTGCAACTTCATTTTATTCTCGAGTGCTTCCAGAAACATTGTATTCCCCTCACTCCAATAATAAGTAATAAAGGTACCATTTTTCTCAACTATGGATGGGCAATAAAAGCTGGCCTAGTCAGAAATGTGCGCATCTGTCATTATACAAAATCATTCATGTGAAGTGGACATCATGACTGGGCCAACATAGATTGCCCATTCCTCATAGCCTTTGAGAATGTGGCGGTGAGCTGCCTTCTTGAACCTCTGCAGCCCATGTCCTGTCTGTCGACCCACAATGCTGTAAGGGAAGGTTTTCCAGGATTTGGACCCAGTAACACTGAGGGAATATTGCTGACTGGGCCAGGTTTTACTGGCCGTCCCTAGCTGACATTGAGAAGATGGTACCTTCATTACCCGTTATATATTTCTAAGTCAGGATGGTAAGTGACTTAGAGGTGAACTTGTAGGTGCTGGTGCTCCCATGCGTCAACTGCCCTTGTCCTTTGTGCTGGAAGTGGCTGTGGATTTAGAAGGTACTGTCAAAGAAACCTTGGAAAATTTCTGCAGTGCATCTTGGTGATGATGTACACTGCTGCTACTCAGCTTCGGTGGAAGGAGTGGATGTGTTTCCAGTTAAGCAGGCTGCTTTGTCCTGGATGGTGTTAAGCTTCTTGTTGGAGCTATACCGATCCAGGCAAGTGGGGAGTATTCTATCACACTCCTGATCTGTACTTTGTAGATGGTGGACAGCCTCTGGGGAGTCAGGAGGTGGGTTACTCCTTGCAGTATTCCTAGCCTCTAACTTGGTCTTGTAGCCACTGCATTTATATGGCTAGTCCAGTTCAGTTTCTGGTCAATGGTAACACCCAGGATGTTGATACTTACCAATTGGTGGCCCTTGGATGAAGGAAGGTGAAAATTACCTGGACATATTATTCAAGGAGGTGCTAACATCCCTTTGGACATGGCCTTCTGATTTGGCCAGTGGTCAGGGACAGAAAGGTACGACCATGAGTGAGGTTGGTATGGGGAAGATCCTCAGCAGTTGTGCAATAATTTTAAGGTACATTCAACTTGTTTGGTTGAAAGCTGCAGGGTTGACGAGCTAATTGAACGTGGCACCATGGTGTAAGATGCCATTCAGGAGTGATGGGGAACAGTAGACAATCATATAGTGAGGGGGATTAACGCTGTTCCCTGCAGTAAAAAGCAAGCATACAGATGTGATGTTACTTGTCCACTGGTAGGGTTTAAGCCATCTGCCTGGAGCTGTAGAAGAATTTGCAGTGGAACGATCCAGTCATTACGATCTGTGCAGATATCAGTAACATAGGCAGGACAAGGAAAATGGTGCTCCACTAAACAGTATGTAGATCTAGGCAGCAAATTAAAACACAGTTCCTCAAAGGTACTGATCTCTAATAATTACCATTATCCATGAACAATTCAGCAATAGGGCAACAACATGAAAGGAATGAATGCATGGCTCAAGGACTAGTGCGGAAGAAGTGGGTTACAGTTTGTGGGGAACTGGCATCTATATTGGGCAAAGTGGGGTTGATACCATTGGGATGGTTTATATTTGAACCATGCTAGGGTTGTTTTTCTGGTGAGCTAAATTATTGTGGAAGTAGAAGGGACTTTAAACTAAGTAGGGGGAACAGTTGATCAAATTTAGGAAGATGTGACATAACAAAGAGTACAAACAAAACACAGGAGAAATGGGAAATGATAAACGGACAATACAGAAACAGATAAGGCTAAATGATCAAAAATAATAAAGGAGCAAAATTAGAATGTCTGCATCTGAACAGATGTAGCGTTGGAGATAAACAGATGAAGTGATGGCACAAACAGAAATAAATAAGTACAATCTGATATCAGTACAGATGCACGGCTGTAGGAATACACAGACTGGGACCTGAATATTGAATGATAACTTACAGTTAGGATGGAAAAGAAGAGTGTGTAGAGGTGGCACTGTTAGTGAATCATGTCATAAACACAAGAAAGAAGGATGAGCTACGTTTAGGAATCTAGACACTGAAGCAGTTTGGGCAACAAGGTGAGAAAAAATAAAGACAAGAAGTCACTAGTGGAAGTGGTATACAGGCCCTCGAACAGTGACCACACAGTGGGATGGACTGTGAAGGGAGAAACAATGGGAGTTTGTTAGTAAGGTACAGTGATAATCATTAAGGATTTTGATATGCATATAGACTTAAAGTCAGTGGGGAATGATAACTAAAGGAGGAGGACAGCAGGGACTGAAGTTGAGCAAAGAGTATGCTATAACAGACTTGGAATTGTGCAATTAGGATACAATTAATTAATGATCTAATTTTAAAAATACCTCCAGGTAGAAACAATCATTGTATGATTGAAATTTACATACAATTTGAAGGAGATCAAATCCTCACTGGACACAGGAGGGATGGAAGAAGACTGGAGGACAGCCAATGTGGTACCATTATTCAAGAAGGATGGTAGAGATAAACCAGGAAACCATAGACCAATCAGTCTCATAGCAGTGGCAAGGAAGCTATTGGAAAAATTCTGGGAACAGAATTAATCTTGATTTGGCGAGGCATTGTTTAATCAAAGATAGTTAGCATGGACTTATCAGGAGGGAGATTCGAATTTTTCAAAAAGGGGACAAGGTGTATGCGGGAGGGTAGTGCAGTACATGAAGCCTACATGAACTTCAGTCAGGTTTTTCACAATATCTTGTGTGACAGACTGGTTAAGAAGCTAATAGCCCATGGGATCCAGGACAATTTGACAAATTGGATCCAAAATTGGCTTAGGTGCAGGAAGTGAAGTGTGATAGTTGATGGTTGTTTTCTGTGACCGTATTCAGGAAGCCTGTATTCAGTGGCATACCACAGGGTTTGGGACTGGGTCCTTTGCTGTTTGCCGTGTACATTAACAATCCAGACATGAATAGATCCTTCAAGGCAGTGGGTTGGATATATAAGGTGGCTAAGAAAGCAACAATCTGTCCTGGTCCACCCACATTGATGTGATAGTCAAGAGAGCACAACATCTCTACTTCCTCAGGAGGCTAAGGAAATTCGGCATATTCACAAGGATCTTACCATAGAAAGCATCCAATCTGAATGCATCACAGTATGGAATGGCAACTGCTGCCCCTAAGACCACAAAAAACTAAGGCGTCATGAACATAGCCCAGTCCATCACACAAACCAGCCTTCCATCCGTTGATTCCATCTATACCTCCTGCTGCCTCAGGAAAGCAACCTACACCATAAAAGATCCCTCCCACCCTGGTTATACTCTTTTCCACACTCTTCCATTGGGCAGAGGATATAAAAGTTTGAATACATGTACAAACAGATTCAAGAACAGCTTCTTCCTCGCTGTTGTCAGACTTAGAACATAGAACATAGAACATTACAGCGCAGTACAGGCCCTTCGGCCCTCGATGTTGCGCCGACCTGTGAAACCAATCTGAAGCCCATCTAACCCAAACTATTCCATTATCATCCATATGTTTATCCAATGACCATTTAAATGCCCTTAAAGTTGGCGAGTCTACTATTTTTGCAGGCAGGGCATTCCACGCCCTTACTACTTTCTGAGTAAAGAACCTACCTCTGACATCTGTCCTATATCTATCACCCCTCAATTTAAAGCTATGTCTCCTCGTGCTAGCCATCACCATCCGAGGAAAAAGGCTTCCACTGTCCACCCTATCTAATCCTCTGATCATCTTGTATGTCTCTATCAAGTCACCTCTTAATCTTCTTCTCTCTAACGAAAACAGCCTCAAGACCCTCAGCCTTTCCTCATAAGACCTACCCTCCATACCAGGCAACATCCTGGTAAATCTCCTCTGCACCCTTTCCAATGCTTCCACATCCTTCCTATAATGCGGTGACCAGAACTGTACGCAATACTCCAAGTGCGGCCGCACCAGAGTTTTGTACAGCTGCAACATGACCTCATGGCTCCGAAACTCAATCCCTCTACCAATAAAACCTAACATACTGTACGCCTCCTTAACAACGCTATCAACCTGGGTGGCAACTTTCAGGGATCTATGCACATGGACACCGAGATCTTTCTGCTCATCCACACTACCAAGAATCTTACCATTAGCCCAGTACTCTGTATTCCTGTTACTCCTTCCAAAGTGAATCACCTCACACTTTTCCGCATTAAACTCCATTTGCCACCTCTCAGCCCAGCTCTGCAGCTTTTCTGTGTCCCTCTGTAACCTGCAACATCCTTCCGCACTATCCACAACTCCACCAACTTTGGTGTCATCTGCAAATTTACTAACCCATCCTTCTACGCCCTCATCCAGGTCATTTATAAAAATGACAAACAGCAGTGGCCCCAAAACAGATCCTTGAGGTACACCACTAGTAACTGAACTCCAGGATGAACATTTCCCATCAACCACCACCCTTTGTCTTCTTACAGCTAGCCAATTTCTGATCCAAACCGCTAAATCACCCTCAATCCTATGCCTCCGTATTTTCTGCAATAGCCTACCATGGGGAACCTTATCAAACGCTTTACTGAAATCCATATACACCACATCAACCACTTTACCCTCATCCACCTGTTTGGTCACCTTCTCAAAGAACTCAATAAGGTTTGTGAGGCACGACCTACCCTTCACAAAACCGTGTTGACTATCCCTAATCAAATTATTCCTTTCTAGATGATTATAAATCCTATCTCTTATAATCCTTTCCAACACTTTACCCACAACCAAAGTAAGGCTCACTGGTCTATAATTACCAGGGTTGTCTCTACGCCCCTTCTTGAACAAGGGGACAACATTTGCTAGTCTCCAGTCTTCTGGCACTATTCCTGAAGACAATGACGACATAAAGATCAAAGCCAAAGGCTCTGCAATCTCCTCTCTAGCTTCCCAGAGAATCCTAGGATAAATCCCATCCGGTCCAGAGGACTTATCTATTTTCACACCTTCCAGAATTGCTAACACCTCCTCCTTATGAACCTCAATCCCGTCTAGTCTAATAGACTGTATCTCAGTATTCTCCTCGACTACATTGTCTTTTTCCTGTGTGAATACTGACGAAAAATATTCATTTAGCACCTCTCCTATCTCTTCGGACTCCATGCACAACTTCCCACTACTGTCCTTGACCGGCCCCAATCTTACGCTAGTCATTCTTTTATTCCTGACATACCTATAGAAAGCTTTAGGGTTTTCCTTGATCCTACCTGCTAAAGACTTCTCCTGTCCCCTCCTGGCTCTTCTTAGCTCTGTCTTTAGGTCCTTCCTGGCTAACTTGTAACTCTCAAGCGCCCTAACTGAGCCTTCACGCCTCATCTCTACATAAGCCTCCTTCTTCCTCTTGACAAGAGACTTTTGAATGGACCTTTCAGATATTAATTCTGATCTCTCTCTGTGCACCTTCTCTGTAGTTGTAACACTGTATTCCGCATTCTGCTCAGCCACCCTGATGCACTTGTATGGTACGAACTGCTTGTACAGCATGCAAAATGACACTTTTCACTGTATCGCAGGCAGAGACAACAATAAATCAAACTGAAACTAAATGGGATAGTCGTGTTTATCAGTCAAGGCATTGAATGTGAAAGCAAAGAAGGTTGTGATAAATCTGTACATAATGTTAGTTAGACAAAGGCTTAAATACTATGTGCAATCTGTTTGCCACATGATACGAAGGATGTGATTTCAAGGTGCTGAACAGATTCACTCGGACGTTGACTGGGCTGGAGTAATTCAGCTATGAAGAGAGACTAGATAGGCTGGGTTGTGTTCCTTGGAACAGAGAAGGCAGATGGGGGACTTGATTGAAGTGTACAAAGTTATGAGGAACATAGGTTGGGTAGATAGGGAGAAACTGTGCCCCTTAGTAGAGGGGTCAGTTACCACGGGGCACAATTTTAAGGTAAGCACCAGGAAGTTTAGAGAGAATTTGAGGAAGAGTTTGTTTCACTCAGAGGGTGGTGTGAATCTGGAATCCACTGCCTGAAAGGGTGGTAGAAGCAGGAACCTTCAAGATAGTTAAGAATTATTTCAATGAGTACTTGAAATGCCACAGCATACAAGGCTATGGGCCAAGTGCTGGAAAATGGGAGTAAAATCAAGGTATTAAACTGGAAAGGGTTCAGAAAAGATTTACCAGGATGTTGCTGGGGATGGAATTTCCATAGGTGTGACTGTGATTTTACTGCCTACAATTAGACTATTTCCAGGCATTGAGAATAAGTGGGGAAGGTGGATCCTCTTCTCTATCTGTCAATAAAATTTTCTGGTTTGAGCCCAATTCATTACCACTGGGGTTCCACTAGGGAACAATCCTGGTATCTCCAGGAATTAATGAGAATGAATGAGTTGGACTCAGGTTATCAATATTGGATAGTTACTAATAAGTACAGCAGTTTAATAAAGCAAAATCTCTCTACTCAGGTAGTGGTTAGAACGTGGACCCTGCTAACAAAGGAAATGTACAGGCTGATGGTTTAGATTCTTTCATGATAATATCAGAGAAGATAGGGAAGATAGAATCTAAGGCTAGGATGAGTCAGATGGACTGAGAGGAAACTTATGTGGAATATAAACAAAAACAGCAGAGACTACTTGGCTCAATGCTTGTTGGTATGTCGTATATTTTGTGCAGTTTTGCACAATTATCAATACCTTGTAGAGAACAAATTTGTATTACAAACCCCCTACATCCAGTTAGCATGATTTTATGTGAAAGGTTTTCTGCCAGTAGTAATTTTTAAAATTTGTTATGCCAACATTTCCTATTCAATTTTGTTGTATCAATTATCACAATGTTGTAGCAAGCTCTGTGGAGTGAAGTAACTCCTCCAACTCTCTTGCCAACTTGCTCACAAGGAAGCAAATTTATCACTTGGCAGGGGCTAGATTTGATTAAGATGCGTTCATTTAAGATTCAGAATAAGTTCCTTTTACCTTACACTTTACAAATTATTTACATCTTTTACAGTCACAAACAAGACCACTAAATTATGTTAGGATCCTGGACGAGGCTGCTAAATTTGTTTTAGTGTCTGGTCAAGAGGTAGTAACTTTCTTTAAAGTAGATGAAGTTTGAAGTTCTAAGTATTTGCTGAAAGAATAAATCTGCAACACACCGTAGTCTTCAACAAACGTGATAAACTTTGCTATAGAAAAGTTAAACAATCTGTTAAATATGTACAAAATAAATGATTCTCTAACATGCAAATTAACATGAAGTCAATATAGGTCCACATACAAACACCTTACAGGGTACGTTAAATAGCAAATGTGATCAAGACAGATCCCACAGATGTCTCAGGACGATGCCCCCAGATGTTGGTGATTCTGGGGGTTAGCAAGTCATATTAAATGTTTTACTTTCTTTGCAAAGAATATATTAAAAAAATCAATTTGAAGAAATTCCAAAAAGGCAGTGGAGACTTGGACTGACTCAAATCTTAATCATCTCTTGTTGCCCCAGATTATCAAAGCTGTACTCCAGCACATAGTTAGGGCTCAATTCCAGCTTTTTTACACATATTTAGATTTGCCAAGCTGGCAATGTGTCTGGGCTTCACTGAACTCCACACTATCAGTTCCTTGAGCTCTTAACACTGCATATGAACTAAATGAGTTGTTAGGTCATTCTGAGGGTAGCTAAGATTTAAACACATTGCTGTGTGCCTGGAGTCTTGGGAAGGGCAGACTGGGTAAGAATGGCAGATTTCCTTGTGTAAATGACATTAGTGAACCAGGTAATATTTTAATAGCAGTCAACAATGGTTTCATAGTCACCATTAGACGAGGTTTTAATTCCAGATTTTCTTAAAGAATTTCAACTTTCACTATTGTGGGATTGAACCTGTGTTCTCCAAAAATTAGCTTAGATTTCTGGATTGCTAATACATTGGCAATATGCCATAATGGAGCTTGGACTCACAATGTGGTGCACTAGTACATACAAGAAACTACATGTGTTAATACAGAGAGCCCAGTTCTTTCCAGACAGAAACAGCTTGTACATGAACTGTATCTGTATTAACTCAACAGAATTTGCTGGTACTTTCCTCAGGGAAATGCTCTGGACAATCAGATTAATTTGTCTAATTTAAAATTTAAACAAAGCCTGACAATAAGTTGTTGATCATCATTGATGGGTGCATTCTCTATCAAACAGAGTCTACTTGCCAAACAGTCAACACTCTCTTCTTATACAGTATAATCCCCTCCTACCCTCTTGAATTATTGTTCCTGGGAGTTGTCCTGATGAGTGCAAGACACAACTTGGACTAGATGTGTCCCTTTTCAGTAATTCTCAAGTTCTGTACTGCCAAATGGCTACATGGAGAATAAATTTTGATAGAGAAGAAATAGCAAAAGGTATGAAATCACTGGTTGGAGTCGTTTACAGCCTGCTAGCACTAACTGTACTGCAGGACATGGTATAAAGCAAAAAAGATAATGGGGACTTATGGGAAAGGTATTCTGATAATCATGGTTAATTTTAGTTATCTATAGATTGGATGAACCAGATTGGCAAAGGTATCCTGCAAACTGAATTGCTGGAATATTGTAGGAGAAATTCTTCAAGCAACAAGGTCTGAAGCCAAACAAGGAAAAAGCTACTGTAGTGTTGATATTGTGAAATGAGGCAGAATTAAATAGTGACCTCATTGTAAAAGCACCTAGGTCAGCGATTGTAGCAGATTGAGCATCACATTCTGCTTGAGAGAAAAGTAGTTCCAAGACTAATTGAATAAGGGCTTTATGAAGAGTGAAGATAGAGCTGGCTAAAATGAACTTGGAAAATAGATTGAAGAATAGGTCAGAAGAGCTCTTCCAAATATTTGAGAAAGCGCGGACAGCAACTTAATAAAGAGAAGTGATTCATTTTGGAAAGTTGAATTTGAATGCAGAATACAGAGTTAATGGCTGGAATCTCGGCAGTGTGGAGGAACAGAGGGATCTTGGGGTCGACGTCCATAGATCCCTCAAAGTTACTACTCAAGTTGATAGGATTGTAAAGGAGGCATATGGTATGTTGGCTTTCATTGGCAGGGGAATTGAGCTTAAGACCCAGGAGGTTATGTTGCAGCTCTATAAAAGTCTGGTTAGACCACACTTGGAATATTGTGTTCAGTTCTGGTCACCTCAGTATAGGAAAGATGTGGAAGCTTTAGAGAAGGTGCAGAGGAGATTTACCAGGATGCTGCCTGGACTGGAGGGAAGGTCTTACGAGGAAAGGTTGAGGGAGCTAGGGCTTTTTTCATTGGAGCAAAGAAGGATGAGAGGTGACTTGATAGAGGTGTATAAAATGATGAGAGGCATAGATAGAGTGGATAGTCAGAGACTTTTTCCCAGGGCGGAAATGACTATTACGAGAGGGCATAATTTTAAGGTGATTCGAGAAAGGTATAGGGGAGATGTCAGAGGTAGGTTCTTCACACAGGGAGTGGTGGGTGTGTGGAATGCGCAGCCAGCAGTGGTAGTGGAGTCAGATACTTCAGAGACTTTTAAGCGACTCTTGGGATGCACATGGAGGATAGTAAAATGTAGGGTATGCAGGGTAGATTGATCTTAGTGGGATAATAGGTGGGCACAACAGCGTGGGCCGAAGGGCCTATACTGTGCTGTACTGTTCCATGTTCTATGTTCTATGTTCTCTATTCTAAGAGCTGACTAGTGTAGCGGTGGTGGGAGATACAAAATATTGGCACAGAGCCCCTTGAACGTGGTCCTACCCATTAGATTCAAAATGTGATATTACAGGAAAAAAAAAGGTGATTGGTTGATATTTTTGCTGTGTCTCTTTTGATTGATTAAATCAGGAGACATTACAGGAGACATTCTGCTGAATAGTACAGTTTAGAATTTCACTTTTAAAATACATAACATCCAAATTTAACTAAGTAGAATAAAGATGGCTGGGCAGGGGATGTATTGCAGCTGTAGTATGTGGGAGACCCGCGTGAACCACAGTGATCATCTCAGCAGCAAGTATTGGCTGCTTGAGAAACTTCAGCTCGAGGTTGATGAGCTGGACTCCAAGCTGTAGACACTATGATATGTCAGGGAGGGTAGAGATACCTGGACACTGTTTCGACAGACAGTCACACCTCTTGAATTAATTACATCAAATTTGACCTGTGGTCAGGAAGTGAAAAGACTGACTGCATGTGAGACAGGTATTGGATCTAGAATTTAGCTTTTGGAGAAGTCTCAACTGGGAGAGACAGATTTTTAATCAGTAAGTGGGATCAGATATTATGGGATAAATCAGGAAAATTGAGTTGAGGATGGTCAGATCAGCTATGATCTTGTTGAATGGTGGAGTAGACTGAATGGGTTGAATAGCCTACTTCAGTTCCTACATCTAATGACCTTATGGTCTTCTAGGCTTCATTGAAACATCTTGGAATCAGTGTTCTGGCAAAGCATATAATTAGTGTTGTAGAAGGGCTTTAAGCTAATTAATGGTGGGAAGGGTTCAATTAAAGGGAACTTTGAAAATCAAAATAAAATGAGAGTGGCGTTGCAGGGTAGTGAAGTAGTGAACAAGAATTGAAGTATGACTGGAAGAGGTAGACAGAAGAGTGTAGTAGAAATGAGAACCAGAGTAAATAACCATTGTAAAATCTTAGAGATTAAGGCTCCTTATCTGAATGCATGATACATTTCTGACAAGATAGATGAGTTGGCAGCACAGATAGAAATAAATGAATATGACTTGATGGTTATCACAGACGTTGTTGCAGAGTGACCAATCGTTCTAGAAGAATAGGTAACAGGGTAAAGGAGGTGGGCTGGTTTTGTTAAAGGAAGGGACCAGTGCAGTGGTGAATAGAGATGGAGGAGCAATAAGAAATTTGAGTGTCTGCTTTTCTCTATCAGCCATTTGTTGATCCATTAGTCTTCCTTTTAAATAACCAAAATTCTGACCGAATAATAACAGCATAGAGTCAGAGTCATACAACGCAAAAATAGACCCTTCAGCCCAAATCGTCCATGCTGACCAGGTTTTCTAAACTGAACTAGTTCCATTTGCCTGCTTTTGGCTCATATCCTCTAAGTATTTCCCTTTTAAATGTTGTAACTGTACTCACCTCTACCACTTCCTCTGGCAGCTCTTTCCATGCACACACCACCCAATGTGTGAAAAAGTTGCCCCTCAGGTCCCTTTTAAATCTTTTCCCCTCTCACCTTAAATCTATGACCTCTAGTTTTGGACTCTCCTACCCTGGGGAAAAGACCATGGCTGTTCACCTTATCTATGCCTCTCATGATTTTATAAACCTCCATAAGGTCACCTCCCAGCCTCCTGTGCTCCAGGAAAAGATGTCCCAGCCTCTCCTTATAACTCAAAACCTCCAGCCTCGGTAATGTCTGTGTAAGTCTTTTTTGCACCCTTTCCAGTTTAATAACATCCTTCCTATAGCAGGGCAAACACAATTGTATGCAGTCCAAATGTGGCAGCCATAACATATCCCAACTCCTATACTCAATATGTAGTGTGGAGCTGGAGGAACACAGCAGGCCAGGCAGCATCAGAGGAGCAGGAAAGCTGACATTTCTGAAGA
>NC_063335.1:103554535-103575570 GCF_021869965.1 Rhincodon typus | reverse complement strand
AGTTTGGAAAATAGCAAATGCAGCTCCTTAATTCAAAAAAGAGAGAGAAAAAAAGCAGGAAACTCTAGACCAGTTAGCTTAACATCTATCATGGGGAATATGCTGGAATGCATTATTAAGGAAGTTATAGTGAGCACTTAGAAAATGCCCATGAAGCCCAGCAGTGTGAACATAATTCTGTGAAAGGGAAATCATGTTTAACTGATTTATTAATGCTCTTTTGAGGAAGTAACAAGTAATATGGATAAAAGGGGAACCTACACAAGGATTTCCAGAAGGCATTCGCTTAGGGATCTCTTTAATGACGACTGCAGAAAATAAGTTACTGCTGTGCAGGGGAGTAGCGTATCAATATGGATAGAGGATTGGGTAGCTAATAGGAAGCAGAAAATAGGGAAGAATGCAACTGAAATAACTGCACAGAGGCTGGTCTCCTGTCACCAGGTCACCCATTATTTTATCTGTGAACAGTACACAGGCTGTGATCAAACAGCTTGGAGTCAGTCACCTGAACTGAGGAAATTCTAATCTCTTGGTTATATTGATCAACCAGGTCTTTCTTGATTTGGCCCAGGTTAACAGCCCCAATCAATGACCTCATAGTCAGGGTGTAGAGCTGGATGAACACAGCAGGCCAAGCAGCATCAGAGGAGCAGGAAGGCTGATGTTTTGGGCCTAGACTCTTCTTCTGAAGGTGTCCCGGTACAGGAATCACAAAAGGTTAGTGTCCAGGTAAAACATATGATTAGGAAGGCAACTGAAATGCTGTCATTTATTGGAAGTGCTAACAAAGCATGAAATAATGGAAATAAAAATGGGTGATGAAAATCAGAAAAAATACAGAAATTGCTGAAGAAACTCAACAGATCTGGTAGCATCTGTGAGACAAAGCAGAGTTAATGTTTTGGGTCCAGTGACCCTTCTTCGGAACAGATTAGTCTGAAGAAGGGCCACTAAACCCGAAATGTTAACTTTGACTTTTCTCCACAAAAGAAGAAAATATGGAAATTTTGTTTTAGCTGTATTGTGCATTGGTGAGACCACATCCAGAGTACTGTGTGCAGTTTTGGCCTCCTTATTTAGAAAAGGATATGATTGCATGAGAAGATGTTCAGAGAAGGTTCATTCAACTGACACCTGGGATGAAGATGTTATCTTATTTGGAAAGGTGGGGCCTGTATCCATTGGAAGCTTAAAAGAATCAGTGGTGAACTTATTGAAAGATACAAGATCCTGAGGGGATCTAACAGGTTGGATGCTGAAAGAGTGTTTCCCTTGTGAGAGATTAAAACAAGGGGACATAGTTTAATAATAAGGTGTCTACCATTTCATACAGAAATAGGAAGCTTTTTTTCCTTCAGAAGATCATGAATCTGTGGATTTTTTTTGGTGAAGACAGGATTCTTGAATATTTTTCAGGCTGGGTTAGAAAACTTTTTTTTTATTCATTCAGGGGAATGAGGGTGTCGCTGGTTATGCAGCATTTATTGCCCATCCTTAATTGCCCAGAGGCCAGTTCAGAGTCAACCACATTGCTGTGGGTCTGGAGTCACATGTAGGCCAGCCCAGGTAAGGATGGCAGTTTCCTTCCCTAAAGGACATTAGTGAACCAGATGGGTTTTTCCGAAAATTAGCAATGGATTCATGGTCATCATTAGGCTTGTAATTCCAGATATTTTTGTTGAATTCAAATTCCACCATCTGCTGTGGGGGATTCAAACCCAGGTCGCCAGAACATTACCTGGGTCTCTGCATTAACAGTCCAGCAATAACACCACTAGGCCATTGCCTCCCCTGATTGACTGACAAGAGAATCAAAGGATATTATGTTTAAGTCAGCAAAGAGCCATTGAGAACACAATTCGTCAGCCGTGATCTTATCGAATGGCAGAGCAAGGTTGAGGGGCTGATTGGCCTACTCCTGCTTTTAATTTATATGTTGATAGGTATGGCCGTATGCTTGGATTTGGTACGTCATTCATAAGACAGGACTCACTACTGTGCAGCACTCCCTCAGTGCTACACCAAAGTTTCAGCCTAAATATAGCTTTACAGGGTGGGATTTGAACTCATGATTGGCTGAGGCAAGGGGGCTACCAAGTGAATATTAGATAATGTCAAAAAGAACCACCATTTTAAAAAAAAACACTCTTGGGTCTGCATATAGAAGCTCTGAAAGTGGCAGTAATTTAGAACAACATTTTGACCTAATCCACCAAATCTAACTACTCTCTGGAGTTTTTCAGTCTGTCACCTCCTTTGTTTTCCCCCTACATTGTGTTTCATGTGTTCATAATCCCCTTCTGTGGTTAAACTAAAACAATCTCTTCACATGCCCTAATATCAGCTGGAGTCCTAGAATACAGTCACTAAGAAAAACTAAGCTCTTTGCAAGGCTGTGATTTTTGAGCGTACTGTGAGCCTGAGAAGATCCAGTACCACGAGGAACTCTTCAGAAAATGTCATTATTTTTGAATGATTTGGTGTAATCAGACTAAGGGCACTACTGTGTTAATTGTGTTGAATGCCAAGACTACTTAACTCGGTATGTGGTGCACAATGTGGGTTATATTTGTGCTATAGACTCATTTCACCACATACTGGGTGGCAATAAAGTCTTAAAACGTTCAAAATTACACCCGTTACATTTATCTAAAGGGATTACTGGGACTAACTTCCAAACATCTTCGTTCATCTTCATGGGCATTTGCAGTTCAATTTTTCTCATATATTTCTCAACTTTTCTCATATATTTACAAAGCAGAGAAGCTGGACCTCAAGTGAATTGAGCTTCCTGAGATGCTAATGCATGTACAAATGATGCTCCATTATTCAGGAATCCATCCCATCCAGACTGATGCAGCAGGGCGGAAACGCCCACATCCAGGTCCATTCTTCTTAGGCACGATTTGTATTGCTGCAGCAGCTTGCCAATTTAAATGCAAATATGACATAACAAAAGTGATGATTTTTCAGCGCCAGGAACCTCAAAAAAGTACTCGCATTATAATCAATTGCTCCTAGCAAACAGTAAAACTCAAAATGCAGCCAAGGCACCAACAATTCCCCTCAAAGATTGCCTACTGATTACTGCAGCACAGATCCACTTCCTTCATTTCCTTGGACAAAACCAAGGCTGTAAAGTCAGTCAAACTTGCAAGATTTAGTTTAGGATATGATTTCCTTCATTTAAGCATTAATCTGAGACCAGTCTGTGATGTTGTCATCTTCAGCACCTGTTAAAAAGGATTCCGAGGAGGATGACCATCACAGGTCATAGAATCCCTCCAGTGTGGAAACAGACCTTTCGGCCCAACAAGTCCACACTGACCCTCAGAGCATCCTACCCTGACCCATCCCCCAATAACCCACCTAATCTACACATGCCTGAACACTATGGGCAATTCAGCATGGCCAATCTACCTAGCCTGCACATCTTTGGACCGTGGGAGGAAAACTCTTGCAGACACAGGGAGAATGTGCGAACTCCACACAGTCACCTGAGGGTGGAATCAAACCCAGGTCCCTGGTGCTGTGAGGTAGCAGTGCTAACTACTGAGCCACCATGGTGCCCCATCTCAAAACAAAACACTGTGACATGTGTTCCACCTCTCTCAAGTACCTGAGAAAAAAACCTGCATTTATATAGTGCCCTTCACGATCACTAGATGCCCCAAAATGCTTTACTACCAATGAAGTGCTTTTGAAATGTCAGGCCCTGTTTGCAGAGGTAGGCTCGACAACAAGCTGGAGAGCCAGCAGCAACTCTGCTATGCCCATGCCAAACTCCCCTCTGCCCACCACTCCCTGATTAGGCCAGTCACTTGAAGCAGCCACCACTAGCACTGGAGGAGGGCCAGGCCCCAGGTTATTGTTGGAGTTCTGGTGACAATGGGAGACGCAAGCAGAGGCAGTCAGGGAGGTCCATTGAGATGGGGGAAATGGCATGGATTGGGAGGCAGGGGTAGAAGGGGGTTCTTCGCCTCTGCATGGCCTTTGGTGTTTGGCAGATCTCTCTATTGGGCAAAGGCTACCCCAAGTAGGAGGGACCCTCTCAGCACCAGCACACAGACTTACCTGTCAGGGATCACTTGGCAGAATTCCCATATTGCATAGCCCTTGCCCATCACTTACCAAAGATGAATGGTGACAGGGACTCCTTCCCACACCTTGTCCATGATTATACGCTCCCCCCCGCCTCCTAGACCCACTCCAGAGCTATATTACATGTGGCATGTTGAAATGCAGGAATTATAGCAACCAGTTTGTGCATATCACATGTCTACCTGGGGTTTCAGTTTAACATCTCACTGGAAAGATGGCAAGATTCTTACCAAACAGACCCTTAGATGGCACACTGGCAAAGAACATTGCACCGTTGAGCTCTAGAGGATGACTTTTTTATTTGTTAATGGGATGGGGGCCTCGCTGGCTAGGCAAAATTTATTGCCTATCTCTAATTGTCTCAAGGGCAATTAAGGGTCTGGAGTTACATGTAGACATGCTCAGATAAAGATGGCTGATTTCCCAACTCTGTTGGGAAGACAAAAGCAACCACCAATGGAGTGGTGTCCTCTTGGAGGTGATCAGCACTCGGCTGTCAGATCTCCTCTGGCCCAAGTTCACAGAGAATGGCAGTCAGGAGCATCCCAATTGAATTCCCTGGTCAGGGATCTGGAAGCAGGGGGTGCAATTTAAAAACAAGAGGTATGCCACTTAGGTTCAAGATGAGGATTTTTTTCCCTCAGGACTGTTATCCTTTGGAATTCTCTACTTCAGCGTCGTATGGAGGCCCAATCCTTGACTACGTTTAAAGTAGAGATTGATAAGTTTTCTGATTACCAGTGGTGTCCAGGGTCATGGGGAAAAGGTGAGTAAAAGGCATTGAGTAAAAGGCATCTGCCAAGTTCATATTGAATGGGAGGGGTAGGCAGATGGGCTGAATAGCCTACTTCTCTTCCAGGCAGATGATGGCAGGTTTTGTGGTGGTCAGAACTGGATATCTTGCACTAAAATGTGCTGGACTGCATCTCCTGATGTGTCCCACATCCTGGTGCCTTTCCAAGGGGCAGGTTCACAACTGCAAACTGCTTGGCTGTAACACAAGTGCAATCAAGCTAATTTGGAGCTTTTTAATGAAGATTACAGCAACTACAGAGTATATAGACTGTGAAGATTGCCATATTCCCATGTCACAACCTTACCATTAGAAACATAGTAAATAGAAGCAGGAGTAGGCCATTCAGCCCTTTGAACTTCCTATGCCATTCAATATGATCATGGCTGATCAACTAAGTACCCTGTCCCTGCTTTCTCCCATACCCTTTGACCACTTTAACCCCTAAGAACTATATCTCACTTCTTCTCGAAAATATTCAACGTTTTGTCCTTGGCTGCTTTCTATGATGCAGAATTCCACAGGCTCATTATTCTCTGGGTGAAGAAATTTCTCCTTATCCAGTCCTAAAGTGCCTACCCCATATGCTTAGGTTGAGAACCAGGGGCCCAGTCATCAAAGACACCCTTCCTGTATTTACCTTGTCTAGTCCTGTTAGAATTTCACGGGTTTCCATGAGATCCTGCCCTCCCACCTTCCCCATTCTACTAAACTGCAGTGAATACGGTCTCAACCGATATAATGTTCATAAGTTAGTCCGGCCTTTCCAGGAATCAGGCTGGTAATCTTTGGCAGGATTTCGTCCATAACCAGAACATTTTTCCCTGAATAAGGAGACTGAAACTGCACGCAATACTTCAGGTATGGCCTCACCAAGAGCCTGTACAATCGTAGCAAGACACCCCTGCTCCTGTATTCAATCCTCTCACTGTTAAGGCTAACATACTACTTGCTTCCTTCAGCACCTGTTGTACCTGCATGCTTACTTTCAGCAGCTGGTGGACAAGGACACCCGGGATTTGTTGCACCAAAGCCTTTCCCAATCTATCACCATTTAGATAATAATCTGCCTGCCTGTTTTTGCTACCAAAGTGGATAACCTCACATTTATGCACACTATGCATTCTTCAGGTGCCATGCATTTTTCCGTTCATTCAACTTGTCCAAACCACACTGAAACATTTCTGTATTCTCCTCACAGTTCGCCCTCCCATCCATCTTTATGTCGCCTGGAAACTCTGAGATATTACATTTAGTTCCCTCATCTGAATCATTAATATATACTAAGGACAGCTGGAGTCCAAGCACTTATGCCTGTGTACCCAAATATTCATTGTTTGCCACTTGAGAACAAGACCAATTTATTTTCACTCTGTTCCCTGTCTGCCAACCAGTTCTCTATCCACGTCAGTACACTACCCATCCCCCCCAAATTTCACGTGCTTTAACTTTTACACAGTGAAGGCTGCCTGTCTTTTTTTACAGTGGGTCACTGCCTATGAAATCTGCCCACTGTCCATAATTCAATGCCGAATGTGAAAGCGACAGAAATGGCTGCCTTCTAAAACAAATGCCTCTTTGAACAAGTTCACAACCCCAAAATGATCATGATGTTCATGTCAAAAGTTGATCCCCTATAATGAACCACAGTGGACTTTCATCACCTATGCTGGAGTCACTAGGACATTTCACACCAGTAGGATGATTAATTAAAAGAGAAAATTAATTTTAAGACTGCTATTGTTAAGTATTGAAGATATCACCTTTCCACATTTGGAGCTGGCCTCTGCACTGTGGACAGGAACTGCTCCTGGGATCAGGGTGCTTTACTGTGGCTCCTGTGATCTCTTTTGTGAATCCAAATTGAAGAATTTGTTTTCTTCCTTCTTTCATGGGATGGGAATGTCAGTGCTAAGGTCAACATTTGTTGTTCATTCCTAAGCCCTTGAACTGAGTGGCATTTCAGAGGGCATTTAAGAGTCAACTACATCGCTGTTGGTCTGGAGTCGCATGTGAGTCAGCACAGATAAAGATGTCAGATTTCCTTCAGAAAGAATATTAGCAAACCAGATGAATTTATAGAATGTACATTGACAGTTGTCATGGTCATCATAATTGAGAATAGATTTCAGTGATAGACCAACTCATTGATTTAATGTGCTGCCATGGTGGGAATGGAACCTATCTTCCTAGAGCGTTAGCTTTAGGCGCCAAATTACTAATCCAGTGATATTAGCGCTGCACCAAACAATTTCCACATCAATGGCCCACCATCAAAAGCCAAACCTATGTAGAATGAAAAATATAGGAAAGAAACAGCAAGCTTAAAAGATAATTTTCTTCTTGAAATGCAAAGGATTCAGATATCTATCATGTGAAGACTTGCAGCTGACTGGGTCAGCTCTAGACTAATTCGTAACCATTGATTCCTATTATGCACCAACTACTTCATTATTCGTTTTTCAGTTGTCTAGATCTTCAGTATTTCTGAAAAATAGCCCATTGAATCTTTTCATTTTACACTCATCAAGATTGATGCAAGAATGGCAAATTTCATTGGGAGTAACAGTTTATGATGCACGAGAAAAAGGTACTAATTGGCAGTTTGGTCGGTAAGTTCTGAGGCATTGCCATGGTGAATGCACAAGGAAACTCTAAGTATTACTTTCCCCCACATTTGTGTTCAATACAAAAATGCTTGGTTTTGCATAATAGGCAAAGTACTGACTGTACTCAACGAGCCTGTGCTTGCAAAACTCAGAATATAGAGTCTAACATTAGATGTAATTCCACAATTGGTAACACTGGCTGAACAATCCTGAGTGTGATAAGAATTAAATTAACAATCAATTTAGGATTGTCAGACACTACCTGTTCTGACACTCACACTCCTGCCCCCCCACACACTCCTGCACATTAAATGCCTGATCCAGCCACCAAATGCACCAGTGGGGAAGGCACAAGCATTGGCCCATTGCATCTGGCACTATGCTCTATGACCCTCTAAATATTACTTCAAATGGCCATTTGGAATATGAGCTCCCTCTAGATTTTTGCTGAGCAGTTCAGAACTGAGCTGTGCTTCCATTTCTATTGTCCGTTTGTACTCTGACAGCATCATAGAACCAGATGTGCAGCCAGTCATGAGCCTGTATTGTTTCCAGCAGCATATTTAGATGTATGGTGAAGAATTAAGGGAATAATAGACAGTAAACCTCCTAATGTGATCTTGAATTCACTCTATTCGTATTTATGCCAGGCTTTGAAAATTGCATGATCTCTAAAATGGGCAGTTGATCAAATCCTATCAGTGGCAAAGGGATTGCTTTACTTGTGTTTGCCCATTTGCTTTCTGTTGGTTATTCAAAGCAAATAACTGCACGGTCATGTTGCTGCCTGTAATGTTCAATTGTTCTGCGTTTCATTGTGAGATTCTGTTTCCAATTGATGCCCACTGTGCCTGCTCAGTTAAACCTTGATCTGGACTCAGGAAAAGTAAACAAAACTGTAAACAAAACTAGACATATGGAGTTGACATTTTAAAGCACTGTAAATAAGTTTTATTAGAGACATAGCAATGAATGTCATTTCTACAGAGGTCTGAAATATAAAATATTCATCAGTAAAGGAGTTCAGGGAATAACCTCTTTTTATAAGGCAATAGACCTGGTTCTTAGATTAGAAATTAGTTATGATAACTCCACTATCTAATAAGGAAGGAGACAGAAATGGAAAGCTATATGCCAGTTAGCTTAACATCTGCCATAGTGAATATGTTACAAGTTATTAGCAAAGATGACAGAACAGGGCACTTAGAAAAAAAATCAAAGTAGGCAGGCAGAGTAACATGGTTTTGTGAAAGGGAAATCATGTGTAACCAATTTATTGGAGTTCTTCAAGGAAGTAATTTGTGTTACACATAAGGGGGAACTAGGTGGATGGACTATGTTTAGATTTTTAGAAGGCATTTGATAAAATGGAATATTAAAGGATATTCTAGGAAATAAAAGCTCATTCTGTATTGATAACATTTTGGCATGGATTGTAGTTTGATTAGTTAAATGAACCAGAGAGGAGACAAATAATTACTTCCTGACTGGCAAAATGTAATGGGTAGTGTGCCAAGGGATCAATGCTGGGTCCTCAACTTTTTACAGTTTGTACAAATTATTGTGAAGAGGACAGAAGGAGGCTACAAAGTGGGTAAAGGCCTAACAAATGGGCTATTATGTATGATCCATGAAATTGTCCATTTTGGCAGCAAGAATAAAATGGACACATATTAACTAAACAATGAGAGATTGCATAGATCTGAAATACAGAGGGATCTCGGTGTCCTAGTGTATGAGTGGTAAAAGGTTAATATATAAACACAGCAAGTAATCAGGTAGGCTAAATATTGTTATTATTTATTCTGAGGGCAATTGAATACATAAGTAGGGATGTTATCTTTCAATTATCCAGGGCACTAGTGAGACGACATCTGGAGTATTGAGCATTATTGGTCTACTTAGTTACACAAAGATGTAAATGCATTAGAAACAATTTAGAGAAGGTATACAAGACTACGTTTGGTATTGATTGTCTTACTAGGAAAGGTTGGATAGACTAGCCTTGTACTCTTTAAGAGATGAATTGATTGAAACATATAAAATCCTGAAGGCTCTTGAAAGGGTGGACATCGAAATTATACTTCTACTAGTGGGATAATCTAGAAGTTGGTGTCACAGTCTCAAAATAAGGGGTCACACTTTTAAAACATATGTGGAGAAATTTCTTCTCAGAGTCATGAGTCTTTTCAACCTTCTTTCCCAAAATGCATGAAAGCAGAGTCCAGAATCATTTTAAGGCTGAAATTGATGGATTCTTGATAAGCAAGAGATGAAAAGTAATTGCGCAGATGCAAGAATGTACGGTAATCAGAACAAATATGATCTTTTTGAATAGCAGAGGAGGATTGAACTGCTGAGTGGCATAGACCTACATCTAATTCATATATTTGTACAGTTTGCATTCAGTAATGCTAATTGAGGATATGGTATTTGGTGAGAGTGTGCTGGATTGCTGATGATTTATGAAGTAACGAGGAAGTTAAGAACAGGGTGTATTTGACAGTGGGCACTTGTAACTATAATAAATTTTTCGAAGGAAAGAAAGATTTGCACCACATGGAGATCTCCAATCTCCCTAATTCAAGCACATTGTATTGTTCACTTGTTGATCAAATGTTATTGACTCATTGACAGAAATGCTATTGGAGGGAAATGAATTTTATACAATCTCTGGAAAAAATTGACAAATCTTTTGTAGAAACTAAAACTGTTCGGTTCATATTGGAATAACTGCTATTTTATTCTTTGCAATACATTGTCTGTGTTTCACCATCCATTGACCATCCCTCTGTGATCAGCATGCTGCCCTAGTGTAACTCCCTCCCTTGATCCTAAGTCAAGATGGCTGCAGTTTTCATTTGGTTGGGTGAGGGCAGTAGGTTGATAACTGCCGAACTCATCCAAAAACACTTTACAGAAAGTCTGAACCACCTTTGAATGATAATTAACCACGTTTTCGATCAGAAATGCCGATCTTCCTGGTAGCAGTGTTGTTACGCAACATGAGGGTTATTAGTAAAAAATGAATGTGAATCCCCAGAGCCAAGCCATAACCTCCTCAGTGGCTGAGTTTAAGGCAATGAGCTCACCACATATCCACTTGAAGGAATACTCCTTGCAAATGTGCAGCCTGGATTGTGTCTTTCCACAATCATTGTGTTACAGCTCGCTGAAGGAGTCTGGATGCTGTGTTGACATGCGCTTGTACACACGTGTTAGCAGTAGGAGTAAGGCCAATAGACTGTTGAACCTGCTCCACCATTCAATAAAATCCTGTCTAATCTTATTGTGACCTCAACTGCGCATGCCTGTACACCCATGCTGTACCTGGATAATGTTGGGAGGCATGCCTGTTCTTTGTATTACTTGGCTGTGAATCACTTCTACTTTTACAGCCTGATATTGTATGTGTGAGCCAGAAAGATTTGTCAGTTGATAATCAACTAACAAATCCTGGTTTGGGAATTGAACCTGGAGCTCTTGGCTCAGAGGTAAGGACATTACCCATTGCATAGAATCCCTACAGTGTGGAAGCAGACCATTCGGTCCATCCCTACCCTTCAAAGAGCATCCCACTCACACCCAACCCGTCCTCTACCAATGATTAACTCACCTAGCCTGCACTTCCCTGGACACTATGGGGAATTCAGCTTGGCCAATCCACCTAACCCACAGATTTTTGGACCGTGGGAGGAAACCAGAGCACCCCCACACAGACACATGGAGAATGTGCAAACTCCACACAGTTGCCCAAGAGTGGACTCAAACCCAGATCCCTGGTACTGTGAGGCAAGGGTGTTAACCACTGAGCCACCATGCAGCCACTGCACTGAAAGGTTCCCTAACACGAGTGTCAATGTATTAAATAGAAAACAGAACTTGTATTTACATAGCACCATTTGCAAGGAGGATGTTCAAAAGCATGATATGGCCAATGAAACATTTTTGAACCGTGATTGCGGTTTTCATGTCAGAACATGGCAGCTAAGCTCCTGCAAACAGCAAAGTGATAATGACCAGGTAATCTGTTGTAATAATGTGACTGAGGGATAAATATTGTGAGACACCAGGGGTAAACTTGTTTGCTTGCCTTCAAAATGATGCCACAGAATCTTTTACTTCTGCCCGAGAGGGTAGGAAGGAGCTACAGTTTAACGTCTCATTGTGAAAACACAGTGCCTTTAACAGTGCAGCCCTCCCTCAGTGCTGCATTTGAGTATCAGCCAAGCTCAGTCCTCTGGAGCACAAAATGCACAACCTTCTGGCATAGGTGCAACAGTGTTACTATCTCAGCTACGGCAATGCAATGTTCCTCTGTCTCCGTGCATGATCCAATACCATTTCCAGTATTTTTAAGTTTCTAAGTTCTGTTCAGGTTCCTCACTAAGCTCGTGTACAAAAAAAGTCTCCTTTCTGACAGCGACAGAGTGGAGCTTAGCTGATTAAATATGCAAAGCTATTTTAAAGTTACAAAAAAAATTACTAGACAAATAACCACAAGCAAAATCCATGACAAGCAGCATCGCCTGCTGTGATAAATGCTTCTGCATAAATGCATTTAGACTAATGGATTGTCAAAAGATGCTCATGCCATCCCGAGGTGCTTTTCTGCTCTTGTGCACATTCAATGTGAGTCAGCAAGGGACCCTAACCATACATCTACATTTCCCCTGCACCATCCATTATTTTGCGTAATAGATGCATGGCACTTTTTTATTGCATTTGCCCTTATGAAGAAAATGGCTGTCAGCTCACAGAGGTGCACTAAGCACAACAGTGAGGGGGAGACCCAGTGGTCAATAACCAACACCGGACGTTATATATCTCTGTACAGCAGAACTGGGGTCAATTGTTGTGAAGAACGTAGAAAATACAGATCAATTAAAATGCAAAAATCTGATGCAACTAACATGCTGTCTATCAGGAAATAAATTTCATAAACTCCAGGAACCCAGGAAGATATTTTAAACGAGATTTTAAATTCATTGTAAGTGAACTGCCTTGGGATGCTTCAGAATAATCTGATTAAAGGAACTAAAGAGTTCCATCTATCAGACTCCCTCGGAAATAACTCAAACCTATTTTCATGTGGTGAATCTTCAGGAAGCCGAGTGACTGTTGCTCTGTAAGTGATAGTGGAAACAATTTTGTGAGCAGCAATGTCCTGCAAATGGCATTTTGATGAATTTCCATTCATTTTGATTGTGGGTACCACGCAAACTCCATGTTTCTCGATCTTCAAGTGATGCCATGGATACACCCATGAGCCACTAGGACAGACACAACTGCATGATCTGCAGCCTCTGGTACTTTTAGGGTCAGTGGATGAGGTTTTTATAGGTTTGTTCACTCTCTCTGAGTCCCTGACACACACAGTCTCTCTCTCTCTTTGCAAATGAGCTTGCTCTGTTTCTGCCAGTCACAAGTCAGGAGCTGTCACCAGAGAGGATGTTCGATCTCCTCACGGATTTCTTGATGACATTCCTAAACATTTCCACTGTCATCTCAGGAGTCTCCTGCCAGCTACGTTCCAAGGAAAGCTGTTGCTTCAGGAGTCTGGTGTTAGGTGTATGGATGTCAAGGCCTGCAAGATGGAGCTGGCTTAAGTGGTGAGTGCCTCGATATTACAAGTGTTGGATTGGGAGATGCAGTTGTTGCTGGACCACCCTACTTATCACTGGCTTTGGAAGCTCTTACGTTGTTCGAGTTGCCTGTGAGGACCATGACTTTTGAGTTCCTAAACTTCCTTTGCCAAAAGAGCAATGCTGTTTGCATGTGTGTGTGTGTATTATTTTTAACATGGCGTGGTTGTTGCATATTGCCATTGTATGTCACAGTGGGGCCATGGTTCAATAGCAAGGTGCTTCTAAAAGAATTGGGAGCCAGGCTCTGCAGCAGGAAAACAGCCACATGTCCGTATTTGATCATGCTCAAGGAGGCAACTCCTGCTTCTTTGTCCTTTTAGCCAATCAAGACTTCTGCAGCAGTTTCACATTAGAGCAATGCGCACTCAATTGTAACAAATGAGAAATTTAATGTAAAGAGGTGTATTAAGTATGCAATTTCCTGATCCAGATTAATCATCCTTTATTCTGTTCACAAATCGAGGGACCATTCGGATTGCCCATAAAACAAGCAGAAAAAAAGTGATTTCTCTCCACAGGCTGGGTTATATCCATCCCAGGCAGAGCATCTAAGGCCAGAACAAATGAATAAGAAGAAAACATTGTGCACTTTGGTAATCGCAATAACTATTAATCAATTCATTTAATTAATTATCTATTTTCCTTTCCATTTGATTGAAAAAGGGCTATGCTGCTGGAAAGTTGACATTTAACTTTAGGACAGTAGGGGGCACTGAAGCCACAAGGACAGAAGACCCGAGGACATTTCAGATAAATCAGCACTGGAGGATTATTTATTGAAAACAAAAAATGTTTGACCGTGTCTGGTAGCAGAAATAAAATCACATTTTCAATATTTTGAAATAGAAATGTGCAGCCATAGAAAGAATCCAGTGCTGAAGTTCATAAATACTGATCGTGTTCATTTTCAAAATATGTTTCCCATTTATGTTTCTGCCAAAGGTCTCAATGAATTTTTTTTAGAAAAAAGAAAGACTGCATATTCTGAATTAATGAAACTGTTGTAAATCTAATGCCAGATGATGTGAGAAGCCCACTCTCCCCCATCTTTCCTGGGAACTGCAGTAAGTAAGAGCACGTCTTTTGAGATTTTCTCTGCAACACAAATCCTCGGTATATGGAACTGCGAAGTGACTCATCTGTGACTCACATGGGCTTTATGTATGATTAAAGGAGCATTGTTGGTGTATTGTAAGTAAAATATTTATTGCCAATACAACTGGCACATTTAGAAAATTGTTCTGGGGAGAATGACTCCCTTTTCAAGTTCTATAACAAATAAATGTTATGCTTTCTAAACAAAGATGAATTAATACTTGGAAGCGGTTACCAACTGTGTGAGAGTTGTCTTTGTGTGGTGGGTATTTTACACTCCAAAATGAGCTGTAGTAGAAAGAGATTTGGAGAGCTATATCTGGCAGAATGTAGCTGCCCATTTACCCAAGATCTTTCCTTATGGAACGATGAGGTGAACTCACTTCACCTTTGTTACCACTGGGTTTTAACTCTTATTGTGGCAGTGAAACTGACTACTGCTGTCTTTATTTAAAAGGACTGACCATTGTGTCTGAGGGGACTAATGCGGGCTCTGCTGATTCTCCATCATCTTTCTGATTTTGCTAGCTGCTAATGGCACTTTGCTTGGGTGCCTGGTTTCTGCAGTTCTCAGGGCAGTAAATACTGACCAAGCCACCAATGCCCACCACATCACATGAAAGATTAATACGAACATTTAATATTAATTATTATATTGATGTCTCAGGGCCTGCTGCAGTGCTCCAGTGAGGCTCAACACAAGCTGGGCGAACAACACCTCATCTTTCACCTGAGTACCTTTTTGCCCTCAGGGCTGATCATTAAGACTAACAATGTCAGAACACAAACATCCTCCTCTATATTCATTACTCACACCCCCATCACAGGTCCTGTTCTGTATGGTTTGCTTTTAGTAGAGTGAACCCACTTTCCACCATTTACACCCCTTGTAAACATCCTACCTAGCATTTATCTCTCAGCTTATCATCAGCAATCCCTTTGTTTGCCTATCCCTTTCTTTCTAACTCACTCTCTTGTTTCCATGTATTCTATTTACTCCTCCCACCCCGCCATCAGTATAAATACCACTCATTTCCAGCCGACAAAGGGTCACTGGACTCACAATGTTAACTCTATTTTTCGCTCCCCAGATGTTGCCAGACCTGTGGAGTTTTTCTAGTAATTTCTGTCTTTGTTAGAACCGCTGATCATTTGTCACTAATTGCAATCATTTGACGCTGCTTAACTATAAACTATGATTAGTTACATTAAAGGATTTTCAATTCCTGATCTCATCAGATATTTGTGCGACAGGTTTCCCTGGGATACCCTGAATGTGCACTGATTAAATACTGGGGCTGTGAATACTCATTTGCCTCAGTGCATTTAGTGAGCTTTCTTGTTATTTAACACCTCTCCACCTAGTACAAATTAGCAAAACAAAAAAAAAAATTGAAAATGACCGCCAAACGATTTTTATCAAGCTGATTAGGAAGGATGAATAGCCTACATCTTTCTCCCAGTGTAGGGGAGTCCAAAACGAGATGGTATAGGTTTAAGGTGACAGAGGAATGATTTAAAAGGGGCCTAAGGGGCAACTTTTTCACACAGAGGGTGGTATGTATATGGAATGAGCTGCCAGAGGAAGTGGTAGAGGCTGGTACAATTATAACATTTAAAAGGCATCTGGATGGGTACATGAATAGGAAGGGTTGAGAGGGATATGGGCCAAATGCTGGCAAATGCGACTAGATTTATTTAGGATATCTGATCAGCATAGATGAGTTGGGCCGAAGAATCTGTTTCCGTATATTTCTAGACTCTATGACTATGACTATATCGTAGACCACTTCGGCCATTGATTTTGCTCTGTCATTTAATATAATTATGGCTGATTGAATGCTTCAAAGCCTTTTACCCATCCCATCCCCATAACTTTTTATGCCATTGCTAATCATATTTAGACACCGAGTTTCCTCAGCTGTCTGGGGTCGAGACTTCCAACTATTCACCATCCTCTGAGAAAAACCTTTTACCTCATCTCAGTGCTAAAGGACTTATTTTTATATGTGCCTCCTGGTTTTGGACTCCCCAACCGAGGGGAAACATATCACATGCCTTGAAAGTGTTTTGTAGATTTCAATGTGATCGCCTCTCATTCTTCTTTTTCTGATGAAGGGTCTCGGCCCGAAACGTCAGCCTCCTTGCTCCTATGATGCTGCTTGGCCTGCTGGGTTCATCCAGCTCTACACTTTGTTGTCTCGGATTTTCCAGCATCTGCAGTTCCTACTATCTCTAGAGAATATAAGTCCAGTTTGCCTAATCTCTCTTCATAGGACAGTCACACCAACCCAAGAACCAGTTTGGTGAACTTTTGTTGCACTTCTTCTGTGGCAATAATATTGTTCCTGAGATAAGGAGACTAAAACCGTACCAAGGCTCTAATCAAGGTCGTATACATTGAAGTTAGACTTCGCTACTCATGAACACAAATCCTCTTGAGACAGAGCCAAACATTCCATCATCCTTCTTTATAGCTTTCTGTAGCTGCACATTAGCCTTCAGTGATGTATTTACAAGGACATCCATGTCCCTTTTACATATTGTCATTTTCCAATCCCTCACCGTTTAAGAAATATTCAGCGCACCTTCCTACCAAAGGAGATAACTTCACATTTTTCTGTGTTATATTCCATCTATCATGTTCTTGTATAATCACTACTATGGAATAGGAGGAGGCCATTCAGCCCCTCAAGCCTATTCTGCTAATCAAAGGGATCATGGCTGGTCTGTGGCTTAATTCCACTTATCGGCCAAAGGTAGATAATCCCTTAATTGATTAAGAAAAAAAATCACTAACCCTGCCCAAATCCTCTGAAAATGTTTTACATCTTCCTTACAACTCATATTTATGTTTAGCTTTATATCATCTGCAAATCAGAAATATTTCCCCAAATCATTGATATATATTGTGACTGCTGGGGCCCAAGTACTGGTCCTTGTGGTACCCCAGTAATTACAGTCTCCCAATATGAGAAGCACCCATTTATTTCTACTGTTTCCAATCCACTGGTAAATCACTAATCTGTTCCAGTAGATTACCTCCTATGACATGTGCTTCAATCTTGCTAACCATACTCTTGAATGGAACCTTATCAGAAGCCTTCTGAAAATCCAAATATACTACATCCTCTGAGCCCCCTTTACCAATTACATTAGTTTTAATTTGCTAGTATTTCTTTGCCACGTTGCTGCAGCTCCTTCACAGAACACCCATTTTTTGGGCAGTGCATTATTGCATAAATACATTATTTCATGCAGATAGAGATGCACATTTGATTCTTTGAGAGGGTAGCCAAAAGTCAGCCTTAGCTCAGTGGTTATGCTCTCACATTTGAGTCCAATGGTGCTGAGTACCACTTCCATTCCACAGATGTGAGCTGACAATCAGAGTGTGATACTGTGGGACATGACTTTAAGCAGCTTTATTTCTGAAGAACAGTAGTACAATTCTCCTGGTGGTTTGGACAATATTTGTCCCTCAGCCAGCATTAATTGTTTGTTTTGATCATTTGTTGGTCTGATCATATGTTTCATTGCTGTTTTGGGGATCTTGCTGTACACGATTACCCATTGGTATCTAGAGCATAGCAACAGTGGACCCCTTTTCAAAAAGTAGCTCTGAAGCACTTTGGGAGATTGTGAAAGGTGCTATGAAAATGCAACTGCCACCTTCACTATCAATGGTCGTTCTGCACACTTTGGAGGAGCAAAGGTAAAGTGCAGAGAGAGAGAGATAAGAAAAGTCGCCCCTTTTCTTGGAAACTGTTGGAAATGTGGGGAATGTTTCCTGTCTGTGTTTGGAACATAGCTGGACTCAGGTGTGTATCGGGCTGTGGGGAAGAGGAGGATAATTAGGGCAACTGAAGAGAAAATAGTGGTATTTGGCTCTGAACAAGATTAAACTCACATGAGTATCCATTCATTCAGCTAGTGAGTGAGGATCGGTCTCTGGGGTCTGACAGTCATCATGTATCACCATCATTAGCTAAGGGATGTCTGTCTGCTCACCTGTCTTTGCAAGGTGCAATTATGTTGAAAAATCAGCGTTTTTCCACTTTTTTTTAATATCATTGAGTTACAAAAAAGAAATGAACAGTATCTGAGCTGCACACGACAAAAGGACGTGGTTTACAAAGCAACAATTTGCATTTATGTCACGCTTGTAACATAGTAAAATGGCCCGAGGCACTTCACAGGAGAATTATCAAACAACATTTCACACAGAGCCAAGGAAGAAAATATTGACCCAGTGTTTTCAAGCCGTCACAATCACAGTCGGATTCGTACTCTGCTCCCATTATTTTTATCAGCACTGAGCTCTGCATTTCTAGCTGGGACTTCCGATGACAGTTCCTTCAGAAATGCAGAGTATAGGTTGGTAGGATGACACATTAATTTAAGAATAGGAGCAGAAATAGGCCATTTGGCCCGTCGAGTTTGGTCTATCATTCAATATAAACATGGCTGATCTGTTAGTCCTTAAATTTCACATTCTTGTCTACTCCCAATATCCTTTGATTCCCTTCTCTCACAAAGGTTTAAAGCCTTAAAAATATTTAATGGCCTGGCCCCCAGTCCTAAAAAAATGACAAACTTATTTTTAAACAATGCCGCTTAGTTCTGGACTTGATCTCAAGAGGAAACATCATTTCCCATGTCCACCTTATGAAGACCATTTAGAGCTTATACACTTCAATCAAATACTCCTTATTCTTCTAAAATCCTCTGAAAACAAACTCAGTAAACCAACTGGTTTATTCCAGGCATCAATCCAGAAAATCTTCTCTGCACTGCCTCTAAAACATTTACATCCATTCTTAAATAAGGAGACCAAAACTGCACAGTATTTGAGATGTGGACTGACAATATGATGTAGAATTGAAGCATAAAATCTGCACTTTTATCTTCAATTCCTCTCAAAATAAAGATAGCCTTCCATTAGCAGTAGTACCAAACATCCTGCTAATCATAAAAGACACATAGAATGTGCATCAGTGTTATCTACGAGCCAGCCATTCTGCTATCCATACCCGTATGTGTAAGTCCTGCCCTTGTTCATCTTACCAAAATACAACACCTCACATTTATCTAAATTAAAGTCCATCTGCCATCCCTCAGCCCACTGACCGAGTTGATCAAGATCCCTTTGTAATCTTAGATAACCTTCTTCACTGCCTACTATGCCACCAATTTTGGTGTCATCTGAGAACTTACTAGCTATGCTTCCTATATTCTCCAAATCATTTCTATAAAATGACAAACAAAAGTGAACTTAGCACCGATCCCTGCGGAGTACCTCAGTCTGAGAAGCAACCTTCCACCACCACCCTGTGTCTCTTCCCATCAAATCAATTTTGTATTCAATTGGCAAGCTCTCCCTAAACCCTATGTGATCTAAATAAAAACCAAAAGAACTGCCGATGCTATAAATCAGGAACAAAAACAGAAGCTGCTGGAAAAGCTCAGCAGGCCTGGCAACACCTGTGAAGAAAAGATCAGAGTTAACATTTCAGGTCACCAGACTCTCCAACAAACCTCATCTCCAAACTCTCAGACCTAGGACTCTGCTCTCCCCTCTGCAACTGGATTCTTGATTTCCTGACCCACACACCACAATCAGTAAGGATAAGTGACAACACATCCTCCAAAATAATCCTCAACACCAGTGCCCAACAAGGCTGCATACTCAGCCCCCTACTATACTCACACACTTACGACTGTGTGGCTAAATTCAGCTCCATTTACTCCATTTATGAACTTGTTGATGACACCAAGGTAGTGTGTCGGATCTCAAAAAAATGTCAAGACACAATGCAGGCGAGAGATAGAGAGCTCAGTGTTAAGGTGTGAAGACAACAATCTTCCCTCAATATCAGCAAAATGAAGGAGCTGTTCATTCACTTCAGGAAGTAGAGTGGAGGACACAGCCCTGTCTGTATCAATGGTGTTGAGGTGAACGTGGTCAAGAGCTTCATGTTCCTAAGAATAAACAATACCAAAAAATCTATCCTGGTCTATCCATGTTGGTGCTACAGTCAAGAAAGCAGATCAACTACCTCAGAAGGCGAGGGAAATTCAGCATGTCCACAATCCCTCTTAACAATTTCTATCGAAAGCATCCTATCCAGATACATCACAGTTTGGTATTGCAACTGCATTGCTAAGACCGCAGGAAACTGTAGACAGTTGTGAGTGCAGCCCAGTCCACCATGCAAACTAACCTTCTTTCCATTGACTCCATTTAAACTTCCCGCTTCCTTGGGAAAGCATCTAATTTAATCAAAGACACCTCCTACCTTGGTTATACTCTCTTCCACCCTCTTCCATCAGACAGAAGATACAAAGGTTTAAAAACAGATTTAAGAACAGCGTCTTCCTCACTGTTATCAGAATTATGAATGGACATCTCGTATATTTGAGTTGATCTTTCTCTGCATCTTCTCTGTAGTTGTCATGCTATATTCTGCATTCTGTTCTATTACCCTGATTTACTTATGTGAGGTATGATTTGTCCTGTTGGCATGTAAAACAATAGTCTTCACTGTATCTCGGTACATGTGACAAGAATAATAAATCAATTCAAATCAAATCAAATCCTTAGCCTGAGATAGTAGGAACTGCAGATGCTGGAGAATCCGAGACAACAAGGTGCAGGGCTGGATGAACACAGCAGGCCAAGCAGCATCATAGGAGCAGAGAGGCTGACGTTTCGGGCCTAGACCCTTCATCAGAAAAGGGGGAGGGGAAGGGGGTTCCAAAATAAATAGGGAGAGAGTGGGAGGC
>NC_063335.1:103511226-103549535 GCF_021869965.1 Rhincodon typus | reverse complement strand
TTGCGAACCGAGCGTAGGTGTTCTGCAAAGCGGTCCCCGAGTCTCCGCTTGGTTTCCCCGATGTAGAGGAAGCCACACCGGGTACAGCGGATGCAGTATACCACATTGGCAGATGTGCAGGTGAACATCTGCTTGATGTGGAAAGTCTTCTTGGGGCCTGGGATGGGGGTGAGGGAGGAGGTATGGGGGCAGGTGTAGCACTTCCTGCGGTTGCAGGGAAAAGTGCCGGGTGTGGTGGAGCTGGAGGGGAGTGTGGAGCGGACAAGGGAGTCACGGAGAGAGTTGTCCCTCTGGAAAGCAGATAAGGGTGGGGAGGGAAAGATGTCTTTGGTGGTGGGGTCAGATTGCAGATGGCGGAAGTGTCGGAGGATGATGCGTTGGATCCGGAGGTTGGTGGGGTGGTACGTGAGGACGAGGGGGATTCTTTTTTGGTTTTTATTGCGTGGACGGGGTGTGAGGGATGAGGTGCAGGAGATGTGGGAGACACGGTTGAGGGCGTTCTCGACCACCGAGGAGGGGAAGTTACGGTCCTTGAAAAACAAGTTTCAAAATCTCCCCTCCCACCACCGCATCCCAAAACCAGTCCAGCTCGTCCCTGCCTCCCTAACCTGTTCTTCCTCCCACCTATCCCCTCCTCCCACCTCAAGCCGCACCTCCATCTCCTACCGACCAACCTCATCCCGCCCCCTTGACCTGTCCGTCCTCCCTGGACTGACCTATCCCCTTCCTAACTCCCTACCTACACTCACCTTTCCTGGCTCCATCCCCGCCTCTTCGACCTGTTTGTTTCCTCTCCACCTATCCTCTCCTCTATCCCTCTTCTATCCGCCTCCCAATCTCTCCCTATTTATTTCAAAACCCCCTTCCCCTCCCCCTTTTCTGATGAAGGGTCTAGGCCCGAAACGTCAGCCTCTCTGCTCCTATGATGCTGCTTGGCCTGCCGTGTTCATCCAGCCCTGCACCTTGTTGTCTCAGGTTAATGGAGATGTGGGTTCAAATCCTGAGATGCTGAGATTTGAATTTAATGTGAATCTGGTTTAGTATTGTCATATAAAAGCCCCTCTCTTGTTCATTGATAACAAGATGTAGAGCTGGATGAACACAGCAGGCCAAGCAGCATCAGAGGAGCAGGAAAGCTGACATTTCAGGTCTAGACCCTTCTTCAGAAAAAATGTCCCCCTCTCTTGTTCATTGTTGCCCTTTAGAGAAGAACATCAGCCATCTTTGTTTAGCCAAAACATAACTCCAGAACCACAGCAATGTGATTGACTCTTAATTAACTCATGAGCAATCAATGTTGATGGAGCCAGCAATACCCATAAGTGAATAATAGTGAATGTGAAATGCTTTGGGACTGATATTGCAAAGGGTGGCATCAAAATACTGTTTCACTTTGCTTTTTAAACAACAGTTGGCTGGTCACATCATCACCTCTGTTTACATTCATCATTGTTATTCTCTTATTTAATGACTTCACATCATCAGTGATCTCCCTCTTTTATTCTGCAAATGGCCCCTTGTACTGGCTCTGTACCCGCTTAAAATCTATTCATCTCTGCATCTTCCAGTTCTTATGAAACACCATCAAAGTGAAACATGAAATTCTGTTTCTCTCTACATAAATACTACTTCATCTTTGAGTATTTTTTCTGTTTTTATCTCAGGTCCTTCTAGACAGTAGTTGTCACGAGTTTGAAAGGTGCTGTGACAATGTTATGAATTTCTCCAGGTCATCTTGTAGATGGTACAAGCTGTTGCTGTTGTACATTGGTGGTGGAGGGAGTGGATGTTTGCGGATGTCATGCCAACGAAACAGGTTGGCTTGTTGAGTATTGTTGGAGGCGCACTCATTCAGGTAAATGGGGAGCATTCCATCACACTCTTAATTTTCACCTTGCAGGAGATGGACAGGCTTTGGGGAGCCATAAGTGAGTTACTTTCTGTGGGATTTCTTACCTCTGATCTGCTCTTGTAGCTGCTCTATGTATATAGCTAGTTTAGTTTAATTTATGGTCAACAGTAATAAACATGTTGATAGCAGAGAAATCAGCGGTAGCATTGTCATTGACTGTCAAAAGACGATGGTTAGATTTTCTCTTGTTAGAAATAATCATTGCCTGGCATTTGTGCGGTTTAAATGTTAAACTTTCTACTTGTCAGCCCAAACGTGGCTATTGTCCTGGTCTTGCTGTATTTGTGAATGGTGCTGAATGTTGCGTGAACATCCCTGCGTCCGACCTGATTTTGAAGATGATTTCATTGATGAAGCAGCTGAAGATAGTTGGGCTGAGCCTGGGTTCAGTGCTTACTGATGCTACGGTTAGATTACATGACCGTAACACCACAGATCGCTAACTGACTGACTACAAACCACACCTGCTGAAGGTGAGGTATAGACCTCTGTACTGGAATGTCACATGTCTTGATGTCATAACAACATAAGAACTAGGAGCAGGAGAAGTCAAATCAGCACCTTGAGTCTGCTTTGCCATTCAATACGATCATGTGTAATCTCTCACCTGGACCTTAACTTCATTTCTCCATCTGCTCCCCATAACCCTTCAACCTATTATTAATTAAACATTTATCCATCTCCTTCTTAAATTTACTCCATGTCCCAGCATCCGCAACTCTCTGAAGTAGTGAATTCCACAGATTCACAACACTTTAAGAGAAGTAAGTTCTCCTCGTCGACTTTAAGTTTGCTATCTCTTATCCTAAAACTGTGACCTCTTGTCCTAGATTACCCCACATGAGGAAACATTCTTTCTACATCTGCTTTGTTGATCACTTTTAATATCCCAAAAAACCGCAATTAGATCTCCTTTCGTTCTTCTAAACTCCAGAGACCATAAGCCTAAACTGTTCAATCTCTCTTCATAAGACAAACCCCTTCATCTCTGGAATCAATGTAGGGAACATCCTCTGAACTGCCTTCAATGCAACTACATCCCTCCTTAAGGAAGGGGACCAAACCTGTACATAATGGTTCAGGTGTTGCCTCATCAATGCCTTATGCAGCTACAGCAACCACTGTACTTTTATACTTTATTCCTTTAGCAATAAATGCCAAAATTCCATTTGCCTTCCTATTACCTGCTTTATCTTTATGCTAGGTTTCTGTAATTCATGCACAAGGACACTCAGATCTTTTTGCACTGAAGCACCCTGAAGTTTCTCT
The DNA here is from genome assembly GCF_021869965.1 of Rhincodon typus. NCBI lineage: Eukaryota > Metazoa > Chordata > Chondrichthyes > Orectolobiformes > Rhincodontidae > Rhincodon > Rhincodon typus. The sequence goes on along the minus strand of NC_063335.1, from coordinate 103,546,354 downwards.
ATCTTTTGATAGTAAGTTGTTTTGCTATTCCTCCAAACAAAATAGATAACCTCACATTCACACATGTCCAACTTCCACCTTACCTATCCATATGTATTTGTAATTTTTAAAATTTCCTTTTTGCTATACTTTCCTATATATTTTAGTGTCATTTGCAAATGTGCCCACAGTATTTTTTATCCCTGCATTCAAGTTATTGATATATAATGTAAATAGTTGAGGGTCCAAGGACTGAACCCAGTGGCACCCTATTACTTACATCATGCCAACCTAAAAAAGACCGATTTATCCTGACTCACTGCTTTCTGTTGGTTAGCCAATTGCCTGTCCAATTAATACATTAATTATCCTTTAATAAATTACCCCAACTATGTGATCTTACCTGTGCATTCATCTTTTGTGCAGCACCTTATCAAATGCCTCTGGAAGTCCAGATATATTACATCTACAGGATCCCTATTATCCATATTGCTTGTTATAATGTTCGAAGACCTCTAGCAAATTAGTCAAACAAAGTTTACTCTTTATAAAACCATGCTGACTCTGATGGATTGTATTGCCCTGTTATTATCTCCTTAATAATAGATTCTAACAATTTGCCAACAACACGTGAAACCAACTGGCCTGTAGTTTTCTACTTTCTGTCTACCTCCCTTTTTGAATTTTCTATTTCACTGGACCCTTTCCCACATCCCACAGGGAATTTTAGAATACTATAACCAATGTATCAACTGCTGCTACTTCCTTTAAGACCCTGGGACGCAGGTCGTCAGACCCTGGGGACTTGTCTGCCTTAATCCTGACAGTTCGCTCAGTGCTTTCTCCCTAGTGATGAAGATCATTCTAAGTTTCTCCCTTTCTATAACCTCTGCATTGCCTGTTACTTTTGGGATGGTAATTGTGTCCTCCATCTAATGGTTTTAAAGGTACAGTGCCTATCTAGGTATTAATTAATAGCAGCTCCTCCATCATTGCCCTCCTTAGTAAGAGGAAATAGTTTCTCTCTATCTATCCTATCAACTACTAGAACTCTGTTGTGACATCCCAGCCTATTTTAACGGATTTTTTTTTCCTAACCTCAGCATACCTCCAGCACATCATGTATAATATGCTGGGAGTATTTTACAATTCCGTAGGTAACCTTGCATTGTGCATCGAGAGCAGCCCACTTGGGAACAGGTACAACAAAGTTCAAGAGGCAGTATAACGTTACTGACCCCAAAATGTCAGTCATGCAGTTCCCCAGCTTCTTTGGAATTGTAAAACAGTGTACATTCTTTAAAACCAATTATCAATCGATCTTAGCTTTACACAATTAAACAATATGGTACCATGTCATTGTAAATGCATGTGCTGAGTGGTACTGTAAAAAACATTTGGTTTCTAGATGTTAACAGAATTTATATTGACTGGGATGTTGACAGTGATTTGAGGTTTTCTGGAAAGCAGAGACGTAAAGTTGGAAAAATCGTTAGAGGTTAGAGGGTAAGACCATTAGGGATTGGTAAACTATTGAACACTTTTGTGCACAGCGATAGAACAAAGGACTGAGGAGCATATTCGGTTACAGACCATTTACGTCACTGCTCATTTACTCATATAATTTATCTCCACACTAATGCCTACAAAGTATGTTCTATCACCAAGTACAATAAACTTTTATTCATGCAGATTGAACAGCTCTCTCTGTACCTCACACTCTCTCTTGCACCTCCCTCAAGCCCACCTCAGAATTATCTCCCAAATAAGAACTTGTTTAACTATGAACACAGGACACTTCCAGCCATAAACTGAATATTCTCAGGTTCAAATCTTGTAGAGTATAATTTTAGGCAAATGGAGTGGAACATTTGCTCAATTAACTTTGATTGAAAGAAGTAAGGAAGTTTTCTTCAAAGATTAATCCTCATTACACAATCAATGACCTTTCTAATTTCTGTACAATTTTGTTTGATTGACTGAAAAAATAGCTTTGACAATGGCTGTCTGTGCAATTGTTTTCAATGTGGAGCTTAGAGTCATGAGGAAAGAAAGACCAGTGTTCGGTTGCATGTTTCACGATATCCCAAAGTACTTTGCAGCCAAAGAAGTATTTGAAAGTGCGGTCACTGTTGAATTGTAGGAAATGTGGCAGGCAATTCCCACAAAAACCGGTATGATAATGAAGAAATAATCAGTTTTGTGTTGTTAATTGAGGGACAAATAGAGGTCAGGACACCAGAGGTCACTTCCTTCCCTGCTCTCCTTCAAAATAATGCCATGAATATTGTAATATATGGCTAGATGAAATTTTCAGATTCCTATAGCTGCTGCCATTTTATATGCCATTACTGCCACCATACTTTGGGTAAATTTACCAACACCGATTCTTCTTGCTGGCATTGGCTGAGCTACTGATACCAAAAGAGAACAAGTGCCCAAATGATGCCAGATGTTAGCCTCTGCCTTACTTAATCAATAATTCTGTATTCTCTATACGCAGCTAGGATGCACAATCGTCTCTGTGAGATGATCAGATCCAAATTATGAGTATTGCACATTGAAGTTTGTTTTGTACTTCCAAGGACGATACACTTGTATCTTGATGGGCACAGGCTATGTCACGATGCTAGTTAACCCTTTTCAGGTCCTAACTGTGTTATACAGCAATGGCATCTTTTACATCCACATGAGAGAGCAGCTAGGGTTGTGGTCTAACACCTCATCCAGAAAATCTCAGCCATTGCAGTATCAAAGCAAAAGCCCTAAATTTGTGTGCACTAGAGTGATGCTACCTTCTACAACAAATGTGGGAATATTATCCACCGAGTCACAGTTGACATATGGGATGATAGGAAGCCATTTAGCCTGTAGTATCGCGGTGAAATCTTTTAACACACTATTCAGTTATTCTCACTCAGAGTCATAGAATCAAACAGACTCTTCTGTCCAACTTGTCCATACCAACCAACTTTCCCAAAAGAAATTATTCCCACTTGCCTTCATTTGGCCCATAAATCTCCAAACCTTTCCTATTCATGTACCTGTCCAAATGTCTTTTAAATGTTGTACCTGTACCTGCATCTACCACTTCCTCTGACAGTTCGTTCCACACACGAACCACCCTCTGTGTGAAAAAGTTACTCCTCAGGGCCCCTTCTCTTCTCGCTTTAAAAATATGCTCACTATTTCTTAAGTCCTATACCCTAGGGGAAAAAAAAACTTTTGATATTCACTTTATCTGTGCCCCTTATGGTTTTATAAACCTCTACAAGGTCACCTCTCAACCTCCTACACTCCAGTGAATAAAGTCTCAGCCTATCAGCCTCTCCCTATAACTCAAACCCTCCATTCCCTTCAACATCCTTGTAAATCTTTTCTGAACCCTGTCCAATTTAATAGTATCCTTCCTATAGCAGGGTGACCAGAACTGTACACAGTGCTCCAAAAGTGGTACAGAGGAAAATCTGAAATAGATTGTTCAGCATCTCAAGCATGTACCACTTCCATTCATAGATGACTGGTGACTGAACTAATCACTCCCCATAAACCTGCAATGTTTATCTTGTCATGTGTAAATGTTGCTTAGTTTTGCTTTGTACATAAGAAAATAACGATATAAGAAACTGGAGCTGATGTAACCCATTCATTGTCTCCAAAGCTAGCTCCATCATTTTGTAAGATCATTGCTTATCTGCTCCAGGTCTCAACTCCTCTTTCATGCCAGGTCCCAATAGCCTTCAATTCCTTGATATATTTTAATAAAAGAAATCTATCTGTCTCCTCTTTAAATACTCTACTCTGGACAGAGTATTTCAGATATTCACCAGCCTCTGAGGGGGGAGATTCCTTTGCAGCTCAGTTTTAAATGGGGCTGCCCTCAGTCCCTTCCCCAGTTTGTAATTAAGGCTAATGTTACTGTTCTATTAATACTGCAATGCTGGTGTGTCACATCTTTGTATGAGCAGCAAATTGATTAAAGTTCACTGGCATGGCAGATGAGGACAGGACCAACTTGGTGGTGGTGTCCTCTCCTCTCAGCAGTGGATTATTCTAATTTGGTTGCCTTACCTTCTTCATGATTAATGGGTCTTTAGGTGCAACATCAAAGGACTGCGATCCCAATCAATTTCTAATTCCATATGTCAGCACCTTTAAGATGACAGAGGGAAGGAAAGAGCTAAAAGGGAAGACATTTCTTTACATAGAAAAACCAGCCTCCCTCTCATTCACTTCTCAATTTGACACATCGATATATGTTTCCTTTTTGTCGGACGATTAGATAGCTTGAAAGCAGATATAAATCATTCCAGTGACTTGCAGAGATTTGGAAAAGAAAACATCGTATTAGTGTTGTCTGAACTGCTACATTAAAATAGAATGAAATTTAACAGCCATCACTGAAGCTTGAACTCCATCTAAATTGTTTAATTATCAGGACCACTTTTCATCCAAAAGTTTTTCCTTTACTCCTGTTCATTTCCTAGAAACGTTGGAAAATCATTTCCATTGAAGCTCAACCTCTCAGCTGCCATATTACATTTATTCAAAAGGCCTCCTCTGACAGCTAATTTATCTTAATTCTTACAATGCTTTATTTCATCTTACCTTGTTTGAGATGAGCTAAGCAAACTGAGCTATGCAATAAGGATATAGGCCGAGGAAAACCAATGTGCATTTTACCTTATCAGATTATTTATGTTGAAGATACAGTAAGGAAATTTGTAAATGACCACTCGGATGTAGTTTTGTTGTCTCAAGGTGAGAGCTAGTGGAGACTCATGTGCACTCACTTTGAGGGTCTCTGGATGGAAACAGAAGCAGAAATCTTGGCCCTGAATTTATTGCTTATTCTCATTCATAATTAAGTCATAGCTATTTTGTTTGGAGCCTTCTTAAGAGCATTATTGTAAAACGAAAGTCATATAGGTTCTGCTGATGTTACTAGGACCTTGAGACCATTTTAATCACAAAATTACATGCACTTCACAGTGCTGGTCATAACTGGGGGAAACAGCAGTGTGGCAGTAATACCATCTGAACTTTATTTTATTCATTTGCAGGATGTGGGTGTCACTGGCCAGACCAGCATTTATTCCACACCCTGGACTGACAAGATGGCAAATAAGAGTCAATCACATTGTTGTGGACCCGGAATCACATCCAGGGAAGCCACTCCAGGGAAAAACAGTGCATTTTTATTCCCTAAATTCCATTAGTGCACAAGATGATTTTTTAAAAAGACAATATACAAAGATTACATGGTTGTCTTTAGGCTAGCCTTTTTTTAAAATTCCTGATTTTGTTGAATTCAAATCTCACCATCCATATCATAGAATCCCTATAGTGTGGAAACAGGCCATTCAGCCCAACACACCACCCCTCCAAAGAGCATCCCACCCAGACCCATTCCCCATGTCTAACACACCTAACCTAAACATCCCTGGGCACTATGGGCAATTTAGCACAGCCAATCCACCTAACCTGCACATCTTTAGACTGTGGGAGGAAACCAGAGCACCTGGAGGAAACCCATGCAGACAAAGGGAGAATGTGCAAACTCCGCACAGACAGTCGCCTGACGCTGGCATCGAACCTGGGTTCCTGTTGTGAGGCAGCAGTGCTAACCACTGGGCCACCATGCCACTGGTACTTATAAGCGATCTACAGCACAGAAAAATGCCCTTTGACTCATTGAGTCTGTGCCAGTCAAAAACAAGCACCTAAGTAATCTAATCCCATTGATGTAGTACAGTGGTGCTTCATGGGTTAACTAACAATGTATCACACCGAGACATATAAGAACAATAAAACTTTAAATTTATAGAGCACGTTCAACATAATAAAACCTTCCAGGTCACTTTCCAAAGGCATTATGAAACAAAATTAGACAATATAAGGAAGTACAACATATGACTAATCCTGATATAAGATGTTGGGTTGAAGGAGAAGAGACGCAGGGAGCAAAAAGGTTCCAGATAGGAATTCCAGATGTTAAGGTCTAGGTAATTGAAAGCAAAACTATCAAGGTTAAAGCATTCAAAACTGGTGAAGATATTGAGGTTCGACATTGGAGGAATGCAGAGCTGGAATAGTAGAAACTGAAAGTGCAAGTAAATCTTGCAAATAAAATGAAGAGAATACCTGGCTGTGTGGGCCAAGAACAAAACAGGGAAGCTGTTTCTTGTTCCAAAGGAAAATAATTTACCTCAACACCATTGAAGTTAACTGTACCATTCTGCTCAATAACATGGCGTTAACAACCATTATCCAAAACACTTCATTCTATATTTTTCCATTAAGCTAATGTGTGGGCTGTATCATCATGGTTTGGATGTAGATGCTTAGAATCACATCAGAATTGTCCATTTAAAATTGACAAATGTGTACTTACAACTTGAATGTTCCTGAGCACACAAAAGTACTTTAGTTGTGATGGAAGTAATCAAATCTGTATCAAACAACATTAAGTCACATCGGTAAGAGAATGTGTGCGCATTGTTAAGTTGCATTACTGCATCAAGGCTTTTTAACTTGAAGATTAGCCTTTGATTCTCATTTCTATTGCTTATCTCAATTCTAACAGTTTTAAGGTAGCTAATAAACTGACGGCAAGAATTATTATTCAAATGTTTTTTGAAAAGTGTTTAGCACAATGTCACTGTGATGATTTTGCAGAAAGCTATTTATGTTACCGGAGGCTTGTATCTGAATTTTTTTAATGCTTTCATTTTGATGCTTGAATGACCACAGTTTTAAACATATTCAAAACCCATTTCTATGGGTCAGCTGTGTAATACTGATAAAAGCTTTATACATTCAATATGACTTTTGTCTGCAGGAAACCAGGAGGCTAGCCACTATGCTGAGATCAAGGGAGAACAAAATAACTGAATTGAATTGGATTGACTCAAAAGAACTTTTTTTTAAAAAGGAAACATAAAACCCATTTTCCACGAGCTAAAAGAGGACGATGGGTAAGAAATTGGTCTAGACAACATCTATTTTTCAGAAATTACTCAGGTCCTAATGTTAGGGGCAGAACGTCTGTTCATTTGTGAATTGCTTACTAGACCGAACAAAACTGCCTACCTGAACACCAAGTTGGGAGAAGCCGAAATGATGTTGATGGCAAACGAATCAATCCCTCCTCCCTCCCTCATTGTCGAGCATTTAGAAATCTCTGTCGCCTAACCATCCCATGTACCCGACACCATTTCTACAATTTTGTAACATCATTTGTGGATTCCCCCCTTGCCAGATCTTCCCCCAAACTCCATAATATGCCTATGATTTCTTACCCCTTTATTTCCCTCATCCTATGATTTCCAAGCATGGGTCTTGGATGCAACACTGAAGTCTGGTCCTGGTCTCAGCTGCCAAACTCTGATGCCTACTTACTTCAGGGCAGCTCTGACACTTCGAGAGACAGATTGTGGACTTATCTGCGCTTCATTGCTCTAGGCTTTCATCATGACCTAGCTGCTTGAAGCCTGAGACCCAGTATCTACAAACCTTTGCACTTTGCCATTCAAGAATAAGAAATGCACACATGCTCTCCTCCAGCCCCCACACGCAGAAATTAACAGCTGCACCCACAACAATTTGGGGTCTATAATACTTTATGCAAATTTTGCACTGTGAAAAAATGTTTTTGTGTCATAATGACATATTTCTGAGTGATGCGGTGATGCATTTTATGAGAGCACTGTGTCCTTGCATCACGTTTATAAATAAGAAAGAAAAGAAGCTTGTCATTTCTTTCTGTGCAATATTCATATATCATTAAATATACAGTTTATTCAGACTTTGGTCAAAGTATCAAAACGAGTACCTTCAAATTACTGAGGTACATCACTGGGTGGACCAAAGAAGATGAGCAGCTCCAAACTCAAAGAACTGAAGACAGGTCATAAAAACTGAAAGAACTGCAGATGTTGTAAATCAGAAACAAAAACAGAAATTGCTGGGAAAGCTCAGCAGGTTTGGCAGCACCTTTGGAGAAAAATCAGAATTAACGTTTTGGGTCAAGTGAAGCCCTCAGAGGAAGGGTCACTTGATCTGAAACGTTAACTCTGGTTTCTCTCCACAGATGCTGCCAGATCTGCTATGCTTTGACAGCAATTTCTGAAGAAGATTCATATCAGACTCAAAACGTTAATTCCGTTTCTCTCTCTACAGATGCTGGCAGACCTGTTGAGCTTCTTCAGCATTTTCTGTGTTTGTGTCACATTTCCAGCATCCACAGTTTTTTGCTTTTAGAAGATGAACACCTATTTGACTGGGATTGTTCTGATTTTACTAATATAGACATGACTGGTCATAAGACAAGAGGCTAATATCTTAGTGATTTGGATGAGCGCCTTATTAAAAATTTTGGGTAGATGTCTGGAGTGGTAGGAAGACAGCATACAATGACGTTTTATGTTTAAACCATTAAACCATTACTAAGCATTGTGACATTAGTAAATGCTTTATAAAAATTGGACCAATTCTCACTAGGAGAATAACCTTTGACACTATTTTCTTCTTCCATTCCTAATTTTTCACACTTTTATCTGAAGAAAAGAAATTGTTTGGAAGACACCCTTTGGTCCATCAAACTTTCCTTCTTCAATCTATACAGGATGGTCTGTGCACCATTATGAACATCTCAGTCCTTACAAAATCTCTATGCTACCTTCCAAAGGCTCATGCATCATATAAACACGTTTAATGATATTTCCTCAACTACCTTACCCAGGTTCAATCAATTTTATTTGTTACTTGAAACAAAAAGCTCAGTCTTAAAAGCTCAAAGCTGAAACAGGGATAAATACAAGACAGTATAAATAAGCAATGGGAAGGCTAGTGAAGCTGCATTATTTAAGTTGTTTTAACTCCGTAAGATCTCTGTGCAAACTTGGTAACTCCTATGACTTGTGGTGGATGCAGATTTTCAAATAGTTTGATTTGGAGACTTCGACATTTGGTTATTGATGTATTCCACATGTATCAGATAGAGTCATAGAGTCATACAGCACAGAAACAGACCAACTCGGTCCAACTCACCCATGCCAACCAGATATCCTAAATTAATCCAGTCACATTTGCCAGCATTTGGCCCATATCCCTCTGAACCCTTCCTATTTATATACCCATCCAGATGTCCTTGAAATGTTGTAATTGTAGCAGCCTTCACCACTTCCTCTGGCATCCCGCTCCATACATGCACTACTCCCTGTGTTAAAAAAGGTGCCCCTTAGGTCCCTTTTATATCTTTCCTCTCTCACCTTAAACCCATGTCCTCTATTTTTGGACTCCCTAACCTGGAAAAAGACCTTGACTATTCATCCTATCCATGCCCTTCATGATTTTATAAACTTCTATAAGGTCAGCCCTTAACCTCTGATCCTCCAGGGAAAATAGCCCCAGCCTATTCAACCTCTCCCAGTAGCTCAAACCCTCCCACTCTGGCAACATCCTTGTAAATCTTTTCTGCACCCTTTCAAGTTTAACAACATCTCTCCTACAGCAGGGAGACCAGAATTGAACATAATATTCCAAAAGTGGCCTAGGCAATGTCCTGTACAGCTGCAACATGCTATTCCAACTCCTGTACTCAATGCACTGTCTACTTGTGATCATACCCTTGCCTAGCCTAAAAGGACATGTGGCAGTTTGAACCCATATTTCCTAAAGTGTAGATGTTTATGCGGCATCATCGAGGAGCTGTGCAGATGTGTTTTCTCAGCGTCTCCATGATTAGATGTGCCCTCTTCGTGGGGAGTTCGGAATAGTTATTTAAATAAACTAACCTCCAGAGCCAACCAGATGGCAGTTCAGTGTGACTTTGGTGAGCAATGTATTTGCTTTACAGAAGCTTAGCTTGTTCAGAAATCTCCACAAAGATTTCTGTGTGATACCACCCCCCCCATCCCCACCCCCAACTACTGTAATACTGGTTTATTAAAGCTACAGTAAGCTGAGCTATATCAATCAAAGATTGTAGTACTGAACTGAGTTATGTCAAAACATTCTGACCCCAGTTATTATTCTGTGCTGACTCTGAAACCAAGTATAAAAATATATTCAGGTAATTAGGTTTCAAAAGCTATACTGCATAAAGTCATATAATTTCATTGCATTGAAAATGCAACTAATTTATGTTGTTGTTTGTGTTTGACAATAATTTTCTTAAATTCATCTTCTTCATCTCGTATCATTTTTTTTTCTGTCTACTTTCCTTTCCCTCACACATGCGTCTAGTTTCCTTTTGAAAGCATTGTGGTTATTTGCCTCAATCATTTCCTGTGATAGCAAGTTCCTCAACATGTTCAAAGCAACATGGAAACATTTGATCCAAAATAGCCATATTGCATTTCCAGTTCAAAGTCCATTTACATATGAACAGGGAAACATATGAAATAGGGTCAGGATGAGTTCATTCAGCGACTCAAGTCCCTTTCTGCCATTGAACAATATAATGGTTGACCTGATTACTCCATCTTCCTACCTACCCCCTGATATTGGTTTCTCTTTGCTTGTCACGAATCTATCTCCCTTGGGCTTGAAAATATTCAGACTCTGCTTTCACTGTCTTTGGAGGAGGAGAATTCTAAAGACTTACCAGCTTCTGTGAGAAAATATTCTCCTCACCTCTCTCTGAAATAGGTGGCTTTTTTTTTGAACGCTGACATTTCATTCTAGATTCTCCTACAACAGGTGACACCCTCTCACGATTCCTCAGGATCTTATATGATTCCATCAAGTTGCCTTTTACCTGGGTTCCAACATATGCAAGATTAGCATGTCTGACTTTTCTTCATTAAATAACCCACCCATTCCAGGTCTAGTAAGCTTTCTTACTAAAACTACTTCAAATGCCTTTACATCTTTCCTTAAATAAGGTGCTTAATAACTTACACAGTGCTCCAAATATGATCTCACCAGTGTTTTGTTTAACTGAAGCATAACTTCCCTATTTTTGTGTTCAATTCTGCTCAATAAACAACAACACTATATTGGTTTTACAAATTACTTGATGAATCTGCATTCTATGTGAATTAAGCACTGGGACACCCAGATTTATCTGCAACACAGAACTATGCAATCTCTCAGCATTTAGATCATAAAATCCCTTCTTTTCCTTCCTACCAAACTGGACAATTTCTAATTTGCAAGATCTGTTATAAGAGCACTTTCCAAACATGCAACCTGTCGCACCTAGAAAGACAAAGGCAGCAAACAATGGACAGACCACCATCTGCAAGTTTCTCTTCAAAACCTGCATCGCCTTGGCCTGGAACTACAATGCCATTTCTTCAAGTTCACAGGGTCAAAATCAGCACCCAACAGCACTATGGCTTTCCCAACACCATATGGGCTTTAATAGTTTAAGATCACCTTTACAGAACCATTTGGACATCATCAATTGTTTTGGTTTTTATTTTTCATACAATGTGGATCTTTGTGGCATTTACTGCCTATCCAGGCCATTTTACATAAAAGTTAAGATTCAATGGCATTATTTTTTGGCATCACTTGTAAGCCACAAGAGATAAGAATGTCAGTTTTCCTTCCCTAAAGGGACTTGGGCGACCAGATGGGTTTTTAGATTAATCAATGATAGGTTCGTGGGGAGGCGATGGCCTAGTGGTATTATCATTTCACTGTTAATCCAGAAACCCAGATAATATTCTGGGGACCTGTGTTCAAATCCCGCCATGGCAGATGGTGGAACTTGAATTCAATAAATATCTGGAATCAAGAGTCTAATGATGACCATGATTCCATTGTCGATTGTCAGAAAAAACCCATCTGGTTCACTAATGCCCTTTAGGGAAGGAAACTGCTATCCTTACCTGGTCTGGCCTACATGTGACTCCTGACCCACAGCAATGTGGTTGACTCTTAACTGCCCTCTGAGCAATTAGGGATAGGCAATAAATGCTGCCTGGCCAGCATGCTCTCATCCTGTGAATGAATGAAGAATAAAGAAAAAATCTTTACTGAAACTATCTGTGTATTCCAGCTTTATTAATTGTATTTATTAGTCCAGTGACATTGACAGTATACTGCCATCCTTCATAATAATTTTCACATCTGATGAAAGAACAAAATAAATTATGTGCCCTGGTAATTTGAACTCCCTTCCTATCATTTAGTTGTCCAAATAATCAATCCAATAAAGTCTTTCTGTTTGGACTTAAAAAGCTAAAGTAACATTTTCTGAGGCCCCATTTGCAGAAGTAGAACCTTGTTTGACCCAAATGTAGAAAATTGTGATAAGTTCACATAACTTGTTTCAATGATGTTAACCTAGTTCAATCTCAGTTTGCTTTCTACTACTAAATATAGCCAGAAAAATGATGTGGGAGATATAACTCCATTTTGTTATTCATTTCTTGCAATTCAGGTAATACAGATTTAATTCTGACACTTTTTTTTGACAGTAATGCTTTCACCCAGTGAGGTGCTTTACTGATGTTACTGGCAGAACACTTTTTTAATTGCAACTTATCCAGATTAGTTTAAAATCAGACAGCTCAAAATGAGGAAAGACTGCATTCATATTAGTCTCAAGGGTAACTCTCATGTGCTACTTAGATTAATGAAGGTGTTATACTGTGGAAATATTTCAGCTAATCAACATTTTTAAATAGGTCCTGGAATGTGAAATTTCATAGAATCCCTACAGTGTAGTTAGGGGCCATCCCTCCACCCTATCCCTGTAACCCCACATTTACTATGGCAACCCAACCCACATAGCCTTCATAACCTGCACTATGGGGCAATTTAGCATGGCCAATCCACCTAGCCTGCACATCTTTGGACTGTGGGAGGAAACCGGAGCACCCGGAGGAAACCCACGCAGACGCAGGGAGAATGTGCAAACTCCACACAGGCAGTCACTCGAGGCTGGGATTGAACCTGGGTCCCTGACGCTTTGAGGTAACAATGCTAACTGTTGAGCCATGTTGCTGCCACTAATGGAGGGATGTGGGAAGAGTGTGGGTTGTGGATTAGAGACACTGTAGTGATTTTCTCTGTATAATTGATTTTTCCTGCAGTTACACTGTTTCATTCCCAGCAAGGCCATACCTAACAATTTTTAGAGTGATTGCCACTCTTTCCTCACCAGGGAATGTTGAAGCCTATCTTAACTCTTCTGGTTAATAATCCCAGCTATTCCAGCACATAGCAGTAATTGAGGAAGCTGCCTTGTCTCTGAACCCTCAGTTTCAGGTTTGCAAATCACAATTTGACATTCAGCACCCCACTGGTTGGGTTCTACATTGTCAGAGTATGTTGTGCTGGACTGGAGCTTGTCAGGAAATTTTAACTCTGCGCAAAATCCATGCATTTGGGCTACACGGGAAGTAAGAGCCTAAGCCTGATCAGAAACTAACTTGAACCCATCTGTTTGCATTTCCGCAGAAGGGGTGCAGGTGACCTATCCACTTCTATGAGGTGCGTTCTTCATTGACGTATTGTAAAGCCTCTGCACATCTCAGGGATTTTCAATGTGCCACTTTGTATTGAATCCCTTAGGTTCTTATTTACTTAACCAGTCTACCATTAGGGACTTTATCAAGAACATTACTCATATCCACTGGCCAGGTTTTTCAAGCCTTGGGAAAGATGGCAGCTTAAAGGGGACAAGGACAGAGGTAGGCAGTTGAAGTTCATGGAATGAAAGGCAAGTTATTATTTTTATTCTTTTATTGGATATGGGCATTGCAGGCTTAGCCAGCATTTGTTGTCCATCTCTATTTGCCCTTGAACTGAATGGCTTTCTAGACAGCAGTTAAGAATCACTGTGGATCTAAAATCACATGTAGAGAGGTCAAGAAAGAGTGACAGATCCCCTTCACTTGAGGATATTAATGAATGAGATGGATTTTTAAAATGACAATTGATAATGATTTTCACAGTCAACATTTCTGAGATTATCTTACCGCCAGTTGCTATGATGATATTTGAACTCATGTTCCCTGGGCTTGTAGCTTACTTGGTCAGTGTGAGGGAGCCTTTCTTTAAGTGAGACAGAAGTCAAATATCTAATATTTTAGTTCAAAGTGGGAATTCAGTGCAGAGAGAAGAAAAAGGCGCTTTAAGTCAGGTTTACAGCCGGAAGTAAAGCCTCCGGTGTAAGGAGTGAGCAAGAGTGTTTCAAAAACACGGATTGAAAGGCATACCTGAAGTGGGACCAGCAGTGGAGGGACACCAGAAATTACAATGCAGTGCCGGTGGAGAGAAATCAGCTGATTGGTGAGTAGAGTTGGTGAGGCTTTGTAGTCTCTGAAATTTGGGTTAAGGAATCTAGGCTTTTTTCTCTCTTTTTCATAAAAAAAAGCTTGGTAAGTGCAAGATTGATACTGGTGTAAAAAAAAAGTGTAAATAGGAGAAGATTCTGTAAGTGTGCAGAGCAGAGACGCAAACTTTATGAATAAACAAATTAAATAAAATATAATAGTGATGACAAGATGGGTGATGCGTTGCCACTGCAGCATGTAGGAACCACTGGAGGCCTAGATTATCCAGCAAGTGCACCTATAATAAATGTTTGCAGCTGGAGGAACTTCAGATCTGAGTTGCAGAGCTGGATTCTGAGCCGCAGACATTGCGTCACATATGCAGGTTTCTCTGGTTGCACCAGGGTCCGTGAAGGTCTTCCTCCCAATGGTGCTTACAAAAACCAGTACCGTTATGTCTTCAGCCACCTTATTCGCCATTAAATCAAAATACCTGGGATACAGCATCCAACTTTCTGTTTCTTCATCAAATGGTCTCATCATTCCAAATTGATCTGCCATTTTGTTTTTCCTGGTTTGTTCTGGGAGGTCAGGATTGACAAATTTGATTGAACTTTTTGAGAAGATAACCAGGAATGTTAGTTAAGGTAATGCATTGAATGTGTTCTTTGTGGATATAAGTAAGGTTCTTGATAAGGTCCTTAAAATAGACTGGTCAAGTAAGTAAGAACTGAAGGGATTCAACACAAAGTGGCAATTGAATTCAAAATTGGCTGAGACTGTTTCTGTGAGTGGACATTTGTTTCCAATGAGGTCCAGCTTGTGCTGGAGGACCTTGGGGAGAGTTGAGGAAAATATTTTCACATACTGGGTGGTGGAATCAGGAGTTAATTGCTTGAAAGATTGGTTAGATCTCATAACAATTAAGCAGGAATTAGATATTAATTTTCTTAGCCATAATTCTTTGCCCAGGAACTGTAAACTGGGATTAGTGTACTTAGATCTTTGCAGCCTGGTGTGAATAGGATGGGTTGATTGACCTCCAGCTCTGCTACAAATCTTTATGAGGACTAAAAAGTAGGCTCTGTTGAGAAAAGAAAACGAATTGAACAGTTAGGAGCTAAGTTAAAAAGCAGACTGCCAAGGTTATAAGTTCAGGATTACTACCTGAGTCACGGCTGAATTTGCATAGGGTAAATAAAGTCAAGGAGTTAACTCCATGGCTCAAAGGCTGGGAGGAATGGGTGTCAGTTCATGGGCACTGGCACCACCACAAAGATAGAACGGAGCTGTTACATTGGAAAGGACTTCACATTATCCTTTATTCATTCATGGGACGTGGGAATTGCTGGCTGGGTCAGAATTTATTGCCCAACCCTAAGTGTCCTTGAGAAGGTGGTGGTAGCTGCCTCTTTGAACTACTACAGTCCATGTCATGTTGGTAGACCGACAATGCCATTAGGGAGAGAGTCCAGGATTTTTACCTGGTCACACTGAAGGAAAGATGGTATATTTCTAAGTCAGGAAGGTGAGTCGGTTGGAGAGGAGCTTGCAGGTGGTGGTGTCCCCATTTATCTACTGGCCTTGTCCTTCTAGATGGTAGTGGCTGTGGATTTGGAAAGTGCTGTTTAAGGAGATCTGGTGAATTGCTGTAATGCATCTCATAGATAGGACAGACTGCTACTACTGAGTGTCAGTGGTGGAGAGAGTGGATGTCTGTGAATGTGATGCTAATCAAGAGGGCTGCTTTGCACGGCCATGCAGCTTAGAGGGAATGTTGGCTTGGAGGTGAGTTTCTTACAACAGGATTCCTAGTCTCTGGCCTGCCTTTGTAACCGCTATATTTAGATGATTAGTCCACTTCAGTCCCTGGTGAATGGTAACCCTGTGGATGTTGACAGTTGGGATTCACTGATGACAATACAACTCAATGTTAAGGGGTAATGATTATATTCTTTCTTGTTGGAGGTGATCATCACTTGGCGTGTGTTAGCCCAAACCTGGATATTGTCCCAGTCTTTCCTATAATATCATTCTTAGAAGTATGCACAATACTTAGCTGAGATCTAAAACGTTCAACATTATTTCCTTGCTCTTGTATTCTATGTCCCTGTTAATAAAGCTGAGAAAACTATGCTTTATTAACCTCTTTTTCTGTACCTGTTCTGCACCTTCAATGTCGGTGCACATAGACACGTGGGTACCTTTGCTCCTAAATCCCTTTAGAATTGTACTCCCTGTTTTGTGTCATCTTTCAATGTTCTTCTGACCAAAATGGATCACCTCTGCATCATATCAACCTCATGTGCCACTTAGTTGCCCACTTGACAAACTTGTCAATGTCCTTTTGAAGTTTCACGCTGTCTTTATCATAGTTTACAATTCCTCCAAGATTCATGTCATCTTTGAAAATGTTCCAGATAATATATATCAGGAAAATGCAAAGTCCCAATACTGACTCCTTGGGAACTCTACCATAAAGCTTCGTCTAGTTGGAAAAATATCCATTGACCGTTACCCTCTGATTCTTGTCACTCAGCCAATCTTGTGTCCACGTTACTACTGTCCCTTTTATACCATGACCTATAACTTTCCTCACAAGTCTCTTGTATCAAATGTGTGATCTGGAAATCCACATCAAAGGCGTTACTATCATTGAGCCTTTCTGTTACCTCTTCAAAAAAAAAACTCCAATAAATTAGTTAAACATGATTTTCCATTTAGAAAGCTGCATTTTCCTGATCAACTCAGCTTTTTCCATGTGACTACTGATTCTATCCCAAATTCTCAAACCTCATGACAGTAAAAAATCATCGTGAATGAGAAGATTTGGAATCCACATGGGTAGAGGTACATACAAACAGGAAACAAGAGTAGGCCATTCGGCCCTTCAAATCTGCTCTGCCACTTAATAAGACCATGGCTGCTCTAATTTTAACCTCAGCTCTACATTCCTGCGTATCCCTGATAATCTTTCATCTCCTTAGTAATTAGGAATTGATCTACCTGTCTTAAAGTTATTAAGGATTCTACATCCATTGCATTTTCAGGAAGGGATTTCCAAAGACTCAAAACCCGCTGGGAGAAATTGTTTCCTCATCTCTATTTTACATAGGTGACCCCTTATTTTTGAATTGTAACCCTGACTTCTAGATTCTCCCACAAGAGAAAACATCATTTCAACATCTACCTTGCCAAGTCCTTTCAAGATCATAAATGTTTTAATTAAGTAATTTCTGTAGCTTCTAAACTCCAAATCATGAATGCCTAGCCTAACTATCCTTTCCTAAGGCAAAAGAAGTAAAAGGGGTAAGAAGACATTGGTAGAAGCAATCTCTAGGCCTTCTAACAATAATTATATTTCAGGATAGAATAAGTCAGGAAATAAGTTATGCAAAAAAAAAGTAGTGTGGGTGACTTTGGGCACAACAATACCTCTTCTTCCTCAGGCTGCTCAGGGAAATTTGGCATATCTAAAAGGACCCTCAGCAACTTTTACAGATGCACTATTGAAAGCATACTGTCCAGGTGCATAATGGCCTGGCATGGCAACTGCTCTGTCCAAGACCTTTAGAATCCACAGAAGGTTGTGTGCACAGTCCAGACCATCACAGAACCAACCTTCCATCCATGGACTCTATTTACATGGCTTGTTGCCACGGAAAGACAGCCAACATCATCAGAGGCCCACCCGGTAATGCTCTCCTACAACCTCTTCCATCTGACAGAAGTTTGAACACCTGCACCAGCAGGTTCAAGAACAGCTTCTTCCCTGTCATTATTAAACTGATGAGTGGTCTCCCTAACTTCAAATGATGCTAATCTTGTTAGTGTTGATCTTGCCTAGTGCACACCCTGTGCGATATAACCCATATACCTCTGTCCAAGTTTTTTTTCACTCTATGGTCTGTATGTCCTTGCTTACTTTGATCTGCCTGTACTGCTTGCAAACAAAGCTTTTCACTTTATTTAGGTACACGTCAATAAATCAAATCAAATCAAATCTTCATATAAGTTGTAAAATTCAAGTTGGCAGCCTCAAGCAAGAATTCATAAAATGCATTTAGAACAGTGCTGTGGATCCAACCAGGGATGAGACTATGTTGAGTGTGGTAAGGTGTAATGAGGCAGGTTTGATAAATGATCTGAGCAAAAGATCTTTAGGAGAAAATGATTAGAATATCATGGAATTCAACGACAGAATAGAGGAGCTGAATATTACTTGAATGGAGAAGAAGTTAGAAACAACTGTACTATACTTAAATGGGGTAATTACAAATGTATGACAATAGAGCTAGCTGGAGTGGACTGGGACACAAATTTAGTTGAAAATACAATTAAGGACCAATGGTAGATATTTAAGATAATAGTTCATTACTCACAATATAGATATAGTACAGTGAGGAAGAAAGATTCCAGGAAGAGTATAAATCAACAATGGTTAACCCAGGAAGTTAAGGACAGTATTAAACTGAAAGAAAAAGTAGAATGTGGCAAAGATTAATCAGAGGATTGGGAACATTTTAAAACCAACATATGCTGATCAACAAAATAATAAAGAATGTGAAAAAAAAATTTGATAGTAAATTAGCAAATAATATAAAAACAAACATTAGAGCTTCTTTAAGTCTGTAAGAAGCAAGATAGAAGCTAAAGTGAAAATGCTCCTTAGAGAATGAGGCTGGAAAGTAATAATGGGGAGCAATAAAATGGCAGATGAGTTGAAATTATGTCTTGCATCAGTATTTACGATTGAATACATTCTAAAAGTACTGAACAATCAAAGGGCGAAACTGATGGAGGAAATGGACACAAGATTCTGAAAAAGTCCTAGAGCATTGAAAAACTGACAATGTAACACACTTATTCAGAAAGGGAGGGAGAGAAAAGGTAACTATAGGCCAGTGAACTTAACATTTGATATTGGGAAGATGTTAGAGTCTATTATAAGGGATATAATGGCAGAACATTTAAAAATACATAATATAATCAAACAGAACCAGCATGGCTTCATGAAGGGAAAATATGTTCGACAATTTTTTTATAAATCCTTGAGGGAGTAACTATTAGGGTGGATAACTGGAATGAGTCGATGTTATATAATTACATTTCCAAAATGCATTTGATATGGTACTACTCATATACTACTTAATAGGACAGGATCCATAAAGTTAGAGGTAGCATGTTAGCATGGATAGAGGATTGGCAAACAGAGGACAAAGAGTTGGAATATGGGGACATTTTCCAGATGGAGCTGTAACTAGCAGACAGCCACAGGGTTCAGTGCAGAGGCCAAATATATTTACACTATATATTACCAACTTGGATGAAGTAAGTATTGCCAACTTGAGGATGACAGAAAAATAGATGGAAAGGGAAGTGCTGAGTATGACACAAAGAGCCTGCAGAGGGATATAGACATGTTAAGTGAATGGGCAAAAACCTGGCAGACAGAATATAAGTGGGAAAATGTGAGGTTATGTGCTTTGGCAGGAAGAATAGAGGAGCTGAATATTACTTGAATGGAGAAATATTGCAGAAAGTTGCAGCAGAGAAGGCCCTGTGCATAAATCACAAAAGTTCAAGTTCAGTAGGACGTACGGCATGCAAACAGAACATTGGCCTTTATTTCAAAAGGAATGGAGCATAATAATGGGAGTCGTCTTGCTGAAACTGTACGAAGCACTAGTTAGACTTGACATAGGAAAATGAGAACAGAGTTGGGGTCCTGTTATGTAACAAAAGATACATTGTCGTTGGAGTCAGTCCATAGAAGGTTGACACTGATGGTGGGGCACTGATGGAAATTGTTGTCAGGAGAGGTTGATTAGGTTGGGTCTGTTGGAGTTTAGAAGAATGATACGTGACCTTATGACCTTATTGAAGCATATCAGATTCTTAGAGGGCTTAACAGGGTAGTTGAAGAAAAGGTGTTTTCCCTGTGGAAGAGTCTAGGACCAAACAGCATAATCTCTGAATGAGGGGTCATACATTTAAGACAGAGATGATGAGGAAGAATGTCATCTCTCAGAGGATAGTGAATAAGTGGAATTCTTTACCACAGAGGGCAGTAGAGGCTGTAAATATGTTCAGTGCTGAAATAGACAGAATTTTAATTAGTAAGGGAATTAAGGATTATGGGCAATAGGCAGGAACATGAAGTTGATGATTATCAGATCAGCCATGAATGGTACAGCAGACTAGTTGGGCTGAATGGCCTACTTCTACTCCTACATTGTGGTCTTACAGTCCAGTGGCATCACAAATACACCACCATCGTTGATCCAGTGGCTGAGTGGCAGGAGATAGAGAAGCAGTACATGGGCTGAAACTTATATCAGGCTGGAAATGTAACTCTGTTTTTCTCTCTGCAGATACTGCCAGACCTATTGAATTTCTCCCACACTTTATGTTTTTATCTTAGGATGTGACCAGTTATCTTGCGATGATCTATTTTGTGCCTCAGCCGTTCAATGTATTTCTTAATGAATCAAATGATGGAAGTTAATGTCAAATTTCTGAATTTGCTCATGACATAAAGACATGAATGACATAATCAAGCACACCCCAGTCTTTTTGTTGATATCTTGTTCAACATCATGAGATGTCTTTGGGTTTATGGTATAATGGCACAAAAATAGGTGTCATTGTAAACTGTATGGATGTTTGAAAATCTCTTTGACAAATCGCAATTGAAGGGAGTTCAATTGTTAGTTTTAAAACTGACATTGATAGATTTTGCAAGATTTTTTTCATGGTGTCAAGGGATTTGGGGAAAAGGCAGGGTTATAGAGTTGATTCACAGATCAACCATAATCTCACTGAATGATTGCAGGCCAAGTGAAGTCCACCAAGAAAACTTCTTAAACTTTGCAATGATTAGACCTTCTGATTTTCTCCACCATCTGCAATCTCCTCTCTGCCCTCAGCTCCATTCTCCATTGGCCCTTCATAACCTTCTCTGCCCCTTCTCTCAATTCTCCAGAGACCTTTTCCTTTCTTACCTCCTCCTTTTTCAATCTCTCCCACCATCTGTGAATTTCTCACCCCTGCCAATCTGTCCGACCCTTATGAGCTTCTCACCTCTCCCAGTCTGTCCCACTCTGAAGGCTGTCTGTGTTGAAATCCTACCATGGCCATTTTCAATTTAATAAAGTCTAATAATTTGTGGGTTGGCATGAGAAGGAAAAAAATAACAAGGGAAACCACTATATTGCCATTGAAACTCAACTGGCTCATTAATGTCTTTCAGGTACTGAAGCTCGTTCTTTTAGAGGTCAGTTAGCTGGACCACTGGTTCTTGATGCAGCGTGATACCAACAGTGTGGGTGCAATTCCTGCACTGGCTGAAGTTACATGGAGGACTCTTCTTCTCATGCCTTGCCTGAAGTTAGGTGACCCTCAGTTTAAACCATCACCAGTCATCTCTCTCTAATTAGTGAGCAGTCCCCAGACATACTTAGTTTGGCTTACACATTATAATACATCTGAAATGATTAATCAAGATACATACCCAATTTTGACTTTTATCAACACTTTGCTAAAAGAAATAAGAAGACATTTGGGGCTAGGCCACTATCCTGAGGAACTCCCGCAGTGATGTCCTGGGAATGAGATGATTGAATTCTAACGACAACCATCTTCCTTTGTGTGAGGCATGACTCCGACTATTGGAGAACTTGATTTCCACTGACTTCAATTTTACTAGGGCTTCTCGATCTCACACTCAGTGTCCTAAAGTCGTCTGCTGATCCAGTGAAACTTGGTTCTCTCATTCCAGTTACCATATGCATTAATGTTCAGTCTTGATGGTTCAAATACATATAAAATTATTCCTTAATGACTGATTGTAACTGATTGCCCCAATAATTCTATGGATTGCTAAACTATTCCTTAACTCCTTTCACTGTTCTTTATCTGAATTTTAAAGTAAGAATTTTGTTCATTTGACTGATTTGTGCCAACGATGTTTCCTCTCGAATATGAGGGTCAAGGGGCATGGTATGTGAACAGTTGACGTAGCCTGAATATAAAGTGCCAGTCACTGCTTCCTTGCTCTCCGTCTGCTTGCTCATCTGTTTGAAAAGTAATTGCATAGAGCAGGGATTTTCCTTTTTTAATGGAATTATTCAAATGCAAAATGGTTGCTCAAGATCCTGATTGTGTCCAACTTACCAGAAAGCAGAATAATACCATGTTGACTCTGTCCGTTAATGGTGAGGGGCATCAGGAAGGACTGTAGCCCATCACAGATCATAACTATGCAGATTTTCAGAGTGGGTATAAAGGTCAGAAGGGATTATAACTACTGCACGTGTCTTGGCATAAATCACCAACATACAGAAAATGTAATTCCATTATTTGCTGAAGTTCCAGATGTCATGAACTTACAAGGATAATATATTTTTCATAAGACAGTGAAATCCTGACGCTGTCAACTAAAAGATAATTCACCCCCCCAACCCCCACTCAATCATTAGTTGTCAACCACAGACATAGAGGAAAAAAATCAGGACAAATAGCTTTGTGACAAATAAATGTAGAGCAATCTCCTTTCATTTGACTTCCTTAATGTCTGTTCACCGACACTAAGCCTATCACTCTACAAGCTTCTCTCCAATTTCAGCAGGCTCTCTATACCCACAGTGTGTTTTATTCAAAAATCATCTCCTAGCTTTCACATTTCTCTATAGTCTTACCAACACAGCCTTTGTGATTTCCTGTAGTCTTTGTCTTATTCTTGCATTTTTCTCTCAACAGACTGTTGCCAGTGTTGGAGGGTTTGAGCTACCGGGAGAGGCTGAATAGGCTGGGGCTATTTTCCCTGGAGTATCAGAGGCTGACAGGTGACCTTATAGAGGTTTATAAAATCATGAAAGGCATGGATAGGGTGAATAGTCAAAGTCTTTTTCCCAAGTTGGGAGTCCAAAACTAAAGTACATGGGTTTAAGGTGAGAGGGGAAAGAAATAAAAGGTAACTAAGGGACAATGTTTTTATGCAAAGGGTAGTGTGTGTATGGAATGAGCTGCCAGAGGAAGTGGTGGAGGCTGGTACAATTGCAACATTTAAAAGACATCTGGATGGGTATATGAATGGGAAGGGTTTAGAGGGATATGTGCCAAATGCTGGCAAATGTGACTAGATTAATTGAGGATATCTGGTCAGTATGGACACATTAGACTGAAGGGTTTGTTTCCGTGCTGTACAACTCTATGACTATGATTCTGTGACTCTGAATTCATCGGAGACCACTGATTTAGGCGTTGGATTCTTGCCTGTCAGTTGGGATCATGGGCCAGGTTTTTGCAGAATGGGAAAGGCTCCACAAACTTTTATAATGGCAGGTTCCACCCTCATTTCAGACACACACAATTTGGTAGAAGGTGAAAGAAATTGGGGTGTAATTCACACAGACAGGAAACGCCAACTGAATAGGTTCATTTGAACTTGGTACTGAGTATATTTAATGTTCCGAGATGATTCACATAAGTGTTATCCAACAGAATATCATACTGAATCACGTATTAGGACAGCAGGTCAAATATTTAAGCTTTATGGAGACTCTAAAAGAAGAAAAGAGGTGCAGATGCTGGTAAGTTTATACAGAGAATTTCAGAATTAAATGCATGATTAGTTGAAGGCACAAGCATGAATGATAGAGTGATAAAAAATCCAAGATCTGTTTAGTGTAGAAGTCAAAAACTGGGACAGCAAAGTTTTTAGTTTAAACTGCTAAATGCCTCACATTGGGCTTTAAGTTAATAATTTTTATGTCCAAGCAACGTATGGTAACAGACAGGCTCAAAGGGGTAACTTGTAAAGTAATCTTCATTCATAATTAATGCATGTTAATGTCTTTCCATTTGAAATCTACAGGCAAAGGTTAAACTGCTCATGCAATGAAGTGGCTCTCACTGTCAGAAATAAAAAACAGAAAACAAAGAATCAGAGACAAAACAGAAACTGCAGTCAGCATCCTCTGTCAACAAAGAAAGAAAAGGATTATGTTTCAGGTAGGCACTCTGGTCTAATGTTGACTTTGAGGAACGGTGTAGAACAGGAAACATTTAATTTTTCTCTAATTTTCAGTTTGATGAGCTGACAATCAACAGAAATGTATAAAGGTTGGATGAGCTGATATTTTCTGATTTACATTACCACTCGAAATCAAAATCCACATCCCGCTCCCCCAACCTTACCACAGTGCATGCTGTCTGCATAGACTTGACTCGAAAACCAGAGTATTGATTCTTCCCCGACATTTTCTACTTATTTATTGATGTTAAGAAGTGTCAGAGGATAAGGATCATTGTAAGTTTAAACAGTTGCACTTTAAGCCTTTGTGCACATGAGCAGCTCAAAGTTTTTCCTTAGGGAGGTTTAATTAACATCACCTTGATCCACAAAGTTTAAAGCACATTTCCAAAAAAACTATCAACTGTAATAATAAAAATTGAGCAGAGCAAACTCAAAAGGACAGAACATTCAGAAATTTTTACTTCAAATGATAATAAATAGAAAGAAAAATGATTATTTTAAGCCAAGTCCTCAGTTGATGCCCTCTCAGTTGTGTAAAAATGATAATTGCAACTATCCTACATTCTTTTAAAACATGCTGTAGTTTTGCAGTTTTTGGTCTAACATTATCCGTTTTAAAGGATGAGGATGTTGCTGGCTAGACTATTATTTATCGCTCAACCCTAATTGCATAGAAGAACTAATCATATTTTTGTGGGCCTGGTGTCACATGTAGGCCAGAACAGAAAAGATGGAATTTTCCTTCCCTAAAGGATATGAGGGAACCAGATGGATTTTTATGACAACCAACAATGATTTTATGGTCATCATTAGACTCTTAATGCCAGAGAAAAACTGAAAGAATTGTGAATGCTGTAAAGTAGGAACAAAAGCAGAAGTTGCTGGAAAAGCTCAGCTGGTTTGGCAGAATCTGTAAAGAAAAAAATCAGAGTTATCGTTTTGGGTCCAGTGACCCTTCCTCAGAACTAATGGTAGTTAGGAAAACATTGGTTTATATGCAGAAGATAGGGAGGGGCATGGGGTAAGGAGTAAACGATAGGATAAAAGATAGAGCCCGAAGAGAGAGAGGAGAGCAGGTGGATAGACAGAGGAGTTAATAACAATCTGGCTAGGAGAGTGAATAGCTGTTAATGGAGACTGTTAGTGACTAACAATAGGTAGTGGGTAATGGCAGGCTATGTGATAACAAGGCTTGGTGTGTGCGGTAGGGGGGGCTAGGACATGGCAGAGTTTAGGCCCTAAAATTATTGAACTCGATATTGAGTCCAGAAGGCTGCAGGGTCCCTAAGCAGAAAATGAGGTGTTGTTCTTCCAGCTTGTGCTGAGCTTCGCTGGAACACTGCAGCAAACCTGAGACAGAGATGTTGGCCAGGAAGCAGGGTGGTGTGTTAAAGTGGCAGGTAACTGGAAGCTCAGGGTCTTTTTTGCGAGCAGAGCGTAGATGTTCTGCAAAGCGGCCACCCAGTCTATGCTTCGCTTCCCCAGTGTAGAGGAGACCACATTGTGAGCAGCGAATGCAGTAGACTAGATTCTGGGAAGTGCAGGTGAAGTGTTGCTTCACCTGGAAGGTATGTTTGGGCCCTTGCATACTGGGGAGGGAGGAGGTAAATGGGCAGGTGTTAAACCTTTGCCGGTTGCAGGGAAAGGTGCCGTGGGGCTGTGGGAATATGCTGGGAGTGAAGGAAGAGTGGACCAGGGTGTCCTGGAGGGAACGGACCCTGCAGAAGGCGGACAAGGGAGGGGAGGGGAATATGTGTCTGGTGGTGGCATCTCACTGGAGGTGGTGGAAATGGCATCTGATGATCTTCTGGACGTGGGTGGGATGGTAGGTGAGGACAAGGGAAACCCTATCGCAGTTGCGGGAGGGAAGAGAGGGGGCTGAGGGAGGAAGTGCAGGAGATGGGTCGGACCTGGTTGAGGGCCCTGTCAGCAACGGAGCTGGGGAATCCTCAGTTTGAGTAAGAAGGTGGACATTTTGGAGGCCCTCTTGTCAAAGTTGGCCTCATCTGAACATGTGCGATGGAGGAACTGAGAGAATGGGACATAGTCTTTAAAGGAAGCAGGGTATAAGGATGTATCATCCAGATAGCTGTGGGAGTCGTTAGGTTTATGGTGGATATTAGTGGCCAGTCTATCCCCAGAAATGGAAACAGAAGTGTCAAGGAAGGGAAGGGAGGACGCAGAGATAGACCAGGTGAAAGTGAGGGCAGCATAGAAATTGGAAGCGAAATTGATGAACTTTTCCAATTCTGGATGAGAGATGGAAGCAGCACCGATGATAACATCGAAATATCAGAGAAAGAGTTGTGGGTGGGGACCGAAATAGGACTGGAACAAGGAATGTTCCATGTACCTCATGAAGAGACAGGCATAACTGGGGCCCACGTGGGTACCCATGACCACCCCTCTTATCTGAAGAAAATGACAGGAGTTAAAAGAGAAGTTGTTGAGGGTGAGGACGAGCTCGGCCAAACGGAGGAGGGTGGTGGTGGGTGGGGACGGCTCAGGTCTTTGCTCCAGGAAGAAGTGGAGAATCCTGAGACCATCCTGGTGGGGGATGGGCGTGTAAAGGGATTGCATGTCCATGGTAAAGAGGAGGCGGCTGGAGTCTGCAAACTGGAAATTTATTGGATGATAGGGTTCCTGCCCACCTTAGAGAAAGTAGTTGGGGAATGTACCCCTTTTCCTGACAGCTTCTCATAAGCTATTTATCATGTTGTGGGGCACATTGATCTGAAGCAGTACTTCTGACCCAGCTGGCGGAGGGCATCTTGCCCAGAGAGCTGCTGGCCAATCTGATTACTTAGACTTGTGCCTTCAGCACCATGAGAGGCACCTACCACTCCGATAGAACAAAGTGCAAGGAACCGAGGAAGCAGGAATGTCTATGAATCCCTACTGGGCTAGGAGAGGACACCTGGGAAGGGGTGGGAATGAATTTGGAAAGGATATGAGTAGTTAAGGGCTAGGGGGGTAGTGAGGCGGGTACACCCACATGGGCAGATCTCTGGGGAAAGGGGTGGATAAGGTCCCAGTAGGAAAAGGGGATATGTGGAAGAGCCACACCCCATTCCTGCCAGATGTCTGTGCAGATTAATCTGGTGTCTCCTCCTGACCTCTTCACATTGCCCTGAAATTGTGACAGTGTAGGATGTGCCTTTTAAGTGGCCATTATGAGATTCAATTGGAATGAGGGTGAACAGGTTCGTCTAGGCCTCTCACGACCTTATAAATTCACTGCTAAGCCAAGGGTCAATGAATGGATAGGTAGCAGGTACTGCAGAATTTCACAGACCTCAAAACCTGTATTACCACAGACCTAAGGTCCAAATGTAGGCGAGCAAGTACAGCAGAGGAATTTCTAATTTTAATAACAGAAACCTATAATGGTTGCCAGGAGACCAATGGGCTAGTGATATCTGAGAGTCAGAGACATGGATGAGGATTTCAGAAAGATGATCTGAGGTATGGCTGGAGGTCAATGATGTTACTGAGGTGGAAGGAAGTAATCTTTATGATGAAAGCCAGAAGCTTTGCTTAGGTTGAGAGGGGGATGCTGTGGTGTTCAACCCTATATCAAGGGAATGAAAAAAGATGTATCATTACAAATATAGTAACAGCAAGTATTGGCTTTCAGCAGTTTAATAGCATAATAGCAGTTTTAAAATGTAAACATATTTATCATTTATCTTGAAAGATGGTATCCAGGCATTAACCTGTCAAGATGCACACTTTTTAATTCCCCCACTTTGCCATTTTGCTATTTATGAATTTAAGGTACAGTGATATTCTTGTGCTCTCTAACTGTTAATTTCACTGCAAGAGCAGATAGCAGGATGTTGCTAAGGTGATTTACTTTGTAATGGTGGTGTTGTCCAGGGGAAAAGAAAATGACTGCAGGAATTTGGAGTCAATGAAATAGTTCCATATTGTCACTGAACAGATTTTTATTTATAGTCCTTCTCTTCCGGAATTCACTGAAGCTTTGGAGAAGAGCAGAATATTGTCACTTTAGTCACAATGATCCTGCCTGCTTCTGAACTGGTGAACCACAAGGGAAATAAATTGACCACATTGAACAATGCAATGCTACTAAATGTTCCATGAACAGCAATCAGGTGCTAGTTCCTTTCAAATAACTTCAAGTGATATTGGATTTAGGGCCACAAGGTCATCAGCTCCATTCGTGAGAATGTGTGAAATGGGAGATACTTAACACTTGCTGTGGCCTTGCTGTTTTCTAATTTACCTGGATGAATTTGGCATAGGCTTGATAGAACTCAGATTTTGGGATCCCATCAGCCAGTGATGCGTCAAAAAGTGGGTGGGTATGTTTAGATAATGCAACTGAGATTCTGGAGGGGCTGGAAACTTTTCATGTCAAACTGGGGAGGGAAGCAATTTACGGGGAGTGGGGAGACAACCGCAGGAGGGATGATGCAGTCGAGAAGCACATACAGTACCTTCATTCAGCTATTTCCAGATATGTGGTAGTTCCTTTAAGAGCTGCTGGTTAAGCTAGTCACACCCAGGGAGGAGATGGCAAAGTGGTATTATCACTGGACTGTTAAATCAGAGACCCAGATAATATTCTGGAGACCTGGGTTCAAATTCTGCTACAGCAGATGGTGGAATTTGAATTCAATAAATATCTGGAATTTAAGAGTCTAATGATGACTGTGAATTGATTGTTGGGAAAACCCCATTTGGTTCATTAATGTCATTTAGGGAAGGAAACTGCCATCCTTACCTGGTCTGGCCTACCTGTGACTCCAGACCCACAGCAATGTGGTTGACTCTTAACTGCCCTCTGGGCAATTAGGGATGGACAGTAAATGCTGGCTGGTCAGCAATGCCCTCATCCCATGAATGAATAAAAAATAACCCACTATTTTGTACCTCCAACTGGCAACTTTGATTTGTTCCCAATTTTCGGACTGTTAATTGACTCCTCCTTGAAACATTGTGAGTCCTTTGGCCACCCATCTGAAGATCCAGTGAAAATGCCAGTAGGTGGATTGAGAATGGAAATCTTATAGAGTTGTGCAGCAGGGAAACAGTCCCTTCGGTCCAACTCATCATCCTGGCAAGACTTTTCATATAAATCAATTTTGTGTTGATTTTATATACTGTTTTACTTGCTAAATGTATAGTCACTGCAACTGAATTCCAAATCATTAGAAGCTTTTCAGTTTATAGCTTCTTCACATCAATCACATGAAAATATACGCTCTACACTTCATATCAGCGTGTAACCTGATCAATAATGTTATTGCTTGAGCTTGTACCTTCTTGAGAGGGTTTTGGTTTCCCAATGCATAATCCAAGCTTCTCCTGTTGAGGAAGAAGATAAGTGGACTATTTAAAATGCAAAGAATTAGAAAACTTGCAAAGCACACTGATTTGGCTGATGGTACATTGGAGCAAAGGTGAATTGTCATTACTTGAAATACTGACATTAAGAACACGGAGTAAAGGTATTTAGGGTAAAGTTTGCTCAGGCATAATTGAGAAATTTAAACCTGGAGTGCCAAAGACACTACATACACTGCCAATACTTAAGCAGAACATGACTTCAAATGGGATTGGTGAACAGGTGCCACTTATGGGACCTGACTACTTTGAAAAATTGAATGGGATACTCTGATGTTCGGTTACCGTTACTATATTTGTGACAGGGGAATGTGGTTTAGTGGATTGGATAAAAAAAAACCTTGTTTACAAATTGCTAAAGCCATTAACATCACAAAATGTGAAGAGTATTAGTACTTAATGGTTTGGTTCCACTTTGAATATTATTTGCAATTTTCTTCTCAGATTCTTGTATGTGACTATTGATGTCACTGTTACATCATTTCATCGCCACGACCATGAACTCATAACTGAGCACCTTCCCCAAGTAGAATTGCGCTATTTAAATAATATTATTCCATTATTTCTTTAAACTTTAGACATTCTTACCATCTCCCTCCAATATCTAACGTTCACAGGTTAAGCTTTTGTGGGGCCTTACAGTTCTCCCTCATCTTATTCTTGTGCTGTTGATTGAGGGATATGGTCTTCGATCAATTCTCTGAAGTGATTGATGATTGAGTGGCGATGCATTCTCAATGTAGTCTTCAACTGCCAAATCACTGGTCCACTGGTTTCTGGTCCCTCCCCAAATCCTTCCAATGTCCATATCTGACTAGGAGTGACTCTTCCTACCTTTCTGGCATCGAAGGAACACACATGGGAAGGCTTTGCCTTATTTGGCCTGATGGTCTGATTTCCTGTTTTTAGAGCCCTCGCTGACAGAAACCTAGAAACATAGAAGATAGGAGCAGGAGATAGTAAGAACTGCTGATGCTGGAGTCAGACATAACACAGTGTGGAGCTGGAGGAACACAGCAGGCCAGGCAGCATCAGAGAAGCAGGAATGTCGATGTTTCGGGTCGGGACCCTTCTTCAGACTGAAACGTCAACTTTCCTGTTCCTGTAGTGCTACCTGGCCTGTTGTGTTCCTCCAGCTCCACACTGTGTTATCTAGATAGGAGCAGGAGGTGGCCATTTGGCCCTTCAAGCCATTTCCACCATTCATCATGATCATGGCTGATCATCCAACTCAATAGCCTAATCCTGCTTTGTCCCCATAACCTTTGATCCCTTTCATCCAAAGTGCTATATCTAGTCGCCTCTTGAATACATTCAATGTTTTGGCATCAACTACTTTCTGTGGAAATGAATTCCACAGTCTCAGAACTCTTTGGGTGAAGAAATGTCTCTTCATCTCTGTCCTAAATCATCTACCTCGAATCGTCAAACTGTGACCCCTGGTTCTGGACACACCCACCATCGGGAACATCCTCCCTGCATTTACCCTGTCTAGTCCTGTTAGAATTATACAAGTCTCAATGAGATGATCCCTCATTTATCTGAACCCCAACAAAAACAGTCCTAACTTAGTCAATCTCTCCTCATACGTCAGACCCGCCATCCCCGGAATCAGCCTGGTAAACCTTCGCTGCACTCCCTTGAGAGCAAGAGCATCTTTCCTCAGAAAAGGCGACCAAAACTGCACACAATATTCCAGGTGTGGCAACAACACATCCCTGCTCCTGTAGTCAAAACCTCTCACAATGAAGGCCACCATACCATTTGCCTTCTTTACCGCCTGCTGCACCTGCATGCTTACCTTCAGCGACTGGTGCACAAGGACACCCAGGTCCCGCTGCACACTCCCCTCTCTCAACTTACGGCCATTCAGGTAGTATTCTGCCTTCTTGTTTTTGCTTCCAAAATGAATAACAACCACATTTATCCAAATTATACTGCATCCGCCATTGATTTGCCCGCTCACCCAACCTGTTGAGATCATGCTGAAAGATCTCGGCATCCTCGTTACAGTTCACCCTCTCATCCAACTTGGTATCATCGGCAAACTTGGAGATGTTACATTTTGTTCCCTCATCCAAATCATTAATATATATTGTAAATAGCTGGGGTCTCAGCACCAATCCCTGTGTCACACCACTAGTTACTGCCTGCCAATTTGAAAAGGGCCCATTAATTCCTACTCTTTGTTTCCTCTCTGCCAACCAGTTTTCTATCCATCTCAATACACTTGCCCCAATCCCATGCATTTAATCTTGCACAATAATCTCCAGCGTGGGACTTTGTCAAACACTTTCTGAAAGTCCTAATGTACCATATTGACTGGCTACCCCATGTCAACTCTACTAGTTACATCTTCACAGAATTCCAACAGATTTGTCAAGCATGATTTCCCCTTCATAAATCAATGCTGACTCTGTCTGATCCTGCCACTGCTTTCTAAATGGTCCGCTATAAAACCCTTGACAATGGATTCGAGAATTTTCCCCATTACTGATGTTAGGCTCACTGGTCTATAATTCTCCGTTTTCTCTCTACCTCCCTTTTTGAATATTGGAGTGATATCAGCCACCCTTCAGTCTGCCGGGACTGTTCCAGAGTCTATAGAATCCTGGAAGATGACCACCAATGCATCCACTATTTCTGGAGCTACTTCCTTAAGTATTCTGGGATGTAGATTATCAGGCCCTGGGGATTTATCGGCCTTCAATCCCAACAATTTTCCCAGCACCATTTCTCTATTAATATTGATCTCCCTCAATTCTTCCCTCTCACTAAATCTTGCATTCTCCAACATATCTTGTATATAATTTGTATCTTCTTTTGTGAAGATAGAACCAAAGTATGTATTCAGTTGCTCAGCCATTTCTTTGTCCTCGTTATGCATTCCCTGTTATACATCCCGCTCTGCGCCCCTCTGTGTAAAATCATGGTCTCTTTATTTAAGGAAGGAAGTGAATGTATCAGAAGACGTTTAGAGAAGTTTTACCTGATTAATGCCTGGAATGGGCGGGTTATCCTACGAGTAAGGTAGGACAGGCTAGGCTTGTATCTGTTGGAATTTAGAAGGTTAAGAGATGACATAATTAAAAATGTATAAGATCTGAGGGCTTTGACAGGGTGAATTGTGTGAAAAATGTTTTCTCTTGTGGGAGAATCTAGAACCAAGGGTCACTGTTTGTAGGTAAGGGGTGTCCATTTAAGACACACTTGAGGACAGTTTTGTTTTTCACAGAGGGTTGTGAGTGTGCGAAACTCACTCTGGAGTGATGGGGATTCCACATCCACAGTTGCTGGCAGTGTGACCTGTTCAACCGTTTCTCCTAGTGGTATTGGCCTGACATCCAATGGAAGATGGCAGGCAAGATGAACGTGCCAATTTGAGAGTCACCCAAAAGAACTTAGTGGGGCAAGGATCAAGAGGCTGCCTCAAGTCTCAAATGCACTCGGAGAGATGAAAAAAAAATTTGGTGATGCCAGGCTGGCTAGGCTCCTCTGAATGGTCCCCTGGCACCATGTGAGCTGCATTACCTCTCCATAGCCCTTTCTTTGGATGGTCAAGGGATACCACCTCTCTGACTAGTGGCATCTACACATGGCAGGTGTGCCACTCCATCAGGAAAATGCCAACAGCCTGTCAAATGCCCCTTAAAAGTGCTTTGAGTATATAAATTGACCTCCCTTCTCTGTCTAACAAGTCCAAGACCAGACATCAACACTGTTTCTCTCCGTATAGCAGCCATTTCTGTTTTACATTCAGATTTCCAGCAGCCACAGTAAAAGGAATTGTGTTTTATCTAATACTCACTCTATCCACCAGAATGTACCCAAGACCAGAATCCACAATATTCCTGCCAGGCTTTACTGATACTACATCAAATACTGATGCCGCAAATCTGAATCGATTGTAAAAGGACCAGCTTAACTTTAAATTTTCCCCTCAGCGTTTACAATGAAAAGAATAAGATAGAGAGGCTCTAAGTCTCTGCAAGTTCAATGTACATCAAGATATGTTTTTGTTTGATTCCTACTATCACTACAGGATGCAATGAGTTAACTGATTTCTCAGCATCATCAAATCCCTGCACATGTCTTATAACTCAAATGTTGCTGTTTCATTTTTTTTATGGTACAGTTGTGGAATTTGATTTGATTTTCCCAAATGGAACAGAGACATATGGTAAAAGCAAAGGAAAGTGCCTGTCAATAGATACTAAAAGTAAAGATTGACTAGGAATTGTAAAATCCAAAGATGTAGAGCATAGATACCTGCATAATAAAAAAAAGTTTATTTCCTTTATTCAAAATTAGTGCCGTAAGGTGAAGCAAAAACAGTTCCCATGGTTGTTCAGTCTACAACCACAATTAATGCATCTTTCTCAAGGTGACAGCTGTGACATTTCTCCTAGTGTAAACGAGGGAACAATTTTACACAATTGGGCA
Organism: Rhincodon typus; assembly: GCF_021869965.1. Taxonomy (NCBI): domain Eukaryota; kingdom Metazoa; phylum Chordata; class Chondrichthyes; order Orectolobiformes; family Rhincodontidae; genus Rhincodon; species Rhincodon typus. The sequence continues at coordinate 103,512,283 of NC_063335.1, read as the reverse complement.
GATGGATGAACTGGCTTTTAGCATAAAGGTTATCCCGTCCCAGTAGTTGAACGGACAACCTTCATTGGAATGCAGCTAACCACCTCCAGGGAGTTAAAAGGCAGAACATCGCATTATAAAATACATGTGCAGGAAACAAAACCGAGCATCAAATAAAAGAATTTGCTGGCAGTTGGTGGAAGACTTTCCTTTAAAATCGCACAGAATAATAAAAATTTACTAACGTTGCAGCTGTCTCACACACCAACATAATGCAGATGACCATCAAAAGTTACAGGAGGAGAGACCATGAGATGAATGAACAAGTAATGGTTTAGCAATGATGAAACCTGATTTTCCAAATCTGTAGAAGGACAAAAGACTATTAAAGCAAGTACTTATGAGGCCCAACACCGAAAGAGGACTTATAATAATTTTAACAGTTTTCTTCAGACGCTGTGATAAACATGTATATATTTACAGTTCACCTGTCTTTGCAACAGAATAGTGGGATTAGGAAGAATATATCTGTGACATATCTTCGCTGGTTTCCATCTTATATCTTCAGACTACTTAAATCACAAGATTTAGCTGATATTTATGAATTTACATTTCTTTTCAGACAGGGTTGTTGGAGAGTGTAATGCTTTGCAAAGGGAATAATTGAAATAGAGAACATTACATCTGTTCAGTGGAAAGTGAAAACTGCTAAGTATTTAAAGCAGAGGACAGTATCAGGGATAAGGGGAAAAGCAATAAAGAATGATTAATGTTAGGCCGCTTTTGCAAAGAACTTGCACAATAAATTAAATTGCCATCCTCCATGCGGAAAGTTTTTATAATTTTATGGTCCAAGGTTCGTATTTCTTAATATTTTGGCATGAAAATTGATTCTCTAAACTTCCCAGTGTCAGAAAACAATGGAAGAGATACAGACTTGCATTTATATAGCACCTTGTGTACGAAAATAGAGTTTTAATTTCAGAGATAGTAGGAACTGCAGATGCTGGAGAATCTGAGATTACAAGGTGTAGAGCTGGATGAACACAGCAGGCCAAGCAGCATCAGAGGAGTAGGA